>NC_059212.1:16912998-17626493 GCF_020615455.1 Coregonus clupeaformis
CCTCCTGACAGAGCTGGTGTAACTGAGTCAGGTTTGTAGGCCTCCTTTTCAAATCTGCCCACAAATGTTCTATAGGATTGAGGTCAGGGCTTTGTGATGGCCACTCCAATACCTTGACTTTGTTGTCCTTAAGCCATTTTGCCACAACTTTGGAAGTATGCTTGGGGTCATTGTCCATTTGGAAGACCCATTTGCGACCAAGCTTTAACTTCCTGACTGATGTCTTGAGATGTTTCTTCAATATATCCAATCAAGTCTACATGAAAATTGCTAAAAAGCAACAAATTGGAAGTTTTGGAATGGCCTAGTCAAAGTCCAGACCTAATCCCAATTGAGATGTTGTGGCAGGACTTGAAATGAGCAGTTCGTGTTTGAAAACACACACGTCACTGAGTTAAAGCAGTTCTGCATGGAAGAGTGGGCAAAAATTCCTCCACAGCGACGTGAGAAACTGATCAACAACTACAGGAAGCATTTGGTTGGAGTCATTGCAGCTAAAGGTAGCACAACCAGTTATTGAGTGTAAGGGGGCAATTACTTTTTTTCACACAGGGGAATTGGGTGTTGCATAACTTTGTTTATGAAATAAATATGTAATTGTTGTGTTATTTGTTCACTTATGTTCCCTTTATCTGATATTAGGTTTTGGTTGAAGATCTGATAACATTCAGTATCACAAATATGCAAAAGTATAGAAAATTAGAAAGGGGGCAAATACTTTTTCATAGCACTGTGTATGTTTATATATATATATATATATATATATATATATATATATATATATATATATATATATATATATATATATATATTATACACAGTGGGGAAAAAAAGTATTTAGTCAGCCACCAATTGTGCAAGTTCTCCCACTTAAAAAGATGAGAGAGGCCTGTAATTTTCATCATAGGTACACGTCAACTATGACAGACAAAATGAGAAATGTTTTTCCAGAAAATCACATTGTAGGATTATTAATGAATTTATTTGCAAATTATGGTGGAAAATAAGTATTTGGTCAATAACAAAAGTTTCTCAATACTTTGTTATATACCCTTTGTTGGCAATGACACAGGTCAAACGTTTTCTGTAAGTCTTCACAAGGTTTTCACACACTGTTGCTGGTATTTTGGCCCATTCCTCCATGCAGATCTCCTCTAGAGCAGTGATGTTTTGGGGCTGTCGCTGGGCAACACGGACTTTCAACTCCCTCCAAAGATGTTTTATGGGGTTGAGATCTGGAGACTGGCTAGGCCACTCCAGGACCTTGAAATGCTTCTTACGAAGCCACTCCTTCGTTGCCCGGGCGGTGTGTTTGGGATCATTGTCATGCTGAAAGACCCAGCCACGTTTAATCTTCAATGCCCTTGCTGATGGAAGGAGGTTTTCACTCAAAATCTCACGATACATGGCCCCATTCATTCTTTCCTTTACACGGATCAGTCGTCCTGGTCCCTTTACAGAAAAACAGACCCAAAGCATGATGTTTCCACCCCCATGCTTCACAGTAGGTATGGTGTTCTTTGGATGCAACTCAGCATTCTTTGTCCTCCAAACACGACGAGTTGAGTTTTACCAAAAGTTCTATTTTGGTTTCATCTGACCATATGACATTCTCCCAATCCTCTTCTGGATCATCCAAATGCACTCTAGCAAACTTCAGACGGGCCTGGACATGTACTGGCTTAAGCAGGGGGACACATCTGCACTGCAGGATTTGAGTCCCTGGCGGCGTAGTGTGTTACTGATGGTAGGCTTTGTTACTTTGGTCCCAGCTCTCTGCAGGTCATTCACTAGGTCCCCCGTGTGGTTCTGGGATTTTTGCTCACCGTTCTTGTGATCATTTTGACCCCACGGGGTGAGATCTTGCGTGGAGCCCCAGATCAAGGGAGATTATCAGTGGTCTTGTATGTCTTCCATTTCCTAATAATTGCTCCCACAGTTGATTTCTTCAAACCAAGCTGCTTACCTATTGCAGATTCAGTCTTCCCAGCCTGGTGCAGGTCTACAATTTTGTTTCTGGTGTCCTTTGACAGCTCTTTGGTCTTGGCCATAGTGGAGTTTGGAGTGTGACTGTTTGAGGTTGTGGACAGGTGTCTTTTATACTGATAACAAGTTCAAACAGGTGCCATTAATACAGGTAACGAGTGGAGGACAGAGGAGCCTCTCAAAGAAGAAGTTACAGGTCTGTGAGAGCCAGAAATCTTGCTTGTTTGTAGGTGACCAAATACTTATTTTCCACCATCATTTGCAAATAAATTCATTAAAAATCCTACAATGTGATTTTCTGGAGAAAAAAATGCTCAATTTGTCTGTCATAGTTGACGTGTACCTATGATGAAAATTACAGGCCTCTCTCATCTTTTTAAGTGGGAGAACTTGTACAATTGATGGCTGACTAAATACTTTTTCCCCCCACTGTGTATATATATATATATTATCCTAGTGCCAAATAATTGATGAGTGTGGATTGTCTTTGAATAATGTAGACTGCATGTGAGATGTCAGACAATAGTGATGCATGGTTTGTTTACTAGTGTATGCATTGTTAAGGTTCTCCAATCTATGGTATAGCAGGGAATTCCCCATAACATATGTGTATGAATTAGTCATGTCTACACTACAAACAGAAAAAACACTGAAATGGTATGCAGTGATAGCTATCAGAAGTTTCCTTTTACTGTGTTGTTCAATGCAGAAACAGTCAGGTCCCAGGCTACTTGTAGGCCTTCACTGACATTCTGTAACATTCCCCTGTGGCAAACCTCCTTTAAGGGATGGTTGAGTCACTTCCATTTGAAATCCTCATGGACAATTTTAGTTCCTTCTCTAAACTGACTATGCTAGAAAATACCTCAACCCTGATGGTGAGGTGACTATACCTGTGTATTATTTTCTATGTTCACATGAGTATTGTAACATATATTCCTTTCCAGCTGCACTCCAACTCAGACAAAGGAGATGGCTCAGTCAGATACCTGCTGTCTGGAGAGGAGGCTGGTACAATATTTGTCATCGATGAGGTCACAGGGGACATCCATGCCACCAAGAGCCTGGACCGGGAGAAGAAGGGCCAGTATGTCTTACATGCCCAGGCCATCGATCGTTACACCAACAGATCTCTAGAGCCAGAGTCTGAATTCATTATCAAGGTCCAGGATGTCAACGACAACGCGCCCATGTTTCCAGATGGCCCATTTGCTGCTGCTGTTCCCGAGATGGCCGACGTTGGTAAGGTCGAATACTGAGAACATACTTTTAATTCGCTGGGTGCACCTGACTGGAGGCAGCCAGCTTTGTACCCTGATTGTGAGACCAGTCACACCATTGGCTGAGTCATCAGTATTGTTGCAGATCCCTGCTGCATCACAGAGGCAGTCAGGCATTGATGCACAACTCTGTAAATGGATTTTGACGGTCCCGATACATGATTTTGATCAATTGGGAGTGGCCTCACTTTATGCGATACAAAACACTCTGTGGTCTTTTTTTCATGTAGTTTTACAATAAGAAAACCTTGACAATATAGTGAGTTGTGCCACAGTATGTAAATGTAGTTTGTACTGTAGTCATGGCACATTGTACTTTAGTTGTATGGGTTTTGTGTGGAAATGCAGTACTGATACAACCTTTCCTTCCATGCAGGCACATCAGTGTTTCAGGTCACAGCCACAGATGCAGACGACCCCACCTATGGGAACAGTGCCAAGATTGTGTATAGCATACTGCAGGGACAGCCTTACTTCTCTGTGGATCCTAAAACCGGTGAGCTAACCAGCCTTTTACTTAACATTTACTGCAATATAACGCTGCATGTGTGAATTGTTTCTGCCAAGTGATAAATTAGCTTTGTTCTATTGTGTTTTATTGGGTGTTGATAGTTGAATTCAGGCTGTTAAGCTGTGAAATAGGATCAAAGTGCCTCATTATGATGTTTAACGACACTGCTGATTACAGAGCCAATAGCTCAAATTGTGTCTACTTTTAGAGATGGCTGCGGGTTTGAATTGGTCAAAATAAATGACACAGTCGAGGGAACAGCAACAGCATGCCTCTGTCTTCACAGAATCCTTAATGACGATATTTTAGTGTACAAAGTGCTATGTGAACGTCACAGGGTCCAGTGCCTTATAGTGCCAGAAAGCCCCACCCATCTGCTTTCTGCTATCACTCTGTCAGCGTACCTGACTTGAAGTGTCAGGTTTCACACCCAACATTTACCTAGGGTGTGACGTGTCACATTTTCTGGCCTATCCAGACAAAGAATCGATTTCATCTCCCTCTGAGCAACTAAGCCCAGCCTGGGACACGGCATTTTAAAGGTGGCAGTCTGGCGACTTCAGCAATCGTGGGTTTATCTCACTGTGATATTCTCAGCCGGATTTAGAGATCTCAACATGAAAAAATAATAAATACTTTCGTAAAATTTTAACCAAAACATGTTCTCTTGGTCATTGAGGAACGAAATCACTTAGTGCGTAAAGCTGAAGTTGTAACAAGTCTGCAGACATTCTAATGGCGTCTCTGCATCTCTCAGAGGAGGCTTGGCAGAAAATGCTCTGTCATCAGTTATATGAAATGGGGCCAAATTTGTACTATGATCATATTTATTTTACAGTTATAAGAAAGGTGAAATCTTATAGCAAGTCATTTATAATTTGATTGTTACTGTATTTAGAAATAATTTCAGTCATTTCAAACCCTATTCCCCCACTTTTGTTGAATAGGAAAATAATGATATATGATTTTAAATATTTAACAATGTACTTGAGCTTGTGTCTTCAAAAGTAAGTACACCTCAGAAATTTATAACTATTTTTACCAAAAAGGTGAGTTCCAGACCTTTCTAGAACTATGCAGCAATACTAGTTATTGTTTATGGCCATCTCATGAAAATATAAATTATCTTGGGTATGTCTATATAGGTGGAAATCTACATTTTGCAGTAACGTTCAAGAGGTTATTAATTCGGCATCAGTGTTACATGGTGTCAGGGAGTATTTCACCTAAGGAAGACATAAATGACATTAACTGACTTAAATAGGTAGGACTAATAACAATTACAAATAATTTGAATTTGAGAAGTCAAGTTACAGAAATGATGAAGAGAGAGTGGAAAATTTGAACTACTTTGCCCTGCAGGCCACATAGTTTTACCTGGTCACATAGTCAGCAAAAACCTCCTGGCCTTGGTTATTATATGCAATATGCCTGTGTATCCATACCATGATTCATGCCTTCTAAGCTTTGACAATGGCTTTAGTAATTGAAATTAATGGTGAAACAGCCATGTTCGTTTGCGATATTACAACAACTAAGAAGTTACTGCAAACAACAAACACGTTTTTTCCCCTCTGAGATCATTGCACGCGTGATAGAAGAGCACAATATGTACAGCAATGCTTTTTACCATAATGCGCGACTCCTCTCGGCAACAAAAACAATAACAACGGTGGTGAGGCAGCCAGTAGCTCTGTTTCCCCCAACTGCGGATTCCATTTATCGAAAAGGTATCAAGTATCAAAGGGATACAGTGGGGGGAAAAAGTATTTAGTCAGCCACCAATTGTGCATGTTCTCCCACTTAAAAAGATGCGAGAGGCCTGTCATTTTCATCATAGGTACACGTCAACTATGACAGACAAAATGAGAAAAAAATTCCAGAAAATCACATTGTAGGATTATTAATGAATTTATTTGCAAATTATGGTGGAAAATAAGTATTTGGTCAATAACAAAAGTTTCTCAATACTTTGTTATATACCCTTTGTTGGCAATGACACAGGTCAAACGTTTTCTGTAAGTCTTCACAAGGTTTTCACACACTGTTGCTGGTATTTTGGCCCATTCCTCCATGCAGATCTCCTCTAGAGCAGTGATGTTTTGGGGCTGTCGCTGGGCAACACGGACTTTCAACTCCCTCCAAAGATTTTCTATGGGGTTGAGATCTGGAGACTGGCTAGGCCACTACAGGACCTTGAAATGCTTTTTACGAAGCCACTCCTTCGTTGCCCGGACGGTGTGTTTGGGATCATTGTCATGCTGAAAGACCCAGCCACGTTTCATCTTCAATGCCCTTGCTGATGGAAGGACGTTTTCACTCAAAATGTCACGATACATGGCCCCATTCATTCTTTCCTTTACACGGATCTGTCGTCCTGGTCCCTTTACAGAAAAACAGCCCCAAAGCATGATGTTTCCACCCCCATGCTTCACAGTAGGTATGGTGTTCTTTGGATGCAACTCAGCATTCTTTGTCCTCCAAACACGACGAGTTGAGTTTTTTACCAAAAGTTATATTTTGGTTTCATCTGACCATCTGACCATATGACATTCTCCCAATCCTCTTCTGGATCATAGCAAACTTCAGACGGGCCTGGACATGTACTGGCTTAAGCAGGGGGACACGTCTGGCACTGCAGGATTTGAGTCCCTGGCGGCGTAGTGTTACTGATGGTAGGCTTTGTTACTTTGGTCCCAGCTCTCTGCAGGTCATTCACTAGGTCCCCCGTGTGGTTCTGGGATTTTGCTCACCGTTCTTGTGATCATTTTGACCCCAAGGGGTGAGATCTTGCGTGGAGCCCCAGATCGAGGGAGATTATCAGTGGTCTTGTATGTCTTCCATTTCCTAATAATTGCTCCTACAGTTGATTTCTTCAAACCAAGCTGCTTACCTATTGCAGATTCAGTCTTCCCAGCCTGGTGCAGGTCTACAATTTTGTTTCTGGTGTCCTTTGACAGCTCTTTGGTCTTGGCCATAGTGGAGTTTGGAGTGTGACTGTTTGAGGTTGTGGACAGGTGTCTTTTTATACTGATAACAAGTTCAAACAGGTGCCATTAATACAGGTAACGAGTGGAAAGAGGAGCCTCTTAAAGAAGAAGTTACAGGTCTGTGAGAGCCAGAAATGTTGCTTGTTTGTAGGTGACCAAATACTTATTTTCCACCATAATTTGCAAATAAATTCATTTAAAATCCTACAATGTGATTTTCTGGATTTTCTTCCTCAATTTGTCTGTCATAGTTGACGTGTACCTATGATGAAAATTACAGGCCTCTCTCATCTTTTTAAGTGGGAGAACTTGCACAATTGGTGGCTGACTAAATACTTTTTTTCCCCACTGTACCTGCCGACTGTTCTGTAGTCTAGCATTCTTAATCCCCCTTCGTCTCATTGTAAAAAGGCTCTCAGACATCTTGTTCTTTGCTTTGAAGACCTAAGAGAAATTAAAAAAGCCTTGAAGAATTGTTAAAAACATCCACCCAAGCAAAATACATCTTCTGTGAGGATGCTTTTCAAAGGATTCCACTCAATATCAATAGAGTTAGTTTAAAAATTGCTAAATGTTTGTGGCTGTGGTGTGTGTCTGTGCGTGCATGTGTGTGTGTGTGCGTTTGACAGAGATATACAGTATATACACTGAACAAAAATATAAACTCAACATGCAACAATTTGAAAGCTTTTACTGAGTTACAGTTAATATGAGGAAATCAGTCAATTGAAAAAAAATTACTAATTAAAGGTATGGGCGTGTATCAGAAAACCAGTCAGTATCTGGCGTGACCACCATTTGCCTCATGCAGCGTGACAGATCTCCTTTGCATAGAGTTGATCAGGTTGTTGATTGTGGCCTGTGGAATGTTGCCCCACTTCTCTTTAATAGCTATGCTAAGTTGCTGGATATTGTCTGGAACTGGAACATGCTGTCGTACACGTAAATCCAGAGCATCCCAACCATGCTCAATGGGTGACATGTCTGGTGAGTATGCAGGCCATGGAAGAACTTGGACATTTTCGGCTTCCAGGAATTGTGCACAGATCCTTGCGACATGGGACTGTGTATTATCATGCTGAAACATGAGGTGATGGCAGCGGATTAATGGCACGTCAATGGGCCTCAGGATCTCGTCACGGTATCTCTGTGCATTCAAATTGCCATCGATAAAATGCAATTGTGTTTGTTGTCCGTAGCTTATGCCTGCCCATACCATAACCCCACCGCCACCATGGGGCACTCTGTTCACAACGTTGACATCAGAAAACCGCTCGCCCACATGACGCCATACATGCTGGCAGTTGAAACTGGGATTCATCCGTGAATTGCACACTTCTCTAGTGTGCCAGTGGCCATTGAAGGTGAGCCTTTGCCCACTGATGTCAGTTACGACGCCAAACTGCAGTCATGTCAAGACCCTGGTGAGGACGACGCGCACGCATATGAGCTTCCCTGAGACGGTTTCTGACAGTTTGTGCAGAAATTCTTCAGTTGTTTCATCAACTGTCCTGGTTACTGGTCTCAGACGATCCTGCAGGTGAAGAAGCCGGATGTGGAGGTCCTGGGCTGGCATGGTTGCAAGTGGTCTGCGGTTGTGAGGCCGGTTGGACGTACAGACAAATTCTCTAAAACGACGTTGGAGGCGGCTTATGGTAGAGAAATTCAGTTCTCTGTCAACAGCTCTGGTGGACATTCCTGCAGTCAGCATGCCAATTGCATGCTCCCTCAAAACTTGAGACATCTGTGGGATTGTGTTGTGTGACAAAACTGCACATTTTAGAGTGGCCTTTTATTGTCCCCAGCACAAGGTGCACCTGTGTAATGATCATGCTGTTTAATCAGCTTCTTGATATGCCACACCTGTCAGATGGATGTATTATCTTGGCAAAGGAGAAATGCTCACTAACAGGGATGTAAACAAATATGTGCACAACATTTCAGAGAAATAAGGTTTTTGTATGTATGGAACATTTCTGGGACCAACACTTTACATGTTGCGTTTATATTTTTGTTCAGTATATATAGTTAAAGAGAACAAAGTGTAAAGATGGAGATAAGTGGATGTCTTTACTTGAACAGTATGTCAATGTGTTTCAAGAAAGCAGAGTGAATCTGGCAGTAAGACTATTGTGACAGTGTAGTATTTACCATCTGTCAATACTCAAGATGGTGGTCCTAGCCATGTTCTGGTCACATTTGCTCAAGTGCTATTGACACACATCGACCACATGTCATGAATGCAACCAAGCAACGGCATTACCATTATAATAGGTCTAGTTTTGTCATTTTATCATATCAACAGTATGTTTCATTGATGTCCATGTTGCACTGCTCGGCTACTTGAGAAAGTGGTCCTGATTAAAGGCGTAGCTGAACCCTGGCTATGTTTAACTGTAGGGTGTCCAGATCTGTTATTATACTGTCTGTTTGATAAAGGTCCATGTTGCGCTGCTCGGCTACTTGTGTGAGTGGTCCTGATTTGGTTTAAGGCAGAGCTTTGAAGTAGCCTGGCTGGGTTGTGACTGTTCCAGCTGCAGTGCATCCTGATCCTGGGCCATGGCCATGGCAATGCCAGCTGTTCCTGTCTCTCTCCAGCAACTCATTGGGGCCCCATCAGCAGACTGGCCCAGGAGACCTAGTCACTCAGCCCACAGTCAACCCAGAGTCAGACCAGTTACAGATCAGAATCAGAGCTGCCTCTACACTACAGTCATGTGTCTGTGATCAGGAAGTGAGGTGTTCAGCTCCTGACCAATGATCATCAATCACACACGCGCATGCACGTGAACGCCCTAAAGGCACACATGCACACACACATGCAGGGTTGTGTAGGTTACTTTCAAATCAAATACAATTGAATTGGTCACGTACACATATTTAGCAGATTTTATTGCAGGTGTAGCGAAATGCTTATGTTTCTAGCGCCAACAGAGCAGTGTACCTAACAATAAAAAACAATACACACAAATCCCAAAAATAAAATGAATTAAATTAAGAAACATTAGAACGAGCAATGTCAGAGTCCGGAATAAAAATATATTCAGTGCCTTCAGAAAGTATTCACACCCCTTCACTTTTTCCAAATGTTGTTGTGTTACAGCCTGAATTTAAAATTTATTATTTTTTTGTCACTGGCCTAAACACAATACCTCATAATGTAAAAGTGGAATTATGTTTTTTAAAATGTTTACACATTTATTAAAAATTAAAAGCTGAAATGTTGTGAGTCAATAAATATTCAACCCCTTTGTTATGGCAAGCCTAAATAAGTTCAGGAGTAAAGATTTGCTTAACAAGTCACATAATAAGTTGCATGGACAATATTAGTGTTTAACATGATATGCTTGTAATAATTAAGGACTGGGGAGCTTTTAAGTATAAAAAAGAAACGTAATGGAGCTAAGCACATGCAAAATCCTAGAGGAAAACATGGTTCAGTCTGCTTTCTACCAGACACTGGGAGATGAATTCACCTTTCTGCAGGACAATAACCTAAAACACAAGGCCAAATCTAGTTGCTTACCAAGAAGACAGTGAATGAGTGGCCTAGTTACAGTTTTGAATGAAATCTACTTGAGAATCTATGGCAAGACCTGAAAATGGTTATCTAGCAATGATCATCAAGCAATTTGACAGAACTTGAAGAACTTAGAAAATAATAATGAGCAAATGTTGCACAATCCAGGTGTGGAAAGCTCATAGAGACTTACCCAGAAAGCTGTAATTGCTGTCAAAGGTGCTTCTACAAAGTATTGACTCAGGGGTGTGAATACTTATGTAAATTAGATATGTCTGTTTCACTTATGGGGTATTGTGTGTAGATGGGTGAGAAAAAATAAATGTTGAATTCAGGCTGTAACACAACAAAATGTGGAATAAGTCAAGGGCTATGAATACTTTCTGAAGGCACTGTATATATGTATAATGGTGTGTATAGACAGTATGGACTGTATATTAATAGGAAAGGTGTGTACAGCAGTAGTTATATAGGATGAGCCTTGACTAGAATACAGTATTTACTGTACGTAAACATTATTCAAGTGACCAGTGTTCAATAACTATGTATATAGGGCAGCAGTCTATAAGGTGCAGGGTAGAGTACCGGGTGGTAGCCGGCTAGTAACAGTGATTAAGTTCAGGGCAGGGTACTGGGCGGAGGCCGGCTAGTGGTGACTATTTAAAAGTCTGATGGCCTGGAGATAGAAGCAGTTTCTCAGTCTCTTGGTCCCAGCTTTGATGCACCTGTACTGTCTCCTCCTTTTAGATGGTAGCAGGGTGAACAGGCCATGGGTTGGGTGGCTGAGGTCATTGATGATCTTACATTTTACATTTTAGTCATTTATCTTGTTGGCCTTCCTGTGACACCGGGTGCTGTATTACTCCTGGAGGGCAGGCAGTTTGCCCACGGTGATGCATTGGGCTGACCACACCACCCCCTGGCGAGCCCTGCGGTTGCGGATGGTGCAATTGATGTACCAGGCTGTGATACAGCCCAATCAGGATGCTCTCAATGGTGCATCTGTAGAAGTTTGTAAGGGTCTTAGGGGCCAAGCCACATTTCTTCAGCCTCCTGAGATTGAAGAGGTGCTGTTATGCTTTCTCCACCACGCTGTCTGTTTGAATGGAACATTTCAGGTTTTCAATTGAACTCAAAGATTTTCACCTTCTCCACTGTGGCCCCGTCGATGTGGATGGGGGCGTACTCTCTCTGCTGTCTCCTGAAGTCCACGATCAGCTCCTTCATTTTGTTGACATGGAGGGAGAGGTTATTTTCCTGGCACCACTCCGCCAGGGCCCTCACCTCCTCCCTGTAAACTGTCTCGTCGTTGTTGGTTATCAGGCCTACCACTGTTGTGTCATCAGCAAACTTGATGATTGAGCTGGAGACCTGCATGGCCACTCAGTCATGGGTGAACCGGGAGTACAGGAGGGGGCTGAGCACACACCCTTGTGGGGCCCTCGTATAGAGCCTCAGCGTGGCGGAGGTCTTGTTGCCTACCTTCACCACCTGGGGTCGGCCCGTCATAAAGTCCAGGACCCAGTTGCACAGGAAGGGGTTCAGACCCAGGGCCACAAGCTTAGTGATGAGCTTGGAGGGTACTATGGTGTTGAAGGCTGAGCTGTAATCGATGAACAGCATTCTTACATAGGTATTCCTCTTGTCCAGGTGGGATAGGGCAGTGTGCAGTGTGATGGCGATTGTGTCATCCGTGGACCAGTTGGGGCGGTATGCAAATTGTAGTGGGTCTAGGGTGTCGGGTAAGGTGGAGGTGATGTGATCCTTAACTAGCCTCTCAAATCACTTCATGATGACAGAAGTGAGTGCTATGGGATGATAGTCATTTAGTTCAGTTATCTTCACTTTTTTGGGTACAGGAACAAGGGTGGGCATCTAGAAGCAAGTGGGGACAACAAACTGGTATAGGGAGAGATTGAATATGTCGGGAAACACTCCAGCCAGCTGGTCTGCACATGCTCTGAGGACTCGGCTTGGGCCACAAAGTCACTAGTTACAGCCTTCCGAGGGTTAACACTTTATAAATGTAATCCGTTACAGTTACTAGTTACCTGTCCAAAATTGCAATCAGTAAAGTAACTTTTTGATTTTTTTTAAGTATCTGTAATCTGATTACAATATTCTTGCTGGTAATGTAACTGATTACAGTTGTTTTGTGAGTTACTCCCCAACCCCATATGCACGTGTGTACATATAAACGCACACACACATTTTTTACATTTTAAATTTTTAGTCATTTAGCAGACGCTCTTAACCAGAGCGACTTACAGTTAGTGCATAAATTTTTTTTTTTCATACCCCCTGTGGGAATCGAACCCACAGCGTTGCAAACGCCATGCTCTATCAACTGAGCTACATCACACACACACACACAATAATTGGACAATAATTGGACATTAAATATGAAGCATCTCTTCTGTCAAATCGAGCCTGATACGGCTGTAAAACGTTCCATTGTTAGCATGATCAATCTGACATTGATTAGGTGCTCAAATAAAAGGCCTGAGAGGATTTGATACTTAAACAGTGTGAACAGTGTACCTGTATCTTCCAATAGACAACAAAAGTATGGCAGGAAATATTGATGACTAGAGTAAATAAAAGACCCAGATGAATATTTTATGATAAGACTCTGCATTTAATGATAACCCATCCCTTATCTGACTAACATAACTACAGTAAGCTACTGTATCAATTTTAATGTGAGCAGGGATTATAAAACAATTCACTTTTGATCAATTGAAGGAAGTGCATGCTGTCTTTTGGACTTAATTGATATTAACAGTCTGACAGTCAGTCTTCTTTTAAAAGATGTAGTTCATTCATCACCCACCCACTCCAATGAAGCTAGCCATCTGGCCAAGCACAATACAGTCATACTGAGCTAAACTGTATGTTTGAACTTTTCTTTCATGAAATGCTGTAACAGAAACAATGGGCAAATTTCTGACAGTTTGTACGTAATATTATATTATTTTTTATCAGATTACACCAGAATATGCATTAGCAAATGTCAACTTTGCATCAGTCATTGGTGTTGTTGTCACTGTATAATGAGCAACATGCCTGAACTCTGGATGGACTTGGCTAAATGAGCAGAGCATTCATTGTCTACTCTTCAGAGGATCCAGAGGAGAAGGGACTGTTGTACGGTAGTTTGGCTGTGCCTCAAAGGAGAGGAGAAGAGACTACAGTATTGGCTGTACCTCTGAGAGTCCCTGGGTCAAGAGCAAAGTCAAAGACATCCCATCACATCACCCACTCTGGCTGGTCCTGAGAGCTGAGGGAGAATGACTGGGGAATGCCAAGGTCAACAGGAAAGCAAGCAACACAACAACATGGCCCTAACAGCCTTTTATCCCTTGTCACAGTGGCACTACATTGTTTCCCTAGAATGAGAATGGAAGCTAAAGGAATTGGTTCCATGGTCAGGCCTTAACCCTGACAGAATGAGAATGGAGAGAGACAGAGAAGTATAATCCATTTGCTGAATTCTGTAATTTGGTCGGGCTAAATTCAGTGTTTCCATGTTCAGGCATTTTTTTCTTCTTTAACCGGCTGAACACTAATAGGCTTTTTAGCATTATTGTGCTTTTGGTGTGTTGACAGCTGAACTTACTTGTCCAGGCAGGTGGTTTGTGGCCACAGTGTGTTTGGTGCAATCTCTATAACATTCTCTGGGGTTGAGGTATCTGTTAGCATTTTTTTCTTTCTCTCATTTTCTCACATGGATTCATTTGTTAAAGGACAGGAAGACATTTATTGTGCATTCAGTGGCAGAGTATTTTAGTTTCTGAAAGGCAACCCTGTGGATTGTTGCCAATAAGATACACCACAGCATTGGCCAGGTTTTCTCTTTTTTTGTTTTGTTACTGCGGCCTTGGGAGGCTGTATTTCAGTGCCTTCATGGTTTTAAAAGCACTTGAAATACACTGCTCAAAAAAATAAAGGGAACACTTAAACAACACAATGTAACTCCAAGTCAATCACACTTCTGTGAAATCAAACTGTCCACTTAGGAAGCAACACTGATTGACAATACATTTCACATGCTGTTGTGCAAATGGAATAGACAACAGGTGGAAATTATAGGCAATTAGCAAGACACCCCCAATAAAGGACTGGTTTTGCAGGTGGTGACCACAGACCACTTCTCAGTTCCTATGCTTCCTGGCTGATGTTTTGGTCACTTTTGAATGCTGGCGGTGCTTTCACTCTAGTGGTAGCATGAGACGGAGTCTACAACCCACACAAGTGGCTCAGGTAGTGCAGCTCATCCAGGATGGCACATCAATGCGAGCTGTGGCAAGAAGGTTTGCTGTGTCTGTCAGCGTAGTGTCCAGAGCATGGTGGCGCTACCAGGAGACAGGCCAGTACATCAGGAGACGTGGAGGAGGCCGTAGGAGGGCAACAACCCAGCAGCAGGACTGCTACCTCCGCCTTTGTGCAAGGAGGAGCAGGAGGAGCACTGCCAGAGCTCTGCAAAATGACCTCCAGCAGGCCACAAATGTGCATGTGTCTGCTCAAACGGTCAGAAACAGACTCCATGAGGGTGGTATGAGGGCCCGACGTCCACAGGTGGGGGTTGTGCTTACAGCCCAACACCGTGCAGGACGTTTGGCATTTGCCAGAGAACACCAAGATTGACAAATTCGCCACTGGCGCCCTGTGCTCTTCATAGATGAAAGTAGGTTCACACTGAGCACGTGACAGACGTGACAGAGTCTGGAAACGCGGTGGAGAACGTTCTGCTGCCTGCAACATCCTCCAGCATGACCGGTTTGGCGGTGGGTCAGTCATGGTGTGGGGTGGCATTTCTTTGGGGGGCCGCACAGCCCTCCATGTGCTCGCCAGAGGTAGCCTGACTGCCATTAGGTACCGAGATGAGATCCTCAGACCCCTTGTGAGACCATATGCTGGTGCGGTTGGCCCTGGGTTCCTCCTAATGCAAGACAATGCTAGACCTCATGTGGCTGGAGTGTGTCAGCAGTTCCTGCAAGAGGAAGGCATTGATGCTATGGACTGGCCCGCCCGTTCCCCAGACCTGAATCCAATTGAGCACATCTGGGACATCATGTCTCGCTCCATCCACCAACGCCACGTTGCACCACAGACTGTCCAGGAGTTGGCGGATGCTTTAGTCCAGGTCTGGAGGAGATCCCTCAGGAGACCATCCGCCACCTCATCAGGAGCATGCCCAGGCGTTGTAGGGAGGTCATACAGGCACGTGGAGGCCACACACACTACTGAGCCTCATTTTGACTTGTTTTAAGGACATTACATCAAAGTTGGATCAGCCTGTAGTGTGGTTTTCCACTTTAATTTTGAGGGTGACTCCAAATCCAGACCTCCATGGGTTGATAAATTTGATTTCCATTGATAATTTTTGTGTGATTTTGTTGTCAGCACATTCAGCTATGTAAAGAAAAAAAGTATTTAATAAGATTATTTCATTCATTCAGATCTAGGATGTGTTATTTTAGTGTTCCCTTTATTTTTTTGAGCATTGTATAAGAAAAAGGGAGGTTACATAAGGTAAAAAGCAGACTGATGAAACCACTACAATATGTGTAGGACTATAAAATAAATTCTAAGGAGTCTTCATCCATACAGTCTTTGGAGTGGAGCCGTTTCACGCAAATGCTCTAAAACTCATTCTCCTTTAAACCCAATGTTCTGAGGATACATATCCTGCTCGTTGGTTGAACATAGGCTATGTTTGTTTATTGAATGTCACTGTACTTTCACCTAATGTTACCCCATCTCAAAAGCTTTGGAATTGACCTTCTTTGAGACGAGTCGTCTTACTGCAATCTTTGTGACCCATGTGATCCCGATAACTGACAAAAACCTGAGTGTTCCAGGAGAACCAGTTAACCCCTGAACCGCCACCGTGTGACACCACACAGAGTTAACTGTGGCATGTCAGACCCTGTGTGCCACCGTTTAGCCATGGTTGTTCCAGCCGATGTTCCACCAAGGACATCTTGCTTACAGTACTGAGTGAGCTATGCCCTGACTGTTTTCCCTGTGGCCTCCCTCTCGTACAGGTGTATGATGTACAGTATGGTCAATCTGTTCTGTTTTCCTGCTAGCCCTTGTTCAGTCTTCAGGGTAAGATTAGGGCAGATGGCACTCTCCTTTGTAACGCTGTGAAGCGAGTAATGCAGCATAGCAGAGCCTCTGGCCAGAGCACAGTGTTTAGGTGTGGGTCAAGCTGAGAGGAGAGGAGGGAGGAGAGAAGGAGGGGGTGGCGTGCTGATAGTTCAGAGAGGGGCAAGGCAAGGCAAGCTTACTTATGTGTTAGCATATCAAATAGCGCAGGGTTCCCCAACAAGTCTTATAAAAAAAAAAATTAAAAAAATGTTTTTTTCATTGTTGGACATAATAGATTGTAAAAACACCAGGAAATCAGCTGCAAGCGATTTTAATTTAAGAAATCTGTTCCCAAGCATAGTAGAGTATGTATGAAAAATGTATGCACTCACTAACTGTAAGTCGCTCTGGATAAGAGCGTCTGCTAAATGACTAAAATGTAAAATGTAGAGAGACACATGATCTTATACCAATGCAAGCAAGGTTTGAAATGATTATGTTGTAGTCAAACATTATATCTGTTTGGGCTTCTTGTGCTCAATTTGTAGTCTACAAATTATTTGTAATTATGTTTACATTTTAATCATTTAGCAGGAGCTCTTATTCAGAGCGACTTATTATGCGCAATTAGGGTTAAGTGCCTTGCTCACGGGCACATCTACAGCTTTTTCACCTAGTCGGCTCGGGGATTCAAACCAGTGACCAGTTACTGGCCCAACGCTCTTAACCGCTAGGCTACCTGCCGATCATGTCTATTCCGGCCCCCCGACCATCCGTTCAAGAAAAAAATCGGCCCGCGGCTGAATCTAGTTGATGATCCCTGAAATAGGGTGGAGATGGGAGTACATTCCAGAAGGACAAACATCTCTGCAGCACTCCACCAATCAGGCCTTTATGGTAGAGTGGCCAGACGGAACCCACTCCTCAGCAAAAGGCACATGACAGCCTGCTTGGAATTTGCTAAAAAGGCACCTAAAGGACTCTCAGACCATGAGAAACAAGATTATCTGGTCTGATGAAACAAAGATAGAACTCTTTGGCCTGAATGCCAAGCGTCACGTCTGGAGGAAACCTGGCACCATCCCTACAGTGAAGCATGGTGGTGGCAGCATCATGCTGTGGGGATGTTTTTCAGCGGCAGGGACTGGGAAACTAGTCAGGATCGAGGGAAAGATGAACAGAGCCAAGTACAGAGAGATCCTTGATGAAAACCTGCTCCAGAGCGCTCAGGACCTCAGACTCGGGTGATGGTTCACCTTCCAACAGGACAACGACCCTAAGCACACAGCCAAGACAAAGCAGGAGTGGCTTTGGGACAAGTCTCTGAATGTCCTTGAGTGGCCCAGCCAGAGCCTGGACTTGAACCCGATTGAACATCTCTGGAGAGAGCTGAAAATAGCTGTGCAGCAACACTCCCCATCCAACCTGACAGAGCTTGAGAAGATCTGCAGAGAAGAATAGGAGAAACTCCCCAAATACAGGTGAGCCAAGCTTGTAGCGTCATACCCAAGAACGCTCGAGGCTGTAATCGCTGGCAAAGGTGCGTCAACAAAGTACTGAGTAAAGGGTCTGAATACTTATGTAAATGTGTTATTTCTGTTTTTGTATTTCAAATACATTTGCAAAAATGTCTAAAAACCAGTTTTTGCTTCGTCATTATGGGGTATTGTGTGTAGAAAACTATTTAATCCATTTTAGAATAAGGCTGTAACCTAATAAAATGTGGAAAAATTCAAAGAGTCTGATTACTTTCCGAATGCACCGTAGGTGTGAAAGTATGATGATGAAGACATGAGGGGATTTGGCGAACACGGTATTAAAGCTGGTTGTAATTCTGGCTGAATTTGTCAACCGTTTATAATTGATTTCCTAAGGTGAAGTACGTGAAACCCAATTTGAGGAAATCAATGTTCCTCCTCCTGTACAACAAGTCAGGCGGTCTTTTCCTGCCTTCATCCTTATCACATTTGTGACATACAGTACTGTGAATAAAAGTGACCGGCATCTCTAACTCATCCAAGATTGGATTGATGCTATGGAGGAGGAATCTCTCTGATTGTCTATTGTCAATACATACAGTATCTCTCCTAACAGACATTTATGGATATTAGTGTGATATAAAGAGCCTTCTTGTCTTGCCATCCAGGTGTCATCAGGACAGCCCTATCCAACATGGACAGAGAGGCCAGGGAGCGCTACTCTGTGGTGGTCCAAGCCAAAGACATGGCCGGCTCGGTGGGTGGGTTGTCAGGCTCCACCACCGTCAATGTCACTCTGACAGACGTCAACGACAATCCTCCCAAATTCCCCCAGAGTATGTACACAGACGTCTGTTTGTTCGTTTTTCTACCTCAATATTTGTCCTTACATATTGATTCTCTACTGTAATAAAACATAGGATTTAAACAGCACTATATCGAACACTATATAGGTTTTAAAACACTAAGATGTTTGTACTGTAAGTAATGCACCATAGAAATTGAATCTTAGAATCAGTGATTCTATTTCTGTGTACTGCACAGCCAAATGTTACTTTTAAATAAAACTCCCCAAGTTGTAGCTTTATAGTAGATGTTTGTTAATGCAGGGGTGGCTGTAAGTGATACAAACATGATGTATGATGTAGTGTGCAGATGATTGTTGAATTGCAAGCAGACAGGAAATGTGATTAATTGACCCATTTATTCACATCTACATCTAGCTGGTATGCATGAACAGTAGGCTAATTACTCCTCCATCTAGTCATAAATGCTATATCATTCATGCCAAGATAATAACTTATTGCTTATTCATGTGCTCATCCCATTACAGAAAACTACCAGCTGTACGTTCCAGAGTCTGCTCAGATTGGAAAAGCTGTGGGTAAAATCAAAGCCACTGATGAAGATTTGGGTGTCAATGCAGAGATTAGGTACAGCATAACCAATGCAGAGGGGAAGGCCATGTTCTCCATCACTGCAGACACTGACCAGAAGGAAGGCATCATATCACTAAGACAGGTACTGTTGAGATGCACACATTCATTTTCCAGTGAAAATAAAACCATCTGTGGTTGTGCTTTATGTTACAGTTCTCTTGGTGTTTACTGAGAAACCACAAGGTAATATGGTAATTACTGTATACATAATAATTACCTAATAAATATGCTTTTTATTTATTTGGGATGAATTAAAAGAAGTAGTACCATTACGTACCATTAGGCCACACTAGCGCTAATTGTGTTAATACTATGAGTAAGTACTCATTGTTACCACATAGGCTGTTCTCTCAAATACCAATGGAAGCAGGACTGTAAAGAAAAGCAAGGCTTTGAAAAGGGATTGATTGTCGGTTTCCTCCGCAGCCTTTGAACTATGAGAAGAGGAAAGTCCACACGCTTCACATAGAGGGAGTGAACACTCACCTGGACCCACGCTTCTCCCACCTGGGCCCCTTCAAAGATACCACCACTCTCCGGATCATCATTGGAGACGTAGACGAGCCACCTGTCTTCTCCATGGACTATTACATCATGGACGTGTACGAGAACTCCCCTGTGGGAACAGAGGTCGGCACAGTGACGGCTCAGGACCCTGACAGTACCAAAAGCCCTGTAAGGTATGGGATATGCAAGGGGCGGCCATTTTGTTGGACTCCAAAACGCCATCACAAGATTCAAAGCTTCTACCTTTCCATGTTGAAAGTCAGATGGTTTTTTGAATGATAGATTAAACAGCATCATTTCATTTTCAATTCAATTCAATTCAACTTTATTTTATTCATTCTATTTTAGTTGTTCCCTCTCCTACATGTAGGTATTTTATAGACCACAGTGAAGAGGAGCAAGTGTATTTCACCATTGGTGTGAATAACGGGGGGATTAAGACCACCCGGAGTCTGGACAGAGAGGATGTGGCCTGGCACAACATCACTGTGATGGCATCAGAGGTTGGTAAGTAACATCTGACACAGCGGAGGATCCTTATCTAGGAATCATCTTACCTTATTATCATTTTGCTTTTAAATAATGATGACTTTATTATGACTTTCAACATGGAGGATAATATATGCTCATGACACTGCATGAATACATTAACGATGTCACTTTAATCATATGTATCAACATTAAACACATGGCTCTTGAAAATAAACAGCCAGCAGTGCCTTGTGGGATTGAGGCGGGGCTGCGTGTGTAACATCATAGTGTGATGCTGAAGGTGGTCGAGTCAATCAATTATTCTTCTCCCTCTCTTTCTCCACTGATGCTTATCTAAGCAATTACTCTTTCCTTTACCCTTTTCTGCATAATAGTGTTCAGCTAATGGACTGAACTAGCCATCGATAAATGTCAGCTAACGCTGCGCTGATTGTGTTACGTCACCTTAATTAATGGGAAAACCAGTCCGCACCTTTCCGGAGACTGGTGTATGTTAATGAGGGATTCATGACTTACATAAACACTATACATATAGTGCATAGTGTATATTAGCGAAGTGTCACTTGTAATGTCCTGTGTGCTAGCTATATGTATATTAAGTGAGACAAACTACTGTGCAACCACACAGCATGTTTCTGTTCCATTCTGCCTACTGCTGTAGCTTGGGGTTAGTACGTCTCCTGTCCCGACTCTAGATGTTGGTTGGTGGTCGTTGTGGCTGTAATTTATGGATGCGTGAAATGGGAAAATATGATTTATGTATCCCACGTTTAATAGGAACATGATTTCTCTGTGGAGCCTCAGGGAGTGAAATGTGCTGCCAGGCAGCAGGAGTTTAGTTGAGTGACCGGGTCACCTTTCGAAGGGAATTTACACTTCACCTGGCAACATGGCCAACCTCAGGAGACAGACAAACACAAGATATGCAAATGGGGGAAGGCTCAGTGGGGATGTGACCTTAATTGATGGAGAGATGCTCTGAGAAAAAAAGGATGTAGAGTACATAACATGCACTATAAGTGCAAGGCATGAACCCTGGACAGAAAAATATACAGTGGGGAAAAAAGTATTTAGTCAGCCACCAATTGTGCAAGTTCTCCCACTTAAAAAGATGAGAGAGGCCTGTAATTTTCATCATAGGTACACGTCAACTATGACAGACAAAATGAGAATTTTTTTCTCCAGAAAATCACATTGTAGGATTTTTAATGAATTTATTTGCAAATTATGGTGGAAAATAAGTATTTGGTCAATAACAAAAGTTTCTCAATACTTTGTTATATACCCTTTGTTGGCAATGACACAGGTCAAACGTTTTCTGTAAGTCTTCACAAGGTTTTCACACACTGTTGCTGGTATTTTGGCCCATTCCTCCATGCAGATCTCCTCTAGAGCAGTGATGTTTTGGGGCTGTCGCTGGGCAACACGGACTTTCAACTCCCTCCAAAGATTTTCTATGGGGTTGAGATCTGGAGACTGGCTAGGCCACTCCAGGACCTTGAAATGCTTCTTACGAAGCCACTCCTTCGTTGCCTGGGCGGTGTGTTTGGGATCATTGTCATGCTGAAAGACCCAGCCACGTTTCATCTTCAATGCCCTTGCTGATGGAAGGAGGTTTTCACTCAAAATCTCACGATACATGGCCCCATTCATTCTTTCCTTTACACGGATCAGTCGTCCTGGTCCCTTTGCAGAAAAACAGACCCAAAGCATGATGTTTCCACCCCCATGCTTCACAGTAGGTATGGTGTTCTTTGGATGCAACTCAGCATTCTTTGTCCTCCAAACACGACGAGTTGAGTTTTTACCAAAAAGTTCTATTTTGGTTTCATCTGACCATATGACATTCTCCCAATCCTCTTCTGGATCATCCAAATGCACTCTAGCAAACTTCAGACGGGCCTGGACATGTACTGGCTTAAGCAGGGGGGACACGTTTGGCACTGCAGGATTTGAGTCCCTGGCGGCGTAGTGTGTTACTGATGGTAGGCTTTGTTACTTTGGTCCCAGCTCTCTGCAGGTCATTCACTATGTCCCCCCGTGTGGTTCTGGGATTTTTGCTCACCGTTCTTGTGATCATTTTGACCCCACGGGGTGAGATCTTGCGTGGAGCCCCAGATCGAGGGAGATTATCAGTGGTCTTGTATGTCTTCCATTTCCAAATAATTGCTCCCACAGTTGATTTCTTCAAACCAAGCTGCTTACCTATTGCAGATTCAGTCTTCCCAGCCTGGTGCAGGTCTACAATTTTGTTCCGGGTGTCCTTTGACAGCTCTTTGGTCTTGGCCATAGTGGAGTTTGGAGTGTGACTGTTTGAGGTTGTGGACAGGTGTCTTTTATACTGATAACAAGTTCAAACAGGTGCCATTAATACAGGTAACGAGTGGAGGACAGAGGAGGCTCTTAAAGAAGAAGTTACAGGTCTGTGAGAGCCAGAAATCTTGCTTGTTTGTAGGTGACCAAATACTTATTTTCCACCATCATTTGCAAATAAATTCATTAAAAATCCTACAATGTGATTTTCTGGATTTTTTTCTTCTAAATTTGTCTGTCATAGTTGACGTGTACCTATGGTGAAAATTACAGGCCTCTCTCATCTTTTTAAGTGGGAGAACTTGCACAATTGGTGGCTGACTAAATACTTTTCCCCCCCACTGTATAGGCCTATAACAATGTCTTGAAAATGCCATGCCATTGCTTGGGACATTTTTTATTTATTTTTACATTTGTTTATTTTTATTTTTGCTGGACCCCAGCAAAAATTAAGGTAGTAATTTACATAGGGGGTTAAAATATGTGTTTAGTGTTTTGCATAGAGATACAATATAAAAGTGTTATATTTAATTCCATGGTTTTATGCATGTTGATCTTTGTTTGTTTGTTATTTTCAGACAATCCCAGTCTCGTCAGCCATGTTCCTGTAACAATCCAGGTGTTGGATGTAAATGACAATGCTCCCTACATAGCAAGAGACAATGAAATCATTGTGTGTGAAAGCTCCAGGGCAGGACAGGTGAGTATCTTTCACTTTCACCTCCCTCCCTCTTTCCTGCTCTTTTCCACTTCATTCCCTCTCTCTCCCACCTTCTCTCCCATTAGCTCATATTCTCCTTATTCAACTATGTTGTCTTTTAAAACCTCTTATCAAGCACACACATGCATACACTCACACACATTCTCGCACAGACACACACACACATATACACACAAACCCTCTCTGCCTTTATTGTGTGTTTGACACCATCAGGAATGGATTTATCTGTGGTGCTGCAGACCTTTGCAGCCTCTTGAACCTATAAATTATTCAGCATGTACCAATGTCTCCACAAGCAGATAGGAGCTGCATTAAGCGCAACAGAGCCGGATTGCAGAAAATGTTTATCATCGCTCATTCAAATTTGGCCCATATGCAGCAAAGCACGACTGCTCAGATTCATATCGCAATAGCAGTCTCTCTTCATATTTTCCCCATTGAATTAAGATTACTAGACAGACTGCAGCATATAATCAGTGAGCTGGCTAAAGGCGACAGATGATGCATGCTAAGATGAAATGTCGAGGGGCTTTTTCAAACACTGCAACAAATTACAGTAACTTCAAGTAACTTTCAGGGAATTTGGCTTGATTCATAGTAAATTATGCTGTTATGTTCATCGAAAGGAAATAAATTATAATTTTGTTTAGAACTAGTTGTACATGTTTTGTTAGGGAGGATTACTGTATGCTACCACAAGTTCAGGAATGCTTCTCATAGACTGACAATGCTATAGCACAGTAGAGTGTGTAGGTAGCCAGGTTAGAAGACACTATAATTGGTGTACTATCCATATGAGAATTTCTAACTCTCAGGTCATCTGCCGGTAGAAGTCAACTTCCTTCATTGAGCTGACATTATATCAGGAACAGTGCTCTTGGAGTCAGGCCATATCCCCCACCTCTGATATACACTTCTGCCTGGAAAAAGACTGCATGTGAAATACTGGCACATGTCCTCATGGAAAGGGAGGGAGGAAAAACACATGTACCTATAATACAATAATAATAATTGTCAGTGACTTTCTTTACTTATTCCCATTATATGTAGCTCCTAATACATATGTACTGTAGACTGTATAAACATACATGTGACGTAAAACGTTTCTCACCCCCGTATTCCTCTCCCTCTCGTCCTCTCACTCCTCTCCCTCTTCTCTGACAGTTGATCCAGACAGTGAAGCCATCAGACATGGACAACTTTGCAAATGGACGGTTCTCCTTTGCTCTGCCAACTGGTGTTCCAGTCAATCCTAACTTCACCCTGAAGGATAATGAAGGTAGGCTGGTTACTGTGGTTTTCTGTGGTGATTTAAAAATGTACACAGCATTTTGTTGAATCGCCACAAGGGATATGTGTTGGGACAGATATTTGTGGCAGATACTCTGGAGCGTCATTACTAACACAATCATATCTAGTGGTGTTTGTTGTCAAACAGTTAGCACCATTTACACTTTCTCCTCCCTGGAGACGTTTTAATATCAAATGGAAGGACCTGCAGTGGTGTTTCCTTGGTAACAGCCATTGTTTTTTTTCTTTTTAGCTTAAGGCTCCTTGGCTGAATTCAGAGAGAACACTGTTATGTTCTTTTTTTCCTTGTCTGAAAACCCAATTGCTCCTTTGGCAGATCAGGGAGAATCTCAAGATCAAGGTAGACTTCCAAGATGGATCACAGCAATCAGTATGATGCCAGACAGAGGAAGTGAGCTTCCACTGAGTTTTGTATCAGTGCTCTGTGCTCTTGGTGGTGGTGTAGCCTAGTACTTGGCTTTTATCTCCTTCCCAACTGGCTCTATTTTCCCTCAGGCGCTTGTTCAGTGAAACCACATTTCCACTGATGTGTCATGAGGCCTATGTTTACACATACAGGAGGACCAGGTAGTACTCCTCAGATAGAGCTAAAATGAACACTGCTGCTTCAGTGCACTGATTGGGTGGAAGTAGGATACATTAGCTCCCTCTGGCTGTGTGGAATCTTTGCCCTCAGAACAGCCTCAATTTGACGGGGCATGGACTCTACAAGGTGTCGAAAGTGTTCCACAAGGATGCTGACTCCAATGCTTCCCACAGTTGTGTCAAGTTGGCTGGATGTCCTTTGGGTGGTGGACCATTCTTGATAGACACGGGAAACTGTTGAGCGTGAAAAACCCAGCAGCATTGCAGTTCTTGACACAAACCGGTGCACCTGGCACCTACTACCATACCCCATTCAAAGGCACTTAAATATTTTGTCTTGCCAATGTACCCTCTGAATGGCAAACATTCCCAATCCATGTCTCAACAGTCTCAAGGCATAAAAATACTTATTTAACCTGTTTCCTCCCTTTCATCTACACTGATTGATGTGGATTTAACAAGAGACATCGATAAGGGATCATAGCTTTCACCTGGATTTACCTGGTCAGTCTATGTCATGGAAAGGCCATATGTTCTCAGTCAGTGTGCTGTGGGACAATCTGGATGATTTCCTGCTGTTCACCAGCTGATAGACATTATTTATTTAGCCAGAAATTCCTTGTGAATGCAGTAGATTCTTACAGACATACAGCAGCTTACTCTCCAGTGAGGATGTGTTAAAGAGATAGATAATAATCTCTGATTTCCTCTGCTGTAATCATAATAATTTAGAGGAAGAAAGAATCTTGGAGGTGGCTTTATATTCTATTGTCTCCCAAGTGGAGGATGAATGAAAGATATTGTCTCTTTCTTGTTTACCTGTTTCCTTGCAGTGGGCAAAGAGATAAAGTAATGAATTTTGACTTGAAGCCAGTGGGCCAGGGCCCCTGCATGCCAATAGGAATCCTATGTAAATGAATGC
Organism: Coregonus clupeaformis; assembly: GCF_020615455.1. NCBI lineage: Eukaryota > Metazoa > Chordata > Actinopteri > Salmoniformes > Salmonidae > Coregonus > Coregonus clupeaformis. The sequence goes on from NC_059212.1 coordinate 16,939,150, forward strand.
TTCCTCCTAAGCACCTTCCCATGGGCTCGCTCTGTTGGAATACATTTGTTGATATCCAGAAGGATGCAAGGGTTGAACCCCCCCCCTCCTCCTCCTCCCCCCACCTCTCTTCCCCTGTCTCTTACCATCCCAAGTGACATGCTTTATCATGGCTCTGTGCTCCTGGGGGAAAATGAATCTGCATTGTGAAAATGTGGGCCGTGATTGTGCATACAAATGCGTGGCTCTGGGTCGTGAAAATTGAAAATCTGCTGGAGCCTCTTCAGAATGAGAAATGCTGTCGCAGCAGCTGTGCTGGCTTGGATAGAGTACTTTTGGCAAGTGTTAATAAAGCCTGAAGAGGCACTCGCTATCTGTTCCCAGTCCTTTCTTATAGATAGCAGCAGGAATAAGTGGAGAACAATGGGCATCCTCTGCAATGTTGGAGAACACTCCTCATACCTCAGGGAAAGGTTGTGCTGTTTTTCTGTGTTCTTCTGTTCTCTGTGGTTGCCTATGTGATTTCAGGGGTAAAAACAGGTCAGGGCCAGTTCTTTATATTTTGGGAAAGGATATCAAAGGATAACCTAAATAAATAAACCTTTATATAATATACACTGAGTATACCAAACATTAGGAACACCTCCTAATATTGAGTTGCACCCCCTTTTGCCCTCAGAACAGCCTCAATTTGTCAGGGCATGAACTCTACAAGGTGTCGAAAGCGTTCCACAAGGATGCTGACCCATGTTGACAATGCTTCCCACAGTTGTGTCAAGATGGCTGGATACACACAGGAAACTGTTGAGTTCTTGACACAAACCGGTGTGCCTGGTACCTACTACCATACCCTGTTCAAAGGCACTTACATTTTTTTTGTCTTACCCACTCACTCTCTGAATGGCACACATACACAATCCATGCCTCAATTGTCTTAAAACTTAAAAATCCTTCTTTAACCTGTCTCCTCCCCTTCATCTACACTGATTGAAGTGGATTTAACAAGTGAAATCAATAAGGGATCATAGCTTTCACCTGAATTGACATATATTCTATGTCATGGAAAGAGCATATGTTCTTAATGTTTTGTATACTCAGTGTGGAATAGGAATGTGTCATATTACCCAATTTCTTTAATAAATCTAAAGAAAATGTGTGCTCCGTTTGTGTTGTGCTTTGGCTTTAATGGAAAAATACACTGCATTTTGGGTAATGTCTGTATCAAGTCTTATAGTGGCTTTTTGTCAACATAATACATCCAGTGTATTTTCAACCTCTTGTCATTCCACTCCAGACAACACTGCCAGCATCGTGGCACGGAGGCGTCAGTTCAGCCAGGCGGAGCAGGATCTCTACCAGCTTCCTGTGGTTGTCAGGGATGGAGGGGAGCCCGTCCTGAGCAGCACCTCCACCCTGACCCTCCGGGTGTGTGTCTGCCAGAGAGGAGGTGGCAGCAGTAGCAGCAGCAACAGGGTGAGGGCCTGCCAAGTCCCAGCCTTCCTCTCCACAGCAGGCCTGAGCACCGGGGCCTTTATCGCCATTCTGCTCTGCATCATCATCCTGCTGGGTAAGAGACAAGTGAAGTGGAAGGAGGGGGGAGGTAGTGGCCACGTGGAGGAGAGAAGTTGGGAGAGAAGGGGGAGAGAGAAAGAGAGGGAGGGAGGGAAAGCTGGAGGAGTACCTCTGGCTGATTTGTTTCCAGCAGTAAAAGGCCACAAGTCCACCCTCAAATCACTTTGCAGGTCATTGCCATCAGAGAATCAGGTGTGTGTTTTGAACCTTTAGACTGGTGTAGTGTAATGACATATTGTAAGTCGCTGTGGTCAGTGGTGGAAAAAGTACTCAATTGTCATACTTGAGTAAAAGTAAAGATACCTTAAAAGAAAATGACTCAAGTACTTGAGTAAAAGTCTAAAAGTATTTGGTTTTAAATATACTTAAGTATCAAAAGTAAAAGTAAAAGTATAAACCATTTCAAATTCCTTATTTTAAGCAAACCAGACAGCACAAATACCCAGGGGAACATTCCATCACTCAGACATAATTTACAAACGAAGCATTTGTGTTTAGTGAGTCTACCAGATCAGAGGCAGTAGGGATGACCAGGGATGTTCTCTTGATGAGTGTGTGAATTGGACCATTTTCCTGTCAAAATGTAACGTGTACTTTTGGGTGTCAGGGAAATGTATGGGGAAAAAAGTACATTATTTTCTTTAGGAATGTAGTGATGTAAAAGTTGGCACAAATATGAATAGTAAAGTAAAGTACAAATACCCGAAAAAACTACTTAAGTAGAACTTTAAAGTATTTTTACTTAATTACTTTGCACCACTGGCTGTGGTCTTGTCCCCTCTCCTCTGACATGTCCTGTACTGTAGCCATCGTGGTGCTATTTGTCCTCCTGCGGAGCAAAAAGGGCAAGAAGGAGCCGTTGATCATCTCTGAGGAGGACATCCGGGAGAACGTGGTCACCTACGACGACGAGGGCGGGGGCGAGGAGGACACGGAGGCATTTGACATTGCAGCGCTGCGGAACCCCGCCGGGGCAGAACAGAGGAGGCTGCGGCGGGAGGTAAGGTCTGGGACGGAGGGGTGGCTGGTGGCCTGCGGGCCCCGGAGCCCGTCCCTCGTGCTGCTGGATACAGAGGACATGCACCACGTCATCAGACAGAGAGTGGTGGACGCTGACAAAGACACCAGCGGGCCGCCCTATGACTCCCTCCAGACGTACGCGTATGAGGGCTGCGGCTCTGCCACAGGGTCGGTCAGCTCTCTGGGGCTGGCCCAGGTCCTGCCCCCTGAACCCAGCTACAGTGACCTGGAGGACTGGGAGCTGGAGGGCCACATGCAGGCCAGACTGTTTGGGACAGAACTCTCTGAGACAGAACAGACCATAACCCCCTAATGTAAAAACATCTCTCCTCTTCTAACCGGTTTGTTAACCGAATGATACAAAGCTATTTGAGTTGTACAACTTGTTCCGTTTTGTTGTGGAATTGACTGTCATTTAACACTGGTCTCTGTCAAGTGGAGTGGAGGAAAGTATTAATTATTTTTGAGAAAAACAAATAAACAGAAAAAAATCATGAAGTTGGTATAAAAATAAAACGATTTTCCCAAGTGTATATTTTTATTGATAAATAAAGTGCAGTGATTTCAGATAAGTTAATTTATATGCAAGTCTTGTGTCATGTTGTGTAATGTGTCTGGTCCCATAGGACTCTCCTTAGTACCGTTGTGGTAAGTATCTGGGTCAGTATTCATAAAGCAACTGATCTTTGATCAGGTCCTCTCTGTCCATATGATCGTATTCATTATGATCTAAAAGGCTAAACTGACTCTAGATCAGCACTCCTACTCTGAGACGCTTTATGAATACGGGCCCTGGTCTTCTCATTGTGCTTGCTGACCCCAGTCTTGAAGTACAACAGTAACCTTCCAAGGTCTTTCAACTTTTTCTATAGTTAACCAATAGAAATGTATGTACAGCTCCCCAACAAGAGAGAAACTACATCACAGGAGCAGATCAACTTTTAATTGGGAAACAACACAATTCTATGGATGATAATTGGATCCAAATGCTTTGGTGTACAGCTTTTTATTTCTGCCCTGGGATTTATAAATCAGCTGTGAAAGGGTCTCGTTTCCCACTCAGACTTGATCTATTCCCACGAGAGCCCGGCTCTGTAAATAAAGGAACAATAAACCGTTCCTTAATGTCTTCATAATAACAGGTGATGAGGGGTAACTCACTTGAATTACAGGGCTATTTTTACAATACAATATTAATCAATGTTTAACTTTCTTATGATACACATAAAACAGGGATAATGATCATCAAGTCAGAGCTCATCCATTTACTCACACCATGTCTTATATATTATATTGAAATGATAATGTGTGACTCCCACATCTATCACTTCTTTGAATATGAGAATACAGTCCATAAGACCATTCCATACCCACCTACAATAATACATGTACAATAAATGCTGCATTGCAAACATTCCTATAGTGCCACTTATTCACAGCAAGGTAATTAGGGGATATTCCTTTGTAATGCATTATTTCTTTGAGAACAACTGTGACCCCAACAAAGATAATCATTATGTTGCCATAGTGGTGGTGAAATGATGAATAATGCATTACTATATAATTGCATTCTATCAGAGAAGGGTGTTTAAAGGCTATGGAGGGTAAATAGCATCTCTGCGGCCACCACCACAAATTTGATTACTTACGTCCAGTTCCTTTTACCTTTTACACACAAAGGAAAAAGGAAACCCACCCAATGAACTGTTTTGCTTTAAAGTTGTCGGATCAACAGAGCCAATGATAAAAGGAAAATCCCAGTGAATATATTCAAATACATCCCGTATCTCAGTGTTATCTGATGCTATATACTCCTTCATGACTTAATGATTGTATTTATTTGGCCATTAAAAATACATACAGCTGTTCCAGTATAGCATTTACATACAGGCTACATAATAGTTGTAATGGATTGGATGTTGGCGTGTTATCATTCAATATCGAGGAGAAACAAAACAAATACTGTAGCTACATGTAAAAGGCATACCTATGTTTTTATTTCAGTATGTCCATCCGTCCTAATGAAGATTGTAGAATGAAGCCCCCATAACAGTCAGCTACTGTACCCTCTCTCCATTTAACGTGAATGCAGACTGTGTGATTTGGACTTAACAACCAATGCTAATGCTAATCTTAATTAGCGTTCAAGATACTGACATTTAGGAAGTGAACATAATTATTGTAGGAAAGAATGTACTTTTGCTCTTTTTCATCTTGCACAATTCCATTTAGACTTGAGATCCAGCTTCGCTGCCATACTATAGCTCTAGTGGTGGTATTCATAAGCTCCAATCAGTAGAAAAGTATCCATTCTTTTAATAGGCCTTCTGTTAAATAATTAATGTAGAGTTACAAATCTTAAGCCAAAACAAATGTTTTGCTTGATAAAGTCAAGGTTTTATAAATCCTATAGAAATTCACTTCTGCATTGAACAGAACTTAAAATAGTCACGGTTTCTGAGTTTGTTTACCTAGGGGAATTTAGAAATGTATAGTGCTTTACAGCACCTGTCACTTTACCTCCCTCTCTCTCACAAGACTAGCTGCTGTTGCTCCTGAATCCTGTCTGGCTGAAAAAATATGAAGAATTTCTATCATTTTTCTTTCAGACTGCGCTGTACACTGTAGCTACACACCCTCCTACTGTGCAAAATTGATTAGAAGTGTGTGTAACTACAAAAGTAGACCATAGACGAATGCAGAATGTCACATGGCGTTTGATCCACCTCTGCATAAGTAGTTGGGGGAATCAAACAGTGATGAGCTGTTCTACTACACAGACCAGGGCCGGTGTGCTGTAATTTCCCATGCTGCATTTGACAGCTACAGCGGTGCAGGAGCTAAGGGAAAGACATACTCCATGCTCTGATAGACATGACTGCTGGTATTAGAACTAATTAACTACATAATTGGCCATCGTTATTGATGGATGAGAGGGAAACACTATCCTTCTCTGCAGATACAGGGTTATTACTTACAGGGCGGTCACTGTATCTTGGAGAATGTTGTGTTTCTCCATAATTTTGTTGAAACAACTAACAGAACCACCTGAAAATATATGGTATATCAAGCTATTATTCATGAAAATTAACATGTAAAATGATCATGGCTTTCTACGATCTAATAAGACACACCTACATGGAATGGTTGTGTTCCTAACCAAATACAGTGGTGGAAACTAGGCGGCAGGTAGCCTAGCGGTTAAGAGCGTTGGGCCAGTAACCAAAAGGTTGCTGGTCCAACTAGGTGAAAAATATTTCGATGTGCCCTTGAGCAAGGCACTTAACCCTAATTGTTCCTGTTCTGTCTGCTAAATGACTAAAATGTACAAATGTAAAATGTAATAATTGGGGCTGGCCCACCATTCCAGACACATTATGTTGCTGTTACATGTTGACTCAGCCATGCCATCAGTCTTCAGTGAGGTAATTCATCTGAGGATTGTTTGTATTCCAACCGTCATACTCAATCTGTGAACTCCATTCATCAACACCCACATTCCTTTCCCCATCATATGGAATACCCTGGGGTGGGCTGTTTGAAGCACAAATGGACCTCATAGTCTTGACAAGTTTGACACCGCAGTAAACCTTTGCATAATCCTCACGCATCCCTAAGGCACACCGGCTGAGGAAAACATCTATTAATACCATAAACACCATCTGGGTGAGCAGGATGTTTCTAATGTATACACCTTTTCAATGATCAAACTAGAATGTACAGAAGTGCAGAAAAGGATACGAGCCACTAAGATGTACTGTACGAGATTTGCACAATTTTATCTCACGTAATCTCCATATTTTTGCAGCAGCGTGTGCAGTCAGGCATCACATTAGTGCTATTTCTCATGCTCAACATCTCCAATGAAGTTGTTGCAGATCTAGGCGAGGGCAATAGTTCAAATTATCTGCACATTGTTGATTACAGGGAATCCTGGTGTGCACGGGCTCAGTGTCCAGCCCAAGACAGAGGACTTAGGTAGGAGTAGCCTTCTCTGAGGGGGCTTTGGTTCTTTGATATGGAAGCGTGTGCACTGTGCAGAGTATCCTGCTGCTTCGCCTGAACACAGACAGACACAGGTGCATCTGGGAGAGGAATCAGAAGGATTACTCACTGGCTTGTCTCCACAGCAGGTGAGAGGGATGGAGAGAGGGAGGCACAAGAGCAAGTCAGGTGGTTCAGACAAGATGGTGGTGGAGTCTTTGATGGAGACTGACGCTAGGACAAGAAGACAGCACCTGTCCGGCCCCAGTCCCATGTGGCTCAGTTGATAGAGCATGACACGCACAATGTCAGTGTTGTGGGTTTGATTCCCATGGGGGACCAGTACGAACAAATACAAAAATGTATGGACTCAATACTGTAAGTTGCTCTGGATAAGAGCATCTGCAAAATGATTATAATTAAATGTAAAAAAATACAATAATGGATAGATCACATGGGATACATCACAGTAGCAGGCTCAGGGATGTCAAAGGGTAAGGTAAAATGGTAAGGTAAAATGGTAAGGTAAAAGGGTTCTAAACCAGACTACAAATAGCCGAAGAATAGGTTTCTAACATGGGATGTTGTCTATCTGATGCAAATCTTAAAACATTGATTGGCCATTGCCTGAAAAGATTGATGATACCGGTATCTTTGGCTGATATGAGCTCATTGATGTTATATCAACCTCATTGATATCAAGGTGTACATACTACTAGCTAGAAAATAGCATTTCGCTGCACCTGCGATAACATCTGCAAATCTGTGTACTCAACCAATAAACGTTGATTTAATTTCATTTTGATTTGAGTTCTACCTTTACGTAGTTTACAGACTCTTTGCTCTAGTTTAACAATGTATAAACAGAAAATAACAAACATGAATTATCTTTTAATACAGTATTGTGGTGGCTCTCTGCTCATACCTAAACTAAAAGCTCCATTGTCGTTCAAATCAAATCAAATTGTATTTGTCACATGCGCCGAATACAACAGGTGTAGACCTTACCGTGAAATGCTTACAAGCCCTTACCCAACAATGCAGTTCAAGAAATAGAGTTAAGAAAATATTTACCAGATAAACTAAAGTAAAAAATTAAATAAAAAGTAACACAATAGAATAACAATAACAAGGCTATATACAGGGGGTACCGGTACCGAGTCAATGTGCGGGGGTACAGGTTAGTCGAGGTAATTTGTACATGTAGTTAGGGGTAAAGTGACTATGCATAGATAATAAACAGCGAGTAGCAGCAGTGTAAAAACAAAGGGGTGGGGGGGGTCAATGTAAATGGTCCGGGTGGCCATTTGATTAATTGTTCAGCAGTCTTATGGCTTGTTAAGGAGCCTTTTGGACCTAGACTTGGCACTCCAGTACCGCTTGCCGTGCGGTAGCAGAGAGAACAGCCTATGACTTCGGTGACTGGAGTCTTTGACAATTTTTTGGGCCTTCCTCTGACACCGCCTAGTACATAGGTCCTGGATGGCAGGAAGCTTGGCCCCAGTGATGTATTGGGCCGTACGCACTACCATTTGTAGCGCCTTACAGTCGGATGCCGAGCAGTTGCCACACTGTAGAGCTGTAGAACTTTTTGAGGATCTGGGGACCCATGCCAAATCTTTTCAGTCTCCTGAGGGGGAAAAGGTGTTGTCATGCCCTCTTCATGACTGTCTTGGTGTGTTTGGACCATGATAGTTTGTTGGTGATGTGGACACCAAGGAACTTGGAACTCTCGACCACTACAGCCCCGTCGATGTGAATAGGGGCGTGTTCGACCCTCCTTTTCCTGTAGTCCACGATCTGCTCCTTTGTCTTGCTCACGTTGAGGGAGAGGTTGTTATCCTGGCACCACACTGCCATGTCTCTGACCTCCTCCCTATAGGCTGTCTCATCGTGGTCTGTGATCAGGCCTACCACTGTTGTGTCGTCAGCAAACTTAATGATGGTGTTGGAGTCGTGCTTGGCCATGCAGTCGTGGGTGAATAGGGAGTACAGGAGGGAACTAAGCACGCACCCCTGAGGGGCCCCCGTGTTCAGATGTGTTGTTGCCTACCCTTACCACCTGGGGGTAGCCTGTCAGGAAGTCCAGGATCCAGTTGCAGAGGGAGGTGTTTAGTAGTCCCAGCGTCCTTAGCTTAGTGATGAGCTTTGTGGGCACTATTGTGTTGAACGCTGAGCTGTAGTCAATGAACAGCATTCTCACGTAGATGTTCCTTTTGTCCAAGTGGGAAAGGGCGTGCGATTGAGATTGTATCATCTGTGGATCTGTTTGGGCGGTAGGCGAATTGGAGCCATGACCAGCCTTTCAAAGCACTTCATGGCTACTGACGTGAGTGCTACGGGGCGGTAGCCATTTAGGCATCTTACCTTCGCTTTCTTGGGCACGGGGAATATAGTGGTCTGCTTGAAACATGTAGGTATTACAGACTCGGTCAGGGAGAGGTTGAAAATGTAATTCTGAGCCTATTGTATGTCTGACACAAAGCAAAGAAATCATCATTTTAGTTTTGTGCAAAATCAAAACATGATTCAAACCGTCTTCAAAGGATTCCAGATTTTGTTTTCACTCCATCCCCTGGGATTTTTTTATCATGTACATACCTCATTGAAGTCAAGGACAAATAACAGAATGGCTCTGGAAACTGAGTGGCAACAACTTCAAAGAGAAATGTCAAAGGAATCGATGGGGAACGGAAGGATGCAACGCAATGAAGCAACATAATTGATCTCATTATCATGGAAGTGTTGTAGTTTACACTTTTTTGAAACACAACTTTCACTCGATCTCTCTCTCTCTCTCTTCACTACTGTAACTTCCTGAAAGTTGATGAAAGCAACCGAGACTTTACGAAATCAATTCTGACAGGTGGTGCAGAATATGTATAAAATATGATTTTTTTCCCAATGCTAGATGTTAGAAACTTCACTATCTTTACACATGATATATTTTCCCCCTGTTGTCTCCTATGTCTGAGGAGGACTGATGGGTCTTCTAAGGGAACAAGAGCGGTCTGAATCGATATCAGAAGGAAACCAAATGATAAACTACACTAACTGTACTAAGAAGAATTTAGCTGGGATGTCTTGAGTGCTGGGAATAGAAAAATCCATAACAAGTTCTTAATTATGGAGGGTAATGGAAAGTATTGAATTGACATTTCAGAGAGTGGACCACTTTTGTACATGATTAACATTTCCGCCAGAAAAGAAAAAAAGGGGTTCCATTAGTATAAACAATTTAATCCTTGACTGTATCAAATGCACATCAGGGTGTCTTCCAAATGCCAGTTGTTCTATTGGAGCCTGCCATGACCACCTACAATGTCTCCACAGGAAATCTGGAGACACTGAAAGAACACTATTTGGAGCGATAGTCACATTAAAAGTCTCAAATGCTTAACTGCTGTAGCCTATGTGGTTTGATGTTCTACTTATGAGATTTTTGATTATATGTCTTTAAAGGAAATGGTATAAGTAGATGCACTTATATGTTAAAATAATAATAATATTAATATGCCATTTAGCAGACGCTTTTATCCAAAGCGACTTACAGTCATGCGTGCATACATATGTTCTGAAGCAACAGTCCAATGTGTATAATGGCAACGTATAAATGAAGTGCCTGAATTTTATACAGTGAGCAGTTTTGTTGTGACTTCATTATTGACTGTCGGATCCAGCAGTACTCTTCAACACTGTATAGGCTATTATAGTATAGGCTCCTCTGCTACTTACAGTAACCTACATATAGGTTGAGCAAAGATACTGCAGGGTGGAGGTGTTGTTTGATACTGCATTAAATACATTCAAGGCAATAAATACTGCAGAGAGCACCAGCTTCCAAATGCTGAGCACAGGAGGTGTCTGCATTGCACTGGGCCACGCATGCTGCTGTGCTGTAGCAGACTGCAAGGCAGTGAATTCTAATTCCCCACACTGATCAATAGAAATACTTACACTTTCACAGATGAGATGAGCAGTTAGGCTCCACAGGGGACTACCCGGATCCATTGCTTTGCATACAAATGCTGTCTACTCTGGCATCCACACTGACTGTGTAGGGGCAGTATCATGGAATCATTCAGACATTATTCCGTAAGGTTAAGAGGTGAAAAGAATATAAATTCATGAAACCTAGTTATGATGTTAAGATCCTACACTTTCAATATAAGCAACTTTCACAAGAAACATTTGAATAAATCCACAATATACCCATAGCAGAGAGAATATGGCCTTAAGATTTGATGGATGGGTGTAGTGCAGATATTGGATAGCCTAAGTTCACTGTTGACTGCACCATTTCGTCCTCATATGTAATATTCTCTTTCTGACACATCACATCTAACCCACCTTCCGTGACTTTCTTTTTTATCCATAATACATTTAGGATGAAGTCCTGATATCTGTGATTAACTTTTAAGCATGTCTCAGTTACATTTTAATTACTTTCAGCATGTGCTCAGACAGAAGCTCCATTAGGCCTCATGTAGGCATAATTAAATTCCATGGCCGATTTTGCGATTGGGAAATGAGAGTGAGACTATCATCACACTCAGCTATCTGTCTCAATGCTAATGACTAATTATTGGGCCCCCACTAGCCCTAAAGGACGACTGAAGAAAGTTTCACATCAGGGTTATTTCCTGGTGGCAAAGTCATATTACTAGTGGGGTTCTGTGTAGTGTGTAGTGAGAGCGAGTGCCTGCAGATTTTGGAGCGAGGCAGTTTTTCACCCCGACTGAACGTCTGGGAATGGAATTGGATTATATTATACAGCTAATCAGAGGCTAAATAGAAAAAGTTCCCTCATCAAACATAAAACCCAAAGTGCTCTTTTAACTTTTGCTATTCTAATGTGAATTAACCTAGCAGGAGGAAAATATTGGAATATGCTGATTAAATGTCTCTGCCCCGGATCCATCTGCTATCTTGAAGTTTGTCTCAGCTAGCTATGGCAGTCAAAATATCTGACATCTAGTTACAGTAACACTGTACAGTGCACTATCTTGGAGTTTGTGTCAGCTTGCTATAGTAGGGCAATAAAAAATAACAGACTACCCAATGTACTGAGCATATGAGATATAGTAAATGCATTGGGGGTTGGTGGTATGTCTATGTTCAAACGCTAAAGCTGTCTCTTCCAGAATGGTAAATATTGAATGTGTGGTTAGAGAATGTAGAGAGAGAGGTGGATGTAAAACATGCATCACAGCAAATCAAATCAAATCAAATTGTATTGGCCACATGCACCGAATACAACAGGTGCAGACATTACAGTGAAATGCTTACTTACAGCCCTTAACCAACAGTGCATTTATTTTTAATAAAAAAAGTAGAATAAAACAACAAAAAAGTGTTGAGAAAAAAAGAGCAGAAGTAAAATAAAATAACAGTAGGGAGGCTATATATACAGGGGGGTACCGGTGCAGAGTCAATGTGCGGGGGCACCGGCTAGTTGAGGTAGTTGAAGTAATATGTACATGTGGGTAGAGTTAAAGTGACTCTGCATAAATAATTAACAGAGTAGCAGCAGCGTAAAAAGATGGGGTGGGGGGGCAGTGCAAATAGTCCGGGTAGCCATGATTAGCTATTCAGGAGTCTTATGGCTTGTGGGTAGAAGCTGTTGAGAAGTCTTTTGGACCTAGACTTGGCACTCCGGTACCGCTTGCCGTGCGGTAGCAGAGAGAACAGTCTATGACTAGGGTGGCTGGAGTCTTTGACAATTTTCTCTGACACCGCCTGGTATAGAGGTCCTGGATGGCAGGAAGCTTGGCCCCAGTGATGTACTGGGCCGTACGCACTACCCTCTGTAGTGCCTTGCGGTCGGAGGCCAAGCAGTTGCCATACCAGTTGCCATGTTCCCTTAGTTCCCACTGCAGGTGACATCTCCAAGGGAACTACAGCCTATTTTAGAGGGTTCCTACCAGGGTTGGGGTCAATTCCATTTAGATTCCAGTCAATTCAGGAACTACACTGAAATTGCTTTTCAATTAGGAACATTTTGAATTGGAATTTTGTTTACTTTTCTGAATTGACAGGAATGTAAATTGAATCGACCCCAAACCTGGTTCCTACCTTCACCTTGTCGTCTGCATAGTGCTCAGGGTGCTTATGAAAGTTTAACTGAGGATACATGAATACTACTTGGTATTTGGAGGAAGAACAGAATTGTCTGTTGTTTGTAGAAATTGCTTTGCTGTTAGTTTTGTGGCCGTAGCTTTACCTTTTTCACTTTGTGTGCACAAATGGAAATACTGTAATACACCAGCACACCACAATGACTGAGCATACATAGAAGTGGAACTTTATCAAAGGCATTGTCCAGAATCCTTTTAGCACATTGAAGTAGCCATTTATTCAACCACTGTTAAAGAGAGATATTCAGGAAGGTGCTACCAGACAGACTTGTTAAAAGCAGTACACTTGTGTCACAATTATACAGAAACACACAGTCTAAAGACGTCACTGGAGGATTGTGCTGATGTTCAAGTGTTGTGTTAAATCCCAACACCTGATTCAATCTCCACAATGGATCAGCAGAGCTTGTTCAATCTGCCTCCCCAATCCCTCTGAATACAAAACCGTATCTAACTCAACCAGCAGGCTACCACACTGTGTTCTCAGGGTGGCTCAGAGCAAGAGGAGACAGATTTACAATAAATGTAACATAGACAACAGATCGGAATATTGTATATTGCATTTGTGTAATACTATATTGTGTGAATCATCCAAGTGGTTTTATGTGTAATCAATCAGAAACTAAAATGGATTTCAGAAAATTCGAAATTTGATGTTAAAAGTTAGTCTATCATTCACTCCATTATCACTTGTATAAAACTAAGTGATATCTCATATCACAAATTCTCTGATATCTCAAAATATGTATTAATATATTAGATTTCAAAACATGATCACCCATTGAGTTGTGCCACTCTGCTAAATCAATCAGTCTGTCTGTCACAATACAATCTCATCGTGACACAGACTGTCACCAACACCAGAGATGTACTGTACTCATTCTATTGGTGTGTTCTTCACAACCACCACTCAGATCAGGGTCCGTATCCACAAAGCATCTCAGAGTAGGAGAGCTGATCTAGGATGAGTTTTGCCTTCTAGATCATAATAAATAGGATTATATGGACAGATCCTATATCAGCACTCCTACTCTGAGATGCTTTGTGGATACAGGCCCTGGTCTCACCCGCTTTACATACTTAGGCAGAAAGATTCCACCATCTAGTGCATGATAGGAGCAACTGCATATGAGTATCGTGCATTTACATTTACATTTACGTCATTTAGCAGACGCTCTTATCCAGAGCGACTTACAAATTGGTGCATTCACCTTATAGCCAGAGGGATAACCACTTTACAATATGTTTTTTATTTGTATTTTTTGGGGGGGTGGGGGGGGGTAAGGGGGGGTAGAAGGATTACTTTATCCTATCCCAGGTATTGCTTAAAGAGGTGGGGTTTCAAGTGTCTCCGGAAGGTGGTGAGTGACTCCGCTGTCCTGGCGTCGTGAGGGAGCTTTTTCCACCATTGGGGTGCCAGAGCAGCGAACAGTTTTGACTGGGCTGAGCGGGAACTGTGCTTCCGCAGAGGTAGGGGGGCCAGCAGGCCAGAGGTGGATGAACGCATTGCCCTCGTTTAGGTGTAGGGACTGATCAGAGCCTGAAGGTACGGAGGTGCCGTTCCCCTCACAGCTCCGTAGGCAAGCACCATGGTCTTGTAGCAGATGCAGGCTTCAACTGGAAGCCAGTGGAGTGTGCGGAGGAGCGGGGTGACGTGAGAGAACTTGGGAAGGTTGAACACCAGACGGGCTGCAGCGTTCTGGATGAGTTGTAGGAGTTTAATGACCCAAGTTAAACAATTTAAAGGCAATGCTACCAAATACCAATTGAGTGTATGTAAACTTCTGACCCACTGGGAATGTGATGAAAGAAATAAAAGCTGAAAGAAATAATTCTCTCTACTATTATTCTGACATTTCACATTCTTAAAATAAAGTGGTGATCCTAACTGACCTAAGACAGGGAATTTTTACTAGGATTAAATGTCAGGAATTGTGAAAAACTGAGTTTAAATGTATATGGCTAAGGTGTATGTAAACTTCAGACTTCAACTGTATACTGAACAAAAATGTAAACACAACATGTAAAGTGTTGGTCCCATGTTTCATAAGCCGAAAGAAAATATCCCAGAAATGTTCCATACGCACAAAAAGCTTATTTCTCTAAAAAAGAATTGCACAAATTTGTTTACATCCCTGTTAGTGAGCATTTCTCCTCTGTCAAGATAATCCATCCATCTGACAGGTGTGGCATATCAAGAAGCTGATTAAACAGCATGATCATTACACAGGTGCAAGTTGTGCTGGGGACAATAAAAGGCCACTCTAAAATGTGCACTTTTGTCACACAACCCAATGCCACAGATGTCTCATGTTTTGAGGGAGCGTGCAATTGACATGCTGACTGCAGGATTGTCCACCAGAGCTGTTGCCAGATAATTTAATGTTCATTTATTTAATCCACCTCCAATGTCGTTTTAGAGAATTTGGCAGGACATCCAGCCGGCCTCACAAGCGCAGATCATGTGTAACCACGCCAGCCCAGGACCTCCACATCCGGCTTCTTCAACTGCGGAATCGTCTGAGACCAGCCACCCGGACAGCTGATGAAATTGTGGGTTTGCACAATCGAATAGTTTCTGCACAAACTGTCAGAAGTTGTCTCAGGGAAGCTCATCTGCATGCTCGTCGTCCTAACCAGGGTCTTGACCTGACTGCAGTTCGGCATCACAACCGATTCCATTGGGGAAATGCTCACCTTCGATAGCCACTGGCACGCGTGAGAAGTAGGAGACACTTGAAACCCCACCTCTTTAAGGAATAACTGGGATAGGATAAAGTAATCCTTCTACCCCCCCCTTACCCCACCCCAAAGAGAAAAAAATAAAGAAAAACATTTGTAAATTGGTTGTCCCACTGGCTATCATAAGGTGAATGCACCAATTTGTAAGTTGCTCTGGATAAGAGTGTCTGCTAAATGACGAAAATGTAAAAATGAGAAGTGTGCTCTTCACGGATTAATCCCAGTTTCAGCTGTATCGGGCAGATGGCCGCGTGTATGGTGCCCCATGGTGGCGGTGGGGTTATAGTATGGGCAGGCATAAGCTACGGACAACGAACACAATTGCATTTTATCGATGGCAATTTGAATGCACAGAGATACCGTGACAAGATCCTGAGGCCCATTGTCGTGCCATTCATCCGCCGCCATCACCTCAGCATTTTAATGCACGGCCCCATGTCGCAAGGATCTGTACAAAATTCCTGGAAGCTGAACATTTCCCAGTTCTTCCATGGCCTGGCATACTCAACAGACATGTCACCCATTAAGCACGTTTGGGATGCTCTGGATCGACGTGTACGACAGCGTGTTCCAGTTCCCGCCAATATCCAGCAACTTCACATAGCCATTGAAGAGGAGTGGAAAACATTCCACAGGCCACAATCAACAGCCTGATCAACTCTATGCGAAGGAGATGTGTCGCGCTGCATGAGGCAAATACCTTTTTTTGGGGGGTATCTGTGACCAACATACAGTATGCTAATCTGTATTTCCAGTCATGTGAAATACATAGATTAGGGCCTAACGAATATATTTCAATTGACTGATTTCCTTATATGAACTGTAACTCAGTAAAATCTTTGAAATTGTTGCATGTTGCGTTTATATTTTTGTTCAGTGTAATTTACTTCAGGCTGTGTGTGCAGAAAAATTTAAGAAAGCTCATGTTGTTCTGGAACAGAGTTCTGGCATCCTGCTTCCTGCTTCCTGCTTCCTATTTCACAGAATTGACATAAGTAGGTCCAAGAGTTTTTCCTCACCATGAAATCTAATCAGGAAAAACTCCCTTTAACTGCAGAAAGCCAAACTGTGTTGTCAGAATTGAACCACAAGAGGAACCTAGAGGCCTTCATAATGATCTATAAACGCTCATAAAACCAGTTCACAAAGTGGCCACAAGATGGGGACATTAGATACAAGCAGGAAACAAGAGTATACATTAAAATATACAGTTTTAGATTTTGATACCATCATCCATGGCCTCAACACATGGGAGAATCAGGTGTATGTACAAAACATCTACATCTCATAGTTTTGGACTGGATTGTAGGTAGGTTGTTCTTGAACTGTGGTGGCATTTGCATTCCTTGCCTTCACAACCATGAAAAACACTTTAAAATGACAAATAGTTACACATCATCAATTTTTTGGTATATATTTAACTGTTTATCAATGATAAAACATAATGCAAGTCATTTTGTAATGCAAAACTTTGTTTATACATTGTTTTAAGTACAGATGTATTTCATTTAATATTTTGTTGCTGAGAATTTTTCTGCACTGCAGGAAATGCAGATGAGCTTCCTGATTTACATAAATTCACTGAAAACCCACACGCAGTCTGAATACACAATCCACAGTGCCTTCGGAAAGTATTCAGACCCCTTGACTTTTTCCAAAGTTACAGCCTTATTCTAACATGGATTAAATAAATAAAAATCATCATCGGTCTACACACAATACCCCACAATGACAAAGAAAAAACTGGTTTTTAGACATTTTTGTAAATGTTTTAAAAATAAAAACAGAAATGCCTTATTTACATAAGTATTCAGACCCTTCAATCATCCTTGAGATGTTTCTACAACTTCATTGGAATCCACCTGTGGTAAATTCAATTGATTGGACATGATTTGGAAAGGCACACACCTGTCTACATAAGGTCCCACAATTGACTGTCCATGTCAGAGCAAAAGCCAAGCCATGAGATCGAAGGAATTGTCCATAGAGCTCCGAGACAGGATTGTGTCGAGGCACAGATCTGGGGAAGGGTACCAAAAAATGTCTGCAGCATTGAAGGTCCCCAAGAACATAGTGGCCTCCATCATTCTTAAATGGAAGAAGTTTGGAACCACCAAGACTCTTCCTAGAGCTGGCCACCCGGCCAAACTGAGCAATTGGGGGAGAAGGGCCTTGGTCAGGGAGGTGACCAAGAACCTGATGGTCACTCTGACAGAGCTCTACTTATGTAAATATGATATTTCAGTTTCTTATTTCTTTTAAATTAGAAAAAAAGTGTTTTTGCTTCGTCATTATGGGCTATTGTGTGTAGATTGATGAGGAGAAAAAAACAATTTAATCAATTTTAGAATAAGGCTTTAACCTACCAAAATGTGGAAAAAGTCAAGGGGTCTGAATACTTTCCGAAGGCACTGTATATTGTATAGATCTATACACACAAAGAAGGCTATTTAAAGAAATCCAAATGTACTAGTATAATGTGTGTGTCTCAGTTTTATGTCATTGGTGTTACCACCTTGAAAATCACTGATTAAATTTTCCGGATTGACTGACATTCATGTCTTAAAGTATTGATGGACTGTCGTTTCTCTTTGCTTATTTGAGCTGTTCTTGCCATAATATGGGCTTTGTCTTTTACCAAATAGGCCTATTTTCTGTGTACCACCCCTACCTTGTCACAACACAACTGATTGGCTCAAATGCATTAAGAAGGAAAGAAATTCCACAAATTAACTTTTAACAAGACACACATTGAAATGCATTCCAGGTGACTAACTCATGAAGCTGGTTTTGAGAATGCCAAGAATGTGCAAAGCTATCATCAAGGCAAAGGGTGGTTACTTTGAAAAATCTCAAATATAAAATACATTTAGATTTGTTTAAAACTTTTTTGGTTACTACATGATTCCATATGTGTTATTTCATAGTTTTGATGTCTTCACGATTATTCTACAATGTAGAAAATAGTAAAAAATAAAGAAAAACCCTTGAATGAGTAGGTGTGTCCAAACTTTTGACTGGTACTGTTCAAGGACCTTGAGAATTCTCTGTAGTGGCAAACTGTTATCGGAGTATGGGTCTATATTAAAGAAAATTATTAGCTAATGATTTAGTATGTCATCATTTTTGTATGTCATCAAAGTGTGAATTGGAATTACTTAATTTAATGAAGGGAAATAACATTGTGAGCAAAATTATTAATAATATCACTTCAGCAAATTATTTTTAAAGGGTTGACTACCTTAGATTTGAACATCGGTTGCCTCCATTTAATAAAATCACGAGGTGAGATCTTGCATGGAGCCCCAGACCGAGGGTGATTGACCATCATCTTGAACTTCTTCCATTTTCTAATAATTGCGCCAACAGTTGTTGCCTTCTCACCAAGCTGCTTGCCTATTGTCCAGTAGCCCATCCCAGCCTTGTGCAGGTCTACAATGTTATCCCTGATGTCCTTACACAGCTCTCTGGTCTTGGCCATTGTGGAGAGGTTGGAGTCTGTTTGATTGAGTGTGTGGACAGGTGTCTTTTATACAGGTAACGAGTTCAAACAGGTGCAGTTAATACAGGTAATGAGTGGAGAACAGGAGGGCTTCTTAAAGAAAAACTAACAGGTCTGTGAGAGCCGGAATTCTTACTGGTTGGTAGGTGATCAAATACTTATGTCATGCAATAAAATGCAAATTAATTACTTAAAAATCATACAATGTGATTTTCTGGATTTTTGTTTTAGATTCCGTCTCTCACAGTTGAAGTGTACCTATGATAAAAATTACAGACCTCTACATGCTTTGTGAGTAGGAAAACCTGCAAAATCGGCAGTGTATCAAATACTTGTTCTCCCCACTGTACACCTTAGCCAAATACATTTAAACTCAGTTTTTCACAAATCCTGACATTTAATCCTAGTAAAAATTCCATGTCTTAGGTCAGTTAGGATCATCACTTTATTTTAAGAATGTGAAATGTCAGCATAATAGTAGAGAGAATGATTTATTTCAGATTTTATTTCTTTCATCACATTACCAGTGGGTCAGAATTTTACATACACTCAATCAGTATTTGGTAGCATTGCTTTTAAATTGTTTAACTTGGGTCAAACGTTTCGGGTAGCCTTCCACAAGCTTCCCAAAATAAGTTGGGTGAATTATGGCCCATTCCTCCTGACAGAGCTGGTGTAACTGAGTCAGGTTTGTAGGCCTCCTTGCTCGCACACGCTTTTTCAGTTCTGCCCACAACTTTTCTATAGGATTGAGGTCAGGGCTTTGTGATGGCCACTCCAATACCTTGACTTTGTTGTCCTTAAGCCATTTTGCCACAACTTTGAAAGTATGCTTGGAGTCATTGTCCATTTGGAAGACCCATTTGCGACCAAGCTTTAACTTCCTGACTGATGTCTTGAGATGTTGCTTCAATATATCCACATAATTTTCCTTCCTCATGATGCAACCTATTTTGTGAAGTGCACCAGTCCCTCCTGCAGCAAAGCACCTCCACAGCATGACGCTGCCACCCCCGTGCTTCACGGTTGGGATGGTGTTCTTCGGCTTGCAAGCACCCCACTTTTTCCTCCAAACATAACAATGGTCATTACGTCTAAACAGTTCTATTTTTGTTTCATCAGACCAGAGGACATTTCTCCAAAAAGTACGATCTTTGTCCTCATGTGCAGTTGCAAACCGTAGTCTGGCTTTCTTATGGTGGTTTTGGAGCAGTGGTTTCTTCCTTGCTGAGCGGCCTTTCAGGTTATGTCGATATATGACTCGTTTTATTGTGGATATAGGTCCTTTGCTGTTGTTCTGGGATTGATTTGAACTTTTCCCACCAAAGTACGTTCATCTCTAGGAGACACAACGCGTCTCCTTCCTGAGCGGTATGACGGCTGCGTGGTCCCATGGTGTTTATACTTGCATACTATTGTTTGTACAGATGAACGTGGTACCTTCAGGCATTTGGAAATGGCTCCCAAGGATGAACCAGACTTGTGGAGGTCTACAATTGTTTTTCTGAGGTATTGGCCGGTTTCTTTTGATTTTCCCATGATGTCAAGCAAAGAAGCACCGAGTTTGAAGGTAGGCCTTGAAATACATCCACAGGTACACCTCCAATTGATTCAAATGATGTCAATTAGCCTATCAGAAGCTTCTAAAGCCATGACATAATTTTCTGGAATTTTCCAAGCTGTTTAAAGGCACAGTCAACTTAGTGTTAGTAAACTTCTGACCCACTGTAATTGTGATACAGTGAATTATAAGTGAAATAATCTGTCTGTAAACAATTGTTGAAAAAATCCTTGTGTCATGCACAAAGTAGATGTCCTAACCGACTTGTCAAAACTATAGTTTGTTAACAAGAAATTTGTGGAGTGGTTGAAAAACAAGTTTTAATGACTCCAACCTAAGTGTATGTAAACTTCCGACTTCAACTGTAAATGTAGTATTATGCATTAGTTTATTTTAAGACTGCTCTCACCTTAAAGTCTGGAATCTTGTGATATCTTAACCTGTTTGTATTTCTGCACCTGATTATCATACTGTCAATATTAGTACTGTAAACATTTCAGTGAGGTTATTTTTCTTTATCTTGATGTGAGGTTTCCTCGTGACACTGTACCATACACATACTCTAATGTTATTGTACGATAAATGACATAGCCTATATATTTGAAGAGTTTCATTCCAAAATGCTCTGTATCCATTTTTAGAAATGTTGGTAAATTAACTTTAATTGTTTAAAGAAATTATGAAAAAGATTGGTGTGTTTTTTCACTATCTAATCATGGCATGGGGTTGTTAAATGTATTTGTTTGAAACATATCACTTGATGGTTTCATTTCAGAGAGTCAAATAATCATGTTTTTTGCAAAATGTTATATATCTGCCTCACTCTCAGAGGAATAAGTAGTAGCGCCAGGTATTGGTGAACAGCAGGAAATCATCCAGATAGTACCACAGCACACTAAGTATACAAAACATTAAGAACACCTGCTCTTTCCATGACATAGACTGACCAGGTGAAAGCTATGATCCCTTATTGATGTCACTTGTTTTAATCCATTTCAATCAGCTTAGATGAAGGGGAAGAGACAGGTTAAATAATTATTTTTAAGCCTTGAGACATTTGAGACATGGATTGTGTATGTGTGCCATTCAGAGGGTAAATGGGCAAGACAAAAGATTTAAGTGTCTTTGAAGAGGGTTTGGTAGTAGGTGCCAGGTGCACCAGTTTGAGTGTATCAAGAACTGCAATGCTGCTGGGTTTTTCACGCTCAACAGTGTCCCATGTGTATCAAGAAAGGTTCACCACCCAAAGGACATCCAGCCAACTTGACACAACTGTGGGAAGCATTGGAGTCAACATGGGCCAGCATCCCTGTGGAACTCTTTTGACACCTTGTAGAGTCCATGCCCCCCTGACGAATTGAGGCTGTTCTGAGGGCAAAAGGGGGTACAACTAAATATCAGGAAGGTGTTCCTTATGTTTTGTACGCTAAGTGTATAGCATTTTGCACAAAAAAACAAATTTTCATACACATCTAAAATCAATGAATAAAAAATCTGAGAACAGTAATATTTTACACACACATGAAGGTACACATAAGCAATCATTTCTGATGAAAAAACACAAATGTGAAAAATTGGTGGATACAGCGTTTTGGAAATAAACTTTTCATTTACCGGTGGTGCATAATTAGTATTCAAGAAACAGATACATGAATACTGCATTATGTATAACACACTTCATAGACCTTGGTATTGACTTTTCTCTCCCAGGTGATTATACTAATTGCAGAATCACTCAAGTAAAGTAAAGACTGGAGTCTAACACTGTTCTGCATATCCCTTAGGCAAATGCAGCGATGGTGTTGCTAAGGAATGGGAATGATGTATTCTGCTCCTATTCATATTGTGATTGCACAGTTAGAAATGTACTGTATAGCAACTGTCTTTACACAATTTACCAGGGAAAGAGCACTGTCTGGGGAAGGACACAGAAGTGCAGTCCTATATGTAAGTAGATACCTCTTAAAAATGGATGCTCTGTGTACCAGACAGGTGCGCATGCCTCATTGATGACATGCATCGGCGTGAGCGAGAGAGGGATAAGTGAAAGAAAGAGAAGAGAGAAAGGAAGAGAAAGAGAGCGAAGGCCCAAGTCCACAATGTTTGATCTGTAGATAGTGTGCCACAGGGCTACAGTAGTCTGAATGGCCACTGCAGGATAACACACCCAACAATGGGGATGTGGGTGGAGTGTGTGTGTGTGTGGTGGTCTGTCTGGCTGAGGGAGACCTTACAGTCCACACGTAGCCCCTGTATCTTGAACTCACAGTCTGCTGACCTGCCCTTTGTGGCCTTGTCTTTGGGATCGGTGTATGTGACATGGATATCTCAACGTTTTCCTGAATTCACATACTAACATTAACCCACTCCCATGACCAGGGTTGCCACCCGTGGGGCATGAGTGGTGGTGTCACAATGAAACAATATATGTTTATCTTTGGCATATCTCTTAAAGTCATTGTGAAAGCATGTGTGCCACGTAGCAGGAAGATTTATCATGGAATAAATAGGACATGAATGCATTTTCTTAGAGTACATATCAAATTGACTCTATCTTTTACATTCAAAAGTAAAGTAAAATGCCTGACTAATCTTGAAAAAGTAAAACCTTTGAACACAGGATAAGAAATGCTATGTAACTGCTCTCTCCTCTGTTAATTCCATTTCTGATAGTAAAATACATAATACTCTTGAGACCTAGAGCTAACCTCTTTAAAGGCCAAGTGCAGTCAAAAATGTAATTTTCCTGTGTTTTATATATATTTCCACACTATGGAATAATACTGTGAAATTGTGAAAATGCAACTAGCTCTCACAGACTCACTTCAGAATTAGACGTTCATCCATGTTTCTAAAATGTCAAATTTCGAAGTTGTTGAAAACATCAAATTTGCTTAAGGTTAAGTTTAGGTAGGGTTAAGTTTAGGAATTAACTCCAAAATCTTAAGGTTAGGCATTAACTCAGAATGGTTAAGGTAAGGGTTAAGGTTTGGGATAGGCGTAAAACAAAATCTCAAAAACAACTTTCTATCGCTCGATTCGAACTTGCAACCTTTCGAATCAGAGGCAGACTGTTCACAGTAACTCCGAAGGGTTAAGGTTTGGGATAAGCTTAAAACATTTATTTAAAGAACCAACTTTCTTTCGCTCGATTCGAACTTGCAACCTTTAGAATCAGATACCTGAAGGTAACAGCGCTCACTGTTGCCCCTAGTGGCTGGTTTCAACGCCATCTCCCGACGTCCTCAGGCATGGATGGACGTCGAAAATTATGATAATGTAAAAGCTGTTTGGAAAGACCAACATTTCAGCCTGTTGTGGTGGGATGGAGTTTTGGCCTGCCTGGTTACATCATCAGGCGGTAAATTAGTGAATAGACAAATAAGAAAGACAGTTCCAAACCTCTGCCAATAACAGACGGTGTCACGCCCTGACTCTGCGGACTCTTATTTGTTGAGTCAGGGTGTGACTTTCTATGTTGTGATGTTCTATGTTGTATTTTCTAGGTTTAGATCTAGTACGTCTAGATCTATGTTGGCCGGTGTGGTTCCCAATCAGAGGCAGCTGTCGCTCGTTGTCTCTGATTGGGGACCATACTTAGGCAGCCTATTGGCACTAGTGGGTTGTGGGATCTTGTTCCGTGTTAGGTATGTTGTTTGTGTACCTTGGACTTCACGTTTCGCTTCGTCGTTGTGTTTATAAGTCAAATAAACATGTATGCATATCACGCTGCGCCTTGGTCTGACCCGTTCATGAACGAACGTGACAGACCACTCCCAGACAGTCCTAGCAAAAATTATTGCTTGAGAAATAGCTTTTTTATTTTTTATCTTTTTTATCATTTATTTTTATTTTTTAGGGGGTAGATCAACTATATATATATACAAATTGCTCTTTGCTAAGAAGCTATTTTTGTTTATTTTTGACCATTTTAATTGAAAACACTCACAGTACGGTACTTTATTGTTACCCAGAAATAAGTTGATATTGAAATAAAAACGGCTGCATTAGATCTTTAACTTTCTCTTAGAGGCTGCATAGTTATGTAATATGTAGAAGATGCTATTAATCTCTATCACCTTTTGGGCTCTAGATTAATTTCATAGTGAGAACCCCTAAACACATCTACTTTAGATACAGTATATCCCAAATTACAACTACTCCTATAGGAACGCTGACCTCTCACAATGATGGATGATATTCCCCTGTTTTCACTGTACTGTAACGTATTTTGGCTCCCTTGTTGAGGAGGTGCCTACAGTCAGTGCAAGGCTTTCATAACAGTTTATATTTCCAACATCATAAAAGTTACAGATCACACTACTGGGTCTAGGGGGACGTAGTTGAGATCAATTGTAAACCATCAACTGCCAGTCTGGAACAACAGTAAGGTCACTGAGAGGTCATTGAGAGGTTGTCTGCACATTGTTTTAGCTGGAGTACATCATCTCTGGACAGCCAAAGGAATGCATTTCCCAGAACACGGGGCAATTACAGTATGATCACACAGAAATGACTTGGCTTCTAAGTGTGAGCCCCATGTCACTAAATGGCCTCCAATTTAGGCCTTATTATGTTGATAAATCAGAACAATTACCAGATACGCTGCTTCATCTATTTCTGCATGGATGGATCCCTTGATGTGAAAGATAAGAAAGATTTATTCACAGTAATTCATTGTATCTGATCAATCCAACCCAGCACCACTCTTTTCCAGTTTTTGGCCGTGTACAGTAGCGTATGTGATCTTCCCAACCATACGAGTGGATCGACCTCTTGTATTAACATTGGTTGATTTATTGTCGTTACCTGCTAATGTCATCACCTTCACAAGCACTCAGAGCAGGTGATGATTTCCCCAAGGTTGTAGGGTTCGCCTCGACTAGCCTAATTAATTTCACAATTAATATCAGCATGAACAACTAGGATTAATACGGTTTATGGTGCATGTTGGAACTAGCCCCGTAAGCTTTTATAATGGGAAGAGGCAATGTTTATATTCTGTAAAGGTTGTTGATAGTAAGAATTACATCATATAAAGATGATAGAATAGAATAGAATAGAATGTTGAAGCCGATTGAGCTCTATAGAAAGGAGCATTATGGGTGACCACTGGCCAGAGGCAGTAAATCACAGGAAGTCTCCAGCTGCAGAGGCTCAGAGTACTATCCGGGTCTCATGATCTGGTGGGCGGGCTAACCAGGAACACATGTGTGCACCCTGACCCCTACCAAACCCCTACCTCACCCCCTCACCAGCTGCACACTGCAGCCTCTGCCACCAGTGTCACATTTATAGGGCACTGTGGGATTGCAGCACAACACTCCAATTTCCTGTGAAATCATAAGAGGATAATGGTTTAAAGGACTATATAGTAGGAACTGGGAAATGGTTGAAAAGAACAAAAAAGCACTTAATCAAGTTTAAAGTAGATAATATTCATTTTCAGTGAATTGATCATCTGTTCCGCATACACAGAGTGTATAATACAGCTCCAAGAGACAACTGGGATCCAAGGTAAACAGCCAGGCAGTTGGCAAAAACCACATGCAAAAACCACAGGCTGTTTGTGACTAACTGTACTCTTCAAGTCTCGCTACCCCGGTCTTCTTCAATGGGTCTGTAAATGATGATCATATTAGAATACATTTACTTTCCTTAACTGTTGCATGGAGATCTGATGCTGTGAAAATTGTAGTACTATTGTCTAGTAGGCCTACTATAGTCCCAGCTAACTGCTGTACTGTATAGCTATTTAAGTCTTGCCCTTAAACTGGTCAATGGTGCGTAGGCTCATCTGTAATCCAGGTCACAACCGTGCCTCTGGACAATGCCTGCCATATATCCCAGAATGAAGATAGAATGGATAGAAATGAACATACACATTCATAAAGATGTATGAAGTCATTAAGAATTGATGAGAAACACAGGAATATGATGAGGAGAGGAATGGGTGATTACTAGTCCACAACTGGGGATCTTGATAAGGATGAATGGTTGATTATAACTAGATATTGGATAGACATGTCTGTAAAATTAGGTTACAAAATCAGTGTTAAGTTCATAAATGACATTGCAGCTATACCAGCAAACTAAACCACAATCTCTTGTTTACAGTAGAACAATGATCCTGTTATTGCAGGTCCTGTGAAACGTGTTTTCCCCCTTTCTCTTCTTCGATTCATGATGAAATATGAACATGCAGTTGCCATGGCTACCATCTTCACTGAGCCATGGTGGTGAAAGTGTGGGATTGGTAGAGAGAGAGAGAGAGAGAGAGAGAGAGAGAGAGAGAGAGAGAGAGAGAGAGAGAGAGAGAGAGAGAGAGAGAGAGAGAGAGAGAGAGAGAGAGAGAGAGAGAGAGAGAGACAACAACAACACAATTAGACCCAACCAAATCATGAGAAAACAAAAAGATAATTACTTGACACATTGGAAAGAATTAACAAAAAAACAGAGCAAACTAGAATGCTATTTGGCTCTAAACAGAGAGTACACAGTGGCAGAATACCTGACCACTGTGACTGACCCAAACTTAAGGAAAGCTTTGACTATGTACAGACTCAGTGAGCATAGCCTTGCTATTGAGAAAGGCTCTCAAGAGAAGACAGGCTATGTGCACACTGCCCACAAAATGAGGTGGAAACTGAGCTGCACTTCCTAACCTCCTGCCAAATGTATGACCATATTAGAGACACATATTTCCCTAAGATTACAGAGATCCACAAAGAATTCAAAAACAAACCCAATTTTGATCAACTCCCTTATCTACTGGGTGAAAAATCACAGTGTGCCATCACAGCTGCAAGATTTGTGACCTGTTGCCACAAGAAAAGGGCAACCAGTGAAGAACAAACACCATTATAAATACAACCCATATTTATGATTATTTATTTTCCCATTTGTACTTTAACTATTTGCACATTGTTACAACACTGTATATATACATAATATGACATTTGAAATGTCTTTATTCTTTTGGATCTTCTGAGTGTAGTGTTTACTGTTAATATTTATTGTTTATTTCACTTTGTTTACTATCTACTTCACTTCCTTTGGCAATGTTAACATATGTTTCCCATGCCAATAAAGCCCTTAAATTGAATTGAATTGAATTGAGAGAGAGAGAGAGAGAGAGAGAGAGAGAGAGAGAGAGAGAGAGAGAGAGAGGAGAGAGAGAGAGAGAGAGAGAGAGAGAGAGAGAGAGAGAGAGAGAGAGAGAGAGAGAGAGAGAGAGAGAGAGAGAGAGAGAGAGAGAGAGAGAGAGAGAGAGAGAGAGAGAGAGAGAGAGAGAGAGAGAGAGAGAGGAGAATGAGAGAGAGAGAGAGAGAGAGACGAGAGAGAGAGAGAGAGAGAGAGAGAGAGAGAGAGAGAGAGAGAGAGAGAGAGAGAGAGAGAGATAGATAGTGTACATAGTGTGGAGGGATTATGGAATGTCCTTTTCGCCTGCCTTGCTCGGGGGTCTCTCTTGTCCATCCATCCATCCATCATGCTGAATGTGGTGAAGTGGGTTGATTCACAGTGACACTCTCAGGGCATCCCAGTGCCAGCCAGGCCTGGAGAGCAGAGCAGACAGACAGAATGACAGAGGCCCCATCAATGCTCCTTTTATTGTCTGACAAAGGCTCACACAACCACAGTGTTCCCCTAATGAGGGATCCTCTCCTTCTGGGCCATCCAAAGGGAATTCTTCCTGAGCACCCTGCCAACTCTGTTTGAAGAGAGAGAGACTGCACTTCACATACTGTAGAGCAAGGGAACTCTCTCAGCTCCCCACCAAAACTCCAAATGGTCTGCTATTCCAAATGGTCCCTATCATCTTTAAGATAATGCATCATTTGCATTATTAGGATAATACCTAAAGATATTATTGGATGGTGCTACAATAATGTGTGCTGTTGTGTAGGATAATATAATGATGATGCATCTACATGCATTACACAACAAGAAGTAGAATTCACGTCACTAAACCCTCCCCTGTCTGTATCCAGGGACAGAGGGATTTCAGTCTCAAGCCCCAGGGTAGCTCATTAGTTTAAACAGTCTTTTGCTTGTTGTCTATGTTGTTGATTTGGTATGTTTATTGGTAAATAAGAGACATGTTGTGGTTCATTAGAAGCTCATTTTGAGTACAGGACTAGGTGTAAAGTGATGTATGGCAGCTTTTCAAACACAGCTCTCTCAGGGGCATGCATGAAGTCATGGCTACAGTGTAGATAGAGGAAATGAAAGTTCCATTCCAATGGGCTAACTATGTGCCTGTTTCAGTGTAGTTACTTCTGATAATCTAACATTTTGACATGCAATCAGAGCTTGTTCATTTTGTTAAAAGGATATTCAAACCAGTTGCATCAAATCCATTTGGTAGAGTTAAAGTTCTATTCCCACTAGCCAAAATTACATATTCAATACTATTCCTACCTAGCTATGCTGGACTCCCCTATCAGCTGATAACACTGGCTTCTCTGTAATAATGTTCTGAGAACCTCCCTCTCTCTATGCCATGGCAGAGAGGAGATTAGAGTAGAGAGGAGACCCCACCCTCTGACCCAGCCAGACCTGATACACGACAGGCAGGCGGACTGAGGTCAGGTCTAAAGGGTCAGGGGAGGAGAGATGCCATCTTCACCATGTGATGAATGTTTCAAAAATATACACTTGTTGTCTCTGCATGGGAATGGAGGCAGGTATGTCCTTAGGTAGGCAGGAAATAGCAATGAACTTAAACTTAGATTATCGAGTCATGAGTTGTCACTTTTTAATGCATCTCGGACACAAAACTACTTTTTGGTTGAAACAGTTACATGCAGTACGTGCCTTTAGGAGGCTGTGCTCAAGAGAGTGACTGTGACCTCTAAATAAGAGAGTAAGCCCCTTTCAGTTATACACAAAACAGTAAGGTCCTGCATTTGTTTATTTTCTAAATATGGAATTTATATGACCCCTTTAGAGCTGCATTTTACTTCCCTTCAAAGTTGATGACATTCATCCAAAGGACACACAATACTGTAAAATCCTAAAGAAATCCTAAAGAAATTTAGAATAGGATTCCTTGTATTCCTCCAAGGATTATTTGTATTCCAAGCTCAGCACATTGGTGAGGCTTGAATAAGCTTATAAACTTAAGACAGGAAAACCTGTAATATATTGTCAATGTGTTCTGACTTATCCCACATATGGTCACTGGTGACTGGTGAAACAGACTGCAGTGGCAATATTTCTGTAACCAATTTGTGTAGTAGACATCTGCACCAGGGCCGCCAGCATACCTTTGGCAAGCAGGCATTTGCCCCAGCACTTTTCAATCAGGCAGCGCCCCATCCCTTAAAAATAATATGATTATATATGATTGTTTTTTACGCAAAAGCATTAAAAAGAGAATCAAATGACTGTTTTTTAGACTGACTTGCCTTGCCTCATGATTCGTCAACTTGCGCACAATTAGTGGCCTATGTCCTTCTCATCGGAGTGCTGCAGGGTTTTGGGTAGATGGAGTACAGTTACGGACAGTAGTGATTTTACGTAGTAGGTTAGGATAAGTAAAGCAGCAGTTTAGGATAATTCATGTAGTATATTAGGAGAATTAGGTTAAGGTTAGGAAAATGGTTAGGGTTAGGGTGGGCTAAAATTCCACATGCTAAAAAAGCAACCGCTTTTGCAACGCCCCAATGTAGCTCTTATGTCAGACAACTGGAATTCTTTGAAGTTTGGATGTTTTTATTTTCAAAAATCTCATGCCAAGTGGGGCAACCACAGAGGAGACTCAACTTGCCAGGCTGCCATAAATGCTATGAATTGTCTATCTTACATTTAAACAATGGGGGTGAAAAGGTTTTAGGCTTACTGGAATTCTTTACAGTTTTGTTGTTTTCAGTCAAAACAAACTTTAGAGCAGGCTCAGACTGCTCAGTTCACTTGCACCAGGCAATAGGTAAACTCTTAAAGTCCCTGCTACAACTAGGTTCCGGAGTTTTACCTGGTTACCATCAGGAGAGAAAAAAGTCGCCCCACCACTTTGGGACCTGTGGTTCCAGCCTGGTCTCATAGACTAGACGTAACATAGTAAATGTAAATCTGGGACACTCAAATTAGTATATGTTACGTTTGGTATGGTTACATAAGACAGATGGTTACTTAACCTTCTCACATGTGAGTTCCAAATATCTCTAACGATCGCCCCAGTGTGAGTTGTTTTATGCACGTGATGTCAGAATGCACTCACTGTTCCAAAATGTCACTGTTACGCAACAGGACAGTTAACAAGTGCTGCCTGCTAATTATCTATAGGCTATGTTTCAAATTATTTTCCAACAAGTTGTATTTTCTAACAGTTTGAATTGAGGTGTGTTCCGCCTCCTCGTTAATTCACATAGAAGTAGCCCATTTCAGTGTTGCAGGCAATGTATTTGAGGCTTTACTAAGCCGGACAAACTTCTCTCTTCAAAGAGAGGCCAAGCACTTCACCAATGTTTCCGCATATCAAGTATGCAGACATTTGCGCAGTCTGGCAAATGTTCTGGCTGGCGCTCGCATTGTCTTCCTTGTTATTTTCCTTAAAAATAATAACTTGTGGGCGTTCCTATCAAGGTAAGAGCATTATTTTCTGTATATCGTGTTGTCATTTCTACTGTAGCATACAGTACGTATGTATGTACACTACTGGTCAAACGTTTTAGAACACCTACTCATTCAAGGGTTTGTCTTTATTTTTACTATTTTCTACATTGTAGAATAATAGTGAAGACATCAAAACTATGAAATAACACATATGGAATCATGTAGTAACCAAAACAAGTGTTCAACAAATCAAAATATATTTCATATTTGAGATTCTTCAAATAGCCACCCTTTGCCTTGATGACAGCTTTGCACACTCTTGGCATTCTCTCAACCAGCTTCACCTGGAATGCTTTTTCAACAGCCTTGAAGGAGTTCCCACAAATGCTGAGCACTTGTTGGCTGCTTTTCCTTCACTCTGCGATCCGACTCATCCCAAACCATCTCAATTTGGTTGAGGTCGGGGGATTGTGCAGGCCAGGTCATCTGATGCAGCACTCCATAACTCTCCTTCTTGGTCAAATAGCCCTTACACAGCCTGGAGGTGTGTTGGGTCATTGTCCTGTTGAAAAACAAATGATGGTCCCACTAAGCCCAAACCACACTGGATGGCATATCACTGCCGCATGCTGTGGTAGCCATGCTGGTTAAGTGTGCCTTGAATTCTAAATAAATCACAGACAGTATCACCAGCAAAGCACCCCCACACCCTAACACCTCCTCCTCCATGTTTTACGGTGGGAATTACACATGCAGAGATTATCCGTTCACCCACACCGCGTCTCACAAAGACACTGCGTTTGGAACCAAAAATCTCAAATTTGGACTCCAGACCAAAGGACAGATTTCCACTGGTGCTTTTTTTGGCCCAAGCAAGTCTGTTCTTATTATTTGTGTCCTTAAGTAGTGGTTTCTTTGCAGCAATTCAACCATGAAGGCCTGATTCACACAGTCTCCTCTGAAAAGTTTATGTTGAGATGTGTCTGTTACTGGAACTCTGTGAAGCATTTATTTGGGCTGCAATTTCTGAGGCTGGTAACTCTTATGAACTTATCCTCTGCAGCAAAGGTAACTCTGGGTCTTTCATTCCTGAGAACCAGTTTCATCATAGCGCTTGATGGTTTTTGCGACTGCACTTCAAAATACTTTCAAAGTTCTTGACATTTTCTGTATTGACTGTCTTAAAGTAATGATGGACTGTCATTTCTCTTTGCTTATTTGAGCTGTTCTTGCCATAATATGGACTTGGTCTTTTACCACATAGGGCTATCTTCTGTATACCCCCCCTACCTTGGCACAACACAACTGATTGGCTCAAACGCATTAAGAAGGAAAGCAATTCCACAAATTAACTTTTAAGAAGGCACACCTGTTAACTGAAATGCATTCCAGGTGACTACCGCATGAAGCTGGTTGAGAGAATGCCAAGAGTGTGCAAAGCTGTCATCAAAGCAAAGGGTGGCTATTTGAAGAATCTCAAATATAAAATATATTTTGATTTGTTTAACACTTTTTTGGTTACTACATGAGTCCATATGTGTTGTTTCATAGTTTTGATGTCTTCACTATTAAAAAGTAATTAAAAGTAAAGAAAAACCCTTGAATGAGTAGGTGTTCTAAAACTTTTCAACGGTAGTGTATGTATGGAGCATAATGTATTTACAGTTTTATTCACATTTTCAAGTACTGGTGACAAATAATGCATTCCGTTTATTGCATAGATTGTAATGGACACCTATGATGTGTGTAAAATACTTTTTTGAAGGTTGTACTGATTACAATGAGCTAACGCTAAGCTATTTGCCAGCTATGTTTGGTGCCATGTTTGTTTACATTATCCAATGCATTCTGGGTGTCACGTAAACGTCTGTCAGACCAAAGATGTTATAATGAGATGAAGGGTAAACTTCTGGAAGTGAATGATCGTAGACGACACACCCCCTTCAACATGCATACTGCAAACAGACCAAACTCAACTTGTCTCCTCTTGTTATCTTTGGTTGATGCGAGAAAAAAAAAAAACATGGTGGCATGCACAAACTACCCATCGTCTGATTACTTTCAATTTCTGGAAAGTGTTTTACTCAATTATTTAGATCAATGGTGAGCTCACCCGATGTGATGAATTATAAATAGTAATTGCTATTAGCTAATTCATATTGTGGTTTCTGACAGCCAAGAGTTGTCTAAATGTGACCGCTTGTGTTATGTCAATCTTTCCTCAATTAGCGCTGGGACTAATGTAGCCTACATTTTCCGGTTTGGATGACTGTGTACAGTGCCTTGCAAAAGTATTCATCCCCCTTGACGTTTTTCCTATTTAGTTGCATTACAACCTGTAATTTAAATGGATTTTTATTTGGATTTCATGTAATGGACACACACAAAATAGTGCAAATTGGTGAAGTGAAATGAAAAAAATAACTTGTTTCAAAAAATTCGAAAGAATAAATTAACGGAAAAGTGGTGCGTGCATATGTATTCACCTCCTTTGCTATGAAGCCCCTAAATAAGATCTGGTGCAACCAATTACCTT
This sequence comes from Coregonus clupeaformis, assembly GCF_020615455.1. Lineage (NCBI taxonomy): Eukaryota > Metazoa > Chordata > Actinopteri > Salmoniformes > Salmonidae > Coregonus > Coregonus clupeaformis. The sequence goes on from NC_059212.1 coordinate 16,972,740, forward strand.
CAGAAGTCACATAATTAGTTAAAGTCTGCAACACCACTAAACAAGGGGCACCACCAAGCAAGCGGCACCATGAAGACCAAGGAGCTCTCCAAACAGGTCAGGGACAAAGTTGTGGAGAAGTACAGATCAGGGTTGGGTTATAAAAAAATATCAGAAACTTTGAACATCCCACGGAGCACCATTAAATCCATTATTAAAAAATGGAAAGAATATGGCACCACAACAAACCTGCCAAGAGAGGGCCGCCCACCAAAACTCACGGTTCAGGCAAGGAGGGCATTAATCAGAGAGGCAACAAAGAGACCAAAGACCCTCAAAGGAGAACCCCCTGCAGGGACCACTGTAGAATGATCACACCTGTTTGTTGGCACGTGTGAATAGGTTAAGGCAAAAACAAAAGCAGGGTGGTTAGTTGGGGTGTATGGGTGGGTGTATGATGCAACGTCTAGCAATCCAAAGGTTGTGAGTTTGAATCTCATCACGGACAACTTTAGCATTTTAGCTAATTACCATCTTTTCAACTACTTACTACTTTGTAGCTACTTTGCAAATACTTAGCATGTTAGCTAACCCTTTCCCTAACCTTAACTCTAACCTTAACCCCTAGCCTAGCTAACGTTAGCCAGCTAGCTAACGTTAGCCACCTAGCCACCTAGCTGGAAATCGTAACATATCATATGTTTTTCAAATTCTTATCATATTGTACATTTTACAAATTCGTAACATATTGTAGGTTTTGCAAATTCGTAACATATAATGCGAAATGTAATTTGCAACATATCATTCGAAATGGCTGATGGACATCCACAAATTAATACCTACCATACGATACGTAACATATCATACTAAATGCGGTGCGATGTATTTACGTACAGAATAATATGAAACGCTCTGAGACCAGGTTGGTGGTGCCACCTCTGCTCTGGACAATGTATTTGTAGTTTGGAAACGTGCATGAACATTTCTGAATAAGTGTAGGCATATGTGCCATGTGACGATTAGTAAAAGTGAATACATTCCTTTCTTCTTCCATTTAATTTCAATCTACCTGTAAGAAACTGAATCTGATCTTTATCCTTAACTAAATCCCTTACGGAATTCAATGGTACATCTCTTCGGCGCTGGCTAGTGGCTATTGCTAGAAAAAAGCCCTGAATCAGACTACTTTTTATTTCATCAAGTTTGTGTCTTGGCAGCTCAAGTTTCAAGTATGTTGTCTTGCTCATTTGTATGTTTTAGTCAGCTTATTTGGCTCCATCTCATCTTCTTTTAGCTTTACAACTTTTTTGTTAATCAAACTCAACCTTATACAGTGTAATGATCACCATAAATCTTATAAAAACCCTGTTACAGTAGTATGGAATGCATCTCATATAGCTGATTACGGATTTGCTGAATGGCCACATACTGTACAGCAACCTGCAGTTAACATCTAACTATTAACATCAATTAACATCTAAACTGAGCCTCAAATTTGTGGGTAGGAATCACTGAAAGTTGAGATGGTATAGAGATTCCTCCTCTCAAGCTGTTTCTGTCTATATTGCCCTCATGAAATCAGGGTAGAGAGGAAAACCTTGAAATCTCTTTTTATCTGCCAATTCCTCTTTTCCTTCTGCATTCACCCTTCCCCCACATTCTCATTTTATCCATACTGTCTCACACTCTTCTATTTCTCTATTTCATATGTATTCTCTATGCTTTATTCTCTCTGTACATGCTCTCAATTATTCCATTTACTCTCTTCTCTCTCCTGTATTCTATTAATCCCCTCTCCTCCATTCCCTCCCCTTCTCCTCCCCTTCCCTACACCTCTCCTCTTATCTCTACATTTCTGTGCTCTGGGCAGCATGCTCATTCTCATTCCTCTACATAGAGACAGATTTAATTTCACCAGCTCTAACGTTGTAAACAAATGAGTGTGGAGACTGATACAGTACTAGTAATAAAACATTATGCAATTGGGGCACACACATAATTTACATTATGGACGGGCAAACATCATTTGCATTTTCATTGCATATATTATTTTGTTGTGGTTGTTTATACATATATACAGTGCATTCAGAAAGTATTCAGACCCCTTGACTTTTTCTACATTTTGTTAAGTTACAGCCATATTCTAAAATTGATTAAATACAATATTTTTCTCTTCCATCTACACACAATACCCCATAATGACAAAGCATAAACAGGTTTTTATCATTTTTTGCAAATGTATTACAAATACAAAACAGAAATGTTTAAAAAAGGTATAATCTTCGTAAATGATATCATCGGTAGGACTGGTGGAGTTATGTCGCACATGCAGCTAACAAAAACATATGGAAATATCTGCTCTACCCAAAATTACAACCAAATAATTGCAGCATTACCGCAAAAATGGAAGAGGAAAGTGGAAGGGGGAAAATGTAAAGGAACTTGTCTGTCGACCTTGCATTAAAGAACATAATTGGTTAAAGAAAACTGTGATAAATAACAAAGTATACCAGTTTCATTTAAGGACCAAAGGATTGACAGCCGTCCCATATAGATTGCAAAATAGTTGGGAAGAGATTTTTGACGTACCGATCCCATGGCATAGTGTTTATGAACTGATATGCAAAACGACGCCGGATTCAAAACTTAAATTATTATATAAAATTATTGCTACCAATGGAATGTTATTTATATGGGGGATATAATCTTCCCAGCTCTGCAGATTTTGCTGTGAAGAGACAGAATCATTAGATCATTTGTTTTGGTACTGTCCATTTGTAGCTTGCTTTTGGACACAGGTCCAGGAATGGCTAAAGGATTGCAATATATACCTGGAGCTAACCCTGCAGATAGCATTACTGGGTGATCTGAAAAGTCATAGTCAATCGATCAATAATATAATAATACTTTTAGCAAAAATGTTTATTTTCAATTTACAATCTGTAGAAACAATGAGAATAGAAAGGCTCAGAACTTTTGTAAAACCTTACAGTACAGTTGAAATATATATGGCAAATAGAAATCCAATATGGATGGTGTTAAGAGATAGATGGGTGGTGTTGAATGGAGTTGAAGGATGATACTAAGAACAACTACCAACAACTAATAACAACAAGATAACTAATAATGTAAGCATACTGTGTCCATAATAAGTATATAGGTTATAGGGTGAGAGCTTTTGTGAAAGAGCACAGTTAGAAAGATATGGCATATAGAAGCAAACCGGATGGACATCATGAAAATGATCGGAGAGGTTGAGGGTAGAGGAAGTTCAGGAGTAAAAGCAAACAAAATATAATTATTGTAAAATTGACTGTGTCCATAAAATGTATATACATTTTACATATTTAGCAGACGCTCTTATCCAGAGCGACTTACAGTTAGTGAGTGCGTACATTTTTCATACTGGCCCCCCGTGGGAATCGAACCCACAACCCTGGCGTTGCAAGTGCCATGCTCTACCAACTGAGCTACAGGATGCCTTATATAGTATGTATAAACTGGATGTAGAGGCCTAAGCATTGTTGTTCACTAGTTTACTCCAATTAGGGAAGGGGTGGTGGGGTTGGAAAGTAATAAAGGGAAATATATTTAAAAAAAGGAAATGTATATGTATGTATATATATTATATATATATATATATATATATACAGTGGGGGAAAAAAGTATTTAGTCAGCCACCAATTGTGCAAGTTCTCCCACTTAAAAAGATGAGAGAGGCCTGTAATTTTCATCATAGGTACACGTCAACTATGACAGACAAATTGAGATTTTTTTTCCAGAAAATCACATTGTAGGATTTTTTATGAATTTATTTGCAAATTATGGTGGAAAATAAGTATTTGGTCACCTACAAACAAGCAAGATTTCTGGCTCTCACAGACCTGTAACTTCTTCTTTAAGAGGCTCCTCTGTCCTCCACTCGTTACCTGTATTAATGGCACCTGTTTGAACTTGTTATCAGTATAAAAGACACCTGTCCACAACCTCAAACAGTCACACTCCAAACTCCACTATGGCCAAGACCAAAGAGCTGTCAAAGGACACCAGAAACAAAATTGTAGACCTGCACCAGGCTGGGAAGACTGAATCTGCAATAGGTAAGCAGCTTGGTTTGAAGAAATCAACTGTGGGAGCAATTATTAGGAAATGGAAGACATACAAGACCACTGATAATCTCCCTCGATCTGGGGCTCCACGCAAGATCTCACCCCGTGGGGTCAAAATGATCACAAGAACGGTGAGCAAAAATCCCAGAACCACACGGGGGGACCTAGTGAATGACCTGCAGAGAGCAGGGACCAAAGTAACAAAGCCTACCATCAGTAACACACTACGCCGCCAGGGACTCAAATCCTGCAGTGCCAGACGTGTCCCCCCTGCTTAAGCCAGTACATGTCCAGGCCCGTCTGAAGTTTGCTAGAGTGCATTTGGATGATCCAGAAGAGGATTGGGAGAATGTCATATGGTCAGATGAAACCAAAATATAACTTTTTGGTAAAAACTCAACTCGTCGTGTTTGGAGGACAAAGAATGCTGAGTTGCATCCAAAGAACACCATACCTACTGTGAAGCATGGGGGTGGAAACATCATGCTTTGGGGCTGTTTTTCTGCAAAGGGACCAGGACGACTGATCCGTGTAAAGGAAAGAATGAATGGGGCCATGTATCGTGAGATTTTGAGTGAAAACCTCCTTCCATCAGCAAGGGCATTGAAGATGAAACGTGGCTGGGTCTTTCAGCATGACAATGATCCCAAACACACAGCCCGGGCAACGAAGGAGTGGCTTCGTAAGACGCATTTCAAGGTCCTGGAGTGGCCTAGCCAGTCTCCAGATCTCAACCCCATAGAAAATCTTTGGAGGGAGTTGAAAGTCCGTGTTGCCCAGCAACAGCCCCAAAACATCACTGCTCTAGAGGAGATATGCATGGAGCAATGGGCCAAAGTACCAGCAACAGTGTGTGAAAACCTTGTGAAGACTTACAGAAAGCGTTTGACCTGTGTCATTGCCAACAAAGGGTATATAACAAAGTATTGAGAAACTTTTGTTATTGACCAAATACTTATTTTCCACCATAATTTACAAATCAATTCATTAAAAATCCTACAATGTGATTTTCTGGATTTCTTTTCTCATTTTGTCTGTCATAGTTGACGCGGACCTATGATGAAAATTACAGGCCTCTCTCATCTTTTTAAGTGGGAGAACTTGCACAATTGGTGGCTGACTAAATACTTTTTTTCCCCACTCTATATATATATATATATATATATATATATATATATATATATATTTGCGAGAGAAAAAAAAACATATGGGGGATTGGAAGTGATGCAGACAATTACATTGATGGAAGTTACAATCTATCTGCAATATTAAAGCTGATTTACCCCTTAAAAAATAAAAAATGTATAATAATAATAATACCTTATTTACATAAGTATTCAGACCCTTCTCTATGAGACTCGAAATTGAGCTCAGGTGCATCCTGTTTCCATTGATCATCCTTGAGATGTTTCTACAACTTGATTGAAGTCCACCTGTGGTAAATTCAATTGATTGGACATGATTTGGAAAGGCACACACCTGTCTATATAAGGTCCCACAGTTGACAGTGCATGTCAGAGCAAAAACCAAGCCATGAGGTCGAAGGAATTGTGCGGGAAGGGTACCAAAAAATGTCTGCGGCATTGAAGGTCCCCAAGAACACAGTGGCCTCCATCATTCTTAAATGAAAGACGTTTGGAACCACCAAGATTCTTCCTAGAGCTGGCCGCCCGGCCAAACTGAGTAATCAGGGGAGAAGGGCCTTGGTCAGGGAGGTGACCAAGAACCCGATGGTCACTCTGACAGATCTCCAGAGTTCCTCTGTGGAGATGGGAGAACCTTCCAGAAGGACAACCATTTCTGCAGCACTCCACCAATCAGGCCTTTATGGTAGAGTGGCCAGACGGAAGCCACTCCTCAGTAAAAGGCACATGACAGCCCACTTTGAGTTTGCAAAAGGCACCTAAAGAACTCTCAGACCATCAGAAACAAGATTCTCTGGTCTGATGAAACCAAGATTGAACTCTTTGGCCTGAATGCCAAGCATCACGTCTGGAAGAAACCTGGCACCATCCATACGGTGAAGCATGGTGGTGGCAGCATCATGCTGTGGGGATGTTTTTCAGCGGCAGGGACTGGGAGACTAGTCAGGATCGAGGGAAAGATGAACAAGCAAAGTACAGAGAGATCCTTGATGAAAATCTGCTCCAGAGCGCTCAGGTCCTCAGACTGGGGCGAAGGTTCACCTTCCAACAGGACAATGACCCTAAGCACACAGCCAGGACAACACAGGAGTGGCTTCGGGACAAATCTCTGAATGTCCTTGAGTGGCCCAGCCAGAGCCCGGACTTGAACCCAATTGAATATCTCTGGAGAGACCTGAAAATAGCTGTGCAGCGACACTCCCCATCCAACCTGACAGAGGTTGCGAGGATCTGCAGAGAAGAATGGAAGAAACTCCCCAAATACAGGTGTGACAAGCTTTATACCCAAGAAGACTCAAGGCTGTAATCGCTGCCAAAGGTGCTTCAACAGAGTACTGAGTAAAGGGTCTGAATACTTATTTAAATGTGATATTTCTGTTTTTTATTTTTAATAAATTTGCAAACATTTCAAAAAATCTGTTTTTGCTTTGTCGCTATGGGGTATTGTGTGTAGATTGATGAGAAAAAAACTGTTTCATACATTTTGGAATAAGGCTGTAACGTAACAAAATGTGGAAAAGGTCAAGGGGTCTGAATACTTTCCGAATGCACTGTACTAACTGATTGAATTACCAACCTGAAATGTGGTCTCAAATTATTTACAGAAATGGTATTACCAGAGCTCCACAGTCTTAAACTGGGCTGGTGTACCTTCCATCAGAGCATGGATGGGGTGATGTGCTGACTGTACCTATAATGATCCAGAGGAATTCACTGGCAAAGGCACCCGCAAACACAGAACGGCTTACGTAAGCATGAACATAGACAACAAGCAATCAGCCATGTCTCAAAGCTGTAATGAGATGTGAACTGGCATCCAACTCTTCTGTCATCGCTGAGGCAGTGGCAGACAAAGAGGTATTTACTTGTTTTCCTTTTTTGTTTCTTTCCTTCGAATTTGAGTTTGACGATAACCCTCACTCAAGACAGTGCTGACACAAATACAAAGCATTTCGCTACACCCGCAATAACATATGCTAAAAATGTATAACCAACTCTTAGTAAATATTGTTTTAGTTATATAGGTTTCTTATTGACATAAAGTCATTTATTTTGGAGTGAATGTTGTTTGTACCACACAACTTGATTGATGAACCAAAGGTAAATAGTCCCATGTTAAGGGCACATGACTGCAATATAGGCCTTCTATCTGTGCTTAAAATGGAGATGTCTGACCATCAACAGTGGGGTCTCTGTCTCCCTATCTGGGTAAGGCTGACCCCACACAGCCAAAAGGCAACTGACATTTCTATAGTGTGATCATTCAATATATCTAAAATATTGCAAATAAACACAGGATGTACATGTAGGTACAGTCATACCATTTATTTCACTGATAAAATTCCCATCCATCAAATTTGACATGAACGAATCACACAACAAACCTTCCATTTACTACCATTTTAAGGTTTAACAATAATTACCCGCAAGCCTTAAAAATCTATCCAGGTATTTCCAAAAACATTTGAAACATTCTTCAAGATTTCATTTTTCAAGATGACATTCAGAAAAAAACTATTATAACACACATTACTCTGGTCCCTCTGTCAGTGATTTCATTTCAATGGATGGACTTGGATGATATGACATATCACACAACATTTTATTTCACTCTCATGATTATAAGACACAATGATAATGCACTGGGGTGATAGTAGGTAGGTAGTAAATTATGAGTAGTAAAAAAAAGAATCACTTGAATTGCATCTCTTATTTTCAGTATAGACCTGTAATCTAAAGTAAAACACTGATGACGATGTAGATACACAATCCAAAAATGGAAGGCATGGAAAGCATTTAAGGATTACTGTAATTCAAGATTCCATCTCTCGGATAGGTACTGTTTGTGCTTATTGAGAGTAGAAGCCCGGTAGTATTATACTATAAAAGGCCTCTATCTCTGACTGACTGACTGACTGAGTCGGTCATCTGTTATTGCAGGGGCAGGCAGGCAGCTAAATGACATTAATCCGGGGTGATCCTGAGGTTTATCGTCAGGGATTACAGGAGGGGAAGGCAGGCCAGGGGTATAAAGTGTCCATCCATACCAGCGCAATAATCTCATCTACACTGGCTCTTGCTATTAAACTGCATTGGTTTAGATTTGTTTCCTTTCTGTATTCTAGAAATTACTGATTGTTTTGGTTATGGGGTTAACAATTAGCAGATTCTGACAGCAATGCATGGGCTAAAATGGCACACAATGTGTATATATAATCTAGGGGAAAGGTCGGGGATTGGCAATGATGGGGTGATGCATGGCTGTTTACTTGAAGGACCGGCGGACCTTGCGTCCCTTGAGAGGCTGAGGGGGCCGGTAGTTGTCCTGCATGCAGCAAGGTGCCTCTCCATCACCACTGAACATCAAGCTGCGGAATTTACCCATCTGTCGAGAGAGAGAGAGAGAGAGAGAGAGAGAGAGAGAGAGAGAGAGAGAGAGAGAGAGAGAGAGAGAGAGAGAGAGAGAGAGAGAGAGAGAGAGAGAGAGAGAGAGAGAGAGAGAGAGAGAGAGAGAGAGAGAGATAGACCAAAAATGAGAATGATTAGAATCATAGAGTGTCTCTGTGCTCTCAATGAGCAGGATGTGAAATGTAATCCCTGAAACAATACCAATGTAGTACCAATGTTATATCGAGGTCTAACTGATCACAATGAATGAGTATGGAGAGTACAGGACACAATCAGAGAGAGGAGAATCGAACGGTGTGTGCAACGACACCAGCGTGCAGCGGGTGCATCCCTCTCTGATGGAGAATTCAACTGAGCCTCGTGGTAAACCATGTGGGTCCTGCACAGCCACATGCAATAGCATAAACGCTACCCCCACAATACCCACAATTGGGAGCAACGTCATCATTGACATCGATGGATAGCCATAAGCAAGCATAGAGAGTATACATTTCTGTTGCTATAAGCATGACAATGTCTTCTCTAAATTGCTATTACTATGCATGACCAGCTGCATAATTTCAAGAGTCTGTACAGTCTCATTTCCAAGGTTCCAAATATACAGTTACATACACCTTAGTCAAGTACATTTAAACTCAGTTTTTCACAATTTCTGACATTTAATCCTAGTACAAATTCCCTGTCTTGGGTCAGTTAGGATCACCACTTTATTTTAAGAATGTGAAATGTCAGAATAATAGTACAGAGAATGATTTATTTCAGCTTTTATTTCTTTCATCACATTCCCAATGGGTAAAAAGTTAGTACACTCAATTAGTATTTGGTAGCATTGCCTTTAAATTGTTTAACTTGGGTCAAACATTTCGGGTAGCCTTCCACAAGCTTCCCACAATAAATTGGGTGAATTATGGCCCATACCTCCTGACAGAGCTGGTGTAACTGAGTCAGGTTTGTAGGCTTCCTTGCTCGCACATGCTTTTTCAGTTCTGCCCAGAACTTTTCAACTTTCCCTCCTGCAGCAATGCACCCCAACAGCCTGATGCTGCCACCCCCGTGCTTCACGGTTGGGATGGTGTTCTTCGGCTTGCAAGCAACCCCCTTTTTCCTCCAAACATAACGATGGTCATTATTGCCAAACAGTTCTATTTTTTTTTTATCAGACCAGAGGACATTTCTCCAAAAAGTACAATCTTTGTCCCCATGTGCAGTTGCAAACCGTAGTCTGGCTTTGTTATGGCGGTTTTGGAGCAGTGGCTTCTTCCTTGCTGAGCGGCCTTTCAGGTTATGTCAATATATGACTTGTTTGACTGTGGATATAGATACTTTTGTACCTGTTTCCTCCAGCATCTTCACAAGGTCCTTTGCTGTTGTTCTGGGATTGATTTGCACTTTTCGCACCAAAGTACGTTCATCTCTAGGAGACAGAACGCATGTCCTTCCTGAGCGGTATGACGGCTGCGTGGTCCCATGGTGTTTATACTTGCGTACTATTGTTTGTACAGATGAACGTGGTACCTTCAGGCATTTGGAAATTGCTCCCAAGGATGAAACAGACTTTTTTTCTGAGGTCTTGGCTGATTTATTTTTATTTTCACATGATGTCAAGCAAAGAGGCACTGAGTTTGAAGGTAGGCCTTGAAATACATCCACAGGTACACCTCCAATTGACTCAAATTATGTCAATTAGCCTATCAGAAGCTTCTAAAGCCATGACATCATTTTCTGGAATTTTCCAAGCTGTTTAAAGGCACAGTCAACTTAGTTTATGTAAACTTCTGACCCACTGGAATTGTGATACAGTGAATTATAAGTGAAATAATCTGTCTGTAAACAATTGTTGGAAAAATTACTTGTGTCATGCACAAAGTAGATGTCCTAACCAACTTGCCAAAACTATTGTTTGTTAACAAGACATTTGTGGAGTGGTTGAAAAACAAGTTTTAACGACTCCAACCTAAGTGTATGTAAACTTCCGACTTCAGCTGTAGGTGTAGAGCAACAGTATCAATTGACCAACTGTTCAACTTGTTCTCATTTACCGTGAGAACTGAAACCACCTAACACTTCTGAAAGTGCATTAATTTCCTTCATTCTGTGGTCTCAAACTCTGCAAAGATCAACTACAATGGCTTTCTGTGGTCGCTAACCCTCACAGATTTAGGCACGTAGGTGAAAGGCTTTATCCAACACAACATTGCATAAGTACTCTGTCAGAACTGTAAAACTCTCTCCACCCACTTTATTGCTGCCTTGCACTACTGCTTAACTTATCTCAGCAATGCATATGTTTGGAGGTAGCCCTCCCTAAAATTACATGTTATTTTCATCATGACATATGTGGGACAGTGCCTTCGACTGCAGCTTTCACTAAACAAGCCTCCTTGGGGATCCATTTAAATGCTGGCTGGTGAAATTGGACTTGGGGATTTGATATCCCCAAAGGCTCAGCATGGAGATTCAATAATAAGGGGAGGTGTCAGCTTTGTACAGTAGCTTACAATAGCTATGTACTGTAGTTTGTGTATGTTTGGTTGTTATTTTATGGTAGGAAGAACAATTTTCTGTGTAAATTATTTACAGACAGTCACAGAAACTTCTTAGACAACATGGAGAACTAAAAACTGATTTAGTCCATGACCTATACATTACAGGAAGAATTGTAATGGTATATTAATGTGGGTGTAGGCTGCTTTCGTTGGAAGAGGCAAGCTACCCAAACATGATACTAGCAGGAGTTACTAAATAAGCATTATGGGCCACTCAGATAATGTAATCTAAAGTGACAGGCAGCGGGCAAAAGTCTTGACCCTCCCTGTTTTGAGTGAATGGCTGAAACTCCTACTAAAAAGCTTGCTTGGTTAACACAAACTTTGTAGCAATGCTCACCAAGACAGAAAGCAGAAACCTACTGTACCCACAAACAAGTCCTTTAAACAGTATTCTACTGCCAAGAAAAATGTATATTTTTAGTACATTTTACTTTTTTTATTTTTTTACATTTTAGTCATTTAGCAGACGCTCTTATCCAGAGCAACTTACAGTTAGTGAGTGCATACATTATTATATATATAAATATATATATATTTATTTATTTTTTGTACCCGCACATACAGTACTTCTAGCTTCATAAAACATTTGATTATTTTCTAAAATATGTTCTATGACGTCTGACCTGAAACTGACCTCTTTCAATTAACTGAGGCTGATGACGCTGATTAGTGAAAGGAGAACACATTTCCTTGTTATGAAGATACTGTATAAAATTATTGTACCTGGGTAGGGCTGACACTGATCGGTTCCTTCAGGACGATCCAGGTGACACTCTCCAGCAGAGGGGGAGTGGTCAGGGAGCCATCGTATGTCCAGTAGTCCAGTGAGCCAGGCAGCAGAGTTTTGGCATCAAAGTTGGAAAATGTAGTTTGCTTTCCCTAAAGAATGCACAAATTGTGATTGAATACAAAATGATTAAACAAAGTCTTACTTCAACATTCCCAACCAATTCTAGTCATTCGAGACAAGATTCCTAAATTTGATTTCACCTTTGATTTGATGGCCCCCAGAGCATCGAGAACCTTCTGCAGTCTGGGGTTTGCAGCACCAATCTATAGGAAACAAGAATTCACACAGCTAAACAAGGGAATCAGGCTACTTTCAGAATGCAATTAGAAGGAAACAAATAAACAGTATATGAACAAACATATAAATCGTATTAGATCTTCACCTTCAGAAACACTCCAACCACAGCGAGTCCATCTGGTTCACTAGCGGCCTCACCAAAGCTAGGGTACTTGGTGTTCCAGTGCACCAGATGGAGCTTGAAAAACCAAAAGAAGAGATGTCAGGTTTAACTCAGGTAGCCAATGAAAAGACTGATCTGTAGCCATATGGCTTGTCCTGTTGTATAATCTAGGTCTAGGACTGCCTACCTCACAGGGGAACTTGATTCCATTGACGGTGTGCTCAGAGCCCCTGTCATCACTGGCGCCCCAGTGGAAGTGGAACTGCTTCAGCCTGTATGTGCCGGTGATGGGGCCTCCGGTCAGTGCTGTAGATAGGAACACACAAGCACGCACACACACACAAACTTTTAATGTTGCTTTTCAAAATGTTCGATGTTTATGAGCAACTGTGTGTGTCCAAATGCAGTCAAATGACATGATAACTGCCATCAAGTAATGATAGGGTAGGGTAGGAAACAAAAGACAACGACCTGACAACTAGGGTATTTCAGCCCAAAGATACTAAAACCTTTATAATGAACACTTGCCTGCCTGCTCTCACGTCACCTATCATCAATGTTATCTACTGTACAGCAGCCGACGCGCACAATGGACAAAGACAGTGCATCAAGGAAATGAATTCACCACTGTGATTTATATTTGTTTTATGCAAAGCCACTGAAGTTAACATGTAACCAGTTTGCCGCAACCCTCGTTCTCTTGTTGCCACTTCCCCTTTCTATTCCACTCCTCACCTTACTAAATTCCCACCTCAGAACCCATGTGAGAAATGGAGATAAGAATGTATTGACATATTAGCTTTATATAATTATATATTAATTCTAAGGCTTACTTGAACTGTCAGTATCATCCACAAAGCCAACTTGGAAGGAATGACCATTGTTCAGAATGTCTATGGAGTTGGATGGGTCATACTTCAGTTTGAGTGGCTTCAGGGCAGAATCGTAGGAGGTTTGACCAGGAATAATATCAATAGGAGATTGCCTGGGTCCATTAGCAATGGGAAAGCCATTGCACCAGTTGTCAGGTCCTATGATTGAAAATACAGAGGACAGAGTCAAACAGAAGAAAAATACACATGTATCATATTCACTCTATTCTAAACAGTCCAATGATATCTGTGTTCTCACATATACATTTATAAATAATGTAGGGATAATTATGCATTTATTAACACATCAGAAAATATTAACACTTATTTACAGAAGTTATTTCGTTCTGATAAGAAATGTACTGAGCCACTCATGCAACTGTTGAAATTTACAGTTTCAACTAATAGTTCCAAAAGTGGAGTCAGCATCAGATGATAATGTAGAATAGATTCTAGAATGCCTCACCATCAGATGGTCCATATCCCCAACCGTGAGACATGATTATTAACTTGTTCTCCTACGCCAATATAATCCCTTTCAATGGTAAAACCTCGATGCAAGGATCCAGTTTGTGATAACCTTGAAATAATAAGTGTCATGGTTTATATAGACTTCCCCTCCTGACAGTGGTACTGTAGGCCTACCTCAAGTGGGAGTGGGTGGGTTTGGCCTCATGGTTTTAGCGCAGGCTAGTCATCACAGCAGGAGGTGTTCAAGGACCCATCAATAGATGATCAGAGTCACACCTCCACGTTCCCTTGGAGCGCATCGCTCTATCGGTCGACCTTCTATCGGATGGTGAGAATGAAGCAGACCCTGTTGAGTGGGCACACTCACAACGTGTGCATTCCAGACAATATAGTCTTGCCAAAAGCTTTTGTGTTAGTAGACTAACATTACACACGTTATGTGCGGTTTCTTCACCATGGTTTGATTCAACGTTTTATAGTGATATCCCGAAATATATGTTTTTTTTCTTCTGAGAGCGAGGCATGCCAGATTCACTGACCTTGGGTTCTTCCAACGTAGCCTGCGTCTGTAGTAGAAGTAGCCTACTGTATTGCATGTGAGATGTGCAAATGGACACTGTGTTTCGTTCTAAGAACAGAATGAACAAGAAGGAAAGCGAGGTTGCAAATCAAAACGTGATGTATTGTAGGCTATATTTTTCCTTGAACTGCCTATGTCCCTTTGCAGCCTGCGTCAGCGTAAAAACCTAATATTATAAGCGCAATAGCCTCTTCCTCTCCAGTGCATAATTTTAAAGGGGCCACGACAATAGACTGCACTGTGCTGTCAGTCACAAGTAGGCTAGTACAGCTAACTAGATTTGCCCAGATCGCATGAATAAATGGCCAACATGTGTTATTATGCGCCGACCAGTTTATTGGTCACATTATCAAACATTAGGCTAATAAGAGATGTTGTTTATAAACATTAGGCTAATAAGAGATGTTGTTTGGAATGAGTTGATTTAAATGAAACACGTGCTGATGAATTATGGATTACATTTTGTTGGTAATGTGATACATGGTTTTTGGTCATCCAAAATATTCCTTAAAAATATATTTTTCAAGGTTTGGATATTTTATTCATTAATGGTTGTGGATAATGGCATAAAGCAAAATGCTAGAAGTCCAAGAAAATGTTATGTGCATTTGCTTCCATCTACTGGTACAACGATGAAGGCTACCGCAGACATTTGCTTTCTAGTACTATTTTCTTACAAATGACTACACCATGTGGCAGTTGCTGGGTATTGCTTCTTGATTTAGATAATTCCTCCCAAACATTAATGAGATGGTGCGGGTAAATTAAATAGTCGTGAAAATGCTATATGGGATACAGTTTGGGATTATACCAGTTGTGCAGTAAGCATATAGGTTGGAGATGTACATTTTCATGTCAATTCTATACCAGAAAAACTCAATCAGAAAATAAATAAACATTTCATATAATGTTTATAATAACCCAATTTCCTTGTGGTGAATGTAAATTAGCATTTTCATCATATTTTGACACAATCATACGTCTGCCCAGCTAGTTCTTTACAAAGAAACACATTGATGAGTTTGCATGTAAGCCCTGATTGGATCCCCTTATTTGACAGTTGCTTCTCAACATGAAGCTAGTGTTTTTATATCGTTTTTCATCACTGACACATACTCAATGCCTACATTTCCCTTTGTGCATTTTGATTTGCAAAGGCTGGATGAGATGATCCATGATTCACATAGTACAGAACATCTTGGAAGGAGGAAGTAGAATGTCTCTTTTAAGAAAATACTATTTTAATTATGCTTCAGTATTCTTTAACTGTTTCTTATATGGATTTTTTTTGCCACACTTTTTTCACTGCAAATGCACATAAGACAGACACTTCTGTTGGGGTGCGGCACAGAGGGGTAGAAGATTGAGGATTGTAGATATTTTTAATTGTACAATCAGTATCATGTACATCGTTAAGTCATATTAGTGCAAATCATACCGCGACTCATCTTATTCAGACAAATAAACAAAAGGCCTGCATAAGGCCTAACCTTCCATCCTAAGAAAGGCAGCAATAGTCAAAGGCTGTGTGAATACATTAACATAAAAGAGAGGCTCTCCTCTGTAATTAGTTGTACTTGTATTGATATGACCTCCACACAGCCCTCCATTTGAGTAAGTAGCCTAAAGCTACTCAGCACGATTAGACAAAGTCTCAGTGAATAGGAGATAACTCATTATGGCCACAGAAAGAAGGGGTTAATTTCGAACTATAGACTCCACATTGATTTAGAGAGGGGAGGTATTCACAACTGCAAGGAGTCAGATGACAATGCCTTATTGGCTTTATAGTGGGAGAGAGGATGGGGTAGTATTATGTATAAATCAGATAACTAAAATAAAATAAATATGATTTTCAGATGACTGGGACAAAGATCTTACTATTCAGGTGCCCATAGACTGTATAGACAACATAATAAACTAAACCTAGTTAAGGTAGAATAGAACGAAAAGAGAATGGCATTTGCAGAGTGAGTGCACCTAAAACTGCAAATACATTATTCAGTAGTGAGTATTTAGCCTACTTCTCGTTCCATTTTTCACACAGACATCTAATTATGAGATCTTACTTACACTGAATGAGCATGATTATAATTTAAGCATATCAAATACATATTTATCTTGATTTCATCCATTCAGCTCCTGCATGCCTCTTTTTCATCTTTCCAAAAAACACCCTATTTGAGGAACAAAATCAATCAGCAGGAATGTCAGTTCTGAAGGGGTGTGAATTAGCCTCTTTTCATGCCACGGATGTGTGTTTTTGTCCCCAGTTTAAGATGGAAGAGTAAGCCTGAGTATGGGACAATGGCGCAGGAGGCACGGCGGGGTGGGGTGGTGAGCTTTAGGGGGCCCCAAACCAATATAAATGTATTATTATTATTCAGATAGCATGTGAATAAGTCATAAGCCATGGAAACATGTTTAAAATTACACAAAACTAGCTTTAAAACAACATATTTTGCTCTCTGCACAATGGCAAAATGTGTAGAGCTGCAAGAAGTGAGCTGTTTTCCTTGACTCATTCATTTCTCCAAAGATACTTGATTCCTACTCTGATTTCTCTGACTGGCAAGAAATGGCATCAGCAGTCTAACAATAGATGAACAGTTTGACCTTCACAGACAGCCAAGTGGAACGCTTTCCCTCTCATGTTTTAAGGTTCTGTACAATGATCCAAATAAATACAGTGGGGAGAACAAGTATTTGATACACTGCCGATTTTGCAGGTTTTCCTACTTACAAAGCATGTAGAGGTCTGTAATTTTTATCATAGGTACACTTCAACTGTGAGAGACGGAATCTAAAACAGAAATCCAGAAAATCACATTGTATGATTTTTAAGTAATTAATTTGCATTTTATTGCATGACATAAGTATTTGATCACCTACCAACCAGTAAGAATTCCGGCTCTCACAGACCTGTTAGTTTTTCTTTGAGAAGCCCTCCTGTTCTCCACTCATTACCTGTATTAACTGCACCTGTTTGAACTCGTTACCTGTATAAAAGACACCTGTCCACACACTCAATCAAACAGACTCCAACCTCTCCACAATGGCCAAGACCAGAGAGCTGTGTAAGGACATCAGGGATAAAATTGTAGACCTGCACAAGGCTGGGATGGGCTACAAGACAATAGGCAAGCAGCTTGGTGAGAAGGCAACAACTGTTGGCGCAATTATTAGAAAATGGAAGAAGTTCAAGATGACAGTCAATCACCCTCGGTCTGGGGCTCCATGCAAAATCGTGGGGCATCAAAGATCATGAGGAAGGTGAGGGATCAGCCCAGAACTACACTGCAGGACCTGGTCAATGACCTGAAGAGAGCTGGGACCACAGTCTCAAAGAAAACCATTAGTAACACACTACGCCGTCATGGACTAAAATCCTGCAGCGCACGCAAGGTCCCCCTGCCCCCTGTCCAGGCCCGTCTGAAGTTTGCCAGTGACCATCTGGATGATCCAGAGGAGGAATGGGAAAAGGTCATGTGGTCTGATGAGACAAAAATAGAGCTTTTTGGTCTAAACTCCACTCGCCGTGTTTGGAGGAAGAAGAAGGATGAATACAACCCCAAGAACACCATCCCAACCGTGAAGCATGGAGGTGGAAACATCATTCTTTGGGGATGCTTTTCTGCAAAGGGGACAGGACGACTGCACCGTATTGAGGGGAGGATGGATGGGGCCATGTATCGCGAGATCTTGGCCAACAACCTCCTTCCCTCAGTAAGAGCATTGAAGATGGGTCGTGGCTGGGTCTTCCAGCATGACAACGACCCGAAACACACAGCCAGGGCAACTAAGGAGTGGCTCCGTAACTAGCATCTCAAGGTCCTGGAGTGGCCTAGCCAGTCTCCAGACCTGAACCCAATAGAAAATCTTTGGAGGGAGCTGAAAGTCCGTATTGCCCAGCGACAGCCCCGAAACCTGAAGGTTCTGGAGAAGGTCTGTATGGAGGAGTGGGCCAAAATCCCTGCTGCAGTGTGTGCAAACCTGGTCAAGACCTACAGGAAACGTATGATCTCTGTAATTGCAAACAAAGGTTTCTGTACCAAATATTAAGTTCTGCTTTTCTGATGTATCAAATACTTATGTCATGCAATAAAATGCAAATGAATTACTTAAAAATCATACAATGTGATTTTCTGGATTTTTGTTTTAGATTCCGTCTCTCACAGTTGAAGTGTACCTATAATAAAAATTACAGACCTCTACATGCTTTGTAAGTAGGAAAACCTGCAAAATCGGCAGTGTATCAAATACTTGTTCTCCCTACTGTACATCCATGTCATAAAAAAAAAGAAGGAAATATTTAGATCCAGAGTGTACTATAGCGTAATTCGTCAGTTCATACAAAATGAACGCCCATCTCTCCAAAAAGCAAGATTTCATTTCACTGTCTTCAGTCCCAAACTTAAAAACTTTATTACATCATCTTCACAAACTAATTTGCTGTCGTTGCTCACAGTTTTGGCTGATCAGCAGAATTTTTTGGCAAACTAAATTGCATCTGTCAAGGGTTTTCTTCATGTCCCCCTCTGTTTGTAGTGACAGCAGCGTAGCTAATGAGCCACAGTCGTGGACAAGCCCACTCTGTTTTCAAAGCAGATGCCAGTTCCCATTTGATCTCCACTGAATAACCTGCCTTCTCCTCTCCTCCTCTTTGCATGCAGAGTCCCTACATTACCTCACAGGATGGGATGGGAGCGTCTCTTATTGTGTAGTGCTATGATAAGCCGACCCACAGCATGTTGAGCTGTGTGAGCATAGTAAAGTTATAGTATGTGATGTTTCTTTATAAAAATGTGTGTGATATAAGACAGGTAAAGCTATAGCACAGATAGGACATTAACAGTAAATATTGTTTGTATGATGCTATTATGTAAGTATAGTTCTCTACTTTCAATACTGTACAATTTAGGGCTGGAGGACATTGAGTTTAGTATTCCTGAATAGTCCTGATAGTCTTGAAAGTAATCTCTCAGCATTTCACTTTAGCATGTAAAAATTACTTTCAATAATGCAATCATTGCCACATTAGTTACTAACACAGCTACACTGTGTGTAAGATAATTAAAATATTGATGCGAAAAATTGGACACAATCGTTTCCAATTATTTTATTTTCTAAGGGCCCCTAACGCGCAATACACTGCCCCACTATTTCCATAATGCTGGATTATTGGCAATGGAGGGAAACGATCAGCTGTTGCTTTTTAGGGATTATATTGGCTAAAACTCCAGGAAATGCTGTATAATTAGGCTATTAATAGCCCATACCCAATTGCATTTGTTATGTGTAGATGTATGCTGTACATAAACCTGTTTTAGCACAAGTATTTATATCTCTGACTTCAAATGCCTTTTTTTTTACCAGTTCAAAAATCAGGAAAAAAATTTAACAATACATGTTTAGTTGAAAATATGATAGAGCAAATAATTGTTATTAAGTCTGTATTATGTCTCTTGTTATGAACTGAAGGAAAGGGTGCATTTTATAATGAAATATTTTAATTGATAATAAAGAACTATATTCTATTCAATTATATTTTATTCTATTAAATTTGAGTCTATTCCCAACGCAATCGTCTCTATTGCAACAGAGCAGCAGCCTAATTCGTTGTCCTCAGTCATTCTCCATGCCGGGTCTTATTGGCATCCTCATTTTTCCACTATGTGGGTTTTCGTCCTCTCTGCGCTGCAGCAACAGAGCGAGCTGTCAGGTGCATGGAACAGAGGCTCGTGCGGTTTGATACCCAGCTATACAGCCACCACCAGTCGCTCTTTCTTATTATTTCTCATAAAAAACGGTCGTTTCATTTAGGATTTATCGAATGTCACTCCACTCATGAATTCTGATTTGAGAAGACTGAAGGTAAACGTTCAATATTTTCCCGATATGTTGCATGTTTTCATTCATAGCAATAGCGAGTGGTTGATTTGGTAAATTATCACAATACTGATGCTGAGGAATGAACCACATGATTAGCCTACAATTATCTGCCTTATTTGACAATTGTTTGTTGACCGAAATGAATGTTTTTAATGAGGCTACATTGTAACCACAAAGATGACGGTTGTATCAGACATAGTTGTATCACCCTAGCTATGAAATTCCATCATTCTAGCGCCGATACAGCAGCCCACATCAGTTGCACACAGTAGCGCACCATAGGACGCTTGATGAAGACAAAAGGCAATGCATACTTACTGCTCTTTCACATGTCGTGAATAGTCTGTGTGCTATTCGAGTTAAAGCTATCGGTGAATGCATTCATATTTTCCTTAATACAGTATTATATTATTCCCTGGTTTTGGAATTCGGTGCATGCTGCTGTCAATATCTCGTGAATCATTTAACTGTTCAAACAAGTTGTAACAGATTTAGCTATTGTCATCGTAGTGTTTTCAATTAAACCACAGTTTCTACCATTAGTGCATATCAAATAGCCTTCCATTCAAGGGACAAATATAGTATTAAATAGACGGATACTGTTGCTCAATGTCATGGACAGAGATAGACGTTTATCGTCATTCTGACAAAGAGATAAGAGAACATCAGTGTTGCAGATGTATCTATTTAACTAAGATGGTATAGGGAGGATTTTGCCCTCCTAATTTTACATTTTAGTAGTCACTCTTATCCAGAGCAACTTACAGGAGCAATTAGGGTTAAGTGCCTTGCTCAAAGGCACATTGGCAGATTTTTTCACCTATTCGGCTCAGGGATTCAAACCAGCAACTTCCCGGTTACTGGCCCAACACTCTTAAGTGCTAGGCTACCTGCGGTTACCTAAATATCTAGTACCTGAATAATAAATACTATTGATGTTTTCATGGAGCACAGCTGATAGTATTGGGATCATAGTTAGGCTATATGTTGTTACATACAGTACCAGTCAAAAGGTTGGACACACCTACTCATTCCAAAGTTTTTCTTTATTTTTTACTATTTTCTACATTGTAGTATAATAGTGAATACATCAAAACTATGAAATAACACATATGGAAGTAACATGTAGTAACCAAATAAGTGTTAAACATTGGCATTGGAGCAATATTTATAGTACAGTAACTGGAATGTATTGTCTGACATGGTCTTCTTCCAATCTTGGATTGGTGTTTGTTTGAGAGACGACATAAGGCACTAAATCTGATTAAAGGTCAAGAGACAGAGCGGGGGGTAATTTAGTCAAGAGTAAAATAATGAAATACTTAATATCGATGTTGACTTAACTGGCTTCTGTCTGGCACTGCCATTTTCTTTAGAGTTTGTCAATCTACCGAGATGTCACAATTATTTTATGTTGAAAGAAAGAGCTTGAACGTGTTAGGCTTGGCTAGTATCATCCTCGGCCACTTTTGAGCCCATTATCAATTTCACTGGATTAGTATGCCCATTTATGTCTTGTTATTTGACAGGAACAGTAGTAAACACTTGGTTAATGAACTTAGAGACATTTGGTTGTCAACTTCGTTATGCCACACACTCCGAGGGAAGATAGATATTGTATTTCAATTGAGTTAAGACCAAAAATATACTGTTTTTATTCCTAAACATTTGTTTTATATAGTTTGTAGATAAAGTAGCAGTGTCAAAGTTGTCTTAACGTCAAGGGCTGCAGTATCACAGTATCACACAGTGGAACCAATCGTCAAGCGTCAAGCATCCTCCGCATCACAGTCCCCCTCTCACTGTGTCAGAACTATAACAGGATTACAGAGATGTCATTTCTATATAAAAGATAGAGCATATGTACGTAGACACACTCTACCCCCCCACAACCAATATGCTCTTTTAGATGTTTCTTCATCCTACCACAGACTGCCACTGCTGAAAATGAGGTGTTTAGATGTTTCATTCAGATAAACTTGAAGGAAATCTGAAGTATAGATTAATAGTGAGATGTTAAACACAGATATGTTAAACTTGACGGAAATCTGACATCTATAAATATACTACATCCAACTTGAACTCTCTCTGATGACATCACAGTTGCGTACAAAAGAGAGGAGGTTTAGGCTAACATTTAGTCCGACTAGCACTCTGACGTCGTCACAGTGAGTAAAAGATAGAGGAGGCTTAACATTTGGTCTGGTTGCCTAATGCCTGTCAGTGTAGGCTGGTCAGTTTGTTTTAGCCAGTGGTTCGTCATCATCATGCAGTGGGATAGATGACAACCGAGTCCTGAGGAGGAGGGAGGAGAGAGGCCAGTCCAACTGCAGAGGAGGGTGCATAATCAGATTCATTAGAGCACAGCTAGTCCACTGTGTCAAATGAACTGCCGCTATTTCATTTCATCTCTGAACAGCATCAGCTCCACACAGCCAGAAATAGACTCCAGCCGTGGCTTTGCTTTTAGAACTGCAGCTAGCTCTGTCTCTACAACTATAAAATACATGGGATTCTATTATATAGGGCTGGAGCAGAAACGAAAAACAGTCTAGTCTAAATCAGGAGTTGAATCAATGTGGTGTTTTATGTTGTAATTTGTTATCGAGACAATACGTTTCCTCTGATTAAAGCTGTTAGTAAGGCTAAGGTTAAATTGGAATGAGATGTGAAAGCTAATAGGAGACATTTGAAACCCCACCTCTTTAAGGAATACCTGGGATAGGATAAAGTAATCCTTCTAACCCCCCCAAATTGTAAAGTGGTTATCCCACTGGCTATAGGGTGAACGTACCAATTTGTGAGTCGCTCTGGCTAAGAGCGTCTGCTAAATGACGTTAATGTGCCCTTGAGCAAGGCACTTGACCCTAATTGCTCCTGTAAGTCGCTCTGGTTAAGAGCGTCTGCTAAATGACTAAAATGTAAAATGTAAATGTAAGATGGGTACTCTGTAGTAGACTCTGTGATAGACCTTTCTCCGGGAGTGACTGACACTATCTGTGGTCTTCCAGACAGATTTCTGTATGGATCTAAAGGACAAACACTCCTGGAACACATACTGCTGTACACACTCAGTTTTGTATTCTTGTTACAATCACCTGACTGGAATCACTGACTGGTAGAGTCTTGAACAAACTCAATAGATAGGTAACAATAGTGGTTTATATCCTCATGATAGCTAGCCTTGGTTTATTGATCACCCCAACAATTGCCTATTCCTCTCAAACATCCTCCTGCTCCACTAGTCCCTAGAGAGTCCTTCCAATGGCTTCTCCTCTAAACCGTTCAACCACTCGGGAACATCATACAACATTAGATCAGGTGTAAACCACAATCTCTCAGGACAGTTTGACCCTTTTCACACTTCTAATCCAAGCCAAGCCAAAGCAAGCTGTACTGTGCTGTCCTGGTTACCCATCCACCATAGTTGCTGGAACCCTGCTGGAAAGGACCATGTGAAAAGAAAATAAGCAAGGAAGCACAGTGTTTCATATCTGCACTAAAAGGGTGTGAAAAGGGTATTTGATTGACTCCCACAAAGTGGTGTTTACCTGTCCCAGATTTGACCTTTAGATAGAGTGCATCTCTATAAATAGGAAATGGTTGTATAGAAGAAGAGCCATCTTTGCCATAATATTTGACTCTTTCATCAAGTATGTAACAACAAACAACATACAAATAATGTATGGCATAGTATGAAATGTTTTTGTGAAAAGTTTACCTGCAAAACATGTAGGAAAGTGTTTTCAATATTATTAATGATTTCCCTCTGCTTGTGTTGGACTAATATAATATTTGTGATATGCTGGCCTATCCACCCACGGAGGCATTCACTCTGTGCTGCTGAATCTTTGACACAGTTTTCTCTGAGGATGGGGTTTTAATCAATGCTGGGCCTGGTGGTCCGGTTAGTATAACTTTGGATTAAAAGAGACCAAGACGTGATGATGTTTATAAGTGTAGGGAATGCCGGTGTCAAAAAAACGAAGTCATTTTAATCTAACACTGGGAAAGAGGTTCCTGAAGTAAAAGTATCCTTTGATTTAAGTGGAAAAATCATAAAACCGGCTAAATAGCTTAAATGTACAGTATTTGCTTGAGGATTAAGAAAATATGTAAATACATTCAGAACGTTTTACAACAGACCTGCATTAACCTCAGCCATTTTGAATGTTGATTGTGAGATTGGTTGGTTTATGCATTCAAGGGTCTATCTGGAAATGCAAATGAGTTTCTACACATTGCACTGTACACTCTTAGAAAAAATTATTCCAAAAGGGTTTTTCGGCTGTCCCCATAGGAGAACCCTTTTCGGTTCCAGGTAGAACTCCTTTGGGTTCCATGTAGAACCTCTGTGGAAAGGGTTTTACATGGAAGCCAAAGGGGTTCTACCTGGAACCAAAAGGGTTCTACCTGGAACCAAAAAGGGTTCTTCAAAGGGTTCTCCTATGGGGACAGCCAAAGAACCGTTTTAGGCTCTAGATAGCACCTTTTTGTGTGTGGGGCAGTGTTTCCACGGTGACCAGGTGTACTGTTGACCCTATGTGGGAATAATAGACCATTGCATTGATTGCAGAAGTTCCAGGGAGTCTGGGAAAACATCATGGTATGTGGTATAGCAAGCTTTGCACCCCGTAGAGGATAGAAATTGAATAATATACTATTGCATTGAGTGCAGAAGGTCCATAGGGCTGTGAGGGAATCAGGGAAAACATCATGGTATGTGGTCTAACGTGCTTTGCATCGGTATCTCACCCCATAAGCAGTGGATCGAAATTGAACACCTTGTCATGTTTCACATTTAACAAACTGGATCTGCTATCATGAAATGGATCTGTTTGTGCATGGAAAATGTTGATGACCATTTCTATGTATTAAGTCACACTACTGCCTAGCTCTTAAAGACATGGATGAGTCATATTGCACTGAAAATAACTATTCAAGGCACTCCCCTGAGTATGATACAGTGAGGAAAAAAAGTATTTGATCCCCTGCTGATTTTGTACGTTTGCCCACTGACAAAGACATGATCAGTCTATAATTTTAATGGTAGGTTTATTTGAACAGTGAGAGACAGAATAACAACAAAACAATCCAGAAAAACGCATGTCAAAAATGTTATAAATTTATTTGCATTTTAATGAGGGAAATAAGTATTTGACCCCTCTGCAAAACATGACTTAGTACTTGGTGGCAAAATCCTTGTTGGCAATCACAGAGGTCAGACGTTTCTTGTAGTTGGCCACCAGGTTTGCACACATTTCAGGAGGGATTTTGTCCCACTCCTCTTTGCAGATCTTCTCCAAGTCATTAAGGTTTCGAGGCTGACGTTTGGCAACTCGAACCTTCAGCTCCCTCCACAGATTTTCTATGGGATTAAGGTCTGGAGACTGGCTAGGCCACTCCAGGACCTTAATGTGCTTATTCTTGAGCCACTCCTTTGGTTCCTTGGCCGTGTGTTTTGGGTCATTGTCATGCTGGAATACCCATCCACGACCCATTTTCAATGCCCTGGCTGAGGGAAGGAGGTTCTCACCCAAGATTTGACGGTACATGGCCCCGTCCATCGTCCCTTTGATGCGGTGAAGTTGTCCTGTCCTCGTAGCAGAAAAACACCCCCAAAGCATAATGTTTCCACCTCCATGTTTGACGGTGGGGATGGTGTTCTTGGGGTCATAGGCAGCATTCCTCCTCCTCCAAACACGGCGAGTTGAGTTGATGCCAAAGAGCTCCATTTTGGTCTCATCTGACCACAACACTTTCACCCAGTTCTCCTCTGAATCATTCAGATGTTCATTGGCAAACTTCAGACGGCCCTGTATATGTGCTTTCTTGAGCAGGGGGACCTTGCGGGCGCTGCAGGATTTCAGTCCTTCACGGCGTAGTGTGTTACCAATTGTTTTCTTGGTGACTGTGGTCCCAGCTGCCTTGAGATCATTGACAAGATCCTCCCGTGTAGTTCTGGGCTGATTCCTCACCGTTCTCATGATCATTGCAACTCTACGAGGTGAGATCTTGCATGGAGCCCCAGGCCGAGGGAGATTGACAGTTATTTTGTGTTTCTTCCATTTGCGAATAATCGCACCAACTGTTGTCACCTTCTCACCAAGCTGCTTGGCGATGGTCTTGTATCCCATTCCAGCCTTGTGTAGGTCTACAATCTTGTCCCTGACATCCTCTGAGAGCTCTTTGGTCTTGGCCATGGTGGAGAGTTTGGAATCTGATTGATTGATTGCTTCTGTGGACAGGTGTCTTTTATACAGGTAACAAGCTGAGATTAGGAGCATTCCCTTTAAGAGTGTTCTCCTAATCTCAGCTCGTTACCTGTATAAAAGACACCTGGGAGCCAGAAATCTTTGTGATTGAGAGGGGGTCAAATATTTATTTCCCTCATTAAAATGCAAATCAATTTATAACATTTTTGACATGCGTTTTTCTGGATTTTTTTGTTGTTATTCTGTCTCTCACTGTTCAAATAAACCTACCATTAAAATTATAGACTGATCTTTTCTTTGTCAGTGGGCAAACGTACAAAATCAGCAGGGGATCAAATACTTTTTTCCCTCACTTTATATTTAAGCAATAAGGCCCGAGGGGGTGTGGTATATGGCCAATATACCACGGCAAAGGGCTGTTTTTATGCACAACGCAACACAACCCCCGAGGTGCCTTATTGCTATCTTAAAATGGTTACCAACGTAATTAGAGCAGTATAAATAAATGTTTTGTCATACGCGTGGTATACGGTCTGATATACCACAGCTTTCAGCCAATCAGCATTCAGGGCTCGAACCACGCAGTTTATAATATAATGTAAGGAATGCTAAATATGTTATTACACTTCACAGCACCAATCGTGGTGATAATTTCAAGGAATTTCAATATTGAGCAAATTATTGATTTTTGGCTCATTAATAAATAGGCAATTTGAATTGAAATGACCAAAACCTGCATTCATTAAAAAAAAAACTTTTTGAGTCATAATTTATTCATGCCCAAATGTCTGAATCATAGTTTATTAATGTATCTTAGTAAAACGACTTTCCCCACTGTACTGCATGCCTTCATCTTTACTTTGTAATTGGATGTGCCAAAGGCATGGCCTGAATCCTTCCCCAGGTTCCTACACGCCACACTAGCGAGGCAGGAACCGACTGACCACTGGAGCTTGCTTTGCTTTTCATTAATAGCTGGACCTTTGCCAGTCCAGTCTATGACTTCACAATGTTCCTTGGCACCCTGCCAAGTCACCTTTCTCAATCAGATGTCTTGTTATTAAAAATATATATATATATTTTAACCTTTATTTAACTAGGCAAGTCAGTTAAGAACATATTCTTATTTACAATGACGGCCTACACCGGCCAAACCCGGACAACGCTGGGCCAATTGTGCGCCGCCCTATTGCAGATAGATTGTGGCTTCCATCAATGTAATTGTCTGCATCATTTCCAATTCCCCATATATATTTGTGTAAATATACAGTGCATTCGGAAAGTATTCAGACCCCTTCCCATTTTTCAAATTTTGTTACGTTACAGCCTTTTTGTAAAATGGATTAAATAAAAATGTTCCTCATCCATTTACACACAATACCCTATAATTACAAAGCGAAAACAGGTTTCTATGAAAGTTATTAAAAATGAAAAAAGAAATACCTTATTTACATAAGTATTCAGACCCTTTGTTATGAGACTCAAAAATGAGCTCAAGTGCATCCTGTTTCCATTGATCATCCTTGAGATGTTTCTACAACTTGATTGGAGTACATCTGTGGTAAATTCAATTGATTGGACATGATTTGGAAAGGCACACACCTGTCTATATAAGGTCCCACAGTTGACAGTGCATGTCAGAGCAGAAACCAAGCCATGAGGATGAAGGAATTGTCCGTAGAGCTCCGAGAAAGGATTGTGTCGAGGTACAGATCTGGGGAAGGGTACCAAAACATTTCTGCAGCATTGAAGGTCCCCAACAAGTGGCCTCCATCATTCTTAAATGGAAGAAGTTTGGAACCACCAAGACTCTTCCTAGAGCTGGCCGCCCGGCCAAACTGAGCAATCGGTTCTTCTTCTCATTGGTGTCCTTTAGTAGTGGTTTCTTTGCAGCAATTCAACCATGAAGGCCTGATTCACACTGTCCCCTCTGAACAGTTGATGTTGAGATGTGTCTGTTACTTGAACTCTGTGAAGCATTTATTTGGCCTGCAATTTCTGAGGCTGGTAACTCTAATGAACTTATCCTCTGCAGCAGAGGTAACTCTGGGTCTTCCTTTCCTGTGGCGGTCCTCATGAGAGCCAGTTTCATCATAGCGCTTGATGGTTTTTGCGACTGCACTTATCATTTCTCTTTGCTTATTTGAGCTGTTCTTGCCATAATATGGACTTGGTCTTTTACCAAATAGGGCTATCTTCTGTATACCACCCCTACCATGTCACAACACAACTGATTGGCTCAAATGCATTAAGAAGGAAAGAAATTCCACAAATGAACTTTTAACAAGGCACACCTGTTAATTGAAATGCATTCCAGGTGACTACCTCATGAAGCTGGTTAAGAGAATGCCAAGAGTGTGCAAAGCTGTCATCAAGGCAAATGGTGGCTACTTGAAGAAAGTCAAATATAATATAATATAATATATGATTTGTTTAACACTTTTTTGTTACTACATGATTCCATATGTGTTATTTCATAGTTTTGATGTCTTCGCTATTATTCTACAATGTAGAAAATAGTAAAAATAAAGAACAACCCTGGAATTAGTAGGTGTGTCCAAACTTTTCACTGGTACTGCATGAACATTTTATATTTCAGTGTTTTATTTTTAATACATTTCCAAAAATTACTAAAAATCTGTTTTTGCTTTGTCATTATTGGGTATTGTGTGTAGATTGATGAGCGGGGAAAAAAACGATTTAATCCATTTTAGAATAAGGCTGTAACATAACAAAATGCGGAAAAAGTAAAGTGTCTGAATACTTTCCGAATGCAATGTACATATTTCAAATATATTTTCCTCTCTTATTTTCCCCTACACTACCATCCCTCCCCTAATTGGAGTAAACTAATGGACAACAACTCTTAGGCTTCTACAGTGGGGAAAAAATGTATTTAGGCAGCCACCAATTGTGCAAGTTCTCCCACTTAAAAAGATGAGAGAGGCCTGTAATTTTCATCATAGGTACACGTCAAATCACATTGTAGGATTTTTTATGAATTTATTTGCAAATTATGGTGGAAAATAAGTATTTGGTCAATAACAAAAGTTTCTCAATACTTTGTTATATACCCTTTGTTGGCAATGACACAGGTCAAACGTTTTCTGTAAGTCTTCACAAGGTTTTCACACACTGTTGCTGGTATTTTGGCCCATTCCTCCATGCAGATCTCCTCTAGAGCAGTGATGTTTTGGGGCTGTCGCTGGACAACACGGACTTTCAACTCCCTCCAAAGATTTTCTATGGGGTTGAGATCTGGAGACTGGCTAGGCCACTCCAGGACCTTGAAATGCTTCTTACGAAGCCACTCCTTCGTTGCCCGGGCGGTGTGTTTGGGATCATTGTCATGCTGAAAGATCCAGCCACGTTTCATCTTCAATGCCCTTGCTGATGGAAGTAGGTTTTCACTCAAAATCTCACGATACATGGCCCCATTCATTCTTTCCTTTACACGGATCAGTCGTCCTGGTCCCTTTGCAGAAAAACAGCCCCAAAGCATGATGTTTCCACCCCCATGCTTCACAGTAGGTATGATGTTCTTTGGATGCAACAAAGCATTCTTTGTCCTCCAAACACGACGAGTTGAGTTTTTACCAAAAAGTTCTATTTTGGTTTCATCTGACCATATGACATTCTCCCAATCCTCTTCTGGATCATCCAAATGCACTCTAGCAAACTTCAGACGGGCCTGGACATGTACTGGCTTAAGCAGGGGGACACGTCTGGCACTGCAGGATTTGAGTCCCTGGCGGCGTAGTGTGTTACTGATGGTAGGCTTTGTTACTTTGGTCCCAGCTCTCTGCAGGTCATTCACTAGGTCCCCCCGTGTGGTTCTGGGATTTTTGCTCACCGTTCTTGTGATCTTTTTGACCCCACAGGGTGAGATCTTGCGTGGAGCCCCAGATCGAGGGAGCTTATCAGTGGTCTTGTATGTCTTCCATTTCCTAATAATTGCTCCCACAGTTGATTTCTTCAAACCAAGCTGCTTACCTATTGCAGATTCAGTCTTCCCAGCCTGGTGCAGGTCTACAATTTTGTTTCTGGTGTCCTTTGACAGCTCTTTGGTCTTGGCCATAGTGGAGTTTGGAGTGTGACTGTTTGAGGTTGTGGACAGGTGTCTTTTATACTGATAACAAGTTCAAACAGGTGCCATTAATACAGGTAATGAGTGGAGGACAGAGGAGCCTCTTAAAGAAGAAGTTACAGGTCTGTGAGAGCCAGAAATCTTGCTTGTTTGTAGGTGACCAAATACTTATTTTCCACCATAATTTGCTAATAAATTCATTAAAAATCCTACAATGTGATTTTCTGGAGAAAAAAAATCTCAATTTGTCTGTCATAGTTGACGTGTACCTATGATGAAAATTACAGGCCTCTCTCATCTTTTTAAGTGGGAGAACTTGCACAATTGGTGGCTGACTAAATACTTTTTTCCCCCACTGTACTTCCAGCCTATACACACTATATACATTTTAAGGACACTGTACATCTCAAATAGCTATCTTTTGTTTGTTTTTGGTCCCATCCTTCAGCTCCACTCAACCCCTCCCATCTATCTCTGAACACCATCCAGTTTTGATTTCTATTTGCCATATATTTTTCAACTGTGCTGTGATGTTTCACAAAAGTTCTGAACCTTTCTATTCTCATAGATTCTACATATTGTAAATTAAAGATAAACATTTTTGCTAAGAGTATTATTATATTATTGATCAATTGTCTGTGACTTTTTGAATCACCCAGCAGTGCTATTTGCAGAGTTAGCTCCAGGTAAATGTTGCAATTCTTCACCCATTCCTGAACCTGCGACCAAAAACAAGCTACATATGGACATTACCAAAACGAATGATCTAATGATTCTGTCACTTCGCAGCAAAATCTGCAGAGCTGGGATGGTTATATAACTAACATTCTATTGGTTGCAAGAATGTTGTATAATAATTTAAATAGAAAAACTTTTGAAAACAGTGTTGTTTTGTGTATCAGTTCATAAATCATGTGCCATGGAATTGGCACATCGAAAATCTCTTCCCAACTATTTTGCAAACTGTATGGCACAGCTTGGTCCTTAAATGAAACTGGTATACTTTTTTATTTATCACAATTTTCTTTAGCCAATTTTGGTCTTTAATGTAGGGCCGACAGACAAGTTCCTTACTTTCTCCCCCTTCCACTTGCCTCTTCCATTTTTGTGGTAATGCTGCAATTAGTTGGTTGTAATTTTGAGTAGAGCAAACATTTCCATATATTTTTGTTAGCTGCATGTGTGACATAACTCCACCAGTCCTATTTATGATATCATTTACAAAGTTTCTTTCTTTCTTTAAATTATCAAAAAATATTGTTTTTATATCAATTAGTATATTTGAGTTTAACCATAATATTTGTTTTTATATTTGTTCGGTCTTTTCTGGTGGATTAAACTGAAATTGCAACCAACTTTCTATGGCTTTATTTTAAAATAGTGATATTTTGGAGATTATTTAATTTTCAAGTAACCGAAAGTGAGGGGTTGTAATCTGAATAAAGGGAAAAAGGCCATTCTTGAACATGGAGTGAGACATTCTTACTAATCTGCTAGAGAACCATTTCGGATTTAAGTATAACTTTTGCATGACTGAAGCCTTTAGTGAGAGGTCTAATGCTTTAATATTTAATAATCATTTCTGCCCTCCGAATTCATATTCATTACATAAATAGGCCCGTTTAATTTTGTCTGGCTTGCCGTTCCAAGCAAATAGGAAAACTGGGATATGACTAAATATTTGATAATGGTAATTTTTCCACAAATATATAGGTATTTTCCTTTCCACAGTAGGTAATGTAAAAGTTTTAGTTTTTAGTAATCCAATACGTAACATAGTACACATCATAATTTGGTATTCCAGAGAGGTTAGAAAAAGTATCTAGACCATCTATGAGGCTGTGGAGGGATCCAAGTTGTGGATTTAAAAGAAAACAGGTATCCTTACCCAGTTTGAGTTTTATTTGATTTGTTCCAGCTTTGTGTCAAGTCACCTCGGGGTATGTTAACTCTTCCGACTACTTGGTGTTATTGTGAGAAGGCTAATTACATTCCAATTTCAGGCTGTTTTGGAGCATGTGAAAAAGACAAGAGGAGGTTCACTGTCTTGACTCTAATGTGTCATAGCTATTTGGCTATTTTTAAATCCTTTAGTTAAATTATGTGTATACTTTATTTTGTGAAAATCTTCATGCATAATTTCTCATACACTATTTTTCTCTCCCCAAACATATTTTGACCAGGCACTAATTTTCTTCAGAAAATAAAGCATGCAAGTGTGGCTGAGGTGGTTGGGTGAACATGATGAGTAATCCTACCTGAGACCAGAAGAGTCATGCTAGCCCCCATCTCATGCCTTAGCTCTACTGTAGCTCAGTGGGCTATCATTGTCTTGAGTCATACAGACAACGCAGGTTTGTATCTGTAAACCCCAGGACCCCAACCAAAAAGACAAAGCGAAAGAGCGCTGTAGGAAAGAGGTGGAGGGATTAGACCATCTTGTCATTCTCTTAGCATCAGCAGTGGTGACTGTAACCTGTTTATCAGAACTTGGGGAACTGTGTGCTCTGACACACAGAATCAACAGGACATGCTGAGGAACCCAAGGGACTAACTACTGTACCCTGGGTAGGGCTGGTTAAATACATATGTGGTGACACAACAGTAGCCTATGTAAGGAGCTGGAACCCAATCTCCAAATAAAACGTCAACCCGTGGCGTAACTGCAGTAACAGAATTACGCCATGGCTTGACGATTTAATTACAAAATGTGTTGCCGTATTTTAGCTGTCACCAAAAGTGAAACTAAAACGTATGTTCAGGCATTCATTCCAAATGGTTAAGGTTAGGGATAGGGTTAAATTTACGTTTAAGCATTAATTCTGAGTGGTTAAGTTAAGGGTTAATGTTTGGGAAAGGCCCCCCCAAAAACAACGAGTGCTTAGCACTTGGGTTGAACACGCAACCTTCAGAGCTGGAGTCTGTGGCTTAAATGCCCATCCCCCATCACCATCCACCATCCACAACACCCTAGCAAGTCGCAAGCCTACTAGAAAGTAATAGGCGCTCACGTTGCCCCTAGTGGATAGTATAGCTTCCACATTTCACCAGGTCCAAATGTAATCTGGTACCTGCAGAATCGGCACCTCCTGGCATATTCCATAAGAGAATAAACTGAGGAATTAGAAGATAGTCAAATTGATTGCTAACAGATGGTGGCAAATTGACTGGGCAGAATCTGTTCACTTTATTTAATATCCCTGTCATTCACTGTAACAGTCAATTTGCTATCTATTTCAACATTTTAGTGTATAATGTTTTTATGTGTAAACATCACAGAAATCAGTGGAGAGGAAAGGTTTTCCTCGTTTCAGGAGAAGCCAATAGTTCTGACACATTGAAGTGTTTCAGCATGCATTATTGATTCAAATGTACTGTAATGTAAACTTGGAAATTATCACAGTATAAATCAAAGGAAAAAATATTTTACAAATTGGGTCGCAATTCCCTGCAGTTGAATAGATTGATTCAATTATTTGATACGTGTACTTTGAGTTTGAGATGATAAACACATGTAGACTTTGAAATTATCAAATTTGCAAAAAGGTATTTCTGACATTGTTATTCTCTTTTATGTCTATATTAAATGATCATTTTATTGATCTACTTCTTTGACATTCTTTAATCTGTGTACTATGAGAGTTGTTCCATAATGGATTATTCATTTTTCAAATTTCTTGAATCCTCATCTCAACAAGTCCTCTGGGAGAGTGAATAGAGATTAAAATATACAGTGCATTCGGAAGTATTCAGACCCCTTGACTTTTTCCACATTTTGTTACGTTACAGCATTATTCTAAAATGGATTAAATTGTTTTTTTTCCTCCTCATCAATCTACACACAATACACCATAATGACAAAGCAAAAACTGGTTTTTATAATTTTGTACACATTTATAATAAATAAAAAACTGAAATATTACATTTACATAAGTATTCAGACCCTTTACTCAGTATTTTGTTGAATACCTTAGATTTACATTTACATCATTTAGCAGACGCTCTTATCCAGAGCGACTTACAAATTGGTGCATTCAACTTATAATAGCAAGTGGGACAACCACATTTTTTTTTGCGAATGTTGTAGAGCATGAACCTGCAGGATTGGGTCACCCAAGATTCATTGCACTCTGGGAGGAGGACACAATGGAGTTGTCAACCATGATGGCGAGATCATGGAGCGGGCAGTCCTTCCCCGGGAGGAAGAGCAGCTCTGTCTTGCCGAGGTTCAGCTTGAGGTGGTGATCTGACATCCACACTGATATGTCTGCCAGAGATGCGATTCGCCACCTGGTTATCAGAAGGGGGAAAGGAGAAAATTAATTGTGTGTTGTCTGCGTAGCAATGATAGGAGAGACCATGTGAGGATATGACAGAGCCAAGTGACTTGGTGTATAGAGAGAATAGGAGAGGGCCTAGAACTGAGCCCTAGGGGACACCAGTGGTGAGAGCACGTGGTGCGGAGACAGATACTCGCCACGCCACCTGGTAGGAGCGATCTGTCAGGTAGGACGCAATCCAAGAGTGAGCAGTGCCGGAGATGCCCAACTCGGAGAGGGTGGAGAGGAGGATCTGATGGTTCACAGTATCAAAGGCAGTGGATAGATCTAGAAGGATAAGAGCAGAGGAGAGAGAGTTAGCTTTAGCAGTGCGGAGAGCCTCCGTGACACAGAGAAGAGCAGTCTCAGTTGAATGACCAGTCTTGAAACCTGACTGGTTTG
Organism: Coregonus clupeaformis; assembly: GCF_020615455.1. Classification (NCBI taxonomy): domain Eukaryota; kingdom Metazoa; phylum Chordata; class Actinopteri; order Salmoniformes; family Salmonidae; genus Coregonus; species Coregonus clupeaformis. The sequence goes on from NC_059212.1 coordinate 17,007,958, forward strand.
GATCAAGAAGGTCATTCTGAGAGAGATAGCAGGAGAGTTGGCTAGAGACGACACGCTCAAGAGTTTTGGAGAGAAAATAAAGAAGGGATACTGGTCTGTAGTTGTTGACATCGGAGGGATCGAGTGTAGGTTTTTTGAGGAGGGGTGCAACTCTCGCTCTCTTGAAGATGGAAGGGACATGGCCAGCGGTCAAGGATGAGTTGATGAGCGAGGTGAGGTAAGGGAGAAGGTCTCCGGAAATGGTCTGGAGAAGAGAGGAGGGAATAGGGTCAAGCGGGCAGGTTGTTGTGCGGCCGGCCATCACAAGTCGCAAGATTTCATCTGGAGAGAGGGGAGAAAGAAGTCAAAGGATAGGGTAGGGCAGTGTGAGCAGGACCAGCGGTTTCATTTGACTTGATAAATGAGGATCGGATGTCGTCAACCTTCTTTTCAAAATTGTTGACAAAGTCGTCCACAGAGAGGGATGAGGGAGGGGGAGGAGGAGGGGGATTCAGCAGGGAGGAGAAGGTGGCAAAGAGCTTCCTAGGGTTAGAGGCAGAGGCTTGAAATTTAGAGTGGTAGAAAGTGGCTTTAGCAGCGGAAACAGAGGAAGAGAATGTAGAGAGGAGGGAGTGAAAAGATGACAGGTCCGCAGGGAGTCTAGTTTTCCTCCATTTCCGCTCGGCTGCCCGGAGCCCTCTTCTGTGAGCTCGCAATGAGTCGTCAAGCCACGGAGCAGGAGGGGAGGACCGAGCCGGCCGGGAGGGTAGGGGACATAGAGAGTCAAAAGATGCAGAAAGGGAGGAGAGGAGGGTTAAGGAGGCAGAATCAGGAGATCGGAGGGAAAAGGATTTAGCAGAGGGAAGAGATGATAGGATGGAAGAGGAGAGAGTAGCGGGAGAGAGAGAGCGAAGGTTGCGATGGCACATTACCATCGGAGTAGGGGCAGAGTGAGTAGTGTTGGAGGAGAGCGAGAGAGAAAAGAATACAAAGTAGTGGTCGGAGACTTGGAGGGGAGTTGCAGTGAGATCAGTAGAAGAACTGCATCTAGTAAAGATGAGGTCAAGCGTATTGCCTGCCTTGTGAGTAGGGGGGGACGGTGAGAGGGTGAGGTCAAAAGAGGAAAGGAGTGGAAAGAAGGAGGCAGAGAGAAATGAGTCGAAGGCAGACGTAGGGAGGTTAAAGACACCCAGAACTGTGAGGGGTGAGCCATCCTCAGGAAAGGAACTTGTCAAGCTCATTGATGAACTCTCCAAGGGAACCTGGAGGGTGATAAATGACAAGGATGTTAAGCTTGAATGGGCTAGTGACTGTGACAGCATGGAATTCAAATGAGGAGATAGACAGATGGGTCCCCACAGCATGATGCTGCCACCACCATGCTTTCCTCCAGACGTGACGCTTGGCATTCAGGCCAAAGAGTTCAATCTTGGTTTCATCAGACCAGAGAATCTTGTTTCTCATGGACTGAGAGTCCTTTAGTGGCTTCCGTCTGGCCACTTTACCATAAAGGCCTGATTGGTGGAGTGCTGCAGCGATGGTTGTCCTTCTGGAAGGTTCTCCCATCTCCACAGAGGAACTCTGGAGCTCTGTTAGAGGGACCATCGGGTTCTTGGTCACCTCCCTGACCAAGGCCCTTCTCCCCCGATGCTCAGTTTGGCCGGGCGGCCAGCTCTAGGAAGAGTCTTGGTGGTTCCAAACTTCTTTCATTTAAGAATGATGGGGGCCACTGTGTTTTTGGGGACCGTCAATCCTGAAGAAATGTTTTGGTACCCTTTCCCAGATCTGTGCTTCGACACAACCTTGTGTCGGAGCTCTACGGACAACTCCTTCAACCTCATGGCTTGGTTTTTCCTCTGACATGCACTGTCAACTGCGGGACCTTATATAGACAGGTTTGTGCCTTTCTAAATCATGTCCAATCAATTGAATTTACCACAAGTGGACTCCAATCAAGTTGTAGAAACATCTCAAGGATGATCAATGAAAACAGGATGCACCTGAGCTCAATTTTGAGTCTCATAGCAAAGTGTCTGAATACTTATGTAAATAAGGTATTTCTGTTTTTTACATTTGCAAAAATGTCTAAAAAACGGTTTTTCGCTTTGTCATTATGGGGTATTGTGTGTAGATTGGTAAGGAATAAGGCTGTAACGTAACAAAATGTGGAAAAAGGGATGGGATCTGAATACTTTCCGAATGCACTTTATTTTCCAAATGAAATACAAATACAATAATTAACTTGGTTCTGCGGTACTAGATATTATTATTTATTTCATCACGTTAGGAATTTATCAAAAGCGCTATAGATCTTTGCCCAGTCCAAAAGTTGTATCAATCCCTGTCTGAAGCTATAAAAGTGCAGTACAAAAGAGAGCTTACTGTAATGTCAGTGAAGGACAAAGCTGGAACCGTTATTTATAGAAATCAGGAAATGGCGAAGAATCAGGTGCTAATTCAGGACCATAGACAGGACCAACCAGAGCGCACCGCTGAACTTGCCCAGTGCAGCGTTTCAAAGTAACTCACTGTTACATTGTTTATCGTTGTGAATGGCTCTCGATAATCAGAATTAAGTTTATATTCAGCTCTCAGTCAGACATTGGTTCCTATCATACTTACTGTAGCTGTTAGCTGTTATTTTCCTCTCTTTGCTCAGCACTCCTCTCCACTGTAGAAGGCTTTTAGAGAATGTTCACATAGTACCATGCTGTGTGAATTATGGATGGATGTACAGTTCAGTAGGTTAGTGTCCCAGCTCACAAGCTATTTCTATATATACTGTTAAGTGTTCAGATTTGTCATACTGGCCTGGTTTCTGTAGGATGTGGGTGGTGGTGTGGTTGTGGTAGTCTTACAGTGATAGATTGTACAACTAGGCTGTGAAAGTTCCACTTTTAGGGTGAACAGGATTTCCCCATGCACTCCCCGCTGTGTTTACGTCTATCCTCTGGAAGAGGAAAGTAGCAATTTTCATAAGTATTTGATACATTTTCACAATGCTTAGTACAAAACTAAAAACAGATCATCAAACAGATCAGCAGTTGTTAGTGTTTCATCTAGAAATACAAGTTTCACATTGCAATACATGTTCATATAAAGTAATTGCTTCTCACAATGCAATGCTCACATTATGTTTGATATGATTGTCATTTCACGCCAGCAGCATACCACCCTTTATCCCACTGCTGTCTTGCCTCTGAAGCTAAGCAGGGTTGGTCCCTGGATGGGAGACCAGATGCTGCTGGAAGTGGTGTTGGAGGGCCAGGAGGAGGCACTCTATCATCTGGTCTAAAAAAATATCCCAATTCCCCAGGGCAGTGATTGAGTACATTACCCTGTGTAGGGTGCTGTCTTCTGGATGGGATGTTAAATGGGTGTCCTAACTCTCTGTGGTTACTAAAGATCCCATGGCACTTATCATAAGAGTAGGGGTGTTAACCCCAGTGTCCTGGCTAAATTCCCAATCTGACCATCATGGCCACCTAATCATCCCCAGCCTCCAATTTGCTCATTCATCTCCCCTGTAACTATTCCCCAGGTTGTTGCTGTAAATGAGAATGTGTTTTCAGTCAACTTACCTGGTTAAATAAATCAAATAAAAATAAAAATTGCTGAAATATACAGTTCCAGTCAAAAGATTGGACACACCTACTCATTCAAGGGTTTTTCTTTATTTTTACTATTTTCTACATTGTAGAATAATAATGAAGAGATGAAAACTATGAAATAACAATACAATACTGTAAAATATACAGTGGCTTGCGAAGGTATTCACCCCCCTTGGCATTTTTCTTATTTTGTTGCCTTACAACCTGGAATTAAAATTGTTTTTTGGGGGGTTTGTATCATTTTATTTACACAACATGCCTACCACTTTGAAGATGTGAGTGAGCATGCATAACTATTCACCCCCCCAAATCAATACTTTTTAGAGCCACCTTTTGCAGCAATTACAGCTGCAAGTCTCTTTGGGTATGTCTCTATAAGCTTGGAACATCTAGCCACTGGGATTTTTGCCCATTCTTCAAGGCAAAACTGCTCCAGCTCCTTCAAGTTGGATGGGTTCCGCTGGTGTACAGTTGTCTTTAAGTCATACCACAGATTCTCAATTGGATTGCGGTCTGGGCTTTGACTAGGCCATTCCAAGACATTTAAATGTTTCCCCTTAAACCACTTAAGTGTTGCTTTAGCAGTATGCTTAGGGTCATTGTCCTGCTGGAAGGTGAACCTCCGTCCCAGTCTCAAATCTCTGGAAGACTGAAACAGGTTTCCCTCAAGAATTTCCCTGTATTTAGCGCCATCCATCCTTCCTTCAATTCTGACCAGTTTCCTAGTCCCTGCCGATGAAAAACATCCCCACAGCATGATGCTGCCACCACCATGCTTCACTGTGGGGATGGTGTTCTTGGGGTGATGAGAGGTGTTGGGTTTGTGCCAGACATAGCGTTTTCCTTGATGGCCAAAAAGCTAAATTTTAGTCTCATCTGACCAGAGTACCTTCTTCCATATGTTTGGGGAGTCTCCCACATGCCTTTTGGCAAACACCAAACGTGTTTGCTTATTTTTTTCTTTAAGCAATGGCTTTTTTATGGTCACTCTTCCATAAAGCCCAGCTCTGTGGAGTGTACAGCTTAAAGTGGTCCTATGGACAAGATACTCCAAGCTCCACTGTGGAGCTTTGCAGCTCCTTCAGGGTTATCTTTGGTCTCTTTGTTGCCTCTCTGATTAATGCCCTCCTTGCCTGGTCCGTGAGTTTTGGTAGGCGGCCCTCTTGTGGTGCCATATTCTTTCCATTTGTTAATAATGGATTTAATGGTGCTCCGTGGGATGTTCAATGTTTCGGATATTTTTTTATAACCCAACCCTGATCTGTACTTCTCCACAACTTTGTCCCTGACCTGTTTGGAGAGCTCCTTGCTTGGTGGTGCCCCTTGCTTAGTGGTGTTGCAGTCTCTGGGGCCTTTCAGAACAGGTGTATATATACTGAGATCATGTGACAGATCATGTGATTAGATTTTTTTCATTTCACTTCACCAATTTGGACTATTTTGTGTATGTCCATTACATGAAATCCAAATAAATATAAATTGCAGGTTGTAATGCAACAAAATAGGAAAAACGCCAAGGGGGATGAATACTTTTGCAAGGCACTGTATGATTACAATCCATGAGCGTCCCACCCTCCTTCAGGCCATGGATGAGTGTCACGCCCTATCTCTGGGGACTCTTATTTGTTGAGTCAGGGTGTGTGTTTTCTATGTGGTGATTGTCTATGTTGTATATTCTAGGATTTGTATTTCTATGTTGGCCGGTGTGGTTCCCAATCAGAGGCAGCTGTCGCTCGTTGTCTCTGTTTGGGGACCATACTTAGGCAGCCTATTGGCACTAGTGGGTTGTGGGATCTTGTTCCAGTTAAGGTATGTTGGGTTGTGCTGCCTTGGATTTCACGTTTCGTTTTGTTTGTTGTTTTGTCATTGTGTTTAATATTTAATAAATATGTACGCATATCACGCTGCGCCTTGGTCCGTCCCGTTCATCAACGAACGTGACAGAAGATCCTACCAAACGAGGACCAAGCAGCGTGTTCAGGAGCAAACGCCGGGAATTCAACAGGAGGTTACATTTGTAGATGTCCTCCTCGGTTGGGGGAAAATTACGGAGGAGGAGGCCGTCCGTTACCGGAAGGCGATGAAGGAGGATGCCCAGGTAGGAGAGGAGAAACGGCGCCAATAGTGCCGACGATGGAGACCCGAGAGGCAACCTCAAGAACATTTTGGGGGGGGCACACGGTGTGGACGACGAGGCAGCAGGAGGTCGTTAAAGGGCGGATCTGCAGGTTAGGAGAGGAGGCCACCATGTTACGGGGGCTATTGGTTCAGAGGGAGCAGGAGTTATTCGGTCAGAGGGAGGCGCTACAGGAGGCTATAAGGGAGAAGGAAAGTGTAGAGGCACGGCAAGAGGAGCTGGTTAGGCAGCAGAAGGAGCGGGGGTTAATAAAGGAACCCAGTCCCGTTCCTCGCACCAAGCAAGTGGTGCGTGTCGCCAGTCTGGTCCGGCCCGTTCCTGTCCCTCGCACCAAGACAGTGGTGCGCGTCGCCAGCCCGGTCCAGTCCTGTTCCTGCCCCTCGCACCAAGCCAGTGGTGCACGTCGCCAGCCCGGCCCGGCCTGTTCCTGCCCCTCGCACCAAGCCAGTGGTGCGCGTCGCCAGCCTGGCCCGGCCTGTTCCTGCCCCTCGCACCAAGCCAGTTGTGCGCGTCGCCAGCCCGGTCCGGCCTGTTCCTGCTCCTTGCACCAAGCTAGTGGTGCACGTCGCCAGCCCGGCCCGGCCTGTTCCTGCCCCTCGCACCAAGCCAGTGGTGCACATCGCCAGCCCGGTCTGGCCTGTTCCTGTCCCTCGCACCAAGGCAGTGGTGCGCGTCGCCAGCCCGGCCTGGCCTGTTCCTGCCCCTCGCTTCAAGCCAGTGGTGCGCGTCGCCAGCCCGGTCCGGCCTGTTCCTGCTCCTCGCACCAAGCCAGTGGTGCGTGTGTCCAGTCCGGCACGACCCGTGCCTGTTCCACCGGTGCCTGGTTCGGCACCGGTCAGCTGCTCTACTCCGGAGCCAGAGACAGTCCGCTCCACCGGTGCCCAGTTCAGCTCCGGTCAGCTGCTCCACTCCGGAGCCAGAGCAGTCCGCTCCACCGGGGTCCAGTCCAGCTCCGGTCAGCGGCTCCACTCCGGAGCCAGAGCAGTCCGCCCCACCGGTGCCTGATCCAGCTCCGGTCAGCGGCTCCAGTCCGGAGCCTGAGCAGTCCGCTCCACCGGTGCCTGGTCCAGCTCCGGTCAGCGGCTCCAGTCCAGACCCAGACATCAGCCCCTCTCCAGGTTCGGGGTCTCCCACACCAGGGTCCAGACAGGGCTTGGAGTATAATAATAATAATAGTAATAATAATAATAATATGCCATTTAGCAGACGCTTTTATCCAAAGCGACTTACAGTCATGCGTGCATACATTTTTTTTTGTGTATGGGTGGTCCCGGGGATCGAACCCACTACCTTGGCGTTACAAGCGCCGTGCTCTACCAGCTGAGCTACAGAGGACCATAGTGGGAGGAAGGAGAGGGAAAGCAACGCGCCGAGGTCTAGACCAGACCAGGGGCGCAACAGGGAGGCGAAGAGTGAGAGGTCGTCACGCCCTGAGCCGGATCCGCCTCCGAGGCGGAATGCCCACCCAGCCCCTACCCTGTTATGTTTATGTTGTGCGGTCGGAGTCCGCACCTTTGGGGGGGGTACTGTCACGCCCTGACTCTGGGGACTCTTATTTGTTGAGTCAGGGTGTGTATTTTCTATGTGGTGATTGTCTATGTTGTATATTCTAGGATTTGTATTTCTATGTTGGCCGGTGTGGTTCCCAATCAGAGGCAGCTGTCGCTCGTTGTCTCTGTTTGGGGACCATACTTAGGCAGCCTATTGGCACTAGTGGGTTGTGGGATCTTGTTCCAGTTAAGGTATGTTGTGTTGTGCTGCCTTGGACTTCACGTTTCGTTTTGTTTGTTGTTTTGTCATTGTGTTTAATATTTAATAAACATGTATGCATATCACGCTGCGCCTTGGTCCGTCCCGTTCATCAACGAACGTGACAATGAGGCATGCAATGACATCAATCCAGAGCTATATCAGGCTTGGATTCGCCATGCCAAAAGGTTTTTCCCCAGGTGCATGAACAATGACGACATTTACTGCGATATCGATGGGAAACTATGGCCAAATGCTCAAGACAGGCTTGATGCAAACTAGTGCCTGCTCAACATGATATTTATTTTATTAATTTAATTAGTTTCATTTGATTACAGTACACCTTTGTTGTAATTATATCTGATCAATTATTTTGGTATCAATGATTGTGAAAGATGTCTTCAACACCTTTGATCACACATGGGATAGAAATTATGGAAATTCGATTTTCAGTCAATTTTGATGTGTAGTGCAAGTGTATTGCCTGATGTGAAAACAGTGTAATGTACTGTCATTTCAAAGGGCAATTTTGAAACATGTATCTTGCATTTATTGCTATTGGAGTAAAACAACTAAAGGTATCATGATGTTGTGTTTTGGTGACTAAATCAATGTTCTCATGGTATTTCACAGTTAAGTTATATTTTGGATCAATGGTTGTGTGGTGAAAGATGTCTCCGAACAATATCAATGTACAAGAAAAGGTTTGGAATACAAGACTTGCTGCGTTACACGTGTTACCAGTTTGGAGTTTTTTACTAAGACTGACAATTCACCACATACCTGTGAAAATAGCACTTAAGCGATTGAAAAAAACTGTAATAAACTTGGAAGTGGGATCTGTTAAGACAAAACTGTGTATTGTTGGAGAGTAAGGTCCTGTGTGTAGTGTTAGAATAAAGTGTGTGTGTGTGTTTGTGTGCGCGTGAATGTGTGTGTGTATGTGTGTGTGTGTGTTTGGAGGCATGCATGTGCGTATGCTCTATGTATGTGGACTAGGGCTGTTATGGTGACCCATATTACCGCCACACCGGCGGTCACGAGTCATGACAGCAGTCAAATTCGACACGGTCACGGTAACTAGGCTTCTCCAAGCTCTGATGCTGCTGATGGTCATTAGTAGCCTACCAAACTTGCTAACTGCCTGGTACTCAGTACTCTATTGTCCCTCTAATCACTCTGGCATCAATGCAAATGTGATCGAAAATCTAATCAAACACTTCATGAGAGCCCATTTCTATTGGCTATGCAATTGCGTGAGAAAACAGTTCAATAGGCTAGGCCTACTATATTTATTTATCAAATTCCTAATATTAAGCACATTGCTTCTCTTTACAACAGGAGTATAGCCTACCTGGCTGACATGAAAATGAACCACGGGAAAAGCTCCTACATTCGCTATTTAAGTGCATAGATTACATGTATTTTTTCCACTGCACCTGTTTCGAGACAGGTGCATGATAATGGTCCATTCTAAATCAAAACAAATGTCACACATATATTATTTAGTATACTGTATGTAAAGACAAGATTAAATCAAGAATAGTCGGATGGGTGGCAATATTAGCCTATCACTTGTGAATTATATATTATCACTTGTGAATGATGCCCGGATTGTGTGCAGTAAGGCAAGAAACAGCGCATGCCTTTTTTTTGCGACTTTTTCAAATCATAGTCACACACCTCATGTAGCCTAGCCCATAGGCTTATATGTTTTGTTAAGGTTTGTATCACAACTAAAGTGGCCAAATAACTTCTTAAAATTAAGAACATTAATCCACTTTACAATCAGTGTAGAGCCTAACTGGCATGCATTGGTGGCACAGGAGTTTTAAGTTTGGGGAAGATCATTTTCACCATAAAAATGCACCTTTATAATAAAGCATTACATGCATAACCGCATTTGTGGTCACTTTTGAGAATGGTGTTTTCCTGCTAATTGATTGCATTTTGGAACATTCGCACTTATAGCCTACTGCCGTGTGCGCATTGTTGCGCTTATAATGTGAAGAAATAGCCTAATAGTTTATGACAATTTTTAGCTAAACTTTCTGATCTGTTGCATCAGCCTCATTGCTTTTAAAAGGTTATTTGATGTTAGTGGTTGTATTACTTGGGATCTATCACATCCCACAACTGTCCCAGACTATGTTTGGAATATTTATTTCACGCACAAAGGACAAGTTGACCAATAGAATAGGTCAACTTTTGTACTATGGGGGATAGTAGATTGACATAGGCTAGTGCTTTTGCTGTTCGTTAGGCCTACTCAGCTTGTTGGCTGACAAAAAGTAAATGTGGACAGTTCTTCCAACATCTTAAATATACGCCCCGGAATTCGATTAGGACTCGCACAGTTGCGTCCCCGATGTGTCTGTCTTCACTTGTAGCCTGTGAGAAGATCCTGAGATGCTGTGAGAAGGACACTATCATGTGACGGCTAAGATTTTTTTTTTTTTTTTTTTATATCTCAATTTTTGGCTAATAAAAATTGAGATATCTGAGAGAGCCATGTGAGTGAGAGTGGCTTCGGAGCACGCAGCCGGGAGAAGGGAATTGTAATGATTATATTCAGCTCAAGGGCACAACGGCCACTGGTCACAAAAGGCATGGATTTTTTTAGGGGGCATTACGGCCACACAAAGGGGATACCGCCGGGAAAATCAAGGCATTATCAAGTGCTTGTCGAATGAGAGATTGATTAAGTGTGTGCAGCCTGCGCAAAAAAACAAAGCAGAGCACATGCCTTTCATGCAACTTTTTTCATATCGTTATTAGAGTCGCATCATGCAGCCTTAGAATGTATTAAAAATCAAAACATATAGCCCAATGTTTGTATCACAACTAAAGTTGCATACAGTGCATTCAGAAAGTATTCAGACCCCTTGACTTTTTCCACATTTTGTTATGTTACAGCCTTATTCTAAAATTGATTAAATTGTTTTTTTTCTCTCATCAATCTACACACAATAATGACAAAGCAAAAACAGGTTTTTAGAAAATGTTTACACAAAAAAAAGGAAATATAACATTTACATAAGTATTCCATCCCTTTACTCAGTACTTTGTTGAAGCACTTTTGGCAGCGATAACAGCCTCAAGTCTTCTTGGGTATGACGCTACAAGCTTGGCACACCTGTATTTGGGGAGATTCTCCCATTCTTCTCTGCAGATCCTCTCAAGCTCTGCCAGGTTGGATGGGGAGCGTTGCTGCACAGCTATTTTCAGGTCTCTTCAGAGATGTTAGATCGCGTTCAAGTCCGGGCTCTGGCTGGGCCACTCAAGGACATTCAGAGACGTGTCCCGAAGCCACTCCTGCGTTGTCTTGGCTGTGTGCTTAGGGTCGTTGTCCTGTTGGAAGGGGAACCTTTGCCCCAGTCTGAGGTCCTGAGCTCTCTGGAGCAGGTCTTCATCAAGGATCTCTCTGTACTTTGCTCCGTTCATCTTTCCCTCGATCCTGACTAGTCTCCCAGTCCCTGCCGCTGAAATACATCCCCACAGCATGATGCTGCCACCACCATGCTTCACCGTAGGGATGGTGCCAGGTTTCCTCCAGATGTGACGCTTGGCATTCAGGCCAAAGAGTTCAATCTTGGTTTCATCAGACCAGAGAATCTTGTTTCTCATGGTTTGAGAGTCCTTTAGTTGCCTTTTGGCAAACTCCAAGTGGGCTGTCATGTGCCTTTAACTGAAGAGTTGCTTCTGTCTGGCCACTCTACCATAAAGGCCTGATTGGTGGAGAGCTGCAGAGATGGTTGTCCTTCTGGAAGGTTCTCCCATCTCCACAAAGGAACTCTGGAGCTCTGTCAGAGTGACCATCAGGTTCTTGGTCACCTATCTGACCAAGGCCCTTCTCCCCCGATTGCTCAGTTTGGCCGGGCGGCCAGCTCTTGGAAGAGTCTTGGTGGTTCCAAACTTCTTCCATTTAAGAATGATGGAGGCCACTGTGTTCTTGGGGACCTTCAATGCTGCAGACATTTTTTGGGACAATTCCTTCGACCTCATAGCTTGGTTTTTGTGGGACCTTATATAGACAGGTGTGTGCCTTTCCAAATCATGTCCAATCAATTGAATTTACCACAGGTGGACTCCAATCAAGTTGTAGAAACATCTCAAGAATGATCAGTGGAAACAGGATGCACCAGAGCTCAATTTTGAGTCTCATAGCAATGGGTCTGAATACTTATGTAAATACGTTTTTCTTTTTTTATTATTATTATTATTTGCAAAAATTTCTAAAAACCTGTTTTCGCTTTGTCATTATGGGGTATTGTGTGTAGATTGATGAGGGGAAAACATTATTTAATCAATTTTAGGATAAAGCTGTAACGTAACAAAATGTGGAAAAGGGGAAAGGGTCTGAATACTTTCCGAATGCACTAAATTAAGCATATAGGAATCAAATCATTTGATTAGCTGTTCAGCAGTCTTATGGCTTAGGGGTAGAATCTGAATCTGTTAAGACGCCTTTTGGACCTAGACTTGGTGCTCCGGTACCATTTGCTGTGCGGTAGCAGAGGGAACTGTCTATGACTAGGGTGGCTGGAGTCTTTGGCAATTTTTAGGGCCTTCCTCTGACACCTCCTGGTATAGAGGTCCTGGATGGCAGGAAGCTTGGCCCCATTGATGTACTGGGCCGTACGCACTACCCTCTGATTACGGTCGGAGGCCGAGCAGTTGCCATACCAGGCGGTGATACAACCAGTCAGTTCGAAAGCACTTCTGATGCCAATGTAATGACCCGGGCTGGGTCATAAAGGAAAAAGAGACGGACACCAGCTGTGCAGGGCAGAACACAGGTTTATTCCTAAACTGGGCTACTGTTCAGGCCACAGCCCACACCGCTAAATTCCAAACATACACAAATACACAATGTCAAGTTAAGTGGCAGATTCATAGGAGAAGATCAGGATCCCGAATAAAAAAAGAGAGAGAGATGAGATGACAACCCCTATTTATGCATTTCAAAACCATGCGGGATTACCCATCATACCCCCCAACCTTTCCGTCTGTCCTGGCATATTTAACCCCTGCTAGCACCCATGAGAACAATAACACACCCACAAACACAGAACACAATACCGGGTCGTTACAGTATATTATCCATGTCGTCGTTCAGCCACAACTCGGTGAAACATAAGATATTACAGTTTTTAAGGTCCCGTTGGTAGGATAGTCTTGAACGGAGCTCATCCAGTTTATTCTCCAATGATTGCACATTGGCCAATAGAACGGATGGTAGAGGCGGGTTACCCACTCGCCAACGAATTCTAACAAGGCAGCTGGACCTGCGTCTCCTGTATCAGTGTCTTTTCTTCATGCGAATGACGGGGATTTGGGTCTGGTCAGGTATCTGGAGTAAATCCTTCGCATCCGACTCGTTAAAGCAAATGTTTCCGTCCAGTTCGAGGTGAGTAATCGCTGTTCTGATATCCAGAAGCTCTTTTCGGTCATAAGAGACATTATGTACAAAATAAGTTATAAACAACGCGAAAAAAACACAAAAAAATAGCACAATTGGATAGGAGCCCGTAAAACGGCAGCCATCTCCTCCAGCGCCATTACTGTTTCTTTGTTAACAGCTCAACACAGAAGAGCCGCATGTGCGCACTCCCTCAAATTGTTTGGAGAAGATATCCTTTCTATTTTATTCAGCTATGTTCAATTGTATTCTTCATACTATAAAATAATATAAAATAATGCCATGGAATTCTAAGCAAATCTTGTCTGCTAAATGAACTAGTGTAGCCCACAGCCATATGGAATAGCCAGTTCCGGGCCTAACATACGGATAGCTCAGTGTATGCTATTCTGTTCCTCTGAAATAGACTACATTTTCTTCATATCATGTTTCTTTAGACATGTCTAAAATAAATAATGGATTTATTGTGATGGTGTAGGCTATGTTAAATGGATTTATTATACTTTTTAAAATGTAGATGTTCCAAAGGTCTGCATTAGTGGCTTGTAGGCTATGTGTGGAAACCAGGAAATGCTAAATGTGTTTATGTTAATTAACGGTCAATTACCGTGAGACCGGCAGTTATTTGCTTGACAATCACCGGCTGACAAAATGTAATGTCTGCCACAGCCCTAGTGTGGACAGTACAGCTTGTCCCCCCCTACTGTGAAGATGTAGCCAGTCAAGCCTCCTTGAAAGAGAAAGTGCAGTGACTGCAGTCAGACCACTTTTTGCAATGCCATGGGCTTAAGCACACACACAGATCAAGAGTGGTTACAGCCCTCACAAAACGCAGTGAAAAATGCATGGGAATGCAGTGATGTCAGAGGAATAATCCGCTAACCGTATCTGGGCCACTGCAGCTAGGGGTGGAGGAACAGAGGAACCTCAGCTACACAGGGAGCTAGGCTCTGTCACAATGGATGGCTGAGTGGGAAGGAAAAACTGAGAAGAGGAGTGTAAAGGGGGTATATGGGGGAGGAGAGGAAAGAGGAGAAGGGGGGGGGTGGATTGCCAGCACCACATTAGCTGTAGTTCTGACTGACAGAGAGTGGCAATGCCAACAGCAGCATTGACTTGAATCACTCCAGGTGACACTGAGAATGATTTGCATCCTATTCCCTATATATATTAATAGGGTGCCATTTGGGACACAACCTGAGACAATCATTAATCAGATCAGTCACCCTCCTAGTGGATATGAACAGGAAGTCAACCTGCAGTGAACAACCTGAGATGAGACAGGGAGAGGGTCTCAGTATGTACTGCAGACAGTAGCTGTTCACTCTCAGCCCAGCTACTTGTGAAAAGGGAGAGCGAGAAAGATCCCTAAAGCTCCTAATCTTATCAGTTTAGCGCAGAAAGGGAGGAAAGTTGGACGATTGCAGCATGCTTAGTACAGAACTTTGGAGAGTTCATAGGAATATGGATGGGTTGATCTGAGGAACAGGCAGACATAACAGAAGTAAATGTTAGATCCATGTTGATCTGGGTTTCAGATTTCTTGTAAAGATTAATTTGTATTGGGTGAAACCTTACTCTACTCAATTGACAGTAATTTACAAAAATTACTTTGCCCCAACAAGTGATCAAACATTATGTTTCTTTAATCTACTATAATTGCATTTGAAGGACTGACATGTGATATGGTTAAATGTTAAATAACAAACACATTTAACTTAATGAGAGTAATAAATCAACAGATTGCCAACAGAGGGCAAAGTAAATTCCTTAGGCCGAGTGATAAAATAGACAAATCTGCATCAATCAATAATGCATGATGTCATTTGATCTAATAAACTGTGATTGAGTAATACTGTTTTTACAAAGTAAAATGAGCAGTTTCTTGGTAAATTGACACGGGACACATTCCAATTTGCATGCTTAAGGAACTTTTAATCTTAATCTAGGATTAAATATGGGATTCTAGGATCAAAAGGAGTTTGAAACAATCAGTTTGGCTTTTACACATTTATTTTATAAAGCATGTGCTCCAGACATCGGCAGTTGTTGCAAATGACGGTGGGGAGCTTTCAGTTTTCAGATAGTGTAGAGTTTTCAGCTTTCCAAACCCTATGACATCACCTCGTCTAGAGAGTATTCATATAATATCAAGGGATCTGTGACATTTACTGATTCTATGCTCAAAGGTCATAGTCAGAGACTGGTAGCAGTCAGGGATTGGTAGCAGTCAGTGTTCTAGGAACAGAAGTCATACAGTATTATTACCTACAGTTGCACTAGGGTTTAGAATGGCTATCTAGGGTTTTGTTTTGAAAACCAACCTTGTCTTGCACTTTTTTTCATCACATAGGCCTATGCTTGTGGAAAATGGTCTATATTGACATTTAGCTCTTAAAAACGCCACATATTTACATTTCGAAATACCTTGACTCATGGCAATTATTCGGGATCAATGTCTAATAATCAGTTACATTGGTGCTGTGACTCTGATCATTCAAAGGAGATGTAGTGTAGGAAGACTTGTGTTAGCTCCCACTGCATTATCCCATCCGGCTACCATGGTCTTGAGTAATGCGGTTTGATAAAACCCTCTTCCTAACCCTAGACTAGTCTAGAGGGATGGCCACTCTACCGTCTGGTTGTGCAGTATTGTTAGGTCACTGCTGCGTTTTACACACTGAAATGATATCTACCGGTCAAGATAATTCGACTTAGTCAAAAACATGACCTTGTGAATAATTTCTCATTTACAGTGGGGAGAACAAGTATTTGATACACTGCCGATTTTGCAGGTTTTCCTACTTACAAAGCATGTAGAGGTCTGTAATTTTTATCATATGTACACTTCAACTGTGAGAGACGGAATCTAAAACAAAAATCCAGAAAATCACATTGTATGATTTTTAAGTAATTAATTTGCATTTTATTGCATGACATAAGTATTTGATCACCTAACAACCAGTAAGAATTCCGTCTCTCACAGACCTGTTAGTTTTTCTTTAAGAAGCCCTCCTGTTCTCCACTCATTACCTGTATTAACTGCACCTGTTTGAACTCGTTACCTGTATAAAAGACACCTGTCCACACACTCAATCAAACAGACTCCAACCTCTCCACAATGGCCAAGACCAGAGAGCTGTGTAAGGACATCAGAGATAAAATTGTAGACCTGCACAAGGCTGGGATGGGCTACAGGACACAATAGGCAAGCAGCTTGGTGAGAAGGCAACAACTGTTGGCGCAATTATTAGAAAATGGAAGAAGTTCAAGATGACGGTCAATCACCCTTGGTCTGGGGCTCCATGCAAGATCTCACCTCGTGGGGCATCAGTGATCATGAGGAAGGTGAGGGATCAGCTCAGAACTACACGGCAGGACCTGGTCAATGACCTGAAGAGAGCTGGGACCACAGTCTCAAAGAAAACCATTAGTAACACACTACGCTGTCATGGATTAATATCCTGCAGCACACACAAGGTCCCCCTGCTCAAGCCAGCGCATGTCCAGGCCCGTCTGAAGTTTGCCAATGACCATCTGGATGATCCAGAGGAGGAATGGGAGAAGGTCATGTGGTCTGATGAGACAAAAATAGAGCTTTTTGGTCTAAACTCCACTCGCCATGTTTGGAGGAAGAAGAAGGATGAGTACAACCCCAAGAACACCATCCCAACCGTGATGCACGGAGGTGGAAACATCATTCTTTGGGGATGCTTTTCTGCAAAGGGGACAGGACGACTGCACTGTATTGAGGGGAGGATGGATGGGGCCATGTATCGCGAGATCTTGGCCAACAACCTCCTTCCCTCAGTAAGAGCATTGAAGATGGGTCGTGGCTGGGTCTTCCAGCATGACAACGACCCGAAACACACAGCCAGGGCAACTAAGGAGTGGCTCCGTAAGAAGCATCTCAAGGTCCTTTAGTGGCCTAGCCAGTCTCCAGACCTGAACCAGTAGAAAATCTTTGGAGGGAGCTGAAAGTCCGTATTGCCCAGCGACATCCCCGAAACCTGAAGGATCTGGAGAAGGTCTGTATGGAGGAGTGGGCCAAAATCCCTGCTGCAGTGTGTGCAAACCTGGTCAAGACCTACAGGAAACATATGATCTCTGTAATTGCAAACAAAGGTTTCTGTACCAAATATTAAGTTCTGCTTTTCTGATGTATCAAATACTTATGTCATGCAATAAAATGCTAACTAATTACTTAAAAATCATACAATGTGATTTTCTGGATTTTTGTTTTAGATTCCGTCTCTCACAGTTGAAGTGTACCTACAATAAAAATTACAGACCTCTACATGCTTTGTAAGTAGGAAAACCTGCAAAATCGACAGTGTATCAAATACTTGTTCTCCCCACTGTATGTATGCACACTGTATACTGCTCTATTCTGGGTTTAATGTGGTGATACAAAGGAATAAAAAAGATTAATATCTGCAAAGCTTTTTTAAATCCCCCCATGGAAAAAAAGAAATGTAGTGTATTTAATCTTTCTGTGACGTCAGGCACTCCCATGCTGGGGACTGTTAATCATTTTAGGCTGCAAAGTGAGGCCCTGCCTAAATGTAACTGATGATACATGTTTTATTTACCTTAATAATACAGTATTGCCAGTGTGGGAGTAATGTCTCATTGTACATAGTCGAAGACTAGCTATTGTCACACCCTGATCTGTTTCACCTGTCTTTGTGAATGTCTCCACCCCGCTCCAGGTGTCGCCCATCTTCCCCATTATCCCCAGTGTATTTATGTTCTCTGTTTGTCTGTTGCCAGTTCGTTTTGTTTCGTCAAGCCTACCAGCGGTTTTCCCCTTGCTCCTGTCTTTCTCAAGTTTCTAGTTTTCCCAGTTTTGACCATTCTCCCTGCCCTGACCCTGAGCCTGTCTGCCGTTCTGTACCTTGTCACACCACCCTGGATTATTGACCTCTGCCTGCCCTGACCCTGAGACTGCCTGTCGTTCTGTACCTTTTGGACTCTGATCTGGATTACTGACCTCTGCCTGCCCTTGACCTGTCGTTTGCCTGCTCTGTGGTTTTGTAATAAACTTTTGTTACTTCGACACTGTCTGCATCTGGGTCTTCTCCTGAAACGTGATAGCTATACAGTTGAAGACCAGCTCAGTCCAAATCATGGACTACCCACAGGCCTTCATAGTCCTATAAGAGTCTATATCCTACATTTCAATTTTCAAGCTTTAATGTCACATGCACAGTGAAATGCCTTTCTTGCCAGCTCTAAACCCAACAATGCAGTAATCAATAATAATGTAATACTAAAAATAACATAAGGTAGAACAAAAACACCCGAGAAATAAAAATATCCTTGTATCGTGATGAAAGTTAATTATTCTACAAAGACCAAGAGATCACCTCTGTGGCCCACACAGAGAGATATTCTGCTCCTAAGAGTGTGACTCATCATTCGGTCTTTTTCTGTATCAGGAGTATGTGAGGTAATGGAGTGTCCCACATGTGGCAGCAGGCAGGCTCAAGTTAGAGCTAATGTGATTAATCAGTGTCTATTACAAGGGTGTGACTCTATGTCCAGTTTGTCTGGAGAGATAGGGGATAGTGGTGAGAATCCATTCAGATTTTAATTTAGGCTACACTCCATAGGATATAACCCTTTTGGGTTCCATGTAGAACTCTCTGTGGAAAGGGTTCTACATGGAACCCAAAAAGGTTCTACCTGTATCCAAACATTTTTCTTTAAAGGTTCTCCTATGGGGACAGCAGAATAACCCTTTTAGGGTCTAGATGGCATTGTTTTTTCTAAGCGTGTATGTTCTCTTATTATGCTATTGGGGAATAATATCACAACTATGAGATGCGAAGCTCTTCTAGTCCTAATTAAGAAGATTAATGTGTTTAAACTAATAGGTACTAAGGGAGTGAGAAGCATTAGGAATGAGTCTTTGGGGACTGGGGGGTCCTTAGTTTCCTTTGGAGTAGCTCTAACCACAACTGACTCTTTAAACTTGGAGAAGGCATTTTATTTGATGGTCGTGGCTTACGGAAAATTCCTTATGGAGGAGGGAAGTATGTCTGTGAGGAAGTGATAGAGTCGTCTGGCATAATTTCCTCAGTGCTTGTCTCTCTGTGGTGGATGAGAGAGAGAGAGCTGCTACCTCTCAGGGGAGCGTCTCAGTCACCATTCATGTTCTCTTCCTCTCCCTTATTTTTGGATACAGCGTGTTTACATAAAGTCAGAGAACCTGGCTACAGCTGCATCACGTCCTGTCTTTGTCATTATTGAACTGAATGAGTCTTCACCATGTAGCCTTGAGCTAGACAATGTTTTCAGGTGTTAAGTTTCGTTCTTGGTCCTGGAGTTGGTTGAAGGAAAGGAAGGATTATGGTATTAGCTGCTCAAGGGTCGAAGGAGCTATAGGCAAATTCTTCCTCAAAGTAAACCTGCTTTCAGATTCAGTTGTAAGGCTTTCTGACATTGGATATTGCATGGCAAATCTCTTCAATTTTCTGTTGATGTTGCGTGTCAATGTTTGGGAAATGTATGTCAGGGAGCGGCCACAGCATGGTCGGGCTGCTCAGTTTACAGACTCCCTAAAGGTAGTAAACTATTTATAGTCTGCCAGCCTGACTGCCTTTTGAGTGTCAAAGCCCACCCTCAGTTTCTAACAGTCACGGTGGTGAAACCATCCCCATCATCCAGACTGTAACATCCCCAGGAGAGGCACCTATTCTCTCTCACTCTTAGTCATCCAGCAGAGACTAAGAGACCTATTGATCCTGAAATCACATTGCACTTCCCCATGGGTCCTTGAGGGTCAGCTTTCTGACAGATCTTCTCCGGATGTTCAGTAAACACCCAACATAACGCCACATAAACTCCCCACTGAATAAACAGCCTTAGCTGTCAGAGAGAACGTGCATGGCTGTGTGTTCTCATTCCCCCATTCTTCTCCTGCTGCTGCTGAACCATATCATCAATGTGCAATGCACAACTCATCTAGCTAGCGGAAATGTGTTTTGTGTTTTGCCGCTGGATGTAACATTTTGTGTTTTTTTTTATTATGTGGTGGAACTTGTGGGGCAAGAATCCCTTTTCATTAGTTTCTATAGTTCACAGGTAGCTCACCTTGTGTCCTTCAAAGGCTAGCTTTCGCATTTTATATACTGACCTATTACATGTTACTACTGTCTGATATTGACTAATTGTATTGTTTATGGGATGATTAACAAACTAATGATGTAAGTGATGTCTTACCTCCATGAATTATGTTAATTGCATCAGTAATTGCTACATGAATCATGCACATTCATTAGCAAAGGGTGGTTAGAAATGCCTGCAGAGCAGAGTACGGGGAAAGGAATTAGAATCACTGATACAGGTTAATCAATAGAGAAGCAGCTAGGCCTACCTTTTCACCATTGTATTTCAACTATATCCGATAACCACATTCTACTATATCCGATAACCACCTATCCGTCTCTATTGTTCATTCACAACGCTTATCAAGGAAATTAATGTAAAATATGCAAATCGTTGTCAGGTAAATTATAGGCAGGAAGATGTGCGTTCGACATGCAAACTCATTGCTAGTGTGTGTTTGTCAGAGTGGTTGGATAAGCCAATTTCAAGTCAACAACTTTGACATTTCGCGTTCGGTTGCAAAAGACGATAGTTTGTTTTTTATTGCCAGTCAAGAGTGACGAATTAACTCTGACAAACAAATTAGTTTGTGAAACAATAGTGCCACAAATCACTTGTGTGCAGATGAAGTGCTGCCTGTAATATCAACCCTGAGGGGAGGGAGAGAGGGAGAGAGGGAGAGAGAGAGAGAGAGAGAGAGAGAGAGAGAGAGAGAGAGAGAGAGAGAGAGAGAGAGAGAGAGAGAGAGAGAGAGAGAGAGAGAGAGAGAGAGAGAGAGAGAGAGAGAGAGAGAGAGAGAGAGAGAGAGAGAGAGAGAGAGAGAGAGAGAGAGAGAGAGAGAGAGAGAGATCTGACTACTTTCAGCACAACGATCCCCGGCATCTGCTATATGCTTGCGTTCATTTCCGTTCTGCTTTTAAACTGCTCTGCCTGCCACATTGCTCTCTCGCTGCCTCCTTTCTCCTCGCCAGCTAATAGTCTAAAATTACATTTTAATTAACTTTGAATATTACCCACCTTATGCTTTCCTGAGGCCATTGCTAAACTGTTCTTTAAACCGCTGCCACGGGAGGTTTAATTTCAAACGCTTCCCACCAACCGACAAACCGAGGCCTCTGTGTGATTTCACATTCACTCATATTGTCACATAACACAAAAGTGAATGCACAGAGGATAAGTGTTACGAGACGGCCATATTGCAACAGCTTAAAGCAGAAGGGCATTAAGGGCAGAGAACAAGTGGATGAATCTCCTTCCGCTTCCATTCCCTTGCCGTCTTCTGACATGGCACACAACAAGAGCTTCTATTACTACTACCTGTAAAGTCTAGCGGAAGTTTGCTTTTGAACACAACCCCAATCTCTTCACTTTACAACACTGTCATCCATTCATTCCTATGCCATAGTAGCAGACCTTCCATCTCCCAGTGAAATGCAACCCGTGTCCCTTCAAATCTGAACATATTGCATTATCCACCCGCAGTCATTTGTTCCCCCTGCCCCTTAGGCAGTGGAATACATTAAGGGCCATGGCTGCTCTGCTCTACTCTGCTCCTCACCGATCCTCTGCTGTATCTTCTCATACTGGTTTAATATTCCCCAGCTTATTCCAGGGTCCTGGTGACTGAGGCTGGCGCTGCAGCAGAGGGAGACAGGGAGAGAGAGGAAGCTGCCTCATCGCATGAGGTAATTGATAGAGGCTCATAAATTATCCTCATCAATTATAGAGCCTTGAGGCTGGGGAACAGGCATAACAATAAGGTCTGCAAATGGCTGACAATTGAATTAGCCCTCTGCTCTATATGCATTCTGACAGCCATGTAACTCTCCACATATTAGTGAAAAGAGGGAGATAGGGAGTCTACTTCCCACCTTGTCAAACGTGATTTTACATTAAGTATGAATTGAATGAATTAAGTGTGATAGAATAGATCTGGTCAAAGCAGGACATGAGAGGGTAGGTTGGAGGTGTGAGGGGGGACTGTTGCAGAGTTACTGAGATAAAAGGTTTTATATACAGTACCAGTCAAAAGTTTGGACACACCTACTCATTCAAGGCTTTTCCTTTATTTTTCCTATTTTCTACATTGTAGAATAATAGTGAAGACATCAAAACTATGAAATAACACATATGGAATCATGTAGTAACCAAAAAAGTGTTAAACAAATCAAAATATATCTCTCAACCAGCTTCACCTGGAATGCTTTTCCAACAGTCTTGAAGGAGTTCCCACATATGCTTAGCACTTGTTGGCTGCTTGTCCTTCACTCTGCCGTCCGACTCATCCCAAACCATCTCAATTGGGTTGAGGTCGGGTGATTGTGGAGGCCAGGTCATCTGATGCAGACTCCATCACTCTCCTTCTTGGTAAAATAGCCCTTACACAGCCTGGAGGTGTGTTGGGTCATTGTCCTGTTGAAAAACAAATGATAGTCCCACTAAGCCCAAACCAGATGGGATGGTGTATCGTTGCAGAATGCTGTGGTAGCCATTCTGGTTAAGTGTGCCTTGAATTCTAAATAAATCACAGACAGTGTCACCAGCAAAGTACCCCCACACCATAACACCTCCTCCTCCATACTTTACGGTGGGAACTACACATGCGGAGATCATCCGTTCACCCACACCGCGTCTCACAAAGACACAGCGTTTGGAACCAAAATCTCCAATTTGGACTTCAGACCAATGGACACATTTCCACCGGTCTAATGTCCATTGCTCGTGTTTCTTGGCCCAAGCAGGTCTCTTCTTTTTATTGGTGTCCTTTGGTAGGGGTTTCTTTGTAGCAATTCGACCATGAAGGCCTGATTCACACAGTCCCCTCTGAACAGTTGATGTTGAGATGTGTCTGTGACTTGAACTCTGTGAAGCATTTATTTGGGCTGACATTTCTGAGGCTGGTAACTCTATTGAACTTATCCTCTGCAGCAGGGGTAACTCTGGGTCTTCCATTCCTGTGGTGGTCCTCATGAGAGCCCGTTTCATCATAGCGCTTGATGGTTTTTGCGACTGCACTTGAAAAAACGTTCAAATGTTCTTGTCACAACACAACTGATTGGAGCAAAGTAATTTATACTACCACACTCCACTGTATAATGCACTCAGTAAACCCATGATGGTAGTAGGTGTGATTACAATGATTTGACATGCCCTTATGCACGCATCCAAAACTATTTGCTATTTTACAAGATGCAGCTAGAATCTAAGTTGTCCTAAGTGTGTGCATGTACATGTACATTTGAGTGTGTGTGCGTGTGCGTGTGGTGTGTGTGTGTGGATAGTGATTCTGATCGTTACAAGCATTTGGGGACATTGAGGGAGATTGGGAATATAAAGAATCACAGCACACACAAGTTTGGCTCATCTGGGAAATTAAACTCATTACATCCTCTTTTTGCTGGCAGTTTACGAGTTTCTGTTATGGAGTCTCATCAAAGATAACATCTAATGATCAAAGCCAATGATGCTTGTGTGTGTGAATAACGATGTTGCCGGAACAGCTTGTGCTGTGTTATATCCTAGGGCTAGGGGGACTGGTGATGTGTAATCAGGGAAATGTTATTTTTTGACCTTGGGCGAAGCTGGAGCTTATCTCAAATTGTACTCATAGCTCCTTCTTCAGAACAAAGGGCTGTGAAGTACGGCTGAAAAAGCCATTTCGCTGTGGTATATCTGTCTGCCCTACTGTAATGTAGCTGGCCAAATGAGCGTGAAGGAATTCAAGTGTCAGTGCGTTTAGCTATGACTTCAGGATTTCTGATTGCACAACTTGCTCGGTGTGACCCCTGTGTCATCTGAACTGAAAATAACCTCAATTGATTTAACTTTTTAAAATGGAAAAATATACAGTGCATTGTTTAATGAGACAGCTCTAATACATCCTAATGAAATGACCCTTTCTGTTTGTTTTCTTTTGTCCTTACCAGTGGACTGTATTGGTGTGAAGGCTTTCCAGACAACAATCTAAGATGGGGAATTGAAGAAGGTGAGTAGGATTATGAACGGCTAATAAAGTGTTTGCTTTGCTTTTATCGACATGCCTACGGAAATCTATACTGCGCTACAAAGGCAAAATGCAGTAACTACGCCAACAGTGAAACTGAGAAATACGGCTTTAAAGTTTTTTTGATGGCCAGTCAAATATGTTGTAGGTAGATAAGTGATAATGGCCTGAATGCCAAGCGTCACATCTGGAGGAAACCTGACACCATCCCTACGGTGAAGCATGGTGGTGGCAGCATCCTGCTTTGGGGATGTTTTTCAGCGGCAGGGACTGGGAGACTAGTCGGGATTGAGGGAAAGATGAACGGAGCAAAGTACAGAGACATCCTTGATGAAAACCTGCTCCAGAGCGCTCAGTACCTCAGACTGGGGCGAAGGTTCACGTTCCAACAGGACAACGAGCCTAAGCACACAGCCAAGACAACACAGGAGTGGCTTCAGGACAAGTCTCTCAATGTCCTTGAGTGGCCCAGCCAGAGCCCGGACTTGAACCCGATCGAACATCTCTGGAGAGACCTGAAAATAGTTGTGCAGCGACACTCCCCATCCAACCTGACAGAGTTTGAGAGGATCTACAGAGAAGAATGGGAGAAACTCCCCAAATACAGGTGTGCTAAACTTGTAGTGTCATACCCAAGAAGACTCGAGGCAGTAATCGCTACCAAAGGTGCTTCAACAAAATACTGAGTAAGGGTCTGAATAATTATGTAAATGTCATATTTCATTTTTTAACATTTATATATTAGCAAAAATTTGTAAAAACCTGTTTTTGCTTTGTCATTATGGGGTATTGTGTGTAGATTGATGAGGGAAAAAACAATTTAATCAATTTTAGAATAATGCTGTAACGTAACAAAATGTGGAAAAAGTCAAGTGGTCTGAATACTTTCCGAATGCACTGTATATGGGTAATGCAATGGCAAAGTGCAGTATCTACAATCTAAATGTGTTTATCCAACTTTCTTGTTGTTTTTCTGTTTGATGGAAACAGTTTGAGAGTTCAAAATACATTCCAACTGTATTTAATGGTTTCATGTAGTAATGTTTTCATGTTTTGAATGTTGTATTGTAGTAACCCTCATACATTTCTTCACCATTAAGGTAAGGACTATTTCAATCACGCATAATGTTTATACTTAAAAAGTAATATTTGATTTTGTGAAGTATCTACAATCTATTAATGTGTTCATCCAACTTTCTTATTGTTTTTCTGTTTGACTTTGTATAGTCATTTATTTGACTTAGTGGTCAAAGGTCAAATCAGTGCTCATGGTTGATATGCATAAAAAAATGACATCATAATAAGATGATACATCAATGCATTCTCACTTGTCTGCCTACAACATATTCGGATGGACAGCAAATAACCTTTAAAGCAAATTTTCTCTGTTTCACTATTTGCATAGTTACTGCTCTTTGCCTTTGTATGGCAGAGCGGGTAACTGCAGTCAAAACATGGTGGAATAGCCAAAGTGCGTTACTGCTGTTTGCCTTGGTTTTTACTTAGATTTTTTAGTTACTGCAAATTTCACACTCCATTTTCTCTGAAACTGAAAATAATTGATGGTGATATTGAGTCGTTTCATCTTACTGTCCAAAAGCAGTGTATGCAGCCGGCAATACACTCGTATCCGCCGTGGACTGGTTCGTACCTAAAACATTCTCCATTTAGTCCCGGAGATTGCGTATCGCTTTTAGCCAATCAGGTTGCAGCAGTCTGTTGTTTACTCCTGGCTGAACGCGGGGCGCAACATCAGCATGGTGGTGGAAAATGGTGTTTCATTTTTAAAAATCCACTTTCTCGCCATTAAATCGAGTTAAGGAGGAAATCAACGCCTTTTCAGCCTGAATGGAGAATGTTTCATGTAAAAACCGGTCCATGGTGGATTGCCAGCTGTACAGTGAGGGAAAAAAGTATTTGATCCCCTGCTGATTTTATACGTTTGCCCACTGACAAAGAAATGATCAGTCTATAATTTTAATGGTAGGTTTATTTGAACAGTGAGAGACAGAATAACAACAACAAAATCCAGAAAAACGCATGTCAAAAATGTTATAAATTGATTTGCATTTTAATGAGGGAAATAAGTACACTGCTCAAAAAAATAAAGGGAACACTAAAATAACATCCTAGATCTGAATGAATGAAATAATCTTATTAAATACTTTTTTCTTTACATCGTTGAATGTGCTGACAACAAAATCACACAAAAATGATCAATGGAAATCAAATTTATCAACCCATGGAGGTCTGGATTTGGAGTCACCCTCAAAATTAAAGTGGAAAACCACACTACAGGCTGATCCAACTTTGATGTAATGTCCTTAAAACAAGTCAAAATGAGGCTCAGTAGTGTGTGTGGCCTCCACGTGCCTGTATGACCTCCCTACAACGCCTGGGCATGCTCCTGATGAGGTGGCGGATGGTCTCCTGAGGGATCTCCCTCCCAGACCTGGACTAAAGCATCCGCCAACTCCTGGACAGTCTGTGGTGCAACGTGGCGTTGGTGGATGGAGCGAGACATGATGTCCCAGATGTGCTCAATTGGATTCAGGTCTGGGAAACGGGCGGGCCAGTCCATAGCATCAATGCCTTCCTCTTGCAGGAACTGCTGACACACTCCAGCCACATGAGGTCTAGCATTGTCTTGCATTAGGAGGAACCCAGGGCCAACCGCACCAGCATATGGTCTCACAAGGGGTCTGAGAAGCTCATCTCGGTACCTAATGGCAGTCAGGCTACCTCTGGCGAGCACATGGAGGGCTGTGCGGCCCCCCAAAGAAATGCCACCCCACACCATGACTGACCCACCGCCAAACTGGTCATGCTGGAGGATGTTGCAGGCAGCAGAACATTCTCCACGGCGTCTCCAGACTCTGTCACGTCTGTCACATGTGCTCAGTGTGAACCTGCTTTCATCTGTGAAGAGCACAGTGCGCCAGTGCGAATTTGCCAATCTTGGTGTTCTCTGGCAAATGCCAAACGTCCTGCACGGTGTTGGGCTGTAAGCACAACCCCCACCTGTGGACGTCGGGCCCTCATACCACCCTCATGGAGTCTGTTTATGACCGTTTGAGCAGACACATGCACATTTGTGGCCTGCTGGAGGTCATTTTGCAGGGCTCTGGCAGTGCTCCTCCTGCTCCTCCTTGCACAAAGGCGGAGGTAGCAATCCTGCTGCTGGGTTGTTGCCCTCCTAAGGCCTCCTCCACGTCTCCTGATGTACTGGCCTGTCTCCTGGTAGCGCCTCCATGCTCTGGACACTACGCTGACAGACACAGCAAACCTTCTTGCCACAGCTCGCATTGATGTGCCATCCTGGATGAGCTGCACTACCTGAGCCACTTGTGTGGGTTGTAGACTTTATCTCATGCTGCCACTAGAGTGAAAGCACCGCCAGCATTCAAAAGTGACCAAAACATCAGCCAGGAAGCATAGGAACTGAGAAGTGGTCTGTGGTCACCACCTGCAAAACCAGTCCTTTATTGGAGTGTCTTGCTAATTGCCTATAATTTCCACCTGTTGTCTATTCCATTTGCACAACAGCATGTGACATTTATTGTCAATCAGTGTTGCTTCCTAAGTGGACAGTTTGATTTCACAGAAGTGTGATTGACTTGGAGTTACATTGTGTTGTTTAAGTGTTCCCTTAATTTTTTTGAGCAGTGTATTTGACCCCCTCTCAATCAGAAAGATTTCTGTCTCCCAGGTGTCTTTTATACAGGTAACGAGCTGAGATTAGGAGCACACACTTAAGGGAATGTTCCTAATCTCAGTTTGTTACCTGTATAAAAGACACCTGTCCACAGAAGCAATCAATCAATCAGATTCCAAACTCTCCACCATGGCCAAGACCAAAGAGCTCTCCAAGGATGTCAGGGACAAGATTGTAGACCTACACAAGGCTGGAATGTGCTACAAGACCATCGCCAAGCAGCTTGGTGAGAAGGTGACAACAGTTTGTGCGATTATTCGCAAATGGAAGAAACACAAAATAACTGTCAATCTCCCTCGGCCTGGGGCTCCATGCAAGATCTCACCTCGTGGAGTTGCAATGATCATGAGAACGGTGAGGAATCAGCACAGAACTACACGGGAGGATCTTGTCAATGATCTCAAGGCAGCTGGGACCATAGTCACCAAGAAAACAATTGGTAACACACTACGCCGTGAAGGACTGAAATCCTGCAGCGCCCACAAGGTCCCCATGCTCAAGAAAGCACATATACAGGCCCGTCTGAAGTCAATGAACATCGGAATAATTCAGAGGAGAACTGGGTGAATGTGTTGTGGTCAGATGAGACCAAAATAGAGCTCTTTGACATCAACTCAACTCGCCGTGTTTGGAGGAGGAGGAATGCTGCCTATGACCCCAAGAACACCATCCCCACCGTCAAACATGGAGGTGGAAACATTATGCTTTGGGGGTGTTTTTCTGCTAAGGGGACAGGACAACTTCACCGCATCAAAGGGACGATGGACGGAACCATGTACCGTCAAATCTTGGGTGAGAACCTCCTTCCCTCAGCCAGGGCATTGAAAATGGGTCGTGGATGGGTATTCCAGCATGACAATGACCCAAAACACACGGCCAAGGCAACAAAGGAGTGGCTCAAGAAGTAGCACATTAAGGTCCTGGAGTGGCATAGCCAGTCTCCAGACCTTAATCCCATAGAAAATCTGTGGAGGGAGCTGAAGGTTCGAGTTGCCAAACGTCAGCCTCAAAACCTTAATGACTTGGAGAAGATCTGGAAAGAGGAGTGGGACAAAATCCCTCCTGAAATGTGTGCAAACCTGGTGGCCAACTACAAGAAACGTCTGACCTCTGTGATTGCCAACAAGGGTTTTGCCACCAAGTACTAAGTCATGTTTTGCAGAGGGGTCAAATACTTATTTCCCTCATTAAAATGCAAATCAATTTATAACATTTTTGACATGCATTTTTCTGGATTTTTGTTTTGTTATTCTGTCTCTCACTGTTCAAATAAACCTACCATTAAAATTATAGACTGATCATGTCTTTGTCAGTGGGCAAACGTACAAAATCAGCAGGGGATCAAATACTTTTTTCCCTCACTGTATACCGTCGTGGTCAAAAGTTTTGAGAATGACACAATTATTGGTCTTCACAAAGTTTGCTGCTTCAGTGTTTTTAGATATTTTTGTCAGATGTTACTATGGTATACTGAAGTATAATTACAAGCATTCCATAAGTGTCAAAGGCTTTTATTGACAATTACATTAAGTTTATGCAAAGAGTCAATATTTGCAGTGTTGACCCTTCTTTTTTAAGACCTCTGCAATCCGCCCTGGCATGCCGTCAATTAACTTCTGGGCCACATCCTGACTGATGGCAGCCCATTCTTGCATAATCAGTGCTTGGAGTTGGTCAGAATTTGTGGTTTTTTGTTTGTCCACCCGCCTCTTGAGGATTGACCACAAGTTCTCAATGGGATTAAGGTCTGGGGAGTTTCCTGACCATGGACCCAAAATGTTGATGTTTTGTTCCCCGAGCCACTTAGTTATGACTTTTGCCTTATGGCAAGGTGCTCCATCATGCTGGAAAAGGCATTGTTCGTCACCAAACTGTTCTTGGATGGTTGGGAGAAGTTGCTCTCGGAGAATGTGTTGGTACCATTCTTTATTCATGGCTGTGTTCTTAGGCAAAATTGTGAGTGAGCCCACTCCCTTGGCTGAGAAGCAACCCCACACATGCTTTACTGTTGGCATGACACAGGACTGATTATAGCGCTCACCTTGTCTTCTCCGGACAAGCTTTTTCCCGGATGCCCCAAACAATCGGAAAGGGGATTCATCAGAGAAAATGACTTTACCCCAGTCCTCAGCAGTCCAATCCCTGTACCTTTTGCAGAATATCAGTCTATCCCTGATGTTTTTCCTGGAGAGAAGTGGCTTCCTCGCTGCCCTCCTTGACACCAGGCCATCCTCCAAAAGTATTCGCCTCACTGTGCGTGCAGATGCACTCACCTGCCTGCTGCCATTCCTGAGCAAGCTCTGCACT
The DNA here is from genome assembly GCF_020615455.1 of Coregonus clupeaformis. Taxonomy (NCBI): domain Eukaryota; kingdom Metazoa; phylum Chordata; class Actinopteri; order Salmoniformes; family Salmonidae; genus Coregonus; species Coregonus clupeaformis. Next base: position 17,037,994 of record NC_059212.1, read on the forward strand.
GGTGGTGCCCCGATCCCGCAGCTGAATCAACTTTAGGAGACGGTCCTGGCGCTTGCTGGACTTTCTTGGGCGCCCTGAAGCCTTCTTCACAACAATTGAACCTCTCTCCTTGAAGTTCTTGATGATCCGATAAATGGTTGATTTAGGTGCAATCTTACTAGCAGCAATATCCTTGCCTGTGAAGCCCTTTTTGTGCAAAGCAATGATGACGGCACGTGTTTCCTTGCAGGTAACCATGGTTAACAGAGGAAGAACAATGATTTCAAGCACCACCCTCCTTTTAAAGCTTCCAGTCTGTTATTCTAACTCAATCAGCATGACAAAGTGATCTCCAGCCTTGTCCTCGTCAACACTCTCACCTGTGTTAACGAGAGAATCACTGACATGATGTCAGCTGGTCCTTTTGTGGCTGAAATGCAGTGGAAATGTTTTTGGGGGATTAAATTCTCATGGCAAAGAGGGACTTTGCAATTAACTGCAATTCATCTGATCACTCTTCATAACATTCTGGAGTATATGCAAATTGCCATCATAAAAACTGAGGCAGCAGACTTTGTGAAAATTAATATTTGTTTCATTCTCAAAACTTTTGACCACGAATGTACACTGGTTTTGGACGGTAAAATGAAACAACTCAATATCGCCATCTGCCGGCCTTTGGGCTACTCTAGAGGGGAAGAGGGGTGATATTAAGAATCATGGCAGGGACCTATTAGGGCCTGAGGCAGAAATCAGAACTTCCAGTGGAGGTTTAAAGTAACACTTCAAAATGCTAGTAACAGAAAGATGAGGCCAAAGGGACAGGCAGATGGCTGACCTGGCAGTCTGAGCTGTCAGTTTGGCCCAGTGTAACACATGGGAGTGAGAGACAACAGACAGACAACAGGAGCAAAGTGACGCACAGAGGCTCTGCAGCAGCCTGGGACAGCCTGGTAAAAAGTAGTGCAGTAAATAGGGAATAGGGTGCCATTTGAGACACAGAAAGGGAGAGAGGCCAGTGACCTCACACTGCACGTGTGTTTGGATGATCTTCTTCTACGTGCAGTATTGAGCTCTCAGTTCTTTATATCACCGCAACCAATGCCATGAGAATACCAAGTATGATGTTACGTTTTGAAGGGAAGTCTGCTCAAAGGCTGTCTGGTCAGTTTGAAGAACACAGTGGAGTGAACCCATAGGTGAACATCAGAGGGCTTTTCCACTGTCTCATAATACACTCTTCGAAAAAAGGGTTCCAAAAGGGTTCTACAGGCAGTCCCCATAGGAGAACCCTTTTTGGTTTCAGGTATAACCCTTTTGGGTTCCATGTAGAACCCTCTGTAGAAAGGGCTCTACATGGAACCAAGAGGGTTCTACCTGGAACCAAAAGGGTTCTACCTGGACCCAAAAAGTGTTCTTCAAATGGTTATCCTATGGGGACAGCCGAAGAACCCTTTTAGGTTCTAGATAGCACCTTTTTTCTAAGAGTGTACTCACTGCCTCTTTTTAATAGCTGCATACTTAACCTTGATTTTTATGTTGCCCTGCATTGGCAATACCCCATGTGTTTTCACAGCTGACCCCTGTAATTTGGTGTCTGTGCCAAATTAACAGCACACATTTGTGTCCAGAATCTGCCTAAGCATTCCATCAACCTTCCTTATTTTTATTGGGGTCTGTGTTTAAAAAAACGAAAGAAGAAAAAAAAACTCTTGCTTCCAGCATTTTCAGCGGGAATGTTTTTGTCTAAGTGCACCAGAAGGTGAGATACGTGGTGCAAAAGGCACTCACTTGGAATCTGTGCTCCATTTGCCCCTGGCGAAAACACTGCTTATTAAATTTTAAGAGTCATTTCTGGTATTTTTGTGATGTTATTGGGGGGAGGGGCAGAGATCTGATTGTATAGTAGATAGTGGATGAGATGAGAAAGAAGCATGAACAACGTTTATTATTGGATTATACACGATGGAAATCTAGGAGTTTTGGGCTAGTAGTGTAATTACAGTAGACTTAGGGTAGAAGTAGAAGCATGAGGAGTGTAAGTGGAAGCATTCAATTGTAACCTGCCTCTAACATAATTCCAAAACTGTACTCAAGTACTATAGCTTTAAGGTACTGAGGCTAGGACACCAGTCCCAAGACATATTGGTTTGACATGTTGATGACAAGCATAATATGTTACAACTGATGCTGCTCACTTGACTTCCGCTCACTATTTCATATTGGTAAATATTGTATGGTTGAAGGCTGCCTATAGAATACATTAAGAGATTCATAAAAAGTTATTTGTGTCTTCTGTGTCTTCTGTACATGGTGTCTTCTGTACATCGATGACCGCCTATATGCACCTGTGACTGGGATGGGATGCACATGCTCTAATTCTAGTACACTCACTAGAGAATAGAAGGAAGACAAGGATGGGAATCAGCTACCCAGGTAGGGAACTGTACCTCATCTCACAGCTGTGGTGTGACTGTGAAAGCCAATGGGGCTGCTCAGAGCTGTCTGGCACTACAGTTAGTAAGTGGTGAGGTGTGGAAAAATCAGCTCTGTAGGATCATCCATCCAGCTGAAAAGCTTTGTCTGCACACCAAATGACACCCTTCCCTGGGTCGTTCCACGAAAGAGTGCCTTTGCTATTTTAAGTAGATATTGTGCACCAATATTGCATTTAAAAAGCCTGTTATATTAAATGAAGTGCCCTTTAATATAGAATTCAATACATCTGTTTTTTTTAATATATATATGAATAAAGACTTGCTAAAGTGCCAAGATTCAGCATTTTGTCCCTCACATGCTGACTAGACCGGGCACGCACATGCATCCGCGTGCGCCATCGCACGCATGTTGATTTTGTCCACCCACACCAGACGCGATCAGGACACGCAGTTTGAAATATCAAAACGAACTCTGAACCAACTATATTAATTTGGGGACAGGTCGAAACACATGAAACATTCATGGCAATTTAGCTAGCTAGCTTGCTGTAGCTAGCTAATTGATCCTGGGATATAAACATTGGGTTGTTATTTTACCTGAAATGCACAAGGTCCTCTACTCCGACAATTAATCCACAGATAAAAGGGTAAACCTAGTTAGTTTCTAGTAATCTCCCCTCCTTCAGTCTTCTTCTTCTTCTTCTTCTTCTTCTTTGGACTTTATATGGCGGTTGGCAACCAACTTTAAGGTGCATTACCACCACCAACTGGACTGGAGTGTGGACCTCAGTTCATCTTTCAATCACCCACGAGGCAGGACTTGCAGTGCGTCAAGCGTCACAAATAGAACCAAGTTCTATTTTAGCACCTGGCTACGCAGACACTAGTTGTCTCGTGCGAGCAGTGCGGGTACAATGATTGAATAACATGTATGTGTACATTTATTTTGCAGCTCTCCCTCATGAGACGCGGGCGGTGTAGTCAGCATGTCAGTCAACCCTGCGTCCCTTCTAGGAAGATTTTAACCCAATTAACCCCAACATTTTACAAGTTATACCATCATTGTAAACCCTATTTATTTTGTTGCTTTGACAAAGTCATTTCTGAAGATTATAATTTAATTAATGTGATTAGTGATTCATTTACGTATGTCCCTCATTTTAAGGTCAACCATGTTACGTGAACTGAACTCTCGTTTTAATATGGTGAAACATATTATTTTTTAAATATTATTTTTTAAAGAAACATTGAACATCTGATAGTGAAATCATCAGTGTTGTAGTACTCGAGACCGGTCTCGGTCTCGAGTCCTGTCTCGATACCACATATTGAGTTTCTCGGTCTTGTCTCGGTGTCGGATACATTTGTACTCGGTCTTGACTCATCTCGGACAGTGAGGACTCGTAATTTCTTCCCGAGACCAGCCGAGACCAGCGGAGTAAACTCAGACATAATAAGCCAGTAGGTCCTAATCATAAGAATACAAAAACACAACCATTAAGCATTTCCCAATCGAAATGTACAACTATTACTTCCCGTTGCAAAAAGCATTTCACATTTAGCACAAAAAGTAACCTGTGACCTAAAGTTTAAAGTGGGAACTCACAGCGTTTTAACTACTTTGCAGATATGAAACAAACAGACAATCATATCAGTAAGAAATATCAAATTCCCAGTTCATGCTACAAAGCCAACTTTATAAGAGGTTTTAAAAATAGGTTCTATTTGACTCAACATTCCATGACATACACAAAGGCATTGTTGGCAGAATAGATGGATGCAGTTCAATGCATGATTAATATAATTCACCAATACATTTCTTGGTAGTCCCAAAAATATTGCTATCAGTTTGTAATCACAACTGGCCTGGTAAATTTTTTGCTGCCTCTATTTGGGTTTCAGTTTCAATGACTCAATATTCTGGACAAAAACGGACGAATGTAACTAACGCTGGGAATGTCAATACGATCAAACTAGCAAGGGCAATGATAAGAAGTCAGTCTTAATGTGGCTAATAGGTTAGCGTATATATTTATGTAGCAAGCTAAAAACACGGAGCCTAACGTTAGCTAGATAGCTAGCTAGCTAGCTGCTAGAAGGATGTCATATCACTGACTTTTCCCCCTCATATTGTTTTTCGGTGGCTATGCACAGCTAGAGATGCAGGTGTCATTTGGTTAGCTAGCAAGAACTTCAACGACTGTTATCCAGTTAGCATATATTTTGTGTTCACAAATTCACTCTGGCTACTCACTCTACTACGATTTCAGAGCACTCTCGACCTGAGTTTGCCAGAGCGCAGAACAACTGATGAATTTACGAACGCACAACACCCGCTGAATATGACCGGTGTCAGTAAATTTAGGCAAAAAAAGTAATAGTTAGTCAAGAACGCTCCAGATAACATGTAAACAGCCTAACCAGCTCTGCTACGGCGAGTAAAATGGTCAGAGTGAGTTGTTCTCTCATTTGTGTCTGGAAGTAGTTAGCTAACAAGCTAGCCAACTTTAGCCATTTAGCCTGGTGCTTGGTTGGGACAAGCATGCATTGGCAGGCAAGCTGAAGAAGGACGAGGAGGCTACAATTCCCCATCGCTTATCAGTGCAATTTTGACAGCCAACTAGCTGAAAAAGTTTCAGAGGGTTTATCTAATGTTCCTTCGTTTAGATTTTAACTCATCTTGCTCTGGCTAGCATTAGTTGTTGATCTTGTTGTTGTTGATGTGCATAACTGAGGGAGAAAGAGCCTAGCTTTTCATGGTTGTTTGATCAATAGGACTGTAAAGTTCCCAAATGTAAGAGGACTACTGTGGTGTTTACATATTTGCAGAAACCCATTCCGGTGTATTTTGTGGCTTTTGGCAAATGCGTTCTAATGATTTAAAGTCGCTCTGTTGGAACTGCCTGTAAACACACAGTAAGGTTCAAAGTGAATGATGGCAGGCCCGCGTGGAAAATGGCTTGTTTGTATAAAGGCCTACTGTAGCTCTGATTGGCACACCGGTCTGTGTAGACTCTGGTCCTGGACAAGACAGATGTTTTTATTCCGTTTTATTTACTGCAGTGTCTATTAATTGTTCAAACACATGGCCACTTTCCCACTCTATATAGCTATAGAATTTTCACAAATGCCTTAGTGTACATAATTCCCAAACATTCTAAGAATTTATGAAAATATGAAAATGACCATATCTAAGTGGTTGCTTGTCAGAAAATGTTTTTAAATGTGTCATATTCTTCCTGGGGGAGTATATGAACAGATTTTAATAAGATGGCATGTTGCTAAAATGCAGTCAGTTCCACTTTAAATGCAACAATGTTTCACACAAAAGTTATTTTCAACGAGATGGCTAACAACAGCAAACATGCTGCAATAAAAAACACAGTTCCACTCACCAGATGATGATCATTTGAAACTTAACTTCTTGTTGAAAGTGATTCATGAAAAGAGAGAAGCTAACAAATTAGCAACAACATCCTCATTGATAACACCTGCTGCAGTTGCTGCAAACTAGCCGACAACAAAAGCAAGCTAGCTAGACCGTGGGAAAACTACTGCTCGCTATTGCGCAGTGACCTGTTGGCCTTCAAGAAGGCAGAAGTTTCCATACGTTCTTGTAAAAACAGTCCCACCCATTAAGTCAAAATGTGATTGGTTGATTCCACTGTCACTCAAAATGTTTGCCCTAATACAGTTGAAAGGCAGATGCCTTTATCTAGCTTCTGATGGCTTAGCCAATGGCTGACTTAGCTAGCTAGATTTATCACCCCAGAGACCAGCAAAGAAAAATCCTGATTGGATATGTTAACACTTTCCTTTCCCCAAAAAACTGAAGAGATTAAATAAGAACATATATAATTGAAAATAATAATATAATTATTGTTATATTATTATTATCACTATTTTATAAATCCTTAGCCCTTCTCTGAAGGCATAGAAGGTCCATTGTTCCCAACTATGTTTGGGTTAGTAATCATTTGTAGAGTAGCTCAATTTTCCCTCAGAATACATTTTTTATCTGTTCTGAATTTCTAAAGAATCCATATGTGAAATGTGAACCCAGAAATACTGGACATTTTGAACTCATATTATGGTGGTGATTTTACAAAATTACACTTATGGTCTTGAATTTGACTTTTCTGGTCTCGGTCTTGACTCGGTCTCGACCCCCGTCCGGTCTTGGTCTTGACTCTGACTCGATTTGCTCCGGTCTTGGTCTTGAATTGGTCTCGTTTTAGGTGGTCTAGAACACAACACTGCAAATCATAGTGTAACAGCAGGTGAGCTGGTTCTACTCTTTTTGGCAATTTTCTGGTGTTTTGTGGTGGAAAACTGAGCGGGTTGAGCATAACATGTCAACCCTGTTACCCATAGATATCCAGGCTAGAAAGGTTTTAACAATTTCTTTTTTTGTGAAGCTTGCATTCAATTGCCACTCCCTGTTGCAGACAACAAGTTTCCATTCCCCCTGTCACAATGGGATTTATGGCTGATTTAAGATTAAATCCTCAACCCTGTTACGGTCAACCATGTTACTTTATTTGGCACTTAATAGGCACTTACAGTGGGGGGGGAAAGTATTTAGTCAGCCACCAATTGTGCAAGTTCTCCCACTTAAAAAGATGAGAGAGGCCTGTAATTTTCATCATAGGTACACGTCAACTATGACAGACAAAATGAGGAAAAAAAATCCAGAAAATCACATTGTAGGATTTTTTATGAATTTATTTGCAAATTATGGTGGAAAATAAGTATTTGGTCAATAACAAAGTTTCTCAATACTTTGTTATATACCCTTTGTTGGCAATGACACAGGTCAAACTTTTTCTGTAAGTCTTCACAAGGTTTTCACACACTGTTGCTGGTATTTTGGCCCATTCCTCCATGCAGATCTCCTCTAGAGCAGTGATGTTTTGGGGCTGTCGCTGGACAACACGGACTTTCAACTCCCTCCAAAGATTATCTATGGGGTTGAGATCTGGAGACTGGCTAGGCCACTCCAGGACCTTGAAATGCTTCTTACGAAGCCACTCCTTCGTTGCCCGGGCGGTGTGTTTGGGATCATTGTCATGCTGAAAGACCCAGCCACGTTTCATCTTCAATGCCCTTGCTGATGGAAGTAGGTTTTCACTCAAAATCTCACGATACATGGCCCCATTCATTCTTTCCTTTACACGGATCAGTCGTCCTGGTCCCTTTGCAGAAAAACAGCCCCAAAGCATGATGTTTCCACCCCCATGCTTCACAGTAGGTATGATGTTCTTTGGATGCAACTCAGCATTCTTTGTCCTCCAAACACGACGAGTTGAGTTTTTACCAAAAAGTTATATTTTGGTTTCATCTGACCATATGACATTCTCCCAATCCTCTTCTGGATCATCCAAATGCACTCTAGCAAACTTCAGACGGGCCTGGACATGTACTGGCTTAAGCAGGGGGACACGTCTGGCACTGCAGGATTTGAGTCCCTGGCGGCGTAGTGTGTTACTGATGGTAGGCTTTGTTTACTTTGGTCCCAGCTCTCTGCAGGTCATTCACTAGGTCCCCCCATGTGGTTCTGGGATTTTTGCTCACCGTTCTTGTGATCATTTTGACCCCACGGGGTGAGATCTTGCGTGGAGCCCCAGTTCGAGGGAGATTATCAGTGGTCTTGTATGTCTTCCATTTCCTAATAATTGCTCCCACAGTTGATTTCTTCAAACCAAGCTGCTTACCTATTGCAGATGCAGTCTTCCCAGCCTGGTGCAGGTCTACAATTTTGTTTCTGGTGTCCTTTGACAGCTCTTTGGTCTTGGCCATAGTGGAGTTTGGAGTGTGACTGTTTGAGGTTGTGGACAGGTGTCTTTTATACTGATAACAAGTTCAAACAGGTGCCATTAATACAGGTAACGAGTGGAGGACAGAGGAGCCTCTTAAAGAAGAAGTTACAGGTCTGTGAGAGCCAGAAATCTTGCTTGTTTGTAGGTGACCAAATACTTATTTTCCACCATAATTTGCAAATAAATTCATTAAAAATCCTACAATGTGATTTTCTGGAGATTTTTTTTCTCCAATTTGTCTGTCATAGTTGACGTGTACCTATGATGAAAATTACAGGCCTCTCTCATCTTTTTAAGTGGGAGAACTTGCACAATTGGTGGCTGACTAAATACTTTTTCCCCCCACTGTACTATAGTCATTTTTTTATTTTACCATTTGAGATGGGAAAACTAGTTTTTATGAAGTTGAACATGACAGAATGTCAAAGTTACACTTCTCAAAAGGCACCGACTGGAACGACCCCCCTACATATTGCACTACTTTTGACCAGAACCCTATGGTCCCTGGTCAAAAGTAGTGCACTATATAGGGGATAGAATGCCATTTGGGACATGCAGCCTTTGTGTTTGGGAGAATATGACGCAGTCAGAATGGATCTAGCTGTCACAGTAGGTGGTAGCTGATTCTTCAATAGAAAGGATTAGCTAAATATAACTAGGTACAGTTCCTTCGGAAAGTATTCAGACCCCTTGTCTTTTTCCACATTTTGTTACGTTACAGCCTCATTCTAAAATTGATTAAATTCATTTTAATTAATTTGCCTTTTGCAAACTCAGAGCGGGCTGTCATATGCCTTTTACTGAGGAGTGGCTTCTGTCTGGCCACTCTACCATAAAGGCCTGATTGGTGGAGTGCTGCAGAGATGGTTGTCCTTCTGGAAGGTTCTCCCATCTCCACAGAGGAACTCTGGAGCTCTGTCAGAGTGACTATCGGGTTCTTGGTCACCTCCCTGACCAAAGCCCTTCTCCCCCGATTGCTCAGTTTTTCCGGGCGGCCAGCTCAAGGAAGAGTCTTGGTGGTTCCAAACTTCTTCCATTTAAGAATGATGGAGGTCACTGTGTTCTTGGGGACATTTAATCCTGCAGAAATGTTTTGGTACCCTTCCCCAGATCTGTTCCACGTCACAATCCTGTCTCGGAGCTCTACGGAAAATTCCTTCGACCTCATGGCTTGGTTTTTGCTCTGACATGCACTGTCAACTGTGGGACCTTATATAGACAGGTGTGTGCCTTTCCAAATTATGTCTATTCAATTGAATTTACCACAGGTGGACTCCAATCAAGTTGTAGAAACATCTCAAGCATGATCAATGGAAACAGGATGCACCTGAGCTCAATTTCGAGTCTCATAGCAAAGGGTCTGAATACTTATGTAAAAATTTGCAAACATTTCTAAAAACCTGTTTTCGCTTCGTCATTATGGGGTATTGTGTGTAGATTGATGAAATATAACATTTAATTTAATCACTTTTAAAATAAGGTTGTAATGTAACAAAATGTGGGAAAGGTCAAGGGGTCTGAATACTTTCCGAATGCACTGTATGTGCATTTCCGATACAATCATGAATGAGAGATATTATCCATGCATGATTCTGTTCCAAATATTAGTCTGTTGAAAAGCTGCATTGATTTTCTGCATGGAGAGGCCAGCAAAATTGTAGAATTTGGTCTAGGAGTGATAATGTAGCTACAGTGGGTAAAAAATAAATAATAATGTACCCCTTTTTCGTGATATCCAATTGGTAGTTACAGTCTTGTCCCATCGCTGCAACTCCCGTACGGACTCCGAAAGACGACCCTGCCAAGCCGCACTGCTTCTTGACACACTGCTCGCTTAACCCGGAAGCCAGCCGCACCAATGTGTCGGATGAAACACCGTACAGCAGGCGACCAAAGCCAGCTTGCAGGCGACCAAAGTCAGGTTGCAAGCACCCGGCCCGCCACAAGGAGTCGCTAGAGCGCGATGGGACAAGGAAATCCCGGCCTTCCAAACCCTCCCCTATTCCGGATGATGCTGGGTCAATTGTGCGCCGGGGTCTCCCGGTCACGGCCGGCTGTGACACAGCCTGGGATCGAACTCGGGGCTGTAGTGACGCCTCAAGCGCTGCGATGCAGTGCCTAAGACCGCTGCGCCACTCGGGAGGCTCTATACAGTGGGTTTATATGGCACCCCATCCAATCCTCTGTGCACAAAAATAAATCGAAAAAAATTTGAAAAGTGAAAGGGCAAAAGGATGTGTTCAATATCAGAGAGTATTACATTGCATGTCAACAGACTGCTGCTGAGCAGAGTCCGTTCTACAGAGCTGCACAGTATTCGGCAAATGGATTAATCCAAACCATGGGCGAGTAGATAGATGTAGAGCAAAATAAACATGTGATGTAGAGACTAGTGCTTTGTTACAGCACTTCTAAAGAGCCACCATGGTTCACTCCTAACATTAATTAATGGAAGCCAGATTTCTCAGATGTTTAGAGCCACCTGCAGTGCTCCGAACAGGGGGATAAGACTGGAGGAGTGGGTCGTTGTGGATCCACAGGGAACAAACATGCCATTTGATGAATAAATGTTTCCCATAGTAATTAAGATGTGACTCATACTTTTAGGGTCGAGGAGGTGGATTCTTAGTGTGCGTGTGAGTTCCTTAGCTAGCAGTAATTAACAGGCAGGGTGCTGCTCAGAGGCCAGATTAACTCAGACTTTGAAGACTAAAAACCAGAAGGGCTTCTACCCCACTCCTCTCTGCTTGGTCTCTCTTCTTTCTCTTCACCCAGAGTGATTTTACATTTCCTATGTATGTGTTCTTCCTTATATAAATGTGCCTCGTCCGCTAGCTAGGCTACATCTAGCCAGATATGCTAATGATGTGCTGACAGTTTCAGGATTGAAACATGGCTGGGTGCACTGAACAATTAGCTGCAGTAAATTCATCATTAAGTTACTTTTTTAGACTGTTCAATGGATTTTCACAACAAATGTTTTTTTCTGTTCGTTTTTACCAAGTGCAGTTATGACGCGGAGTAAAATTGCTATTCTCAATATGATTTCACAGCCACCCAAGTCATAGACTGTTCTTTCTGCTACCGCACGGCAAGCGGTACCAGAGCACCAAGTCTGGGACCAAAAGGCTCCTGAACAGCTTCTACCCCCAAGCCATAAGACTGCTGAACAGATAATCAAATGGCAACCCTGAATATTTGCATATTGACGCCACACACACACACACTCACTCACACATAGACACACTTTCACACTCTTTAACACTTCACATACGCTGCTGCTACATGTACATATTACCTCAATTACCTCAACTACCTCGTACCCCTGCACATTGACACTGGTACTTCTTGTATATAGTCTCGTTATTGTGATTTTATTGTGTTACTAACTTTTTAACTCTGCATTGTTGGGAAAGGGCTCATAAGTAAGCATTTCACAGTAAAGTCTACACCTGTTGTATTCGGTTTGAATTGATTTACAGACATACTGTATTTATTTAGAGCAGATTATGGACCAAGGACATCTATGTCTTCAATTTTGGGTTTTGTTTCTCTTCTTCTAGTGTTTGTGCTCTTTCAGGAAATGTAAATCAAGGTGGATAGCTAGCACATTTTCCAAGTGAATATTTTAGCACTACAGGCCTTTGATATTTGCTTGCTCTTTGTTTGGTGAGGAGGGAAAGTACGGAAGCACTTTAATGATAGTGCATTCCTTTAGCTAGAACTCTTTTACAACCTAAATAGCCTCAAGGGGGTGTTGGTTGGTTGGTTGGTTGGTTGGTTGGTTGGTTGGTAGGAATTAAATCTCATTGTTGGAAATAAGGGTTTGGTTTCCAATGTGATTCATTGTTAAGGACAACTTTCAAATGATGGAATTTGATTTTCCTCTTTTGAAAGTAATACTGATTATCATAAGTGGATTATGTATGCAGTTGATGGAGTTGTTACCTATACAGTATGAATGTCTTTATATTCTGTTTTCCTGTTCATTCCATTTCCTTCCATATCCTTCAACTGCAGTGTGTTAATGCATGTGATTTAGTTTAATTGCAAATGGTAGATCCAATATGTTTTAATCTATAGATCAAAATCTATAGACTCAGCCAGCCAGCATTCTGTTCCATTGCCAGAAACGAGAATAAAAAAAGTATGTTTGTATTCACATTGATGCTCAGCTAACAATGGACTATTCTACGTGACAGAGGGATTACATATAGAATGTATTTGTGTGTTCAATCTTTACTTAAAACGTATTTCGTCCAGATACTCATCTTTGCATTTTCCAATTCCTCTCAGCATCATAACACCTTCCCTCCACCATCCCTCATCCACACAGCTCTTCCTTCCGTTTGAATGTATGCATATTCATATCTTCTATGAGCAACGTTTAGCATTGAGGTGTAGAAACAGATGGAGGTTCCTCCAGAACAGAATGGCAGGGGAAAGAGGGTTGGAGCTGGCTGTTTTCTGTGTGAGAGAGAAAGCAGGCTGAGCCCACGCTCTGTGCAGGCTGGGCTGAATCATAAGAGTGAGTGGGCGGGAAACGCGTTTCTTTCCTCAGAAAGAGATTCTGCTCTGACGTATATCCCTGGCGTACCAGCCTCCAGCAGGTTTTTCTCAGACATTTTTTTCTTGCACTTTCTCATTTTAATGCAACTGTATGTATTATAGATGTCTGTACTCAAATGGGATGACACCATCGTTGACCTCTGACAACAGACAGGAAGTGTATATGCGTACATTGCAAACACCTGTGTCATAGAAATACACAAACTCCAACACTACCAAACCATTTCCTATCACACAATGCTAGACTGGACAAAGAAGCTGTACTGCAACAGATAATAATTGAGTCTCTCCATCAAACCATGGACTCACACTGACCTGTTCAGACTTGTAATGTACAGGTAAAATACTGTAATGGGATAGAGGAGGGTGTAAGACAGTGTGGTGTGAATGAGGTCAGTGTGCAGAAGACAAGTGATACCGATCCGGAGAGCACTTGAGCAGTGTCCTCATGCCGTTGTCCGCTTTGATTAATGGAGCTGCCATCAGAGCATCTCCTTCCACTGTCGGCTGGGTGATCATCAGTACTCTCCCTCCTGAACACAAATAGCATTGCCTCCTCTGGTATGCCCTTACAGGAACATGGACCTGCTGATTGGATAACAGTGGACTATACCTAGGTTCAGGAGAACAACTAACTATAACGGCCTTGGTAGTGCACTAGAGGACCAAGATAGATCTCCTTACTCTGTGTTGCAAACATTACATTTCCATTTGAGTCATTTAGCAGACGCTCTTATCCAGAGCGACTTACAGTTAGTGAGTGCATACATTTCTTTTTTTTTTAAGGTGTTAGCTGTGAGTGCTTCCCTTGGCAAAGTAATGTAAGAGTTGGGTTTGTATTTTCTCTCAATGCTGTGATTTAAAGACTGTTAAAGATACTATTAGAAAATCCCTTACTTTGGGAAGCAAAATTATATTTTTGTCACCAGGGTTCATTCGGAGGGCACAATATTAGCCTTGAGGGTGTTCAATCAGATTACATTTTTCTTTGAGTGCACACCTTGGAGTGCGTGTCAGCCTTGAACCGTGTTATTCAATGTCTTGGAGTGTTGAGCCTCGAACCACCATAACGTTACACAATGTTATTAAATGTCTTGGAGCGTCAGCCTCGAAACCACCATTACATTGTTGCACCATGTTATTCAATGTCTTAAGAAACAGCCCAGTAGCACTTAATTGACAATGTAGACCAGCGAGAGCCCCTTAGCTCATTTTCATGATTCTGTCTTGCTACTGTAGAAAGGATAGTTTTTTTATTGTAGATCTACTGTAATGCTAAGATTAGATAAGAGATGTGCCTGTCTTGCTGCTTCAGGGTTGGCTTTTGCACATCTAGCCCGTCTACTTGATAGTGATTCTCACAGACAAGCCAGTCATGGGAACAGAACGCAGTGAAAATTGTTCGTTTCCAATGAATTAGCCTTGAATGTTCAATCGCTGTTTCTCTACTCCAAATTCAAAAATGAATGGTTTTGGTGGTGGATATGATCCCAATGATATTGTCACAGAGCCATGAGACTGAGCATTTTAGAATGCACTATTTAGTATTCCATAAAATGTATCTTCCCTGGCTTTGCTTTTCCATCCACTTACTCAGCAGCTTTCCTCTTTCAAACATTCCTCTTTCCTCTTTCAAACATATTAACACATAAACTTCAAAGACAGTAGTCAATAAAGAAAAAACACACTGCTCCCATTCTAAGCACATAGAGGATGCCTCTAGTTCCCACTAAGTTTATGATTTTAAACTCTGTTAATAGTGGGGCTGCTTACCTGAAAAATCTTAAAGAATTGTGCATTTTGTGATAAAAGCATTAGAGGTAGATTTATATACCCTGAAAATATTTAGATTGGGAGCCACCCCAGATTTGGCCCATCTGGGCATGGCAGAATGTTTTTTTAATGGCCACCAGCAGTACCATTATTTTACAATTCAGAAGTACTGTTTTGAGATGAAGGCACCAAATTTGCAACAGTGATTTATAGACACTGAGAAGATGTAGAAGTGGAGCCGCCCCAGATTTGGCCCCTGTGGGCCGAGGCAGCCATCTTACAAAATGGCTGACTATGGTAACACTATTTCACAGTTCAGAAGTACTGTTTTTAGATAAACACACCCAATTTGGCACAGAGATAGAGTTATGTAGCCTGGAAAGACTTAGATATGGAGCCACCACATATTTGGCACCTAGGGGCCTTGGCAGTCATCTTACTGAATGGCCACAGACGGTAATACAATTTTACAGTTCAGAAGGCCTACTTTTTGATAAACACAACAAATATGGCACAGAGGTAGATTTAGGTTCCCTAAAAAGATTAGGATATGGAGCCACCACAGATTTGGCCCCTGGGGACCATGGCAGCCATTGTACTAAAAGGCTGCAGACTGTACCACTATTTTACAAACTTCTAATCCACAAAAAGTAATTTCCTATACTTCTCCAGATTTTTTTTAAGTCATGGCCTATACTTCTTGCCCTGGATCTCCCAAAAACCAAAAGGTTCAACAGTAACACACAGTATAATACAATGAGTACAAAGGGAAACCCAGCATTCATGTTGGCCAAATTGTAGAAAAGTGAAGTGGAGGTGCGTTAGAATGCTCTAGTGATGAGGTAGCCCTGCCTGCATCTTAAAACTACCTTCAGCCTAAGACATAATCTTATTTTGGTCTAATGGATAAGACGTTGGGTTCTGAAGCGGGAGACCTGGGTTCACATCCTACCTGTTACATGAACATGAAAATAAATGGCGACTAAAGCTACTTTGCTATGCCCATATCAGGAGCAAATTCAGACTTAACTACAGCTGTACCTGGGAAACAGGACAATTCTCTCAAGCTGTGCTTTAGTCAGAGCTGTGCCTGGCACACAGAATATTTTACTTTCAACCAGTTTCATGAACAAAAGTATGACACACTAGTTTTTCTATTTCCAGCTGAATATAATGTTCTGCAATTTGAACAAATGAAAGGTCACATTTTAGTATGCCTTGGAATTTTGGTGGTGACTGTTGATCTGAAACAGCATATGGTAAAGGTGTACTTCCTGCACCCTAAGGGACCTCCAAAATCATCATTCAAAATTAATCATTATTGGGTCAGTGGAGGCAAACACACCAATAGACAGAATATACACCCTCCACAAGAGATAAGTAAGTACAGCATCAAAAGCCCTGGAACTAACTAGCTAATTTACTAGTGGCTACTAAGCAAAATGAACTCATGGCCTTGGACCTGACCTGACACCCTCAATTCAAGTGTATGGTCAACCAATGCTGTATATCAACCATTGGCAGTGTAAGGTTCTGTATTTATTTTCTTAGTCAACCTTGTGTTCTTGAACGTAGCCCTGTTTCTTTGTGTTCTTGTACGTAGCCCTGTCTTTCATTTTTGTTCATTGATTTCACCTGTGTTAGTTACTCACCTGGTCTCATCAGCTCCTTATTTAGTTCAGTTCATTCTGTTTGTGCCTTGTGAGGTATTGTTCGTTGTGACTCTACTAAGCCTTTTCCTAGCTCGTTTGTGAGAACCAGTTATAGCCTTCAGTCCTAGTTTTTGTTTCTCCTGCCTGTTTGCCTACCTGTGTATGACCATTGCCTGCCTGTGACCACGATTCCTGCCTTCTGCGAAGGCGAAATAAACACCTGCCGCGCTCTGCGCGTGAATCTACACCTTTTTCTCCCTGAGTTTTCATTACAGGCAGGCATGTTACAAAAATGTTAGAAGATGTACACAAGGGTCTCTAAACTATAACATACAGTATAACATCTAGCCTAATTGGGGTTAAAGGCATTTTGTTAGATGGCTGCCACAGCCCCCATTGGCCAAAGCTGTGGAGCTTCCATATCTACATATTTTTGGAGTACATGAATCTACCTCTGTGCCACATTTGGTGTGTTTATCTCAAAAAAGGCCATCAGAACTGTAACATTTTCAAGAGTGGCCATTGTAAAACGGATGCCACGGCCCCCAGGGGCCAAATCTGGGTCCATAAATCTAGCTCTGTGACAAACTTGGAGCCTTTATCCTGAAATAGTCCTTCTGAATTGTAAAATAATGGTACTTCTGGCTGACATTTTCAAACATAGCTGCCACGGCCCCCAGGGGACAAATCTGTGGTGATGTTACATTCAAAGTATGACTATCTAAGTATGTAGTATCCATCTTGCATGTTGAGCCTGTAGTAGAGCATTATCTGTTGTTAGTGGCAGAGTGAGCTAGGACTCCATGCCTTTTTTTATATTAACCAGTGTCTTTATTGATATCATCCAAAGTTGGCAATGCCACTGTTGGCTATATTCAATTTCAGCCATGTGCAAGCTGTTATTGAAAATATCAGATATATTTGCAGCAATTTTGCAACAAGGTCTATAGTTTTAAAATACATTTTGTTTCCATGGTGACATGTCCTGTCCTTCCTTTAACTGAAGCATCATGCATGTGTTTGCTTACATATACACACACACATGCGCTCATGCACACACACACACACATGCGCTCACACACACACGCCATACTTTGACAACCCATATTAACACCCCAAACTAAATGCCATGAAAATGTGAAAACATGTTACAGTAATGCATCCTTTTCTGTAAACAACATCCACTTGAAATAGACCTGTATCAACTGTAAATGGTATAGTAGTGTGTTATCCTTTTAGTATATTTGATAGAGCCTTTCACAGCCTTGTTTAGATCCATTAACGTCACACAGTCACGCCCCATGGTGAAATACATTTGTCAGGGATGCATAGCTACACTCCGTAGGGGCTGTGGTGGCTTCTGGTTTTCGAGCATTGCATAGTAACTAATTCAGACCTGGGAATTCAAGAGTGTTAATATATCTTCCTAATGTATTACCCTTACTGGAGAAGTATCCAATCAGATGAGACAACCATCAACATTCTGGTCCATGCTACATTCTGGTTCTTATTATTTCAGCTGGAAAATGTATTATCAGTAAATGACCAGTAAACCACATAAAGCTGTGTTATAATTAAGCAATAAGGCACGAGGAGGTGTGGTATATTGGCCATATACCACAAACCCCTGAGGTGCCTTATTGCTATCATAAACTAGTTACCAATGTAATTAGAGCAGTAAAAATAAATGTTTTGTCATACCCGTGGTATACGGTCTGATATACCATAAAGTTTATAATCACATTTAACAACATCTAAATTGTTGAAGCGTTACAGAGAGAAAAAACATTACATGGGCCCCGGGGGCCCTCAGTAGCAAATGACTTCAAATGTGTCAAATTGATCTCATTTATTGATCAGGATTAGTACTGTAACATGTCGGTCAGTTTGTCCCTATATATTTGATATAAAATTATTTCACTTCTGAGGTACATGTAATGGAAATGCATTAGTTCCATAGGTTATGCATCTTAGGGTTAAACCAATGAGTGTTCCCATACAGTACAGGAGAGCATCCATTGATTACACATGTTCTTATGATAATGTCCTACTGAGCAACACTCAAACCATAAAGAGAGCACCATATAGTGAGAAATGTAGAGTCTATGTGGTCTCAATAGTGTTGGCATGCATTTCTGTGACTCAGGCTTTTGTTTGCCGGCTTCCTTAAAGCCAAAAATAACCTGATCTGAGCAGATTCTCTCTCCTCCTACACGAATTCAAGACGTTGGCACAGGCGCTTTGAAAACGATCGTCGAGAGGTTTTAGCTGTCAATCTGATGTATTTTTCTGTCTCAATTCCTCCTTTAGAGAATGCAGTTTGTCTAACATTTAGATATGTTTCCTTAGTGACTTTTTGAACATTCATATCCTGTACATGCTAGTTTGTATTTCCATGTAGTTGTTTTTGCCATCTTGAAAGCACTAGAATGCACAGGCCTAAAGGGTATTCTATTTATGGCTCTGTTATTCCTGTCTGCCTCATATAAGCAGCTCGGGTCCTTTTAAATCAAACGAACCAAATCATACATTACATTTTACATTTACATTTTAGTCATTTAGCAGACGCTCTTATCCAGAGCGACTTATACATCATTTCAGAAAAGCCTTAGACCAATAATATGCTGCTGCAGTGTTCTTACATTGTATACAATGATGTCAGTATTACAGCAGTGTGTTCTTACTTTGTCCACAGTTTACCAAATTTTGCAGGTAAAACTAGTCAAAGGCCCAGTCTTTCCAACAGGCTCATTCACGTACCTTCCCAAACCACTCATAAAACAGGACTACATGTGTAACTACAGTGTAGCTCATGGTCCTTTAGCTTAGTCATCAAATTAACTAAAGTGAAGAAATGAATCAGATTCATCCAATAACAGTTACATTCATAAAGCCAGGTCTACATGCTGCTCATGCAATCAATGTCCCTAACCCTAAGCTAACCCTGACATCTACAGTGAGCTCAAAAAGCATTGGGACAGTGACTTATATTGTAAATAAGAATATAATATGTTTCTAAACACTTCTACATTCATGTGGAAGCTACCATGATTACGGATAGTCCTGAATGAATCGTGAATAATGATGAGTGAGGAAAAAGTTACAGACGCACAAATATCATACCCCCAAAAAATGCTAACCTCCCCTGTTATTGTAATGGTGAGAGGTTAGCATGTCTTGGAGGTATGGTATTTGTGTGTCTGTAACTTTTACAGACACACAAATCCGTAATCATGGTAGCTTCCACATTAATGTAGAAGTGTTTAGAAACATATTCTATTCTTATTTACAATAAAAGTGACTCCAAAATGACACAATAGATTATTTATCATTAATTTCTATTGGCCACAAAATAATCTGAAACACAACCAAAACAAACAGCAAATGTATCCAACAAGTTTGTAGATTCACAAGCTTGATGTAATCATTGTGTGCTAGGAATATGGGACCAAATACTAAACTTTTGACTACACATATAAGTGAATTTGTCCCAATACTTTTGGTCCCCTAAAATGGGAGGACTATGTACAAAATGTTTCCAAACGGTTCACCTGATATGGATGAAAATACCCTAAAACTGACAGTCTGCACTTTAACCTCATAGTCATTGTGTCATTTCAAAGTGCTGGAGTACAGAGCCAGAACAACAAAATATGTGTCACTGTCCCAATACTTTTGGAGCTCACTGTATATCAGGATGGCTTCCCACTGATTTTTTATCTAGGAGTGGTGATGAATGATAGTCAAGGCAAAGTCCAGCCAGGCATTCACTCACAACCTGACAGCACTGTGAATTGGAGACTTTTGAAGGCCATTGACATCAGTGTGTTTCAGTGTGTCACCCAGGCCCAGGCAGCGTCGGAATAGGCCAGAGCAGGGCTGTAGTGACAGGGAGACGGATGAGGAAAAGGCCCTCTCATTACAGACAGGTAGAGCTGTTGAAGTTTAATGGGTTGGCAGAGGATTGTCAGGAGACATCACATGATGGATCTCTGCACTTCAGAAGGGACAAAAGCAAGATATTGAACCCTCAGTGGCCTGTCACTCCTATTGTGGAAGACACCTGAAATATCATGATTCATATCATGACCCTGGAAGAAAGTTAGTCAATGTTGTTGAATTACCTTTTACAGAGTGATAATACCCAGGAAATAGTTACAGAGTAGGTCATTATTTGATTGGTTACAGAAGTTGATACCTTATTGCTGTTATTTTTGTTATTTTGTTATTTCTTTTAGGGAATGGTTAAGCTTCAATATTGCAAATAGACTGTGGCTTCTATCATTGTAATTGTCTGCATCATTTCCAATCCCTCATATACAGTGGGGAGAACAAGTATTTGATACACCGCCGATTTTGCAGGTTTTCCTACTTACAAAGCATGTAGAGGACTGTCATTTTTATCATAGGTACACTTCAACTGTGAGAGACGGAATCTAAAACAAAAATCCAGAAAATCACATTGTATGATTTTTAAGTAATTAATTTGCATTTTATTGCATGACATAAGTATTTGATCACCTAGCAACCAGTAAGAATTCCGGCTCTCACAGACCTGTTAGTTTTTCTTTAAGAAGCCCTCCTGTTCTCCACTCATTACCTGTATTAACTGCACCTGTTTGAACTCGTTACCTGTATAAAAGACACCTGTCCACACACTCAATCAAACAGACTCCAACCTCTCCACAATGGCCAAGACCAGAGAGCTGTGTAAGGACATCAGGGATACAATTGTAGACCTGCACAAGGCTGGGATGGGCTACAGGACAATAGGCAAGCAGCTTGGTGAGAAGGCAACAACTGTTGGCGCAATTATTAGAAAATGGAAGAAGTTCAAGATGACGGTCAATCACCCTCGGTCTGGGGCTCCATGCAAGATCTCACCTCGTGGGGCTTCAATGATCATGAGGAAGGTGAGGGATCAGCCCAGAACTACACGGCAGGACCTGGTCAATGACCTGAAGAGTGCTGGGTCCACAGTCTCAAAGAAAACCATTAGTAACACACCATGCCGTCATGGATTAAAATCCTGCAGCGCACGCAAGGTCCCCCTGCTCAAGCCAGTGCATGTCCAGGCCCGTCTGAAGTTTGCCAATGACCATCTGGATGATCCAGAGGAGGAATGGGAGAAGGTCATGTGGTCTGATGAGACAAAAATAGAGCTTTTTGGTCTAAACTCCACTCGCCGTGTTTGGAGGAAGAAGAAGGATGAGTACAACCCCAAGAACACCATCCTAACCGTGAAGCATGGAGGTGAAAACATCATTCTTTGGGGATGCTTTTCTGCAAAGGGGACAGGACGACTGCACCGTATTGAGGGGAGGATGGATGGGGCCATGTATCGCGAGATCTTGGCCAACAACCTCCTTCCCTCAGTAAGAGCATTGAAAATGGGTCATGGCTGGGTCTTCCAGTATGACCACGACCCGAAACACACAGCCAGGGCAACTAAGGAGTGGCTCCGTAAGAAGCATCTCAAGGTCCTGGAGTGGCCTAGCCAGTCTCCAGACCTGAACCCAATAGAAAATCTTTGGAGGGAGCTGAAAGTCCGTATTGCCTAGCGACAGCCCCGAAACCTGAAGGATCTGGAGAAGGTCTGTATGGAAGGGCTGTGTGCAAACCTGGTCAAGATCTACAGGAAACATATGATCTCTGTAATTGCAAACAAAGGTTTCTGTACCAAATATTAAGTTCTGCTTTTCTGATGTATCAAATACTTATGTCATGCAATAAAATGCAAATTAATTACTTAAAAATCATACAATGTGATTTTCTGGATTTTTGTTTTAGATTCCGTCTCTCACAGTTGAAGTGTACCTATGTCTCACAGTTGAAGTGTACCTATGATAAAAATTACAGACCTCTACATACTTTGTAAGTAGGAAAACCTGCAAAATCGGCAGTGTATCAAATACTTGTTCTCCCCACTGTATATATTTTTTTTATAAATATATGTATTATTTTAAATATATACACTACCGGTCAAAAGTTTTAGAACACCTACTCATTCAAGGGTTTTTCTTTATTTTTACTATTTTCTACATTGTAGAATAATAGTGAAGACATCAAAACTATTAAATAACACATATGGAATCATGTAGCAACCAAAAAAGTGTTAAACAAATCAAATTATATTTTATATTTGAGATTCTTCAAATATCCACCGTTTGCCTTGATGACAGCTTTGCACACTCTTGGCATTCTCTCAACCAGCTTCACCTGGAATGCTTTTCCAACAGTCTTGAAGGAGTTCCCACATATGCTGAGCACTTGTTGGTTGCTTTTCCTTCACTCTGCGGTCCGACTCATCCCAAACCATCTCAATTTGGTTGAGGTCGTGGGATTGTGGAGGCCAGGTCATCTGATGCAGCACTCCATCACTTTCCTTCTTGGTAAACCAGACCTTACACAGCCTGGAGGTGTTTTGGGTCATTGTCCTGTTGAAAAACAAATGATAGTCCCACTAAGCCCAAACCAGATGGGATGGCGTATCGTTGCAGAATGCTGTGATAGCCATGCTG
This sequence comes from Coregonus clupeaformis, assembly GCF_020615455.1. Taxonomy (NCBI): domain Eukaryota; kingdom Metazoa; phylum Chordata; class Actinopteri; order Salmoniformes; family Salmonidae; genus Coregonus; species Coregonus clupeaformis. The sequence continues at coordinate 17,060,745 of NC_059212.1, forward strand.
GATAAGTGTGCCTTGAATTCTAAATAAATCACAGACAGTGTCACCAGCAAAGCACCCCCACACCATAAAAACTCCTCCTCCATGCTTTACGGTGGGAAATACAAATACGGAGATCATCCATTCAGCCACAAGGCGTCTCACAAAGACACGGCGGTTGGAACCGAAAATCTTACATTTGGACTCCAGACCAAAGGACACATTTCCACCGGTCTAATGACCATTGCTCGTGTTTCTTGGCCCAAGCAAGTCTCTTCTTGTTATTGGTGTCCTTTAGTAGTGGTTTCTTTGCAGCAATTCGACCATGAAGGCCTGATTCACACAATCTCATCTGAACAGTTGATGTTGAGATGTGTCTGTTACTTGAACTCTGTGAAGCATTTATTTGGGCTGCAATTTCTGAGGCTGGTAACTCTAATGAACTTATCCTCTGCAGCAGATCTAACTCTGGGTCTTTCTTTCCTGTGGCGGTCCTCATGACAGCCAGTTTCATCATAGCGCTTGATGGTTTTTGCGACTGCACTTGAAGAAACTTTAAAATTCTTGAGATTTTCCGTTTTGACTGACCTTCATGTCTTAAAGTAATGATGGACTGTCGTTTCTTTTTGCTTATTTGAGCTGTTCTTGCCATAATATGGACTTGGTCTTTTACCAAGTAGGGCAATCTTCTGTATATCCCCCCTACTATGTCACAACACAACTGATTGGCTCAAACGCATTAAGAATTCCACAAATTAACCTTTAAGAAGGCACACCTGTTAATTGAAATGCATTCCAGGTGACTACCTCATGAAGCTGGTTGAGAGAATGCCAAGAGTGTGCAAAGCTGTCATCAAGGCAAAGGGTGGCTACTTTTTTGGTTACTACATGATTCCATACGTGTTATTCCATAGTTTTGATGTCTTCACTATTATTTTACAATGTAGAAAATAGTAAAAATAAAGAAAAACCCTTGAATGAGTAGGTGTTCTAAAACTTTTGACCGGTAGTGTATGTATTATAGCTCTTTCCAATTATTTATATTTTTATATATTTGTCTATTGAACATGACAATCAAGCATGATTTTCAAGGAGATTGCCTCTCAATCTTGCCATTTCCTCTCCACAAGCGTAATTTGTGTTATTTATAGACATGATGGCTGCATGAAATACTTATAAATCATTACTGTGTGGGCTGTCATTATGTGTTTCCAAAGTTCCCATTGTTACACAAGATGCTCTTAAAATATGACCATTTACACTTTGTTTAAAAGCAGGCAGCTATAGCCAGTGAACTAGCAACTAGCTTATTTTTTTAGTTTTATGTGTGATGTAAGTGCCTTAAGGTGCTTGGACCCCAGAAAGAGTAGCTGCTGCCTTGGCAGGGGATCCCTAATAAATACAAATACAAAACTAGCTGTCTCTCCCACCACAGTGAGTGATATCAGGAACCTGGGGTGTGTTGGGGGCTGGAGCAGCGGCTCAACCGCCAGTACCATTAGAGGATCACAGTGGCCAATAATAGCTCAATAATTACATGGCTGGCTACTCACTCTCTGCCACCCGTTGAGCCCCCTTCCTTCCTGCTGTGTATGGCGCCGCACGGCCCGGTGTGTGCTGCTTCATTTCCTGACGGACGTCACACAATTAACACAGCTGAATGAAGAGCCCCTCCTCCTGCTGCAAGTACTCTGGAGCGCCTTGCATGTCAAAGGAATGAATCGAGCAGATGTTTGTGCTCTCGTATCTTTGGTATTTATCTCAAAGACGTGTGGATTCAAAATACTGCCTCATTGTTAAGTACGTGGTTATGATCTGTTCTGTTGTACAGTGCAATCAGAAGAAGACTCAACAAATATATTCTTGTTGTTAGTGTTGGTTGGTGGAGAGGAGGCTTTTTTATTTGAGTCGGGGGGTACAGGTACATAAACAGTCAAAGAAATGCATACTAAGATAACCCCAACCCATTCCCCCCTCAGTCCCCATCCACACACCTGCATCCTCCCGTCCTCCCCACCCGGAAACCATGTTATAATATTACATGTTTTCTCAACAGTGCTGCCTGCCAGCAGTAATCTTCTCTGATTGATTCAGAGATTCAAGGGGCTATCATTGTTAAGTAACATAATAGATTCAAAGCATTTAATATTTAAATTCATGCACTTCGAACATTTATTTTGTGACTTTGTCCCAGAAGCATTTAACTGCAGGGCACTCCAAAATCATATGAAGGAATGTGCCTACCTGATTTAGGGGACACAGTGAACAGTTGGGAGTTGGGGCCAATCTCATCATAAAACATTTCCTTGGTGTTAAATACAGTCTGTGAACAAACTTAAAATGTATAAATTGATGGTTCGGATTACGGGATGCCAAGGTCATATTTTTCCATATTCTGTTCCATTTAAAGGGTTGTTCAGATTAAATTATATCTGTGGACCATACTTTTTTAATGGCTAGCTCAGAATATGAGCTTTCCAAAAGTTGTTTATATATTATAGAGATCAGTCCTTTCGGGAGCCCTGATAATTTATTTATAAATCCCATCATTGGATGGTTTTGTAGTTGGGTTTCCCAAGGGACTCCATAAATTGTTGCCAGCAGCACAGTTTAAGTCACCAACGCTCTGGATAACATGAAAACTGCCTAACCAGTTCTGCTAGGGCGAGTAAAATGGTCAGTGAGGTGTTCTCTCATTTGTGTCTGGAAATAGCTCGTAAGTTAGCCAATGTTAGCCAGTTAGCTTGGGTGCTTGACTGCCGTTGTGAGGTCAGAATGCTCAGATCAACTCTTCTCCTCGGCCAGAGCGTCCAGTGTGCACGCTGAACACTCCGAGAGCAAAACGCTATGAATTTATGAACAGACAATCTGACAACGCTCTGAATTTACGAACGCCCAGAGCGCACTCTGACCGCTCTCTGGCACTCCAGAGTGAATTTACGAATGCACCCATAGACAAAAGGAGTTGCCTGGTAATGTGTATGTATCTTTCAAATCTTGGAATGTTCTCAAACCATTACAGTCCATGATATCGGTAAGAGTACGGATTCCACATTTGGACCATTGGAGGGATACAAAAGGCCGCCTTCCAGATCACAAGGCATTATTGTGAAATATTGGAGTATGGGCATGCCATTTTTATTCCCAGTTACAATGTTTTAAAATGTTGCGCCAAATAGAAATTGTGTAAGCAATAATAGGACCAAAGCGTTGTTTACATTGTTTAAGGGATATATCAGTGAAAACCACCTCTTCCAGGGCAATATGAGACAACATATTTCTCTCTATACTGAGCCAGGGGGCAGAATAATCATGTCTAAACCAATTTAGGATGGGGCGAAATGCAAGTGCCTGGAAATACGATTTAACGTTTGGTACAGAAAGTCCTCCTACGTCTTTCCCTCTATGTATATTCCAATAGCCAGAAGGGGGAGCTATGGGAAAAATTGAACTACAGAAATTCAGCCGTGGCAATATATTCATTTTGACAATAAATATTCTGCCGGTTAAAGCAACTGGGATATTATTCCATCTACTGAGGTCGGATTGAATTGATTTGAGAGTTCTGTTAAAGTTGGTTTTATCTAAGGAAGGAAGTACTTTTACTCTCAAATATTTAAAATAGGAAACGATTGGGATTCCATAAGTAGAGATGGAGTATTCCATTGGGGTCTTGAGAGGCAGTAGGGCTGATTTGGTTTGATTAATTTTATACTGAACAAAAATATAAATGCAACATGTAAAGTGTTGGTCCCATGTTTCATGAGCTGAAATAAAAGATCCCAGAAATATTCCATGCGCACAAAAAGCTTATTTCTCTCAAATCCTGTGCACAAATTTGTTTACATCTCTGTTAGTGAGCATTTCTCCTTTGCCAAGATAAGCCATCCACCTGACAGGTGTGGCATATCAAGAAGCTGATTAAACAGCATGATCATTACACAGGTGCACCTTGTGCTGAGGACAATAAAAGGCCACTCTAAAATGTGCAGTTTTGTCACACAACACAATGCCACAGATGTCTCAAGTTTTGAGGGAGCATGCAATTGGCATGCTGACTGCAGGAATGTCAGAGAATGTAATGTTAATTTCTCTACCATAAGCCGCCTCCAACGTAGTTTTAGAGAATTTAGCAGTACATCCAACCAACCTCACAACCGCAGACCACGTGTAACCATACCAACCCAGGACCTCCACATTCGGCTTCTTCACCTGCGTGATCGTCTGAGGAGGGGGAGGGGGGAGTGCTGAGGAGTATTTCTGTTTGTAATAAAGCCATTTTGTAGGGAAAAACTCATTCTGATTGGCTGGACCTGGCTCCCCAGTGGGTGGGTCTATGCCCTCCCAGGCCCGTCCATGGCTGCGCCCCTGGCCAGTCATGTGAAATCCATAGATTAGGGCCTAATGAATTTATTTCAATTGACTGATTTCCTTCTATGAACTGTAGCTCAGTAAAATCTTTGAAATTGTTGCATGTTGCGTTTATATTTTTATTCAGTATATAACTTAAGATGAAGCTGGTTTTATCTATGATCCTCAATGTGTTTTGGAGCGATTGAGATACTGTCACGTCTCCTCCTGTTGCTCCCCTCCGATTTGCCGGTCTACTGAGCCACCGGTGTGAGCGCACCACCTCGGCAACACCGGAATGGAAACCCAACGCACCCTAATCACCTCCAGCACACCTGCACCTCATCATCTCATCACCACCCCTATTTAGCCCTGGACTGTTCCTTATGATGTTGTGTGTGATTATTTAGCTTCGTGTCGTGTACTCTATCGTTGTTATTTCTCTTTGTCATTGTTTAAGTAAACCTTGACTTTGTTAATTCCTGCGTCTGCGTCCTGCCTCTTCGTATCCTCAGTACTCGTCACAGAATCACACACCAAACGAAAATGGATACAGCAGGAGTTTCCCAGTGCCTCGACCAGCACCAGCAGCAGCTTGCCCAGTTGAACGCTGCCATGCAGGAAGTGCTCCAAACTCTGCATAATCTGCCCAGCGCTCCGGTTCCACCTCAGGGAGCGGCGAGTGCCCCCAATCCACCTGTTCCCAGACTATCACCCACTTCTGCAGGAACCCTCGCCCTACCGGAGCACTTTGACGGTAAAACTACTAAATGTAGCGGCTTCCTGCTACATGTTTCACTTTATCTGGCGCGTCAGCCTGGGGCATATCCATCTGACCAAGCCAGGATAGCGCTGGTGATTTCACTACTTAAAGGGAAGGCGCTGGATTGGGCCACGGCAGTCTGGGAAGGAGAGGAGGCAGTGGCACTACCTTACCCCACCTTCCTCGCTCGGTTCAGTGCGGTGTTTGATCATCCCACAGAGGGAAAGGAGAGGGTGAGCGTCTCCTCTATCTACAACAGAGAGAGGGGCCTGCGTCCGAGTATGCTCTGAGCTTTCGCATGGTGGCGGCCTCTTCCGGCTGGAATGAGCGTGCTCTTCGCACGGCCTTCAGGAGAGGCTTACGGGAAAACATCAAGATGGAACTCGCATGTCGGGACAACGAGATGGACCTTGATACCCTCATCACCATGTCCATCCGTCTTGACGACATGTTGTGAGAGAGACGGCGTTCCCAACACCTCCCGGAGTCTCGACGCTCACCCCATCTGAGCTATGGAAGCCGCCCTGCTTCCGAGTCCTCACCTATGGAGGTGGGCAGCACCCCCTACACCACCACGGACCACAGATTTCCTGGCGGCTCCCTATCTAGGCGGTATGACTCCTGTCGCCGCTCCGTGAGGGTTACGTCAGCTCCTATCACAAAACCATTGTTTTTAGTTCCCATAACAGTGTCTGGTTATTCCTTCTCTTCCATTTCTATTGCGATGATAGATTCCGGATCAGCGGGGAACCTTATAGATAAGGAGCTGGTCTCTGAATGGGGGTTGCCCACCGTGCCACTGCCATCTCCGCTACACGTCACCTCACTGGACAATAAACCCCTTGGATCAGGCACCATTACGGACATCACTCTACACATCACCATCACCATTCCCACACTACCGGAGCACCACGAGGAGCTGTCATTCCACATCGTCATGTCACCCCTTCACCAGATCGTCTTGGGATTGCCCTGGCTCAGACTACACAACCCCACCATCAATTGGAGCACTAATGGTATCACAGCCTGGTCTACCTCATGCCGGAAGACCTGCCTGCCGGTGGTTTGTTGTTCCACGTCAGTGGAGAGTCTGGAGTCCGCCCTCCAGCCCAACATTCCACGTGAGTATGCAGATCTCTCCGATGTCTTCTCTTCAGTAAAGGCTACGTGTCACCCTCCTCACAGGCCCTGGGACTGCACCATTGACCTGCTGGAGGGACAACACCCCCCGAAGAGTTGCATTTACCCCCTTTCCATGGCGGAGACTGAGGCCATGGAGAAGTATGTGGCGAAGACCCTGAAACAGGGGTTCATCAGACGCTCTACCTCTCCTGCCTCCGCTAGCTTCTTCTTCATGGCCAAAAAAGACGGAGAACTGAGACCTTGCATTGACTACAGGGGGCTGAATGCAGTCACCACCAAGTACCGGTACCCCCCTCCCTCTGGTTCCGTCGGCCATCGAGCAGCTACGAGGGGCCCGGTACTTTACCAAGTTGGACCTGAGGAGTGCCTACAACCTGATCCGAATCCGGGAAGGAGATGAGTGGAAGACGGCATTCAGCACTACCTCAGGCCACTATGAATACTGCGTCATGCCCTACGGCCTCGCCAACGAACCTTCTGTTTTCCAGTCCTTCGTCAATGACGTGTTCCAGAACATGCTGAGTAGACAAGTGGTGGTGTACATCGACAATATCCTGATCTACTCGGCTACGTTCGAGGAGCACATCAGGGACGTCCAAGCTGTCCTACTCCGCCTCCGAGAACACAGCCTGTTGGTGAAGGGGGAGACATGCGAATTCCACCAACAGGCCATCTCCTTCCTGGGATACCGGATCAGTCCTCAGGGGGTGTTCATAGAAGGAATGAAGGTTATGGCCAGTTCCCACCACCGTCAAGGGCCTACAGAGCTTCCTGGGTTTCGCTAATTTCTACCGGCGTTTGATCAGGTCCTTCAGCTCCATAGCCACCCCACTCACCTCTCTCCTTAAGGGTGGGCCTCAGAAGCTGGCCTGGAACCCTGAGGCTGATGTTGCCTTCAAGAGGCTGAAGGTGAGGTTCACCACAGCGCCCATCCTAAAACACCCAGATCCCTTCATCCTGGAGGCGGACGCATCGTTGTTGCCAGATAATTCCTGCGTCTGCGTCCTGCCTCTTTGTATACTCAGTACTCCTCACAGATACATTGTCTAAATATAAACTCAGCAAAAAAAGAAACATCCTCTCACTGTCAACTGCGTTTATTTTCAGCAAACTTAACGTGTAAATATTTGTATGAACATAACAAGATTCAACAACTGAGAGGTAAACTGAACAAGTTCCACAGACACGTGACTAACAGAAATGGAATAATGTGTCCCTGAACAAAGGGGGGGTCAGTATCTGGTGTGGCCAGTCAGTATCTGGTGTGGCCACCAGCTGCATTAAGTACTGCAGTGCATCTCCTCCTCATGGACTGCACCAGATTTGCCAGTTCTTGCTGTGAGATGTTACCCCACTCTTCCACCAAGGCACCTGCAAGTTCCCAGACATTTCTGGGGGGAAAGGCCCTAGCCCTAACCCTCCGATCCAACAGTTCCCAAACGTGCTCAATGGGATGGAGATCCGGGCTCTTCGCTGGCCATGGCTGAACACTGACATTCCTGTCTTGCAGGAAATCACGCACAGAACGAGCAGTATGGCTGGTGGCATTGTCATGCTGGAGGGTCATGTCAGGATGAGCCTGCAGGAAGGGTACCACATGAGGGAGGAGGATGTTTTCCCTGTAATGCACAGCGTTGAGATTGCCTGCAATGACAACAAGCTCAGTCCGATGATGCTGTGACACACCGCCCCAGACCATGACGGACCCTCCACCTCCAAATCGATCCCGCTCCAGAGTACAGGCCTCGGTGTAACGCTCATTCCTTCGACGATAAACGCAAATCCGACCATCACCCCTAGTGAGACAAAACCGCGACTCATCAGTGAAGAGCACTTTTTGCCAGTCCTGTCTGGTCCAGTGACGGTGGGTTTGTGCCCATAGGCGACGTTGTTGCCAGTGATATCTGGTAAGGACCTGCCTTACAACAGGCCTACAAGCCCTCAATCCAGCCTCTCTCAGCCTATTGCGGACAGTCTGAGCACTGATGGAGGGATTGTGCGTTCCTGGTGTAACTCGGGCAGTTGTTGTTGCCATCCTGTACCTGTCCCACAGGTGTGATGTCCGGATGTACCGATCCTGTGCAGGTGTTGTTACACGTGGTCTGCCACTGCGAGGACGATCAGCTGTCCGTCCTGTCTCCCTGTAGCTCTGTCTTAGGCGTCTCACAGTACGGACATTGCAATTTATTGCCCTGGCCACATCTGCAGTCCTCATGCCTCCTTGCAGCATGCCTAAGGCACGTTCACGCAGATGAGCAGGGACCTTGGGCATCTTTCTTTTGGTGTTTTTCAGAGTCAGTAGAAAGGCCTCTTTAGTGTCCTAAGTTTTCATAACTGTGACCTTAATTGCCTACCGTCTGTAAGCTGTTAGTGTCTTAACGACCGTTCCACAGGTGCATGTTCATTAATTGCTTATGGTTCATTGAACAACTTTGGATTTTTACGAATTATCTTTGAAAGACAGGGTCCTGAAAAAGGGATGTTTCTTTTTTTGCTGAGTTTAGTAAAATATCGGCTTTTCTCTTTTGAGTGTGATTAGACTGGGTTGTGGTTAATATTAGAGCTGCATTTATTCCCAGCATGCAATCAGAAGCACCCAAAATAAATAAATCTATCTTCATTAACCTCCTTGCTTATCTCAGGAGATTGCATGTACAGTTGAAGTCGGAAATTTACATACACTTAGGTTGGAGTCATTAAAACTTGTTTTTCAACCACTCCACAAATTTCTTTTTAGCAAACTATAGTTGTGGCAAGTCGGTTAGGACATCTACTTTGTGCATAACACAAGTAATTTTTCCAACAATTGTTTACAGATAGATTATTTCACTTATAATTCAATGTATCACAATTCCAGTGGGTCAGAAGTTTACATATACTAAGTTGACTGTGCCTTTAAACAGCTTGGAAAATTCCAGAAAATGATGTCATGGCTTTAGAAGCTTCTGATAGGCTAATTGACATCATTTGAGTCAATTGGAGGTGTACCTGTGGATATATTTCAAGGCCTACCTTCAAACTCAGTGCCTCTTTGCTTGACATCATGGGAAAATCAAAATAAATCAGCCAAGACCTCAGAAAAAGAATTGTAGACCTCCACAAGTCTGGTTCATCCTTGGGAGCAATTTCCAAATGCCTGAAGGTACCACGTTCATCTGTACAAACAATAGTACGCAAGTATAAACACCATGGGACCACGCAGCCGTCATACCGCTCAGGAAGGAGACGCGTTCTGTCTCCTAGAGATTAACGTACTTTGGTGCGAAAAGTGTAAATCAATCCCAGAACAACAGCAAAGGACCTTGTGAAGATGCTGGAGGAAACAGGTACAAAGGTATCTATGTCCACAGTAAAACGAGTCCTATATCGACATAACCTGAAAGGCTGCTCAGCAAGGAAGAAGCCACTACTCCAAAACCGCCATAAAAAAGCCAGACTACAGCTTGCAACTGCACACGGGGACCAAGATCGTACTTTTTGGAGAAATGTCCTCTGGTCTGATGGAACAAAAATAGAACTGTTTGCCATAATGACCATCTTTATGTTTGGAGGAAAAAGGGGGCCGCTTGCAAGCCGAAGAACACCATCCCAACCGTGAAGCACGGGGGTGGGAGCATTATGATGTGGGGGTGCTTTGCTGCAGGAGGGACTGGTGCACTTCACAAAATAGATGGCATCATGAGGAAGGAAAAATATGTGGATATATTGAAGCAACATCTCAACACATCAGTCAGGAAGATAAAGCTTGGTCGCAAATGGGTCTTGCAAATGGTCAATGACCCCAAGCATACTTCAAAAGTTGTGGCAAAATGGCTTAAGGACAACAAAGTCAAGATATTGGAGTGGCCATCAGAAAGCCCTGACCTCAATCCTATAGAAAATGTGTGGGCAGAACTGAAAAAGCGTGTGCGAGCAAGGAGGCCTACAAACCTGACTCAGTTACACCAGCTCTGTCAGGAGGAATGGGCCAAAAATCACCCAACTTATTGTGGGATGCTTGTGGAAGGCTACCTGACACGTTTGACCCAAGTTAAACAATTTAAAGGCAATGCTACCAAATACTAATTGAGTGTATGTAAACTTCTTACCCACTGGGAATGTGATGAAATAAATAAAAGCTCACAGGTCCTCAACTGGCAGCTTCATTAAATAGTACCCGCAAAACACCAGTCTCAACGTCAACAGTGAAGAGGCGACTCCGGGATGCTGAACTTCTAGGCAGAGTTGCAAAGAAAAAGCCATATCTCAGACTGCCCATCTTAATCTTTTCTTTTTATTGGCCAGTCTGAGATATGGATTTTTCTTTGCAACTCTGCATAGAAGGTCAGCATCCCTGAGTCGCCTCTTCACTGTTGACGTTGAGACTGGTGTTTTGCGGGTACTGTTTAATTAAGCTGCCAGTTGAGGACCTGTGAGGCATCTGTTTCTCAAACTAGACACTCTAATGTACTTGTCCTCTTGCTCAGTTGTGCACCGGGGCCTCCCACTCCTCTTTCTATTCTGGTTAGAGCCAGTTTGCGCTGTTCTGTGAAGGGAGTAGTGCACAGCGTTGTACGAGATCTTCCATTTCTTGGCAATTTCTCGCATGGAATAGCCATCATTTGTCATAACAAGAATAGACTGATGAGTTTCAGAAGAAAGTTATTTGTTTCTGGCCATTTTGAGCCTGTAATCGAACCCACAATTGCTGATGCTCCAGATACTCAACTAGTCTCAAGAAGGCCAGTTGTATTGCTTCTTTAATCAGCACAACAGTTTTCAGCTGTGCTAACATAATTGCAAAAGGGTATTCTAATGATCAATTAGCCTTTTAAAATGATAAACTTGGATTAGCAAACACAACGTGCCATTGGAACACAGGACTGATGGTTGCTGATAATGGGCCTCTGTACGCCTATGTAGATATTCCATTAAAGATCAGCCGTTTCCAGCTACAATAGCCATTTACAACATTAACAATGTCTACACTGTATTTCTGATCAATTTGATGTTATTTTAATTGACCAAAAAAAATAAAAAAAATCGAAAACAAGGACATTTCTAAGTGACCCCAAACTTTTGAACGGTAGTGTGTATAGCTCAGTGTATATATGTGTATATATACAGTATATATGTATATACTGTATACTCCGGACGGATTGTGAAATTAAAAGTGCTGAAAATAAAATGGTCTTTCTCCAAATGGTTCTAGTAGAGTAATGGTCTACCCTGACACATTACAAGGGGATAGGATGCCGTTCCCTCTGCTCCACCATTGATATTCATGGAGATTCACTCATGACAAGCACATCAAAATACCAGACAGCCGGTCAAAACCGTGGGCCCAGGGAAACTAGCTAGTGTCGCAGAGGAAATAAATCACAGCTGAACTGTGACGGAATTCTTGAAGTGAAGCTTTTTACTCCTTGACATGTCCTCTGTGTCTGTCATTCTCTATGATAGGAACCTAATGCTCCTCTAGTTTTGTGAGTGTTTAAATCAAAAGAATCTCTCAGAGACTAATGCTTTACTGACAAAGCAGATTGTGTATGTGTTAAAAAATACTGATTTAGGATCTCAGCTCTCCCCACCACAATCCTAACCTTCACAATTATTAGAGTAGATTTGAGAGATAATATTAGAGTGCATTGTTTTTGAGAGCACTAAGCGCATAAACAAAAGGAATAGAATAAACAGTGTCTACGTTTCCAGTTGTTGTAACAGTTTGTTGTCGTTTCTCCACTCCTGTCTTTACAGCTCCTATCAGGAACATCATCTGCAGCAGTTCCCAGGCTGGCCCACTGTCTGTGGACTGAACAGACACCATGAAGGGTCTATCAAGCAGCCGTAGCCACCACCATTTGGTCAACTGTGACCCTGGTTCCTACGATGCCCTAGGCCATGGCCACCACCCTGACCGCAAGCCCTACCTGATCAACCAGATGGACATGCCCATGTCCCACCCCTCTGACCACCCCTACTACACCCAGGTCCAGAGCCAGCAGAACCAGAGGAACCACACTGCCTTCCCCTCAGACAGTAGTGTGGTGCCCTATGGGACCTTCCCTAGACGACACTACAGCAGCTCACACCAAGAGCTGAAGGATCGGATGGGGATGGAAGAGTGTGCTGTGGTGCCCTATGGTGTGGGTGTTGGTGTGGGTAACATTGTTCCCAACAAGGGTGTCAATGTCCGCCTGCCTGTCAACCTGCTGGACCAGTTTGAGAGGCAGCCGTCGTTCACGCGGGACGGCTACCACACGCTGCAGTACAAGAGGACGGCACTTGAGCAGCGCAACGACAGCCCCGGACGCATCCGCCACCTGGTCCACTCCGTCCAGAAACTCTTCGCCAAGTCCCACTCCCTGGAGGGGCCACACTCCAAGCAGGGAAGCTTAAATAGCAGCAGGAACAGCCCCGAGAGCGAGACGCCCCCCACGCAGAAGCACCGCAAACGCAGCAAGAGCAGGGAGCGCTGCAAGTCGGCTGAGCCCAAGCACAGGAGCCCCACCTCGGGGTACTGGAGCTCAGACGACATCCTGGATGACCGAGACGTCTGCCACAGCCTGTTCCACAGCCCCACCGGAGTCATGACCATGGGCCGCCACCCGGACAAGTCCCAGTCGCAGTACTTTATGGAGGCCTTCAACACCATCAGCGAACACGCCCTGAAAACGTCGCGCAGTAATAACGACGTAGTAAAACACACCTGTGTCCCCTCCCATATCCCCATAAGCATGGACGCCCAGCTCATGAAGAAGAGCTTGTGGTCGTCCAGTCTAACGGTGAGCAGGGCTCGCCAAGTCTACCAGAAGGCCTCAGTAAACTTAGATCATAAAGCGCTAGTGAAATCTGAGGCTTGTCAGCAGGAGCGCTCATGCCAGTTCTTGCAGGTATGCAATTCTTTAAATTCACCCCTAAACCCAAACCCCCCTTATCCACCTACCTACCCCACTGGAGAGGATCTATCCCCCCTCCACTTTCATTTGATTTGAAGAGAGAAGTAAGTGCAAACCAGTAGTGGCCTTACTTCCTTTAATAGCCTTTTTTATTTTAAACCCATCAGTGACTGGCATTATTTCCTGTTTATAAACCTCTTCATTTCATAGATTTCCCAGTTTTTGGGTTCTTTAATTCTTTACTAATAATTTGGTGTGGTGTGTGTGTGTGTGAATGCAAGCATGCGTGTGTACTGTGTGAATATTCTCATGACGTTGTACACGAAGATTATGTTGCCAAACCCATCACCTCTGAAATTCCACTCACAAAACATGAGACACAGTTTGCACAACAGAAGCACAAACAGCACACCTCTAAATAGATCTAAGCACTCAACTTCAACTCAGTTTATTTACAGAAATATCCAAATACTGATTATTAATTATTATGTTCATGTAAATTATATGTATATGTTGTTCTCTACAGTAGTTAATCTCCTGTCTTTCTCACTCTCACTCGTTCTACACTCTAAATGCATTTTCTAATCACTGAATAGGTATATAATGTATAGCAGACATGTAGGAGTGGTTTTATGTATGATAGGCTAATAGAAGACTTTGAGACACAGCTTAGCAGTCAGCGACACTGTGAACCAGCACGTGTGGGCACAAACCTAATTAGTCTGCTTAGATGTTTCCCATGTATTCCCTATTATCCTGCAACAGGTAAAGGATCTTCATTTGATTACCCTGTTGCAGGAGAACGTTCCTGCAATGCAGGATATTTAAAACTTGTAGTGTATTTGAGATTTAAAAAGGCTTCTGAAGTTTGTAACTTCCACTGTGAAATTCACACTTGATTTTCCCATACGAAAAATGTATCAACCACTTCAAAAATGTCCATTAATTATAATCCACATAATAATTCACATTTCCTGCTGTAGCAAACTGGCTCAAATTAAGATCCTACATCTGTATCTCTTTCTGCTGTATATAGTTACTCTGTTACCATAGAAACACCCTCCAACATTAGTGACAGGATTGAGTCGAAGGTTGGGATAGGATAGTGGTAGCTGTGTTATTAGTACAAATGGAGACCAATTACCTATATGTCTGTGAGTCGAGTGCCATGTGAGAAAAGATTTTAAAAAATGTATATGCAGCTTTTTGAAATTCTGTAAAAAAAACTGGAGCTAAGCATTTTGATTTCTCAAATCTCAGATCTAAACTTCTAAATTAGTGTAGTTATTTTGACAGGGATGTTGTGAGTCGATTTGTCGTGTTTAATGTTGGAGTTAGTTATTTTTAAGTTGATATTGATACTGTATTGTGTACATGAATGTCCTACAGGGAAGACCCCAGTGACAAATACACATGCACAGTACCCAATTACTGACATATTCTTGGAATTATTTGCTGCCGCCTTAGCCAATCATCACAACATTTAGATCTTCAAATATTCAGCCCCACACTGTGTACAGTGAACGGTTAGCTATAGTAAATAATAGTAACCAATGCTATACCAGACATGTAGGAGTGGTTTTATATATGATAGGCTAATAGAAGACATTGAGACACAGCTTAGCAGTCAGCGACACTGTGAACCAGCACGTGTGGGCACAGACCAAATTAGACAAAGACATAATCCAAAACTTAAAATACACTGTTGATTTTAGGTGCGTTATAACATTTACTGTACTTTTTGCCGCATTTGTTGATAACGAAATCTGAAAATACTCGGGCTTCATTCAGTAACATGATAAGAATATTATTGAAACATTTTGGGTAGGTGCAACATAACACCAAAAAATTAAAAGAGTTTGAGTGAGAGGTCTAACTGGTGTTTCCAAGGGGCCACACACATTTCAATGCACTTTTATGACTCAAAGAAGAGTTCAACTATAAGGTGCTTTTTTGAGCTCTCCTAGCTGTTCCGTTGAGGAACTAGAGCAAGCAAACTTGTAGTTGTTTTCTTTGAAATTCAGCCCTGCATCCCCGCCTTTACACAATTAATGTTGTTGTTTATGCAATCCAAAGACGGTCCATTAAAAATCGCAATCTGGGTCAGGTGAGCGTAATTTGACAGCTTGTTCTATTGCCAACATGACTAGCTAAATTATAAAATACCATCTTACAGTGTTAGGCTTTCACTAGGCAATTCAGAGAAGCGGATCGTAATTTTAGTGCGCATAGAATGGAGTCGTGAGTGCATTCAGATGTGTGGTCCGCAGCAAATTTTCTTCACAGTACAACAAACGTAGGGTCATTCTGTTCAGGACAACCCATGGTATAACTCCATGTCATCTTGTAACTGTACATCAAACATGGTATACGTTGACACTGTATATTGCATGAGTTTTATGATATGGAAATGTGAAGTGCACATTTGGACTCACGGATGTTTGGCTTGCTTGTATGACATCAAAGCAGTATTTATTATAATCCTCAAAGTCTCATCTTTCAAAATACATCAAGTCCTTGTAATTTGCAGCATTTCCCTCACTCAGACAATAAAACATTTGCAAACTTTCCCCAATTATCTGGAGAGATGGGGGCAACTTCTTGTTGCGCGT
This sequence comes from Coregonus clupeaformis, assembly GCF_020615455.1. Taxonomy (NCBI): domain Eukaryota; kingdom Metazoa; phylum Chordata; class Actinopteri; order Salmoniformes; family Salmonidae; genus Coregonus; species Coregonus clupeaformis. The sequence continues at coordinate 17,076,467 of NC_059212.1, forward strand.
GATGCTCATGTTCAGAATGGCTGTCAGTCAAAACCCATACAGAGCTGTGAAGCGGAGACCCTGAGCTCTGACTTCAGATATAGCATTTTATTGTATAGCCACTGCGTTCTCATTTAGGCACTTATCAGTGTCCAAATCTGCTATTTTCAGCCCGTATACGGGAACAAGTGTAAAAGGCTACACCTCAAATACACTACAAGTTTTATATTTCCTGCATTGCAGGAAAGTTCTCCTGCAACAAGGTGATCAAATTAATACCCTACATCTGTAGTGTGTGGGCATGCAGCCGCTCGGCGGTAATAGAGTAACTCTGACTCCACAGCCTCCTTTTATAGTCAACCTGCTCATTTCTGCTCTGACGACAAAAGCCCTAGTAGCCTAGCCTGCCCAGCTCTGGCTGTCTCCCTAGTTACCAAGGCTCCTCTCCCTCTGCAGATTCATGTAATTACTAAGTCTTCGGAGGAGTGGGATTTTCTCTCCTCCAGCATCAACTTAGTCTCCAAAGTATTTTTGAATGCAATATGGTAACTACCCAAATTGGGTATATCATTGGAAGATTAATAGATACTCTCTGGTAACCCATTCTTTCACTGTTTCTGAATTAACCTTATAAAGAAGGGACACCATAATCCCTCTCAGGATGGAGGATGTAGTGGTATTCATATTAGCACATCAACTATTATACAATAAAGAATAGTTTGGAAGTTCGGGTTGTGCTAGTGTTTGTGCCCTAGTTTTACTAATTAGTTTAACCCATATGTCTGGCTACCTCATTGTGTTTCTCCTTCAATCTATTCTTTCCCTCTCACCTATACAAAGCCTTAAAATACTTTGTTTCAGGTTAGCTCAAATGTTATACCACCCTGATGTTGTTGTTTGAGCTCAGACAGACACCCTAGTTCTCTGTGAACATCCTTTTGATAAGTCTGTGTGTGCCCTTAGGGAGACTCCACACTAGCAGATGCCCAGGTTGTCAGGAAGACGTTTTTAGTGTAATCATGTGAACTCACACCAGCCTCTCCCTTAATTACCTATTTATTACCTTCAATACTCAGTATGAGAGTTAGAGAGAGGTAGGGGTCTGACTGTGCGTTGGATGTTGTTGTGACGCTGGGTTGGCCGGACCGGACCAGGTAGATGTGGGTTCATGGCGCCATGCATTCATCCGTGGAGGTGCCTGATGCCCTGTTGTCACCTCCCCCGTCCCCACAGGTGCCCCAGGACGAGTGGAGCAGCTTCTCGCCCCTGGGGGGGAAGGAGGACGACATCCCGTGTCGACGCATGCGCAGCGGGAGCTACGTGAAGGCTATGGCCGAGGAAGAAGACAGTGAAGACTCGGAGGGAAGTCCGAAGCCGTCGCCAAAGGTCCAGGCCCAAGGTCGACGAGCCAGCTATCTCAAAGCCACCCAGCCATCACTGACTGAAATGACCACCTTAAAGTAAGACTCCGCTCTATGACATTTTAAAGTGACTTTAACTTACTTTCATTATCATAGTCCTTATGATTTCACATTCTTTGGGTCATTTAGGTATACACCTTAGTATACCTAAATGACCCGTTTACTGCAGTGGGGGAGAAGCATGAAGAAATCAGACAACTGTGTTAGGATGAGGTCCTCCGACCCCCAGCTTTATTGGTACTTTGGACTGCCTTAAAGTAGTGCAAGGATTTCTGCTGATAATTTGATACCATTATATAGAGAGGCTGCTCATAGCATTCAGTATCACTCTGACATATCTGGGACTTACAGCTAGAATTTGTGAATTCATTAAAGCAGCATCCAATTCAAGAGACAGCCCAGCCCGGTGCCTGTACGTTTTCCCCTGCATCCCGTTCCACTCAGTGAGTAAAGAGTATTAAAGTTTCAAACACCAGGGGAAATGACTGGAAAGTTCTACTGACTGTAGATGAAGTGAGAAACAATTTTTAAATGAGCCTTTCAGTTGAAAAAGTACAGTATATTCTAAGTTATATCATTATATTCTTCTAGGTTTATTATAATCTGCACAATGAACAAATATGTCAATCCCTAAGCATTGAAAACATCTCTCAATTTAAATGTGAAAGGATCTTTGACAAAAGTTGAGCTAAAGGCACTAGCATTGTGTGAAAAGCATCCCTATCCGTGACTGTGATCCGTGTTCTAAATCAGCTTGTATTGGCTTTCTGTCTAAAGCTCTGCATGCCTCATATCGTTTGATAGTGTACTGTGCCTCTCCTAGTTCTGTTGTTCATGTTCTGAACTCCACTAGGCATCTGAAACAGTTTGGCAGGCACTAAGTGATCCTTAGATTACCACATCTGCTGCCCGATGGTTACTGTACTGAATGTGGGCCATGCAGATGTACTACTGCACTGTGGAGTAATGATGTGATCATCCACACTGATGAATCGGCTTCCCAATCAACAAGAACAAGTTTGATTTATTACACGAAAACGAATGTATTTAATGTTTTAGGAAATAGATAAGTGTAATAGTTTTACACTTTTGTTTAATTTTCTCTCTTTGACGTAGGCCTACAGTAGTTCATAGGCTCCATAGACTTTGCACTAACATCATTACATTTACATTTTAGCAGGGATGTGATTAGATTATCCCCAGAAACAAACCAGGCTGTCTCTGTTTTTAATTAAGTACCCACACTGCTAGAGAAGGTATGGTGATTAATTACATTCATTAGCCTGGGGAATTCTCTTTAGAAGTGCTGTACTCACAGAATGGAACTTCATTGCTGTGTTGTTTGACTTGGATTACAGGCAGAGGGTATGTGTCATCATTAATGATATATCCATTTTGATTCAGTTATCATATACAGTTGAAGTCGGAAGTTTACATACACTTTAGCCAAATACATTTAAACTCAGTTTTTCACAATTCCTGACATTTAATCCTAGTAAACATTCCCTGTTTTAGGTCAGTTAGGATCACCACTTTATTTTAAGAATGTGAAATGTCAGAATAATAGTAGAGGAAATGATTTATTTCAGCTTTTATTTATTTCATCACATTCCCAGTGGGTCAGCAGTTTACATACACTCAATTAGTATTTGGTAGCATTTCCTTTAAATTCTTTAACTTGGGTCAAATGTTTCGGGTAGCCTTCCACAAGCTTCCCACAATAAGTTGGGTGAATTTTGGCCCATTCCTCCTTACAGAGCTGGTGTAACTGAGTCAGGTTTGTAGGCCTCATTGCTTGCACATGCTTTTTCTATAGGATTGAGGTCAGGGCTTTGTAATGGCCACTCCAATACCTTGACTTTGTTGTCCTTAAGTCATTTTGCCACAACTTTGGGAGTATGCTTGGGGTCATTGTCCATTTGGAAGACCCACTTGCGACCAAGCTTTAACTTCCTGACTGATGTCTTGAGATGTTGCTTCAATATATCCACATAATTTTCCTTCCTCATGATGCCATCTATTTTGTGAAGTGCACCAGTCCCTCCTGCAGCAAAGCACCCCCACAGCATGATGCTGCCACCCCCGTGCTTCACGGTTGGGATGGTGTTCTTCGGCTTGCAAGCAATCCCCTTTTTCCTCCAAACATAAAGATGGTCATTATGGCCAAACAGTTCTATTTGTGTTTCATCAGACCAGAGGACATTTCTCAAAAAAATACGATCTTTGTCCCCATGTGCAGTTGCAAACCTTAGTCTCTTTTTTATGGTGGTTTTGGAGCAGTAGCTTCTTCCTTGCTGAGCGGCCTTTCAGGTTATGTCGATATAGGACTTGTTTTACTGTGGATATAGATACTTTTGTACCTGTTTCCTCCAGCATCTTCACAAGGTCCTTTGCTGTTGTTCTGGGATTGATTTGCACTTTTCGCACCAAAGTACGTTAATCTCTAGGAGACAGAACGCGTCTCCTTCCTGAGCGGTATGACGGCTGCGTAGTCCCATGGTGTTTATACTTGCATACAATTGTTTGAACAGATGAACGTGGTACCTTCAGGTGTTTGGAAATTGCTCCCAAGGATGAACCAGACTTGTGGAGGTCTACAATTTTTTTCTGAGGTCTTGGCTGATTTCTTTTTATTTTCCCATGATGTCAAGCAAAGAGGCACTGAGTTTGAAGGTAGGCCTTGAATTACATCCACAGGTACACCTCCAATTGACTCAAATTATGTCAATTAGCCTATCAGAAGCTTCTAAAGCCATGACATCATTTTCTGGAATTTTCCAAGCTGTTTAAAGGCACAGTCAACTTAGTGTATGTAAACTTCTGACCCACTGGAATTGTGATACAGTGAATTATAAGTGAAATAATCTGTCTGTAAACAATAGTTGGAAAAATTACTTGTGTCATGCACAAAGTAGATGTCCTAACCAACTTGCCACAACTATAGTTTGTTAACAAGAAATTTGTGGAGTGGTTGAAAAACGAGTTTTAATGACTCCAACCTAAGTGTATGTAAACTTCCGACTTCAACTCTAGACCGGTTAGGATATATATTTTTAAGGTGTTATGGTCATGTTTAATAACAATCGATGTATTGTATGTGTCCCACATTTCTATGTGCATTTGTGTGCGTATTCTTGACATTTATCTGTCTGCCTTTACTGCTTGTTAGATAATGCACCACAGTCATATGATTTATGTTACCAAATGGCAAACAGTAAGTCATAGGGATATATTACCACAGAGGCACAAATATGCTTTGTCATTATTGTACACTGATCCCAATGCTGTCGCATATCATTTAATTTGCTTTGGAAGGATTAAGAGACTTATGACCAATGACCAGTGTGATGGTTTATGTGTTTAATTTGCTATATTAGGTGAAGTGTATTATAGATCCACTATATGATGTACAATTACTGGACTACTGTGAACATTGATTGGGATACCATATGACACAGTGCTATTTCATGCCATTAATGGTACAGTACAGTGAATGTCATAGAAAAGGCTATTGTAAAGGAAAGAGAGAGAGACGCACATATGTCCAAGGACGACACAACCCCAACTCTGACTGAAGCAGAAACATATTGGCTTATTCCACACCAATGACATCATGCATAACCAAATCCCTTAAGATCCCAACACTGAGGCAGCCGCAGCTCTTCCTTCGCCCTTCAAGCACTTTAGGTTCGAACTTTTTCCATTTATTTTGTTCTGCTGGAGTCGGAGTCTAGCTCCCAGAAGGCTTTTGGACCACAGTGGAGTTTCAGTAGTAGCTTCTGAACCAAAAGAACCATGCTGCAGCAGCAGAGTAGACATGGAGTTTAGACATAGAGTTTCTCAGGTGCCAGCCCAACCCATCCCAGCACTGTCCTAGATGTCTATTCTGCTTGGCTTCCCTCACTGCTGCTGCTTAGCCGAGGTGTCTGTCAGTACGGCAGGCGGTAAAGAGTTGCGTGGGCGGCCTTAAGTGAATTTAGCTGTTTCTCCTCAGCACTGTGGTCGCTGGCTGGCCCAACCTGCTTTATGGGAGAGTGCATAATGGAGATAGCTTTGCAGCTGTAACCAGCGTCTATTCCACTAAGCAGTGTATATACACTGAGTGTACAAAACATTAGGAACACCTGCTCTTTCCATGACATAGACTGACCAGGTGAATCCAGGTGAAAGCTACAGTATGATCCCTCATTGATGTCACTTATTGAATCCACTTCAATCAGTGTAGATGAAAGGGAGGAGACAGGTTAAAGAAGGATTTTTAAGCCTTGAAACAATTGAGACATGGATTGTGCGCCATTCAGAGGGTGAATGGGCAAGACAAAAGACTTAAGTGCCTTTGAATGGGGTATGGTAGTAGGTGCCAGGCGCACCGGTTTGAATGTGTCAAGAACTGCAAAGCTGCTGGGTTTTTCATGCTCAACAGTTTCCCCTGTGTATCAAGAATGGTCCACCACCCAAAGGACATCCAGCCAACTTAACACAACTATGGGAAGCATTGGAGTCAACATGGGCCAGCATCCCCGTGGAACGCTTTTGACACCTTGTAGAGTCCATGCCCTGACGAATTGAGACTGTTATGAGGGCAAAAGGGGGTGCAACTCAATATTAGAAAGGTGTTCCTAATGTTTTGTACACTCAGTGTATAATGCATGCAAGGAGCAGAGTGGACAAACATGGAGTCAATCAATCAAGAGATCTTGTTGGATGTATTTAACTTACCACAGTGAGCATTAAGGAAATCTGATGTGAACGTGCACTGAGCATCTTGATGAGAGAGGATCGAACACATTGTTATCATCTATCATCTGGTTTGATTATGTTTTGATGGTGAAAATTAGACACAGCGTGTTATCGAACCAAAATAGACTATACCTCTCAATTGTGGTCTGAAAAAAGATTTGTATCATTTAATGTTCCAGTGTGATGATCCATGGAACCATAATTGTGACACCTGTCCAGCTTGGCAGTTCCCCAGGAACGTCTCTCTTTGAGCTGTCCATCTGACGTCACTACAGCTAACAGTACCATACCTTTGACTGCTGATCAGAGTGAAGTGGACTACAACTCACATGCATCACTAGATGATGATGACATGCACATTCGTCATGAGAGCCCAGGACATCAGAGAGTAGCCTGATACCAGATCTGTTTGTGCTGTCTTGACAACTCCTTGTCAGTGAGTGATCATGCTAACATCAGGAGGCATTATTATTAACACCTGTTTGTTGACTTGTCTTCATTGGCAGGATCTCCACCGAACACTCTCCGAAGCTGCAGATCAGGAGCCACAGCTACCTGCGGGCGGTGAGTGAAGTTTCCATCAATAGGAGCCTGGACACCCTGGACCCCAAAGGGCTCCTGGACCCCAAAGCGCTGCTCTCCTCACCCCAATACCGCTCGCGAAACGAGAGCTACATGAGGGCTATGAGTACCATCAGCCAGGTTGGTGCTCCCAGCATTACGTCACCGTCTCTGGTGCTACGTCTGTGCAAGGGAGGAAAGTCACATCAAGTCAAAGTCCAAGTCAAATCAGCCATGAAATCAGCCACAAATTCATCTCTCAGCTTGAGATGAATTTTATTTCAAACCAGTCTCAATGTCAATGTTCAGCCCTCAACCATCAAGAGTCAACCTAAAGAGGTGAAGTAAAATGGCACTACCATTCCATTTACCATATCTCCTCTCTAGAGTTACACAGTCTGCCTTACAACCAGTATAATAATCCTAGCTCACTGCCTTTAAAGCCAATTGTGAATTGTCTTATAGTATTTAGAAGATAGCATAACAGAATAAATCATTATAAAAACCGAAACCATTATCACTTTACCTCCATACTGTATGTCATACACATTACTTCATGTTACTCTCAGCTAAATAATAATTTAAACATTGATTAAAAGATAATCATCAAAATATTGTACAGCAATCTATTCCAGGGACATTGTAGATAAAAAGTATTTTCCTTACATTTCAGAGTAAACTAGTCACACAAAATATTTCTAATGAGTAACCTTATGCCCTTTGCTTTTCATGTCTGGAATTACAAATATAACTCACTGGACTATCATCTTTCAAATCTGTGAAATCTCCCAAACTAAAATGCGATAAAGTTTTGGATTAAGAATCAGTTTTCACCAACTGTTTCTTGTTTAATACCCACCCTCAGTTATCAGTGAAAATCAGATGGAATTACAAAACATCTCAGCATGAGTCTTGCCAAAAGCCCCTCAAGCTCTCGTCTTTCTGTGTAGGAGTGGTATGCTTTAGACCGTATCCAAACCCTCCTTATCCCACCCTAACCTACAGAATGTTATTGAACCATCTTAGATGCTCTGGTTCTTGTCTTACCTTTTCTCAATTTGTCTTTTCTCGAAGATCCAAGGTTATTTTAATGCATTTTGAAAAGGATCGAGGAGAGAGGATGCCAGAAATAGAGGAAATACAAGTTGAGAAGGGAATGCCCAACTCCTTGCTTCAGTAAATCAGAGCTCTGTTTTAGACCCTGAATGAACTCTCATCATCCCAAACAATCTCTTCATTACACTTGCTTGTTCTCCAATTAACATTGACCCTCACTCTCCCATTCTCTTTGACTCTTCCCATTCTCTTTGACTCTTCCTCCTCTTGCTACTGCTGCATTGTGGTTCCTCTTCTTCTTCTGTATTTCTCTTCCTTTCTTCCTTACTTCTCCTAATGATTTCAGATGTGTTTACTCTGCCCATCAGCATTGAATGTGCACAGCTATTAAACTCTAGGTAAGTGGCTTTTCTATGGTGCGTTCCCCAGGTTAGGATTAGGATACTGATATTTGGATGTACGGTTGTGCTGCACCCCCTCTCTCCCCCATTGTCCCCCACTCCCCGTCCCCTTGCAGGTGAGTGAGGTGGAGGTGAACGGGCAGATAGAGCAGGTGTGTGAGCAGGTGTACAGCGAGATGGAGTCGCAGGCCATGGATGCATTGGACCTGCCCATGCCGAGCTGCTTCCGCATGCGTAGCCACAGCTACGTGAGGGCCATGGACCAGGGCTGCTCAGAGGATGAGGGGACATCCCTGCTGCCCGCCTCACCCCCCAGGACCACCACCACCGTCAGGACCATCCAGAGCAGCACAGGTCAGTCGGTTTATCACTCTTATAATACACACTGAGTAGTCACAGGTCAGTCTAGATCTGTTACTCTGTTTATCTGGCCAGTCAAAATATACACTGCTCTACCATACCACTGTCCACGGTAGCAAATGGCAGTGTCTTCTCTCGATCACCCTTTAACCACCACCAGCAGCAGTACAGATCTACTGGCTAGCAAAAACAAACGCTGCTGCACAGACCAATAAAGGTCAATGTCTCCACTGGATCACCTTCAATACACACCACCACCACTATGGAAACCCTCAAGAGCGCCACAGGTTGGTGTGTTTATCCCTTTCACAACACATATTGATCTACTTTACCAACACTGTCAGGGAAGCACATACCAGCAAAGGTCAATGTCAAGAAATACTCTCTCCACAGCATCACAGTATGTTCACCTGACACCCAAAACATACACCACCCCCACACAACACACTATCATAGCAGCACTAAGCCTGAGGATGCTTGCTGTATTTGTAAGCAGGAGGATTAAGAGCCTGAGGCTTATCACCGCTCTATGTCTTTGATAGGAGATGGGTCTTTGAGTGCTATGGTCAAAACATGGCTTCTTGCCTGGTCCAGGCCACATGAGGAACATAAGCATCTCTCCCTGGTATTTTAAACCATTATTATTATATACAGAACATTTCAAATCAGAGCTGGTGTGTGGAATAGGCTTGGAGAAATGGCACTAATTTCTAAAATGTGGTTAAGGGATCTGAAGAAAATCCCCTTTTATGATTGGTTTTAATCCAGGCATTGTGAACATGCTTACAAGAAGAAGAAAAAAATCATTTTCTGTAATGAATTGCATATTATCTGAGATACAGTATGTGTTTATATGATAAAGACTCTCTGAAATTCACTGTTATCAAGTTATTTATAAAAAATGAAAGTATGTTTTTATAATTTCACTGAAATGCTTCAAGCGTCTTCATCAAACGTAGAGACTGCCCCGTCAGATGAGTCCCAGATGTCAGTGCTGATTTGAGTTGAACTTCCTGCTACCTAGTTTGACTGTTCCTCTGGGAATTCTTAGATTGTTATCCTAGTGGCAATCCACTGACAGCAAGGCTCAGTTTGACATCCCAGGATGAAACGTTAAGAGACATCTGTAGTCCCAGGAAATGACCACCTGGACCCTTTTGCCATATTCTAAATTAAAACAAATGTATTTTTGCAATAATTATTATATTTATAGATAACCATAAAAGGACAGATACCATGCAGAGGTGGAATGAAATAATAACAGAACTGCTAAGGACAGATCTCTCTAACTGATGTTGAGTTGTGTTGTCTTGTGAACATAAAGGAAGGTGGCATTTGCTTATCTTCAGGTTTAGCTCTTGAAACTGAGAAAGCTTGAGTACTGCAACAACAAAGACTTCAGATATGCGTAGTTGATGAAAAATAAGCTAGGAACAATCTTCTGAAACAAATAAATAATAAAGTATGTATTTGACTTCCCCTTCAACTCTTTGCTGGTGCTGCATGTCTGAATTAAGATTGCCACTTTCCATCCTGCTGCTCTGTGCCCGGGGCTAGTCAAGGCAGACATATGGGCTGGACCCACAGGAGAGCTGCTTGGGCGAGTGGAGAAAAGAGAGAAAAATAAAAACAAGGGACATGGGATGAGAGAAAGTGTGGAGGGAAGTTTCTGGACTAGTTAATTTTTCACGATGGCCGTTGGGTCTGAGTGAAAACATCAAGCTGGCATTTGCGTCCCGTCCCGACTCTGCCATCAGCACTCCACAATAACTCTAGATATTTGAGCTGTGTGGGGGATCAGAGGCTGCTCTCATCAGTTTGATGCCCAGATCTACTTTGCATGTTAGAGAATGGACCCGAGAGTGATACTGTTTTTCATTTTACTGTATGTGGGCACAGAGGCAGTATATGTTTTTGTTGTACTCTGTACAGTACAGGTATGTTATTGTCAATGCGTCATACATTTTCATCATTATTTCTCTATAATCTGACCTATGATGTCCTTGTCCACATCAAATAAAAGCAGTCGAAACAGATTTCTAATAAGGCAGCAGAGTAATTAGGCGTTAGGGGAGCATGGCCCTGAAAGGGGTCATCCTCAGTTAAGAGCCAGGCTAAGACATCTAAAGCCTATGCTAATCACTTCCCCTTTCTGGCCCATGCAAATCACTTCCCATTGCATCTCTGATATCCTATTTTCCCACCATTTATAATTTTCCCACCCCATTTCAAAAGGCAGACAAGCCATTTTATTTTTAGATAATTCTGCCTAAAAATATATAATTCTATTGATATGAATACGGGCGTCATCCTTTGATAACCTTGCGTGTGAATTGAAAACAGCAGCAACAACGTCATGAACTGTTTTGTGAGGAGTAGAGACAGAATAGGGAGTCAGCCTCAGAGTACGGCCCTGACAAAACCTTGTGGTGTTGTGAGGAAAAGGGTTTTGGTCCACAAGGTTTTGAGGCAGAAATAAGACAGCCAAGCTCATCAGAGTGAGGCCCTGACATTGACGTGATGCTTGGTGTGGAGTGGAGGGCGTGGTGGAGTGGAGGGAGTGGTGTGGTGTGGACAGAGATGGGCAGTATTTATGTTACATGTATTTGAAATAGTATTTTGTCATTTGTATTATACTGGGCTGAACTACACTCCAATGTGTTTTGTAACAAGATACTTTCAAGAGCTGTAATTTGTATTTTCAAAATACAAAATACTTTTCTATAAAAAAAAAATTATAGCGGTTCACCATTTTGTGGCCCGCTTTCACCCTACGTTGGTATCAGAAGTCTGATGGCACTATAGTGTGAAAAGAACGTGTGTCTGCTAAATTAACTAAATATAAATGTACAGTACCAGTCAAAGGTTTGGACACACCTACTCATTCCAGGGTTTTTCTTTATTTTTACTATTTTCTACATTGTAGAATAATAGTGAAGACATCAAAACTATGAAATAACACATATGGAATCATGTAGTAACCAAAAAAAGTGTTAAACAAATCAAAATATGTTGTATATTTGAGATTCTTCAAAGTAGCCACCCTTTGCCTTGATGACAGCATTGCACACTATTGGCATTCTCTCAACTAGCTTCATGAGATAGTCACCTGGAATGCATTTCAATTAACAGGTGTGCCTTGTTAAAAGTTAATTTGTGGAATATCTTTCCTTCTTAATGCGTTTGAGCCAATCAGATGTGTTGTGACAAGGTAGGGTGGGTATACAGAAGATAGCCCTATTTGGTAAAAGACCAAGTCCATATTATGGCAAGAACAGCTCAAATAAGCAAAGAGAAACGACAGCCAATCATTACTTTAAGACAAGAAGGTCAGTCAATCTGGAAAATGTATATGATGAAACTGGCTCTCATGAGGACCGCCACAGGAAAGGAAGACCCAGAGTTACATCTGCTGCAGAGGATAAGTTCATTAGAGTTACCAGCCTCAGAAATTGCAGCCCAAATAAATGCTTCACAGAGTTCAAGTAACAGACACATCTCAACATCAACTGTTCAGAGGAGACTGCATGAATCAGGCCTTCATGGTCGAATTGCTGCAAAGAAACCACTACTAAAGGGCACCGATAAGAAGAAGAGACTTGCTTGGGCCAAGAAACACGAGCAATGGACATTAGACCGGTGGAAATCTGTCCTTTGGTCTGATGAGTCCAAATTTGAGATTTTTGGTTCCAACCGCCGTGTTTTTGTGAGATGCAGAGTAGGTGAACGGATGATCTTCGCATGTGTGTTTCCCACCGTGAAGCATGGACGAGGAGGTGTGATGGTGTGGGGGTGCTTTGCTGGTGACACTGTCAGTGATTTATTTAGAATTCAAGGCACACTTAACCAACATGGCTACCACAGCATTGGGACTATCATTTGTTTTTCAACAGGACAATAACTCAACACACCTCCAGGCTGTGTAAGGGCTATTTGACCAAGAAGGAGAGTGATGGAGTGCTGCATCAGATGACTCGGCCGCCACAATCACCCGACCTCAAACCAATTGAGATGGTTTGGGATGTGTTGGACGGCAGAGTGAAGGAAAAGCAGCCAACAAGTGCTCAGCATATGTGGGAACTCCTTCAAGACTGTTGGAAAAGCATTCCATGTGAAGTTGGTTAAGAGAATGCAAGAGTGTGCAAAGCTGTCATCAAGGCAAAGGGTGGCAACTTCTAAAATCTAAAATCTAAAATATATTTTGATTTGTTTAACACCTTTTTGGTTACTACATGATTCCATATGTGTTATTTCATAGTTTTATTGTCTTCCCTATTATTCTACAGTGTAGAAAATAGTAAAAATAAAGAAAAACCCTTGAATGAGTAGGTGTGTCCAAACTTTTGACTTGGCGGTTGGTGACGTTTAAGATTAGGGAGGACGATTAAATGTTTTTAATAATCATGGCCTTATTTCTATTACAGCATATTGGATAACTGTCTGTCCTTCATCCAGCTCAATGTAACATCGATAGGTTTAGGCTACTACATGATACTCGAATTTGCCCTATACCCATCATGAGGTTGCTACAACCTAGCCTACAAATGAAAGTTTATAACGTAGGTGCCCAGGTCGAGACAAAAGGAGTAATGAATCTGACGAACAGTGACACATTCAAAACCGCCTTGCACACTCTTGCCTGCATCTAGCAGATCTAGGATGTAATCATTAGTCCAAACAGTTGCAAAATGTTAGGTTTAGCAACTAAAACAAGAGTTTATATTGGACAAATTCAGGTAGGTCCATCCCCGTTTCATTCAGTTTGTTTCTGTTTAAGAAACGTTTTGCAACAAAATTGGCGGAATAAATACACCTATGATCACACAGTTCACTTTTATAGCAGCCATACAAACAGCATCCTCACATCTACGCGCTCTCCTCCACTCACATTTTCCCTTCGCTTGTGGACTTCAGTATACAACACACCAGCTGTCTGTGACCAGTCAAAAAAAACTCTCCAAGCCAAACCTTCATACCATAATCGCTGCACACAGCCTACATCGTTGTCACCATATTAGCTAACGTTATAGTCAACATACAGTATCTACTAGAACTAACACATTAGTAAACCCACAATCCAACCAAATATCTCTCTCTCGTGCTCTCTCTCTCTCTGCTGCATCTCCTTAATTGTTTAAGAAATGTATTCAAAACTGTTCAACTATTGTCTTTCTCTTTGAGTCAACTACTCACCACATTTTATGCACTGCAGTGCTAGCTAGCTGTAGCTTATGCTTTCAGTACTTGATTCATTCTCTGGTCCTTTGATTGGATGGACAACATGTCAGTTCATGCTGCAAGAGCTCTGATAGTTTGGAGGATGTCCTCCGAAATTTGTCATAATTACTGTGTAAGTCTATGGAAGGGGGTGAGAACCATGAGCCTCCTAGGTTTTGTATTGAACCAGAGGAGGATGGAAAATAGCTGTCGTCCAGCTACACCATGGTGCTACCCTACAGAGTGCTGTTGAGGCTACTGTAGACCTTTATTGCAAAACAATGTGTTTAAATCAGTTATTTAGTGATGTGAATGTATTTAGTATAGTTTTATCTAAAAAGCATAACTTTTTTAATGTTTCACTATGTCTATTTTTATGAAATTCACTGAGTAGGATGGTCCTCCCCTTCCTCCTCTGAGGAGCCTCCACTGATTTACATTTAGTTCATTTAGCAGACGCTCTTATCACACCATAGTGCCATCAGACTTCTGATACCAATGTAGGGTGAAAAGATGGTGAACTACTATAATGAAATTGTATAGAAAACTATTTTGTATTTTGAAAATACAAATTACAGCTTTCGAAAGTATCTTGTTACAAAATACATTGGAGTGTAGTTCAGCCCAGTGCAATACAACATACAAAATACTCAGAAGTAATTAAAATACGTACTGTATTTCAAAAGCATGTAACAGAAATACTGCCCATCTCTAAACTAAGGTAGATAAACAACAACATATAACAGTCATAGCAAGTAAACGTTTCTGTAACCATTACTGTGATTGTTGTTGCTGTTCCGGCCGGCTACTTGCAAATTAAATTTCTGTATTTTAAAATACAAAATACATTTGAAAATAGTATTTTATTTTGATACATGAGTATTTTGTCATTGTATTTTGTCATTTTTGCCCATCCCTGGGTGTGGAGTGAGTGGGCAATCCCAATGATAGCTAATCGCCATGCTGCTGTGAGAGAGAGAGAGAGAGAGAGAGAGAGAGAGAGAGAGAGAGAGAGAGAGAGAGAGAGAGAGAGAGAGAGAGAGAGAGAGAGAGAGAGAGAGAGAGAGAGAGAGAGAGAGAGAGAGAGAGAGGAGAGAGAGAGAGAGAGAGAGAGAGAGAGAGAGAGAGAGAGAGAGAGAGAGAGAGAGAGAGAGAGAGAGAGAGAGAGAGAGAGAGAGAGAGAGAGAGAGAGAGAGAGAGAGAGAGAGAGAGAGAGAGAGAGAGAGACTAATCGAGATGAGAAAAGGAGAGGAGGACCGATCACTTATGGGACAGTTAATGGGGAGGAATGTTGGGGCTGACATCAGAGGGCACCTCTACCCCTCGTACATGGCTCTGAGTCTGGCTCCCTGAGACATACCATCTGCCTCTGGGAATGGAAAGCAGGAGATGGGCATAATTGAAAGTTGTAACTCAGGTCTCTAGGTTATTTTAGGTGAATGCAATTTACAAGGAAGCCTTGTTGAAGTCAGATACACTTGGTTCTGTTTATCTGATTAAGTTTTTAAAAAGCACAGAGTAGACTGAGGTAAGTTTTTTACATTCAGCATCATTCTGTCAAGGGAAATAAGGTATTCCTATTAACAAAGATATCTACATATATTTCAGGATGTTGTGTATTCCTGGAAATAATCTGAATTCATGTAAACATTACAGTTTTGAAAACATAGCTTGTCCCAAAAAAGTGGTCTCTTGGCACAACTTACGGGGAAAGTTGAGCAGCAGGACAGGGTAAGTTAAGCTGCCTACAAATTTCTGTACTGAATGAAATATTACCACTACTTTTTACATTTTAGTCATTTAGCAGACGCTCTTATCCAGAGCGACTTAGTGAGTGCATACATTATTTTATTTTTCATACTGGCCCCCCGTGGGAATCGAACCCACAACCCTGGCGTTGCAAACACCATGCTCTACCAACTGAGCTACATCCCTGCCGGCCATTCCCTCCCCTACCCTACCCTGGAGACCCATGGGGCGGCCAATTGTGCGCCGCCCCATGGGTCTCCCGGTCGCGGCCGGCTACGACAGAGCCTGGATTCAAACCAGGCTCTCTAGTGGCACAGCTAGCACTGCGATGCAGTGCCTTAGACCACTGCACCACTCGGGAGGCCATTAAAAAAAAAAAAAAAGTATATCTTTATTTCCCAAACACAATTCAACACAATCACAATCACTTTTTTGTCTTTTAATAATTTTAAGCATATTTTAACACAGGCTTAAGACCTAACAAACACTTTTTTAAACACTTTTAAAATAGGCCAGGCCCTGTTGTTACGTCATAGCATCCCGTGTAGCTCAGTTGGTAGAGCATGGCGCTTGCAATGCCAAGGTTGTGGGTTCGATTCCCATGGGGGGCCAGTATGAAAAATGTATGCACTCATTAACTGTAAGTCGCTCTGGATAAGAGCGTCTGCTAAATGTCTAAAATGTAAATATCCCAGCGATAATGCCTTGCATTATGCCTGGGAAGTAAACACTTCAATTTGCTCAGCTTGCCATTTGCTCAAACATTGTCTCAACTTGCCCCAAGGCAAACATTTTGACTGTATTAGTCCAGACAGTTACAAGGATGCACTTAAAATTATCTACTTTGGTTTAGATACAAGCATCATGAAATTAATTTGACTTACTGAAAATCTGTTATTTTTACCTAACTTGCTTATTACTTTTTCCATGTGATTTCTTCCTTCACAGACTCGATGAAATTATGATCCCTTCCTAAATATTTGGTCAAATTATTAATTTTGTGTATGGTTTCCTAGAAACAAGGGTGGCTCAATTTAACCCTTTGGCTGAACTCTCCGCTACCCATTTCCATGTCATTCTTGATTATTTTTAAAGTCATATTTTACTAGACTCGCGATGCCATCCTTCCAAGTATCGTTAGTCATGTGAGGATGCCTGGAAAGCGAGGCTATATTTGTATATAATGTATGCGGCAGATCAGATTTGGTGCTTCAGAATCCTGTGATACTTTTGAAAGTGTTTTCCATCCATCCTTCCATCCTTAGTAATCTGTGACAGTTGATGTGTGTGAGTGACGTGTTTCCCTAAACAGCTGCGACGATGGGATCCCAAGAGGCC
This sequence comes from Coregonus clupeaformis, assembly GCF_020615455.1. Lineage (NCBI taxonomy): Eukaryota > Metazoa > Chordata > Actinopteri > Salmoniformes > Salmonidae > Coregonus > Coregonus clupeaformis. The sequence continues at coordinate 17,093,289 of NC_059212.1, forward strand.
CTTGATGTGTAGCTGCGAGTGGGTTTAGGTGCTGGTGCTGAAAGTAGATGTGTGATTGTACATGACATCCGTGTAATACTGGTGCAAGCTGAGCCCTAGGGCTCTGGCTGGCTCATACATACAGCAGAGGAGAGAGGGAGGAGGAGAGAGAGATGAGAAGAGGAGGGGATAATATTACCGCTCAGGAGTTGTGCAGTCAGAGCTGTTACGAAAGGATGTCTCCTGGAGTAGGACAAGAATAGTGTAGGTACTGAGTGTACTCAGTGTAGGGATCAGTGTTTGGGGAAAGAGACCACTCTTAACACACTAGCTGTTATTGTATTGTGTTTCAGTGACATTTACTGTGTTTCTAGGTGTTTTCTTCAAGAGGCAAAGCATTTACACTAACAAACTACAGTATCTTAAAAATAGTGACCTTCGTCTCCAACAGGCCAAGCAAGGCGCTAGAATACAAATATCCGCCATCTTACCCTAGACTATTATTTCCTCAGACACTGTTATACAGTGTAAACAACACTAGCTATAGCTGGAGAGACACTACATGACCAAAAGTATGTGTACACCTGCTCGTCAAAGATCTCATTCCAAAATCATGGCCATTAATATAGAGTTGGTCCCCCCTTTGCTGCTATATCAGCCTACACTCTGCTGGGAAGGCTTTCCACTAGATGTTGGAACATTGCTGCGGGGACTTGCTTCCATTCAGCCACAAGAGCATTAGTGAGGTCGGGCACGGATGTTGGGCGATTAGGCCTGTCTCGCAGTCTGCGTTCCAATTCAGCCCAAAGGTGTTCGATGGGGTTGAGGTCAGGGCTCTGTGCAGGCCAGTCAAGTTCTTCCACACTGATCTCGACAAACCATTTCTGTTTGGACCTCACTTTGTGCACAGGGGCATTGTCATGCTGAAACTGGAAAGGGCCTTCCCCAAACTGTTGCCACAAAGTTGGAAGCACAGAATCGTCTAGAATGTCATTGTAAGCTGTAGCGTTAAGATTTCCCTTCATTGGAACTAAAGGGCCTAGCCCGAACCATGAAAAACAGTCCCAGACCATTATTCCTCCTCCACCAAACTTTACAGTTGGCATTATGCATTCGGGAAGGTAGCGTTCTGCCAGATGGTGAAGCGTGATTCCTCACTCCAGAGAACGCGTTTCCAATGCTCCAATGGCGGCAAGCTTTACACCACTCCACCCGACGCTTGGCATTGCGCATGGTGTTCTTCGGCTTGTGAGCGGCTGCTCGGCCATGGAAACCTATTTCATGAAGCTCCCAACTAACAGTTTGGAACTCGGTAGTGGGTGTTGCAACCGAGGACAGACTATTTTTACGCACTACACGCTTCAGCACTCGGCGATCCCGTTCTGTGTGCTTGTGTGGCCTACCACTTCGCAGCTGAGCCATTATTGCTCCTCGACGTTTCCACTTCACAATAACAGCACTTACAGTTGACCGGGGAAGCTCTAGCAGGGCAGAAATTTGACGAACTGACTTGTTGGAAAGGTGTCATCCTGTGACGGTACCACTTTGAAAGTCACTGAGCTCTTCAGTAAGGTAATTCTACTAGCCAATGTTTGTCTATGGAGATTGCATGGCTGTGTGCTCGATTTTACACACCTGTCAGCAACAGGTGTGGCTGAAATAGCCGAATCTACTCATTTGATGGGGTGTCCGCATACTTTTGTATATATAGTGTATGAGTCATGTGGGGCCTGTCTCCGTGCTTCATTCCCAGAAAGAAGACCACCATGGACTGAGGTCCTGCCTGTCTGTCAACCACTGTTAACCTCCAGCCTAGCAGAGCATGAATGAGGAGTCAGTCCACGTCCGGCTACTAACTCTGAGTCTGATGAGCCTGTCCTTCCTTCCGCTGACGCTGTATGTGCCAAAACACACAAGAGGGCTCTACTTCCACTCTGACCCTGTCGAGGAATACTTAAATATTCTGCTGAAACTGTGAATCAGTTGACAGATACTTCCTACTGTGTACTGGAGCAGAGGAGAGGAGATGCATATGGGAAGAACTTGATATACACAGCAGAATTTCATATTAGAAATTATACATTTTAAGATGGAATGGCATTAGATTCCTGAATTACAGGCTTTGAACGCATGTAACACAGGATAATCTCTACTATGCATGTTTATTAAAGTGGCTTTATGATGCCAAAGCAGATTATTTTTATAGATGTATGCCTTGGTGGCAGTGGGGATGGGGGCATGTTACATGTTGAAGTCCTTTAGCAGTTTGGAAGTCTTTTAATGCGTTTCTCCATGATTCACATCATCAACTTCTACCATAGCACAACAATGCACATATCCCCTTTCACATTTCACAAGGGCTCACGCTGACAAGAACGAGCTGACATTGTGTGCAATTAAAAGGAAATGGTTGTCATGGCACTTCTTCTTACAATGGATTTGCCTGTCCACAGGGACCTTCAGCGTGGTTTATACCGTACTTGACCGTACTTGACCAACTTCATATTTAGCTTTTACTAGAATTATAATTACCTGTCTTGAGATAAGAAGGCGCTGTGTCATACTCACTCAAGGTCTCAATCCGTTCTCTTGGGTTCTTACTCATAGTCTTAATTCTGTACATTCCCCACACAGTGCTGGTGACAGAGAATAGCAAAGGTAGAGATTAGTCTCAATAACTCAAGCAACAGTGTTTTGTAAGCCGCCATGTTTGTTGTTGTTTTCTATGTAGGACGGTCCTAATTAGAACACTGTACTTGGCTAATGAGCTTTCTCTCCCCTGAAGCCAATAAGGTAGTTCTGTTTTTTATTTTTAATACATTTGCTAACATTTCTAAAAACCTGTTTTCACTTTGTCATTATGGGGTATTGTGTGTAGATTGATGAGGGAAAATAATAATTTAATCAATTTTATAATAAGGCTGTAACGTAACAAAATATGGAAATAGGGGTCTGAATACTTTCCGAATGCACTGTATGAACATACAGTTTGACTCATTTCACATATGTACATACTTCCACCTACACTGCCTGCTGAGTGATCATACATGGCTGAATGCAAGAAATTAAGAATTCAACATGGCTCTCAAGTGTTATACGTCGTCTACCTCTGTGTTTCTGTCTATTCTTGTGTAGCAGGGAGGGAGACATACACACACACACTGTAGGGAGGGACCACACATATCTGAGCTGCCTGTCCGTGAAATGGAGACGGATTGATTAGTCTTCTTGGCAGTGCCGGTGTCATTCACACTGTCCTTTAAGAAAGACCAGGGTTAGTTGGCTCTGCTGAGGAGGCTGCTCTCCCTCTCCTGGCAACAACAACACAAGGCTACTCATCTCATCATACTGATACCCTTTCACACTACTGAGCCAAACTGAGCTGTACTGGGCTGGTCTGCTTATGCATCCACCGTAGTTGCTGAAACCAAACAATGTAAAAAATTTAAACTTACAATTGTAAGGCAACCAGCTGCAATAGGATTGTGCAATAGGATTGTGAGATTGCTCAGCAAAAATGTTATTGAGCAAACTCACAACAAAAAGTTTGTGTGTGAACATTTTGTTGAGGAAACTCACAATCCTATTGCAGCTGGTTGCCTTACATTTGTACGTTGAATCAACAACTTGTTCACTTCATTGTCAAATGTCATACACAACCCTGGAGGGACCTGCTACTAGGAGGCTATTATTAACAGCATCATATCTTTATTCTGCCTCATTGAGTAATGTCTCTACAGCACATTAGGCTTTGATGGACAAATTATGGTTTTGTTATTAGATATATATGTTTTATGTATGTAATATACAGGGAATTGTCATATTATGGTCCTCAATGTATACACACATGCACGTACACCACACACACACACACAAACACACACACACCGACAGTCAAGTTGTTGCAGTAACATCTTCCCCCTACCAACTGGAGAAAGTGCCTCTGTGCTTCTCTATCCATCACATAAAATTTCCATAAACTGACTGTAGACCTCCAATCATGCTTTACATTTTCAGATGATGACAGGAGCCTCACCCAGGACTGTGAGACAGTGTTAGTTCCCATTCCAGGCTTAGAAACAGGCAGTAGGGCCAGGGGAGTCCCGGGGCGGGAGGGTCACACTGCACACACTAATGAGCTCCACAGTCTCAGTCAGATCAGAGCTGGTGTGTGTCTGTGTGATCCCTGCCTCTCCCTGCCAGCCATCACTTATCAAAAATATCTACAGGAGAACTCGCATGGAAAATACAGTAGCTGGCTACCACAGAATCCTTTGCCTCTACTTATAATTAATTCAGATGAGGTTCTTTTGTCTGTCTAATTTAAGAATTTAAGATATGGCATAAAACTGCAGCCGTTGAGATACAGTATGTAGATTTGAAATTAGTTTTATTGTCTTATTTGAAAGAGGAAATGTGAAAGGTATGGGATAGATGGAGGACAGTGTTTTGAAAGGATATAGCTGAATATGACCAAGTTTTTTTGCATAGTTTTAGAACAATCTTCACTTTTTACTTTCCTTGTCAAGGTTAAAGATGAGGCCTACTCTTTTTCACACCATGTTTTAAAATGAAATCCCCAAAATGAGCCAGATTTCTATAATAAAGGTTTGGTTGTTTTAGATGCGGAGATATCAAACGATATCGAATTAGTGGGTGTTTTTTTGATGCACGCATGACTGTAAGTCGCTTTGGATAAAAGCGTCTGCTAAATGGCAAAAAAAATTTTTTTAAAATGTGCTTCACCAGTTACTGTGGATAGAAGTATGGCGTTTGTCTCTGTGATGTATAGTCAGAACAGATACGACCTCTTCCTCTCAGCCTCCCGATGCGCCCCTGGTCTGGTCTGGACCTCGGCGCGATGCTTCCCCTCTCCTTCCTCCTTCCTCCCACGATGCACCAAGCCCTGTCTGGACCCTGGTGTGGGAGACCCCGAACCTGGAGAGGGGCTGACGTCTGGGTCTGGACTGGTGCCGCTGACCGGAGCTAAACTGGAAACCGGTGAAGCGGACTGCTATGGATCCGTTGACCGGGGCTGGATTAGGCACCGGTGGAGCGGACTGCTGGCTCCGGAGTGGAGCCGCTGACCGGAGCTGGACTGGAAACCGGTGGAGCGGACTGCTCTGGCTCCGGAGTGGAGCCGCTGATCAGTGCTGGACCAGGCCCCCGGTGGAACGGGCACGGGCCGTGCCGGACTGGGAACACGCACCACTGGCTTGGTGCGAGGAGCAGGCACGGGCCGGGCCGGACTGGGAACACACACCACTGGCTTGGTGCGGGGAGCAGGTACGGGGCGTACCGGGCTGGCGACACACAACACTGGTTTGGTGCGAGGAGCAGGGACAGGCGTACCGGGCTGGCGACACGCACCACTGGTTTGGTGCGAGGAGCAGGGACGGGCCGTACTGGACTGGGAACACGCACCACTGGCCTGGTGCGGGGAGCAGTTACGGGGCGTACCGGGTTGGCGACAAGCACCACTGGTTTGGTGCGAGGAGCAGGGACAGGCATACTGGGCTGGCGACACGCACCACTGGTTTGGTGCGAGGAGCAGGGACGGGCCGTACTGGACTGGGAACACGCACCACTGGCGGGGAGCAGGTACGGGGCGTACCGGGCTGGCGACACGCACCACTGGTTTGGTGCGAGGAGCAGGGACAGGCGTACCGGGCTGGCGACACGCAACACTGGTTTGGTGCGAGGAGCAGGCACGGGCCGTACCGGACTGGGAACACGCACAACTAGCTTGGTGCGAGACGCAGGCACGAGGTGTACCGGACTGGGAACTGTCGTTAGAGATCTCCGACTGTACCAGTCTTTTACTCTCCGCGCCCAGTCCTCCTCCAGTAAGGACTCCTCCTTGAGCCCCCACGAGTGCAGTGGTCGGGGCTCTTCTCTATCGATCCCCGACCAACCTTTTAGCCCCCCCCAAAAAAAATATATTGGGGCTGTCCCGCAAGCTTCCTCCTCGGCCGACGCCTTCTGTGTTCCTCTCCCGTCTGGGCCTCCTCCTTCGCCCAGGGTCCTTTTCCTGCCAAAATCTCCTCCCATGTCCAAAAACTCTTCCCCACCTGTGTCCAGGGTGTCTGCTGCTCCTGGGCACGCTGCTTGGTCCGTTTTTGGTGGGATCTTCTGTCACGATCGTTGAGAGACGGGTCAGACCAAGGTGCAGCGTGGTATGCGAACATTCTCCCAATCCTCTTCTGGATCATCCAAATGCACTCTAGCAAACTTCAGACGGGCCTGGACATGTACTGGCTTAAGCAGGGGGACACGTCTGGCACTGCAGGATTTGAGTCCCTGGCGGCGTAGTGTGTTACTGATGGTAGGCTTTGTTACTTTGGTCCCAGCTCTCTGCAGGTCATTCACTAGTTCCCCCGTGTGGTTCTGGGATTTTTGCTCACCGTTCTTGTGATCATTTTGACCCCACGGGGGTGAGATCTTGCGTGGAGCCCCAGATCGAGGGAGATTATCAGTGGTCTTGTATGTCTTCCATTTCCTAATAATTGCTCCCACCGTTGATTTCTTCAAACCAAGCTGCTTACCTATTGCAGATTCAGTCTTCCCAGCCTGGTGCAGGTCTACAATTTTGTTTCTGGTGTCCTTTGACAGCTCTTTGGTCTTGGCCATAGTGGAGTTTGGAGTGTGACTGTTTGAGGTTGTGGACAGGTGTCTTTTATACTGATAACAAGTTCAAACAGGTGCCATTAATACAGGTAACGAGTGGAGGACAGAGGAGCCTCTTAAAGAAGAAGTTACAGGTCTGTGAGAGCCAGAAATCTTGCTTGTTTGTAGGTGACCAAATACTTATTTTCCACCATAATTTGCAAATAAATTCATAAAAAATCCTACAATGTGATTTTCTGGATTTTTTTTCCCTCAATTCGTCTGTCATAGTTGACGTGTACCTATGATGAAAATTACAGGCCTCTCTCATCTTTTTAAGTGGGAGAACTTGCACAATTGGTGGCTGACTAAATACTTTTTTTCCCCACTGTACATTCATACTTTGATATGTTGTAACTCTATGACATACTGTGCATGTTTGTTTATGTGTGTGTGTTAAATATCCTACTGCCTCACAAGTACTGTATCTCTCCCATGGTTCCCCACAGTGTCATCATGCATCACCACCTATAAGAAGACCCCACCCCCGGTGCCGCCCCGCACCACCACCTCCAAACCCTTCATCTCTATCACAGCCCAGAGCAGCACTGAGTCAGCCCAGGATGCCTACATTGATGGCCATGGCCAGGGGAACAGGGACAGCCACCCCCGGGGAGACATGACCGTCCAGTCAGCCCTGTCCAACTCCACGGAGAGCATCGACAGCATGAAGGCCCTGACGGCAGCCATCGAAGCGGCCAACGCCCAGGTCCACGGCCCCGCCAGTCAGCATGTCTCAAACAGCAGCATAACCATCACCACCACCTCTGCCCTGGCCCAGATCACTGAGGACAGCAGGAAGGAGCAGGCCAGGAGGGCCAAGTGCCAGCTGTCCATCGGCATCCAGGTCTGTGGTAGACACTACCTCACAACAACTTTTGAGGTGTCCTTTGACATTTAGTTTGATCTGATATGGGAATAATAAGAAATGTATTAGGTGAAACAAGAGCCAGGTTTTGAGAGACTGGATCCCCATCCCCTTTCTGAGTTGACAGGATGTGGTTCTACTTTTGCTCTATACTGTTCTCTAGTGGCAGATGTTTACATTTACTTCAGCCTGGTGTTCTGTATATCAGTTTCCCAACTCCTGTCCTCCATTACCACCGACCAGCACACATTTATGTTGTAGCCCTTGACAAACATGCCTGATTCAATTAATCCAGGGCTTGATGATTAGTTGACAAGTTGAATCTGGTGTGCTTGTTGAGGGCTACAATAAAAATGTGTACTGTTGGGGGTACTGGAGGACTGGAGTTGGGAAACTGCGTGTATATTGTAGTGACTGAGAGATAAATCTATATTTTATCGTTCAATTTCTTTCTTTGATGATTTTATTTCCAGGTGGACGGGCCAGAAGAGGAAGCTTTGGAGATGGAGGACCAGTTCAAGTTCCAATCAATTGGGGTCCAGGTGGAGGACGAGAGGGGGTGAGTCTCTGCCTCTTTGTCTCTGTCTCTCTCTCTCTCTCTCTGTCACCCTCTCCCTGTCTCTCTCGCTCTCTTCTCTCCCCTCTCTCTCAGTCAGATCAGAATGTCAGTCGCTCACTGTTTCTTGCCTTCATGACCTTTTGTGTGAAAGTCCAGAGAAAGGCATCCATTTACAAATGAAGGCCGTTACCAAGGGAGTCATGAGGGATGCTGGGGGAAGAAGACTGAGCCTAGGGTTGTGAATGCAGTGGAACAGTTGTGCTAGTGAAACGGACAGTTGTGTTTGTCTGTTGGCCTCGCCGGTGACACCTCTTCAGTGACTTCAGCTGTGTCCTCTCCAGCTAACCTGCGACTGCAGTCTGACAAGGCAAACCAAACGCCTACACTCTGTAGACTTTTTTTTTCTATGCCGGAGATAGAAGTTAGAGAAATAATCCTGGTAGACTTGCTGCAGCTGGTGTCTCAACTTCTGTTAATGAGGATCACTGACCGCCCACTACAGCAGCCTAGTCATACTAAAGACTGTGGGAGTTTTAATATGAATCAGAGTGAAATTATTCACGTTATAAACCTTATTGTATATTTCTTCCTGGTTCCTACGTGTGTTCTGCTCCACCCTATGCGTTGTACAGGACAAATATAGCATCAATAGTCATCGGCATTGTAAGGCTGTTCTTGGACAGCTCTGCTGTGTGTCTATAGTGTAGGGCGCTCGCTCTAAAGGAATAGTCATGGTGGGTGGTGTTTCACAGTAGTAGCCTGCTCCATGATGACTGCAGCCTAGGGCCTCTTCCCTTCCCTTCCCTCACTCTGTGTCTCTGTGCACCTCCCACACTACCTCTCTATGTGGGATGTTCATTCATGGTGCAATGGATTGGCTCAAAATGTGGTAAAATACACCTTCCATCCATCAGAATGGATTAAATTCAGGGCCTGGGGTTTTTCTGACCACATGATCTGACCCGGAAAAACTCTGGCCCTATATAGGCTTAAACTGGGGTTCAGAGTTTTTCCTGGTCAGGTCACCTCAGACTGGGCACTGATGTCTGTCTCCCCCTGTTGGCAGATACCGGCGGCTCACCCGCTCCAACAGTGTAACAGCCGCAGTACAGGCTGACCTGGACATGCCTGACATGTTAGACAGCCCCCTGGACTCCCCAGAGACAGACCTGCCCTCCTCAGTCTCTGTGTCACACCAGTACTCCCGCGACGCCGCCACCTCGCCAGCCTCCACCGTCAGCATCCAGGGCTCGGGGAACCACTACCACGCCTGTAACTCAGACGACTACGATGACGTGGGCTTCGACCCATCCATCCTGCCCCCGCCCGATCCATGGATCGACAGCTTGACCGAAGACCCCCTGGAGGTGGTCCAGAGGTCCGTGTGTCAGCGGGACGGGCGCTGGTTCCTCAAGCTGCTGCAGGCTGAGACAGACCGCATGGAGGGCTGGTGCAGACAGATGGAGCAGGACGAACAGGAGAACGACCTGCCTGATGACGGTGAGTCTGGCCGGTCCAAAGGCACTTATACCACTACCTATCACAAGTGTGTGTGTGTGTGTCAGTGGAGGCTGGTGCTGCGTACTTGTGCGTAATTGTACCTGTGATAGGTACAATTAGGTGGACTCATTCCAGCCATTACACTGAGCCAGTCCTCTGAGTTCTTCCTCCAACAGCCTCCACTGGTGTGTGTGTGTGTGCTATCTGATATGTGTTTACATTGTCTTCCTCTCCACAGTCTTGGGGAAAATAAGGCTTGCTGTGGGAAGTGCTCAGCTCCTGATGTCACAGAAATTCCAGCAGTTCCGGGAGCTTTGTGAGGAGAATCTGGTGGGTGACTTTTCTAGTTCTCCAGCTTCCTTTGTCCCACTCCCCCTGTTCTTCACATTAAAGCTGAGATAAAACTCTGTTTTGTTCTTCCCCTCTTTACTGATCTGTGATCAGAAGCCCAATGCCCACCCGCGGCCCATCTCTCAGGACCTGGCTGGTTTCTGGGACATGCTCCAGCTGTCCATTGAGAACATCAGCCTGAAGTTTGACGAACTGCACCAGCTGAAGGCCAACAACTGGAGGCCCCTGGACCCCCCGGAGAGAAAGGTAAAACAGGCGTCCAGGACCAGCTAGTGTCTGTTTGTGTATGACACAGAGTACATCATGATACCGACCGGCTGAGACATACTCATCATGCCGAAACAAATCAGTAGCTTTCTAACTCATTGCATGATCTAGTATCGCTGTTGTAACTTCATAATTATTATTTATTAACATACTGTATCAATGTTTTTGGGGGGTTTGGCAACAACTTACTTTTGTCTAGATGGTGAGGGTTTATTAGATGTACCCAATACCTTATTAAGTGCTTTACATGGCATGAGTCACACATTACAACATATACACCATCAATAGTTTTATACACAATCCTATTTTAACACAGTGAAAAACCTCACACCCAAAAGTTGTTGAATGTTGCCGTTTTCCTGTCATGTGTTGTATTAAAGTCAGTAGAGTTGTTTTTACTGTTCTGTATCATGGCTGTTGCATTTTATACTCTTGATTTTCTGACCGCTTCTCCATGTTTTTGTTTTGTTGTTCTTGTCGACAGTGAGCTGGTTTTGAGAAGTCATTCCATCTGGCACGCACCACGAGGCCTGACCTCGCTGGGCCACCGTACCTCATGCAGTCGCTGCATCGCGTGTGGTTGTCTCTCTGTAGCGCTAGCCGTGTGCTGCAATAGGTGTGTGAATGCTGTCTGCGCTCCTGGGAGGTGGCTAACTGACTATTTGTCATCCCTGTTCAGGAGAGACGGATCCCTCCTCCTGTGCCAAAGAAACCCCCAAAAGGTCAGCCTCCCCTGGCCCGAGATAGGTCCCTGGAGAGCTCCGAGAAGCAGAGGCTGGATGCACGAAAGCGCTTGATGGCTGCCAAGCGAGCTGCGTCGGTGAGGCAGAACTCAGCCACCGAGAGCGCAGACAGCATCGAGATCTATATCCCCGAGGCCCAAACCAGGCTATGAGCCCTGTGGCAGGCACACCTTCACCACTACACACACACTCTGGCTCACACACACACACAGATTAACTTACAGTACACCTCACACACCGCTAGAACACAAACACACAGGTAAACACACATAAGCTTTTAACAGTATGGTTCCTGTGGGCAAAAACACAGAGACCTACTCCCACTGATAGGTAAGTGCAGGGTGTTTGTAATATAGTCACACTATTTTCTCTGTAGTGGGAAGAGAAATGCCACCGGTATAGTTGTTTCTCTTACATATTATTATCTGTCTCTCACAAATTTGATCCTGGTCTTGTTTCCATCTATGTAACATAGATCCTCGCCTGAAGATGACCGCTTCGTGATCCTTCTTTTAAAAAGTTGAGCACTTTTACCCACACCTGTGTAACATCCACCATGATCTTGCGAAATGTATAGTGTTCTTATTCAATGTAGACAGCTGTTGATATCTTAACAGAAAGCAAACATAATTATGTTTGAACATTTGGTTTCTTTAGCTCTTTGTACTTTCACCTAAGCATGGGCCAAACAGAATCCCTTGCTTCATGTCCCATTCAACCCTCAATCTTTTTTCTTTGATTGTAACATAATTGGCAAATGAACAGGGTATATTATGCTTAAGAAATATTTGTTTGAAATCAGATCAAGTAAATGTGTAAAACAACTGAACACTTTGGTTTTGAAATCCCATCTGTAAAGATCAGAGATTTGAGACAAAAAGGATGCCTTTATATTTCTGTAGCCAATTCTGTTGGTTTATTATGCTGAAGCTGTCTATTGTTACGACATAGTTGCTTATTCTAGAGAAATATCTGTTTAAACTTTTTAGTAATTCTTGGTACAAGGACAACTATAGACAATATTCTTTGATATATGTTCTTAACTAAACCTGCTTTCCATTTTGTAAAGTCTGATGGGTGTCTAAAGTGGATTTATGACAACTGAGGATCTTTGCGATGATGAGCCACCCAATATGAAATACCCTAAAAACAGAGGTACACTAAGAATGCAAGTAGTTTTATTCCTTAACAATGTTTTTCCAGTAGCAAGTTCAGTGGTTTATTTTTATTAGTAAACTGTTTCTGGGTATATTAGTTAAATCTCAAGTGGGCCAGCGTGATGCTCCTGGAAGGCCATGTGACTGTCTCTGTCATGTGGTTCAGCAGGCTTAGCTCTGTGTTATTTCTCAGGAAGAGATGGAAATTCAGTCTGTCAAATCAGGGTCTCCTAGTGCTGGTGGTCTGTGTGTGTGTTATTGACATGTGCGTGTGTTTGTGCGTGCGTGCCGGTTTGTGGGTGTGCGTGTCGTTTTGTGTGCATCAGTGTTTAGAGGTGAGTGTGTGTGTGTGTGGATGTGGGTCTCATAAAGTGCTTCCTGATTTCCTCGGTTGACATGTTGGCCTTTCTTCAATACGGTCAAGTAGCCTCATGAACATAACTGTACATAGTCAAAACGCCACTTGTACTTGAAAATAACAATTTGTGTGTTTGTACAGAAATGATACATGAGGGTGTTCCAGTAAGCATGCAGACACAATATTAGTATTACAACATCTATACCTAAATTATTTGTTTATTTATTGAACTATTTATTTATTGATGATTTAGTTTTTTTTTACTGTTTCTGTTCAGTGGTCTGTCATGCTACTCTGATCGTATGTTGTATTGTATAGAGATTATATGTGCATACATATGATAAACACAGAATAAAATCATTATGAACACTGTTCTTGGTCTTGACCAGTATTTATTTACACCGACTGATTCAATTTTTCGTCAACCTGATGTACTTTTCCTATCTTGACCACTGGGTGGCACTGATGTGTTTTGAGATATTTTCTTCAATGTGATGCCTCAGCATTTATGATCCACTATTGGACAAAAAAACTGAAATACCTTTTATAGATAAAAAAAATATATGCCCAAAATGTGGATCCACTAAGGAGGAAAAGGGATGCATGCTTTTGTCTTGACATGCAAACAGGTGTGTAATGCCTACACATTATGATAATATCCGTGTTGACCACCAGGAGTTCTCAATGGCAGGAAACAACAGTGGCTTGTTCCTAGAAAACATAACAGAATGTTCAGATTAAAATGTATTGCGTAGAACAGACACAGGCCTACTTTTCTGTTATGAAGCCGACACTCTTAGAAAAAAAGGCTATTCGTTTGTCCTTATAGGATAACCCTTTTTGGTTCCAGGTAGAACACTTTGGTGGTGAAAAAGGTTATACTTAGAAGCTTGTATTAGTGAAAGGGTTCCACTTGGAACCAAAAATAGTTATTTTAGAGGGTTATATGGGGACAATCGAAGAACCCTTTATGGTTCTAGGTAGCACCTTGTTTTCTAAGAGTGTAGAGCAGGGTTCTTCAATTCCGGTCCTGGAGGGCCGAAACACTTCTGTTTTTTATTTCTACCTGGTAGTTAATTGCACTCACCTGGTGTCCCAGGAATGAATTAGCCCCTGATTAGAAGGAGAGGATGAAAAACAGAGGTGTTTCGGCCCTCCAGGACCGGAATTGAAGAACCCTGGTGTAGAGTAAAAATCGTCAGCCTTCACATTAGATTTCTATCTGCAACTTTACTAGGTGCACCCCATTAATGGCTTACTACATGTTGATTTAAATTACTTCATCCAAAGGAACAAAGCAACAAAACGATATGTTTGTGTAAAACTTAAATTGCATGATTTGTCAATAATTAATATTCAGATATCCATATGAACATATCACAACTTGCCTGTCAAGATAGGGGAGAGCAGATGGGTTAAATTTCACATCAGGGGTCAATTTTTCCAAATGTTTTATTTAGGTTAAAATAACCTTGTGCTGTGTTAAATTACACGACATGGCCAAAAGTATGCGGACACTGGCTTGTCGAACATCTCATTCCAAAGTCGTAGCCATTAATATGTAGTTGGTCCCCCCTTTGCTGCTATAACTGCCTCCACTCTTCTGAGAAGGCTTTCCACTAGATGTTGGAACACTGCTGCGGGGACTTACTTCCATTCAGCCACAAGAGCATTAGTGAGGTCGGGCGCTGATGTTGGGCGATTAGGCCTGGCTCGCAGATGGCGTTCCAATTCATCCCAAAGGTGTTCGATGGGGTTGAGGTCAGGGCTTTATGCAGGGCAGTCAAGTTCTTCCATACTAATCATGCTGAAACAGGAAAGGGCCTTCCCCAAACTGTTGCCACAAAGTTGGAAGCATGGAGTCGTCTCGAATGTCATTGTATGCTGTAGCATTAAGATTTCCCTTCACTGGAACTAAGGGGCCTAGCCCGAATCATGAAAAACAGCCCCAGACCATTATTCCTCCTCCACCAAACGTTACAGTTGGCACTATGCATTCGGGCAGGTAGGGTTCTCCTGGCATCCACCAAATCCAGATTCGACCGTTGGACTGCCAGATGGTGAAGCGTGATTCATCACTCCAGAGAACGCGTTTCCACTGCGCCAGAGTCCAATGGCGGCGAGCTTTACACCACTCCAGCCGACGCTTGGCATTGCGCATTGTGATCTTAGGCTTGTGTGCGGCTGCTCGGCCATGGAAACCCATTTAATGAAGCTCCCGACTAACAGTTATTGTTCTGACGTTGCTTCCAGAGGCAGTTTGGAACTCGGTAGTGAGTATTGCAACTGAGGACAGACGACTTTTACACGCTACGCGCTTCAATGGTCCCGTTCTGTGAGCTTGTGTGGCCTACCACTTCGCGGCTGAGCCGGTGTTGCTCCTAGACGTTTCCACTTCACAATAACAGCACTTACAGTTGACTGGGGCAGCTCTAGCAGGACAGAAATTTGACGAACTGACTTGTTGGAAAGGTGGCATCCTATGACGGTGCCACGTTGAAAGTCACTGAGCTTTTCAGTATGGGCTATTCTACTGCCAATGTTTGTCTATGGAGATTGCATGGCGGTGTGCTCGATTGTATACACCTGTCAGCAACGGGTGTGGCTGAAATAGCCAAATCCAATCATTTGAAGGGGTGTCCACATACTTTTGGCCATGTAGTGTACAGTATGTTGTTCACGCCTTGCTTTTTGACAACATTTTGAGAGAAATTCAAGTTAATTGTCTTCCGATGATACCACATCATATGCTATTACAATCAAGATCATGCTAATGATCCCATGACATTTGGTTGAAATATTAATTAACTTTCCGTTTCCATTTTAACAAGGAGGCTGAACAGAGGTTATTGGGGAACAGAATCTAAAACAACACAGGATTATTTTGATCTGGATTAAAACCTGCCCAAGGGCAACCTGAAACTCAACAGTGCTGGGTCTGGTCCATCCCTAGATCGGAGACCAGATGCTGCTGGGTATTGGTATTGGTATTGGAGGGCCAGTAGGGTGCACTTATCGCTCTACACCAACACCCCAGGCCGTGTTGAGGGTTCTGTACTGATCCTCTGTGGTCACTAAAAACTCTAATCCGACACTAATCCCAAGAGTTAGTGATTTAACCCCAGTGTCCTGGCTAGATTCTCAACATGACTGCTCATATTGTGCTCTAATTCCCAGTTAGAAGGCTAATTGTGTCATTCAAATGGTCTACTCTACCCTTCAACTTTTCTTTAGGTTGTTGCTGTAAAATGTGTCAATTTACCTGAAGGGAAGTGAAAATGATAGGTTGATAATAGTGTTACAACAACCTGCGCAAGATTCTATCAAATAATAGCCAATGCAAAATGTATTTATTTGTAGATCCCATTTTCCACACAAAATGTGCATAACATACATACTGTATCTGGCAAAATAATAATATTCCAAATTAATTAAAAGCCAGTTTGAAAAGTTTTAAATTATGGAGGCAATTGAAGCTGTCTCCTTGTGCAGGTGAGACATTACGTTTTTTTTTGTCCCAGCAGCTCATATGTTTATCCTATGTCACACCTGATTTAACTAATCAACTTAAAATGTGGTTAATAACTAATCAACTTAAAATGTGGTTAATGGACATATGTGTTTATTTTGCCTGGATGTCTCTCGATCTGTCTGTCTGATGCTGTGATTGAGCTCTTACACTTTGGGAGAGAGATGGTAAACCTACAGGTTAACACAGGTCACCAGATTACCGTCCTAAAGCCCAGTGTTGATGTACCATGTATCAAATGGTTACCCATATGTCGAGGTAGTTCTTCACTTTTCATTTAATGCCCATTGACTAAATTGCTATAGCTTGGCTACTTATTAAACAGACCGACAGATTTGTTGCAAACGAGACCAACCCAGACAGGAAGCACCAGGTTTCCCGCGTTGTATTAAAAGATTTGTAGGACGCTACCCTAATCTCTCCCTGCGTGAAACAGCCATAACCGCCCCAGGGCTCTGGTCAGAGACTTTCAGATTAGCGCAGAAAAATCAATTAGGCCAAGGAATAGTAAATCAATAATCTTCCTTAATCTCTTTGAGGATATATTTATGATTTACTTAAGTAATTTTTATGTTAATATTTGGTCGACTGAAGAAGGGTGTGTGGGTTGAAGGGGACATTGGGGAGCTTTGATTGGTGGGTCATTTTGCTGCCTGTTAAAGTCCCTGGATTAAATGTTTAATTAATTGATTGAATCATAGACTAATCATCAGATTTGTTGGAAATTATCAGAATAATGATCATCTACACTACATCATAGAAACAAGTCTTTGCTCTGCGTTCTGTGCCTATCATAAGCCTTCAAACATTTAGTTAACAAGTTAGTCATGCTGCACTTGGTGTGCAGAGAACGCCTAAACCGAATATGTCAGTGGAAAATTGGAAGACAATATCTTAAACAAGACATTATTTTAAGAACGTTGTGTGCATTCATTGCTATCAATGACTCAAGTCTCTTCAGACCCCATGAGCACCGTTCTAATTTGTCTGGCAATCTGGAGAGCTAGCGCCCCGCGTGCTATTTCAGTGGCTAGGGCGCATGTGGTGGGATTCCCAGGGAATCCCCAGTGTTCGGCATCTTGCGCATCCAGCTCTCTCTGACATCTGACCTCCTCAATCAGGCCATGAAAACGCATGGTTGTGGTAGTCAATGGCACTTTACCAGCAAGCTTTTCAGGTACCAGGTCACTAAAAATGTGAGATGAAAAGAAAAGCGTGCGAGTAGAATAAAAGCAACTGCATGGCACAAGGCTGGACGTGCGTCTATGGTGCGGGGGCTGACTTCAGCACCACAGGACATCCTATGGGGCTACATTTGGTAACCTGTGAGTCTTAAAATGGAAATGTGAAAAGGAAAATTATCAACTGTAGCTTGTTGACTCTGTCACCATTCGTTTTGTGTGGACTTGTGATGGTAAAACGCATTAGTATGAATGCACTAGTTACAGGTGCTTTTGGTGATATAGGCTAATGGTCACCTGAGAACGTTCATATTTCAGGCTCATATTGAGCATAAATATTTATAGCACCTTTTCTTAACCCAATGTATACATTGTATCTTGATAATTTGTTGTTTTTATAGACTACATGTGCTCTCCAACGCACTCGTTCCAAGTTCTTTATCCGTTTGAATCCGTTTAGTTTGTCATTTTATCTTGATTTTCTCCAATCCTTTGCACACTCAAGATTACATGGCTTTATCCTGACTCTCCACTGTGAGGATTACGTCCACCATTTGCACTGGAGTAGGCTTTTCACTCTCTAAGAAAGAGATGTTCAATATCATAAAGTTTTTTATGCACAGTAGACAGCGAGTAAGTATATGTGAATTTAGAACTTTAGTGAGCGTAAAGCTACTTTGAAAAATCTACAATTCAACTGTAGGCCTACACGTATTGAGTCTTAGAATCATGCATCACTGGCCCTCCCTCACCATGAATTGTAATACACCATGACCTTCGCAATACGACATCTCATTTATAATGTTCACCATTATACCGTCTGTTGAAGAGACCCAAGTGTTGCTGTTCCCATGCCAGCGCTCGCTTTGCAGCGTCCGCTGGCACTGAGATATGTCACACTGGTGAATTGATCGTGTGACGTTGACGGTCACGGTCCTGTCTGCGAGCAATTTGTGAGAGTCCTGCTTAACGACCAGTCAGCGCTCAGGTACCAGTCTGGCGCAACAGACAATCATGCAGACTCGTGGACCAGTTTCTAACGCTGATATATTGAATGTAAACTAATAAATCAAATCGAAAATATTGTTTAGGCCAGTATGACTCAAGCAAATGTGTTGTTTATTTTCATCATGGATTGAGACCAGACTGTCTCATTCCGAAATATATTTGATAAGTGGAAATAGATTATATGTTATATTAGCTCTTCTAACATCAGCGTGTTTTAATTCCAAGAAAAGCAAAATTACATAGAATTATAACAAAATGCGCATGCAAGGTGCAAAGCAGCAGCAGCAGCGCTCATTATTATGGGACGAGTTGCATTGACTGGCTCACCGCGCAAGTGGCGTTATTCCCACGGACTGTGCCTCTATTGCCTCGTGTTGCAGCTTGCGGCGAGGCGCAAGACCCATAGCCTACATTAAAATAAAATAAAATATCCTTCAAGTAACAAAGTGACCCCCTCCATCTCAATCTGAATGGGGGTTTCCTATAGACTCCGACCAGTCAATATTTCAGGTACCAGCGTAATTTGTTGTGAGGTGTCTGACAAACACCCTCTTTGACGCTCACTGTGAGGCCACACTGCCTTTATTCTGACACCAGTTTTCCCATAATAAAACCATACTTGCTGTCATAAGTGGGCTGTCGGTCTCCTTACTGGTGCATTTATTTTTGTTCGTGGAACCACTTAGACTAAATGACTTTTATTATGGTGCTGAATACCTGAAGGATTTAAGTCGAGTTTTTCTTGCAGTATAGCCTATTTGGTATCCCATGTTGAGCACGTTTTTATGCACATTCAGAACTCGCATTAATTTATATAAGCCGATGTAACTAAGCAATGTTGCTTTAAATTCCAGGTTTATCCTTATTTTATACAATTCTGCAGTCTAGAAAAAATCAAAAAATAGCTTAATACATAAACCTCCCTTGAAAATGAAAACTATTCCAGCACACATGATTATATTATATTATATTAGAAGTAGGCTACTTTTAGATAAAGGCAGGTGAATGTGAAAACGGTAACAAAAATGTCAACGAGATTTAAAATTATGCACGTTTTGAACATTGTGCAAGTTAAGCCTGATATTTTGTGTCAGCATGCTGATGTCTGCAAAATAGGCTACCCCATGCCAATATTTAACTAGGCCTACCTTAGATAGGCCTACCTGTTGCGCTATCAGTGTTGAATATGGTTGCATCCTTATCTTTGCGTGAGATCAAACAAAATGAACGATTTATCTGGAGTAGCCTATTGCCATATGTGGTACATTTCAACTCTGCACTGGACATATAATCCCACGGATCATCCCTCATCGAGATGATCACCTCTGGATAATCAATTAATAGGCTTCATTAAAGTCAACAGGTATGATGCAGTTATACAAGTGTTGTCATATCATAAGCATGTATAACCCTCTTAATGTCGTAATATAATCTCATAATTATATGATTATATTATATTATATTATAATTATATTGAGGGATTCTGAGTGGCGCAGTGGTCTGCATCGCAGTGCTAGAGGCGTCACTACAAACCCGGGTTCGATCCCGGGCTGTTGCACGATCGGGAGTCCCATAGGGCGGCACACAGCGTCGTCCGAGTTAGGGGAGGGTTTGGCCGGGGTAGGCCGTCATTGTAAATAAGAATTTGTTCTTAACTGACTTGCCTAGTTAAATAAAAAAGAATGATAATGCTACAGCTATTCTCAGTCTGGAACCTTTCCCCATTATATATAAAGAATGCACAAGACATCATCATAAGGGTTCACATTTTTACAACTAATAAAACATCCCTGTTTGGCAATAGGACAATTATTTCCAACTATTGCATATTTATAATAGACTCATTTAATATCAGAGGAATTTAATATCAGAGGAATTCAATATCATGGTTGAGCTGCAAATTTCAATATATTCATAATATTTTTTGTGGCCGTTTTGTATTGTGCTCTTTTCACCATTTTTAAAGAGAAGAGCCCTTCTTGTCATAAACTACTCGTTTACCTTGACAGAAGGTATGTTGCTGTTGAGAAGCAAGAAACGCCGCTGCTTTATCCGTAAAGTCCTCTCTTATTTTATTTTGATTGTGACAAGCGAGTGTCCACTGCTTAGAGCCAATGTGTAGGCAGAGCGGCGTCGTAAAACCTATGATTGATGAACACATCATTATGTCCGCCTGTCTAACACTAAAATGACGTTTCATTTAAATGACATACAAATGTTTGCTCTGCATTCTATGGGTTCTAATAGGAATTGGAATCCTCCAATATAGCAGGGTGGCCGAGTAATGAAGTGGTCAGACCAAAGGGCTCTACAGTTTGCTGCAGGCACGAGTGGTCGGCTATTGATTGAGGAAGGTACCTGCTTTATGTGCATGCCTTCATGAAGTGTCAGGGGTTTTATCATTGTTATCTGCTCGACCCTTTAATTAGGCTACTATCGAAATATTTTTTTGTTCACTTACACATTGTTTGTCCCAATGGATGCAAGGGTGCATTAAGTGCAAGATAAGCCTACTCAATTCAGACTATGTATGTTCTTGTATAAAGCTCGAAAAGTAGGTTTTGAATAAGAGGAAACCGATTTAGATTGCATTGACAAAAGATCAATGCGATAATTAAGACCTGTAGCCTTGGAAAGGACTCTGATGTTTATTACAATACTTGTATATCCTAATAATAATAATAGCCTACTAGTACTAATATTAACAATAATGCTATATTGTTGTGGAAGCATGCAACCAAATATGGACACTTAGGCTGCAAGTAAATCCTTTTATAATTTTATTGAATCAACATTTACAAAATCTACCGCCCTGAGTTCTCGTTGAAGGTGCGTGGGAATAATGCGATTATGTCAAAGAAAATAAAAAACACCACACTGCTCTTGCTCAAATAAAAAACTTTCACAACAGCTCTGACGAAGGCCAAGAGGCCGACACGTAGGCTAAGCTTTAATAAATACATAAAAAGTGATACTTGCTTTGAAATAATTGTATTGACTAAAAGGTAGGCTACAATGTTAGGGTGGCTGCTTGTTTTGGACTTAGTCGTTGGTCCTGTAATGCTTTGTTTCCCATTTAGCCCTATGTTCGGTTTTCCATGTAGTGCAGGAGGGGGGTAAACGCTGCGCGTTAGAGAGGGGCGGGGTGGTAAGAGATTATCTCTAGGTGCACATTCGACTCCCGAGCATAGTGTATACTCAACGCTGATTGGCTGACGCTTTTGCTTAATGGCACGCGACTATGGATGTAGTTATAAGAGTCCTCGCGTGTCAGCCTTCAACTGAACTATCTCTTGAGCATCCAGAGGCAGCGCAAAGAGCAAACTTGTTGTTACTGGGCAACACGAAAACAACAGCAAAAAATGGACACTGTCTTGGATACATTTACAGGACTGGACTCCTTCTCCTCCCCTTATTTTGACGAGGATGATTTCTTTACTGACCAGTCCTCCAGGGACCACTTGGACACAGATGAGTTTCTGGATGACGATGTCGACTTTCTCACCAGCCATTTCCAAGATTACTACAAGGACAGCAGGATAGCGCACGATGGGGACTACTGTGAAATTGGCAACTTTTCCTTCTCTTCCTCCTCTTCTACCTTCTCGTATGAATGCACTGACAGCACCTCAGAGCTGTCACCTCAGATGGGAGGAGATGTCCCGATGCTAAAAAGGCGGAGGCGGATGAGGTCCGATATGGAGATGCAACATTTACGGCAGGCTGCTAACGTCCGGGAGCGGCGGAGGATGCAGTCCATTAACGATGCTTTCGAGGGACTCCGGTCTCACATCCCCACTCTACCATACGAGAAGAGGCTCTCCAAAGTCGATACTCTGCGCCTGGCCATTGGCTACATCAACTTCCTCGCTGAGCTCGTGCAGTCGGACATGCCCATCCGAAACTCCAACAGTGACGCACCGACTCAACCCAAAAAAGTTATAATTTGCCACAGAGGAACAAGTAAGTATTTCATATAATTAGATAATGATAATGACGTAATTTTGGACTGTATTGTTACTCATTTGTTAAAGACTTGGTTCGTTACTAATAATGTGTCCCCTTCTCAGGATCTCCGTCTCCAAGTGACCCTGACTACGGGTTGCCTCCCCTTGCCGGCCACTCTCTGTCCTGGACAGACGAGAAACAGCTGAAAGACCAGAACATCATTAGAACCGCTAAAGTCTGGACACCCGAGGACCCACGGAAACTGCACATGAAACCCTCCATGAACAACATTGAAAACGAGCCTCCTTTCAGCTTAACCTCAGCCCAATAAATGTTATATTTATGTCTAAAAGTATGTATTTTTATACACACATTGTAAATCCATGTTAATATATAACGTTGTCTGTAACGTTGATTATTTACGTGTAAATATGTATTTGTCAATGTTCTCCTAATTAAGGCAGCTGGCAATCATCTTATACGTAGCAAAATGTATTTAATTGTTTTCATGATAATAAATGTTTTAATTTAACATTGATGAATATACGAAAACCAAACTATTTTTATAATAAATTGTCAAATAATATTTATATTTATATGCAATCTGAGAATAAATGTATCATAAATGATGAATACATTGTGTTGTATGGTCTATACCACTTTCCTCCACATAGGCTCATGCTCACATTCAAGACATTTCATTTTTAACTCCAAGTGGTGAAGATAATATTCATGCTTAACAACAGTGCAAAAAGCAATCAACATGCATAAATCAATCAATCAACGTGCATGAATCAATCAATCAACTAAAGTTATATTTTAGAACGTGGTTGTTCACCTGAAAGTCAGTGATATCCAGCAGTGTAAGTTTAAATGCATGACATATTGGGCCTCTCAACCCAACCCGCATATGCATATACTTAATGAGCAAATAGTCATTCTACTGGGTATCTGATGATGGAGACTGATAACTCCTTTTCTAGAGGACGACGTTTTATAAAGCTGTGGCCTGCATGGGTCTTAGTACTGTAACTTATATACACCCACAAACTTCATTTAAAAAAAAAACGATTTTGGGTATGCAAAGCAGATGTAAATGAAAACAAACATGCAGATACAATTCAATGGCTTAAAATGCCAGGGCCTGCAGCTATAAACCATAGTTGTACTATGTTGGTCTACTATATTGTTTAAAGGGGCATGACTAAACGGATGGCTTGCTGTAAAAGCTGTTTGCATCAATGTGCTGCAGGTGCTTCAAGGCAAAATTTTCCCGTGGTAGCGGCATCCTTCCAACGTGTTCCCTTGCCATTTTTACGTCAGCTCTCCCCCATTTATGTAGTGGTAGCCCAGATATATGCCTATGCCCAAACATGCAAACACACATTCATTCAACCATCTGGCTAAGAGCATTTCGGATAACACTTGCATTTCGGATGGGGAAAAGAGAAAGGTATATTCATTTTCTGTATTAGTCTTTGCATTTCGATTATTTTCTTCTTCCTAGTATTATTATTATTACTATTATTATTACTATTATTATGATGCATAGTTCTCGTATTATTGTTATAGATATTATTATTACCCTACTCGAATTTGTTCCTAAATAATGAGATATGTGCTTTTTTCTAACTTGAAACTCTCCAGTTCAATATTTTGACAAGTTTTCAGTGCATGTGCTTTTTAGGAATCTCAGTGGACCTATAATCCCATCTCTTATTGTATTCTGCCTCATTAACAACGCAGTTATCCGCGTCCTAGACAGCACACAAGAGACCATGTAATCTCATTACATTCATTAGAAAGTCAAATGTTCGCAAGTCAGCCTTAAACTTAATAAAGGACCCAGAAAGTCTTGTAGCTGGTCTTCATCTATTTTGTCGGGGGCAACATTTACATTTAATTTGGTGAAGTGGCAGAGAACAATAAAACAACAGTAGCATCATTGTTTGGTCGCACCTAATGCTATTGAGCGATTGTGGTTTTGTGTGCAAGCACAGTTCAAAACCCCTCAAAACATCCTTTGGTGCAATACCAATCAAGCGGAAGGGAAGGGCTTAAGCAGTGAAACACTTGGGTCTCTATCTTGTCACTCTTGTGCTTGGTCTTGGCAAAGGCTTAAAAGAGCACCATTTACAGGCTGACAGGTTTTATTCCTTTTCTTACCCGGCTAAACATTGGAAAACCATGCCAAGCTCCAATTTGGTTCAGAATAAGTTAGTGAAACTGAAAAGGCTTGCAATTCCCTATAGCATTTGGGTAGCCGTTGACTACCTGTTGCAGACTGGCGGAGGTGCTTTAGCATGCAAGGCAAGTTTATGGTCAGTAAATGTGTCACAAGCCATAGAAAACAGCCGTATGTTATTAGCGCGGTAGTCGTTTAGACCCAAGTAGTTCCACGGTGTCTGTCTGCCCTCTTGGCAAAAAGAAAAATACGAGGTTTATGGATGTGTTATGACATTGTCCACTGTCAATTATATCGACACTCTTCATAATGAACACGTGTTTGTGTATTTTTAAAATTATATATAGCCTATTGTTACCATTTAAAAGTTGTTGCAAAAAAATTGAAATTACGCACAAGGGTGTCCATGACCAAGCGCAGCCCTATGCGCATCCGTTTGCATGCAACTCAGCATAAATTGTAGAAGATCAAAGATATGAAGAAATATATAACAAACTGCTGTGATAGGTTAATAATGACAACAAGTGAGAATTACAAATAATTAGGCTATATTGGAAAACCAACCACTAAGAATATTATTTCATGAAAGTAGGCTACATTATAATATCCAACACATTTCAGTCATATCTCTATTAATCAGATGAAAGTAAAATGGTTAAATGCATTATATTCATCGTCTATAATTCTACAATAATCCCCAGATAAGCGTATGGTAAGCACTGGGAAGGACGCCTAATACGATTCTCATAAACTGTAAATCTGCTCATACTTTGGATTATCGCGCATAAAAATATGGCCTCAGAGTCTGTAAATCCCCCGAACTCCCGCGTTTTCATTAATGTATCTCCACGGTGGCATCGGGGTACCAGCTGCGAGGTTGAGGTTGAACAAACACCAGTTGAGGCTGCCCCATGGGCAGTGTAAACCTCGTGGGTAGCCTTTTAAATCCTGTTGCACCAAGCGCCAAAATGTTCAAATGGCCCAAAATTGTGATTGAAAAACATATGCACATACCAGTGATAATTCAAAAGAGATTATTGTGGTAGTCTGGATGTTAGGACTTGGCTAGCCGACAGGTGTTACACTCTGGATAGAACCAAAAAGGGTTCTATTGCTTGCTTCATATATGACACCCCTAAAGGTTATATATATAACCCTTTTGTAGGGTTATTTGATCATAACCCCATGGGTTCTTCTCACTGAACCAAAATTGTCTCTATATAGAACCCTTCGTATATGGAACCCAATTTCGGTTCTATATAGAACATTAAGGGGTGCCATATATGAAGCAAGCATAGAACCCTTTTTGTTTCTATACAGAATATTTTTTTCTAAGAGTGTAGGACTTGGCCCGGGGATATGAGTACAGAGAGACCCAAGGAGGGGAGGGCGAGGTTGCCAGAGAACGCGCTGCCCAGGCGCCTCTCCTTTTACATGGCGTGGAGGCGCTTTACAATCCAAATTATATCTTTATTACTCACATGTCCTAGGCAGTAACATATCCATCCCCGTTGAGGTTCTTATAGGATGCACCTGGTATTTCAAACTTGTTATTTTTGTGCTTCTGGGTCCTGGACAGCAGCTGCTTAAAACAAGCAAAGAGAGAGGTCCTTACAATGTCTCCAAGACGTGTTGGCATGGTTTTCTCGTCTTTAATGTCCCAAACCATTGTCTAAATACAATATGGGAACTGTAAAGCATGACGTTTTGTTATAATTAAACACATTTTCAATGATACACTTGGATTGAAAGCTTTATTACGATCCAGCAAACATTCAATCTCGTTTTGTCCCCCCGTCTATCTGCAGGCAATTAGACTGCGGCCTTTTGCTGGGCCTTGATAAGCCAATTAAATTTATGTCTGCTAATTTTTCAAGTAGAAAAAAGGACTTAGAGCTAGGCTGGCTCCTAAGGACATTGATTTTCTTACCATCACCTGGCGTTCAAACAGGTTCCATTTACCAACAAGGAAAATGTCAGGCGTTTCATTTGGCGACTCTTGTTACCATAAGGCTCTCTCCATCCTGCGCCATTGTTTTCTCCTGTTAATAACTCATTACCAGGATTTTACAAATCCTCCATTACATATGTTTTGTCTCCATATTTTGATCCGTAAGATTAAGCAGATGTTACGATTGAAAATGGAAAACTCCAGGGCTACTCCTGTCTGAAAGGAAGAGGCGGACTCCGCGCTGAGCTAACAAAGAGGTTGGGGAGATCTTCAGAAAAACATTTACGACCAATAAACAGACTTCAACCTGCTCTATTTCAACCATTGTGGGGTTTTTGAATAATTAAGGTTAATAGGAATAGGTTTGTGTACTTTCAATGCCAAGACCACAGGTGCGGGGTGACATGATGAATGATGTGCCTGATTTTTGCCAAGCTCGAGGGCCCTTCTCTTGGACTTTCAAGCTGATAGAAAATATTGTCATTTCTTTAATTCACAGCATTACTTTCATTCAGGACAAAGCAGGTTGATGAAAAGCTTATGCTGTAATGAAACAAGCTATGGTGGTCGCTTTGCTTCCTGAAAGAAAGGGCGAGTCAATGCCCAGGCGCGCTTTGGTTTGTGCGCAAGTACTCCATCTAAAGCAAATAAAGGACCCTTTCCAACTTTTAAAAGACCGCGTTTTACCTTTATTAAAGCTTCCACGGCTAAATCCATTAAGCATATGGTGCTAAGGCACAAGTCTTTTGTACTGGGGAAGCCCTCGAGATGGTAACTTGTGTGTTTTAGGGGATATTTAACTTCTCAATAGACAAACTTGATCGAGGCAACAAGTGTCCCCAGTGCGCGCGAGTACAATATGGTGCAAGGTGGTGCAAGGTGCAAGGTACATTTGCAACCTTCCCTGAAAAATGAACACCAGTTAATGATGAAAAATATCGTACGCCTAACTGTAGACCCAAAGGGAGGAAAATAAATACTCCAAAATCAGTGACCGTTTTGCGCATGGAGCTATATCCACGGCTATGTATGGATAGGTGAATGTAAGGGTGCTAATGGGGAGCTTCTCTGTTATTTTACGCCCAGAACGATTCTAGACTTAAGTACCCACATGTCTTGTACTTGGTCCTTGTTCGTCAATTGTTCGTTAGTTGCTAACTATTTCAGTTATATAGGCTTTGGTTAGCTAACATTAATTTCCTATACGCAGCAGTAGTAGTGTCAAAGTTACTACATATTACAATAGTCTATAGCCAAAAAAAGTATTTTAATTATGGAGGGTTGGTATTTTAGTTCATGTCATTATAGGTTTATGATGGTTAAATAAAAATACCAATCCAATACTTTTATTTGTAATGGATAGTTCCATAGCCGAATCTTAATATCCACTGAAGTTTGCGCGCACATACCTTAAATTTGGATAATCATGTGCAGATATTAAGGTTATAATAAGCGCACAAATGAGAGGCATCTAAAACCACCCCTCAGCATGTACCGTATTTTAGCATTGTATAACCAATTTAAACAAAGACGTTCAATAAAGAATAATTGAATGTGAGCTTGTACTGACAAAAGACGCTGACTTTTTAAAGAGTGAGTGGCTCATTGGGTGGGTGAAATCTCAGTGAGAGTGATGTTTTATGGAGTGAGAGTGATGTTTGATGGAGTGAGAGTGATGTTTGATGGAGTGTGAGATCAGCGTGAAAATGAGAGGACGTCTTGACTGTAACAGATAAGCAAACACGTGAGGTGAAGCCTAGTCTACATCAGTGAGAGAAACGGACAGAACACATTTCTGTATCAATAATTCTCTCTTCATCTTCTTATGTGGTCTATCTTCTGTTCATTGGCATGTTGATGCTAACCATGTTTTCATGCATGAAAAATATATAACTGTGCGTAAAATTGTAAGGATTTCATAAATCGGGAAGCATATAGGCCCTAGCCCTTTTGCCTACTTGTGTATGATAATAGTACAGCATATCTGAGTGGTATTCCTCTAAACATTCCAATAACATTTAAACATTTATTATTTAGAAAAACTCGACAACCTATAACTCCTCTTTAATTATGTTAGGGATTTTGTTTAACAAAAGTAAATAACTAATTTCTACATTGCAAAATGTTTGAATCAGTAGGCCTATAGCAATATAACAAGCATGAGAGCGTGCGCTCTCCCAATAGCTGGACTATGACAGAGACAGCTGGCTTGGACTCTCGGCTGAAAAAGCCCCCTTGGTGGACCAAACACAACAACACTGACCTTTCCACGGGGGAATGGGAGATGGGCTTTTGACTGAATTAGCCATAAAGACGTCTTGCTATGATCTTTGTTCGACTGAAAGAGTGGTGGATATTGTGCTTAATATGAGAGGCATTTTGCACAGCTTTTGCGTGCCCCATATGAAATATTAGAGTCCTTTCATTGACGCTCTTTCCCACCAAGGATGCAGTGACCGTATGGGTTGGACGTTCACAGGACAACGCGTTTGATTATAAACGCTTATATATTTTCCTATAGGCATATGTCCTATAAAGAATAAAGAGTCATGATAATAATTTTCATGCCATTACATTTTCCATAAGCGTAATTATACGAGGTTGAACTTTTTTGGTAGACCTGATTGATTCCTGACAGTTAGGCTACAAGATTAGTCTACAAACTTAAGGTTTCTGATTCAAAAATAAAATAGAAGTTGGGCTATTATGACATTTCCACAACAAACAGTTTGAAAGTGTCAATAAAAACTAATTTGTTTTTTTTAAAGTGATGCCGAGAACACATTTGCACATATCATCAAACTGAGTTTTTGATAACGTTCTTCCCCTTTGGGGAAACTGAATTGCATGGCTCTCTCCCTCTCTCTTCATTGATGATTGATCTACTTTCATTTAGTCTACTTTTTTACCTTGAATAACGAAACAAAAAGGTTGAAAAAAATGTGATAAATTACAAATATGCTAATTTCATTCATAGGCGATGTAAGTGTGTCTAGCTGAAAGTGAATAACGCCTTGCAGTCAGTCTGAGCGCACTCGGGGAGCCGGGGACTCCAGGGCGCTGATCAAAGAGACCCTTTCTCTTTCATCCCCAGTATTCTCCTCAAAACTATTTCGATACAATATGTTTCCGTGATGCACGTCATGTGCCTGGGACACAAAACTCGTTGCAATCCAGCTAAATGTGTCCAGCTCTTTTGTTCTCCAAGATTTAGTTCTTCAAAGTTTTTTTCTCCCCTCAGTTGCCAGGTTCCAGAAGTGTAAAAGCATGCATCATTTTTCACCAGGTCTCGTTTTAATATTCACAAAAGGAAATCTATGAAACAGGCCCTTTAGTTGTTCGCTGGTTTGAACTTCACTGCTGTCCAACTGATCTCTTTTCCTATTCTAAGCATTGCGCAGCAGGGATGAATTTGCAAGACAAATGCAGCTGAGATTCAAGTGGCACAAAACGTTTGGGATAAATTCAGCTTTATGTGAAAACAAAATGGTTACATTTTAAAAGACAAGATGTTCGGGTTTACAATCTGATAATATGTTAATGGAAGAACTGGTATATATTTACAAAAAGTTATCATTTACATTTCAAAGATATTCAGGAAAGTAGACTATATAGGTTGAATAAAAGATGGTGCAAGGTGTAAATCAATAATAACAAATGCATATATTATTATAATTGGAAGGGATTGTATAACTTGCAGACAGTGGGTCTATTCATCTTGTGCTATAAATAATCAGTTTTTCACATTCTATCCCTAAGAGCTGAATCAAATGGTAAAGCTTGAACTGAGCATTTCTGTACTAAGTGACCATAAGCTGGGGTACTCCTTAAGATGGCTGAGAGCCATGGTGCTGGGAAGGTTTCCAGCCAGCACTTACTCTGATTAACCCTGTATGCTGAAACTCTGCTGGACTCCACCATACCAGCAATTGCTATTTATCCAGCATTTAATGAAAGCAATTACTTTTAAGTCCAACAAAAATACCCCACTTTGTTGTCTTACAACCAATGCAGAAGCTCTGAAAGAGGCAAACCTCCTGAGTAAGAAACCCTCCTGAGACTTTTAAGGGACATAATATATATGCCAACAGTTTCTATGACAACATGGTTACCCTACAGCCCATAGTGTTTAACTGAATGCCAGACTAGAATGTAAATGTGTCTTATTAAAGTCACCAAATGATGGACTGTTGAAAATAACAAGGAGTTAATGCATAATCACATAATGTTTATAAAGAGGACTGTGGCACAGTGAAAGAGAGTCATATTCCAACCATCATCAGTAATAAATGACATCCAATTGAAGGAGAAATTACTAATTGATTATAAGCCTGTCGTTTAACGTCATGAGGTTTGACATGAAAGGGGCCTGCAGCAGCGGACTGTGGGGGTTTGGCTTTTTTTCTGAATGCAGCCTGGGAAAGTGAGATGTGGCTGGCTGGATCAGTGGTGTACCGCAGTTTCGTGGGCCCCCCACGCAAGGTCTGAGCAAGTAGTTAACTTCCTACGATTCTACACATTTTGCCATGAGGCTGAAATAAAATGTTGCTGTTTTAAAACTGTTTTAAAATTAGGCAGACCAATTCTGAACTTTTTTCACTAATTGGTCTTTTGACCATAGATCAGCTCTGAAAAATATCTAATGTGAAAAGATCTGATGTGATTGGTCAAAAGACCAATTAGTGGGAAAAATATCAGAATTGGGCTGCCTGTGTAAACGCAGCCTTAGGCTACTGAAATGCATCAGATATGTATGTAACTTTCTCCTTTGTTTAATTGTCTGTAAAGCAAAAACGTTGGTATAGGTTTGTCATTTTGAAGGAGTGCAGATTGCAGATATGAGGGATGCTGTTTGCCTGGTACGGGATGGAGGGCGAGGAAGAGGAAGAATTCCACACAGCTCCTCTTCATCTCCTGATTCCATCTGGGATTCTAGAATAAAATAACGTGGCATTACTATGTTGGCATCATGGGCTGTAAGTTAAACGATTAAAACAACTGTCATTATGATTGTGATATTATAATTGTTCCAAACCTACAGGATGACATGATTAGGATATATAATCTTGCAATGAAACTCAATGTGTGCAGTAATGCATTTTACAAATGTATACTTTTTTTTTGGCATAGTTTCTTATTTCAAAGATCATTGACACTTTTAGTTTGGACTATTGATCCATCCTTGTGGATTGATTCCCACCTTTACAATGCGTATTTTTATTGTCCAGTCCAACAAATTGTGATTCAAAAGCAGTGGTTTCACCATCCCAAGTAATTTTTTTTAACCAATAAAATGAATGTGGGTACTGCCCATGGGAGGGGCGACATGACATCTCCCTGGCCAATTCTAAACAGGTCACGGACGCTCCATAGACCCCAAGGCAGTGGGAGGGGGAACTTTACTAAACCGTGTAACTGAATCAAACCAGTGGTTACCCCCTTTCAACAGCAGAGGAATGGCCATAACAATACCATTCACATTGCAGCACAGAGGACATGGTCCTTAGGGAGTGACTAGGATACTTTTTATTAACTAGAAAGCCAATGAGGCCCTTGAATAAAGAACACTTAGGCTCTTTGTCTAATCTATTTATTTTTTGTTTATTTGCTTGCTTCTTTTTGTAGTAGTTATTCAAATATGAAAAATGTATATAGGTAAACAATGTTTTAAGACTTGAAAAAGGCAATAAAATGGAAAGGATGCTGAATTGAGAACGGGGCTCTGATGTGCCCTTCTACTGACCTAGAGGTTTCAGGGTGCTTGAACACATCAGAATTCCCATTGTTGAAGTTGATTAATTGAGACTGATAACTTACCATGAACAAAGATTGTAATAGAGTTTAATGCGGTAGGCCTGGGTTTGTAAATGCCTTATTCACATAGCTTTGTACTGAAGCATATGGGGGCCAGACGTATTCACTGACAAAGACGGACAAAATGTATTAGCCTTGTATGTTCTTCTAACAATGCTTTTTTGAGGATATCGTTTGGGGTAAACTCACTTAGCATTTTAAAACAGCTCGCCATGAAAATATAAAATGTGTACCCTTTTAAAATGTTGTTTTAGATACCATCAACTTGTGTGTTTAGATTAAAATGTTCTTGGATTGTTATACAGATTACAAGCAAACACTGGGTCCTTATTGCTAATAATGACAAAAGTATGTTTATAGCTATAGGCATAAATATAATATCAATTTATATTATTAAGAACAACTACAGTTGTATAAGTGACAAACATGACCAACAATTATACAAAATATGTTTATACATTTTCAAATAATACATTTTCAAATCACTGTCTAAAGCTTAGCCTGTATTATGAGCAATTTAATATAAGTCCCTTGCTCATTGGAAGCCCACCACTCACTCAGTATGTGAACCCTTTCCACCCAACTGGTCAGCAATCAAAGAGCACGACACAGAGCACGAGCATGCAACACAGGGCTAAAATCATTCAGACCATCTTAGATTACTGACCCACAGAATAAACATAATCTGATGTGTGACAACAGTGTTTGCCAACTCTTTCTAAGTGTCAAGACCTGTATGATGGCTGGTGCCTTATCTACAATGTTTCAATTATGGAGCGTCAATGGTGATCTATGGGCTGAATTCCCATGGTTTAGTCAGGGGCTGGATGCATGATGTAGAGGTCATTGCCCACGGACCAATCGGTCTGAAGACCAGTGGCTTTTCAACTTTGTCACCCTCCACCATGCTGTTTGTCAGCCATGTTGACTCTACGCTATTGCATCAGCGGGCCCTTTGGACCTCTCACACAAAGCTAGGTCTGTATCAATGGACACTTGGACAGGGCTAGAGCAAGTCATAAAACCTCACAGAGCATACAAATTAACGTACCAATATACAAATTACTTGATATCAAATCTAAAAAAACATGAATTAACACAACTACAACTAACAGTTATACAGCTAATTATAATAAACTATGAATTATAAAATGTATATCCATGTTTGCCATTGAATTTGAGATACATTTAACCAAAAGTTACACAGTGGGCTGTTTAAAACATTTGAATAATATCATATCTCTGACATATAAAAGTGTTCAAGGAAAAGGAGGAAGTAGCCAGTCCTAATGACACAGACATATTTTCTTAGATTATTGGATTGTTAAGGCTACATATTTCAGCAGGACGACAGAGTAATCTATCAGATTAATTTGTTGGCTTCTGTGCATCAGATAGTTCTGTCTGAGAGAGAGCTTTCATTTTGACAGAAGGAATTAAGCCTCCTACTTATCTAGCCTAGTCATGTCTGCTAAGCTCATTAGTGGGGATCCCAATTATCAGAAAGTCAATAGCGCACAAACAGGAAGATTAAAGGGAGCTTAGCCAGGTTGATTCCTGTTTCTGTCACTCCTGATACCACGTTAACAAGGGGATCCCCATCCTAGACATCTGTAATACATTTCCAAAGGCAAATGGACATGTATCTATATAGACCCAAAGTAATTTTTCATCAGGCAAGTTACACTGTGTGTTGGGACAGTAAATATAGGTATTTGCATATAGGTAGTAACCATGTCTCTTTATTGAAAACAATACACCTTCAGGGATATTGAAATAATCAATTCCTGAATGTCTTTTCTAAAGGTATTTAGGTCATTTCTAATTTGACATGTTGGGGCTGAATCCAAACATTAGAAGCACATACTTCAACTTTTGTCTAAATCCTGCATCAATGACAATGGAAGATAAGCTTCAAAGTTTGAGTTATGAATGCATGTCTCAGGTTAGGATTTGGTCCTAGTGGTCGGTTAAATTAGTTACCTGAACAATCTGTTCCTCTGCCACTCAACACACTGATGTCCATGATCTCATCGGTCCTGTCCATCTTCTGAAAACCTCCAGTACCTATGTTGGGCTGACACAGAAAACACTTTTAGCTGAAGAATCCAACACATAAGAAGTTAGAATACATTTTTGCCTTTTTCTTTTGATACAAACCAGAGGTGTCCCTGTGGCATAGCTGCTCGGCATTTTCAATCCATTGTACACAGGACTTTGGTAAGAACCAGCACTGTCCATCTATAGGAAAGAAAATAGACATTTATAATACAAGCTATCTTTATCTTTATAATTGGAGCAGGTTACTGTTTGCAATGGGTTGCATTGATGCTTAGTGATAGGTTTGCAGTGCAGTCAGTGTATAGCATTGTGCAGCTCACATGCATATCATTAGAATCTTGACACCAGTGAGCTTTTAGAGAAACATCTTTAGCTTTCATCTTAATTGTCTTTCTTATGATTGACTGCTCATGGTGAACAGCCATGTGTGGAAAAGAGGGGGAAACAAACAAAAAAGCCGATAAATATTATTAAGCAACTTTCAATTGAGGACTTAATGAGGGGCTAAATGGGGCTGCACCTGTTAAACTCTGATCTGTGTGCTCTGATGTACCCATGTGAAAAACAAGACTGGGTGTGTGTGTGTGCATGTGGGAGTGATTAAGTGAGTGAGTGTGTGTGTTACATAGGTGTTGGTTTCCTCTGGTGATTGAGCCATGGAATTGGGTGACAAAAATCATACCAAAGCCCATATAAATGTTTTGAATGTTATACTCAGTGAAATGTACTGTATCCCTACTACATGATGTTTTCAGATCACTGTACTGTCCTTACCTTTATCCAAATGTATTAATATACATCTTTACATGCACTATCCCTAAAAATCAATCATAAAATCTAATTATAAATGCTTTGTTCCTCACCATGTAGCTGACTGAGGCATGTTGCAGTGAAGCTGCCTGCCGCTGTAACGTTTGTCGCAAGAACATCTCATCTTTGATGGCATGGAAACTTTCAATAGATGTTTGAGAGAAACATTTGCTCAAAAACAACATTTGAATATAATTAAACAAAACGTCAACTGGCTTAATATTCTTATTAATTGAATAAAAGGTACAATTGACATTCTATGATCAATTTGCTATGCGGTAAGTCAAAGTTAAAAAACACATTCATACATACCTCGCCTTCAGAATATCAAATTTCTTCTCCCATATTCCGTTACAGCGAAACAACTGCTTTTGGAGTCTTTGGCAAACAACAAAGTAAAATACAGTGTGAGTGAATGTTGAGCCAGATGCACAGAGTCTGACATGCACTGAGATTAGCATGGTAGGTGATCCTATTATAAATTATTGTATAATAGCAAGGTTGATCTTTAACGCTGCAATCATCAACACTGTAATACTAGTAGATAATGCATTATAACATGTAATTGTCTAACCTATTCATGTCCCTTCTTCCAACCCAAAATTAGATTAGACAAAGTAGATACATACTTCTCTATTTCTTGTTTCTGTAAGGTCTCCATCTTTTTCAGCTCATTAAGTTGTTGGATCAACTCCTCCCCCCCTTTAGCAACCTGAAACTATAGAAATAAATGAGTGATGATTCCAATAATGTGTTCAGCGGTTTTCTTCTACTGTTTTGTTAGCATAAATCATGTAATGTATGTCCATGGATATTGAGGAGAGCAAATCTTACCACAGGCTGTTTTGCTGCTGCTTGAGCTTTTAAGACGGCCTCTTGAGCAAGCATTTCTCTTTTTTGTTTCTCCAATTTCTCATTAACTTCCTTTTCCACAGCACGTTTCTGAAATAAAAACATGGCTATTCAGTTTTGGCAACTCACATTGTTAGCCCTTGACCATCAGTTGCGAAAAAATGATTCTGGAGGCCCTTGTGTGTTTAATCCATTATCAAACTCAATTTAAATGGTTGCCCCAGAGTCATATAGTACTGTGCAGTCGTTGCTGTTTAAGATGAGGGAGGAAAATTATTTTTTTTATGAGCATGGCCTTATTTCTATTACAGCATATTGGATGACTGTCATTCATATTCCATTCACCCAGCTCAATGTAACATCGATAGGTTTATGCTACTACGTGATACTCTAATTTTCCCTATACCCATCATGAGGTTGCTACAACCTAGCCTATGAATTAAAGTTTACAACATAGGTGCACAGGTTGAGAGACAAAATTGAGTAATCAAGGTGACAGACAGTGACACATTCAATACTGCCTTGCAGACTCTTGCCTGCATCTAGCTGATCAAGGGTGTAATCATTAGTCCAACAGTTGCAAACAAGAGTTTCTATTGGACAAATTCAGGTATGTTTATCCCCGTTTGCTTCCGTTTAAGAAATGTTTTTCAACAGAATCGGCGGACTGAATACACCCCTTATCATACGCAAACACAGTTCACTTTCATAGCAGCCACATACAAACAGCATGATCACATAATTCTTTCACACATATACACGCTCTACTCCTCTCACCCTTTCCCGTAGTTTGTGGACTTCAGAGCACAACAAATCATCTGTCTGTGGCCAGGCGAAAAAACCTTTCCAAGCCAAACCTTCATATCATAACCGCTAACAGCGACACACAGCCATATTAGCTAACGTCATAGTCAAGATAGCTACTATAACTAATGCATAAGTAAACCCGCTACAATCATGCAGTACAGTCAGCAAGCAGTTTAGCAGTTATACCGGCAGGACCCGGTGGCAATAAATTAATAAAACCAAAAGCTTACCTTGACTTGGAAGAGTTCCAGTGTTGGATAGCCATAGCCAGCTAACTAACATAGCATCCCTCTCTGTTCGAGCCAGGTGTTTGGGTAGGCTAAAAATACACAACAAAATATAGCTAGCGCGCTCTCTCTCTTGCTTCTCCTTCATTTTTAAAGAAATCGATTTGTTCAAAACTGTTCAACTATTGTCTTTCTCTTTCTTTGAGTCAACTACTCACCACATTTTATGCACTGCAGTGCTACGTAGCTGTAGCTTATGCTTTCAGTACTAGATTCATTCTCTGATCCTTTGATTGGATGGACATTTCATTACATTTCAGTCATTCTTATCCAGAGCAACTTACAGTTAGTGAGTGCATACATTATATATTTTTTTCATACCCCCCGTGGGAATCGAACCCACAACCCTGGCGTTGTAAACCGGGCTACCAACTGAGCTACATCCCTGCCGGCCATTCCCTCCCTTACCCTGGGCCAATTGTGCGCCGCCCCACGGGTCTCCCGGTCACCTACGACAGAGCCTGGATTCGAACCAGGATCTCTAGTGGCACAGCTAGCACTGCGATGCAGTGCCTTAGACCACTGCGCCACTCGGGAGGCCATACATGTCAGTTCATGCTGCAAGAGTTCTGATAGGTTGGAGGACGTCCTCCGGAAGTTGTCATAATTACTGTGTAAGTCTATGGACGGGGGTGTGAACCATGAGCCTTCTAGGTTTTGTATTGAAGTCAATGTACCCAGAGGAGGACAGAAACTAGCTGTTCTCCGGCTACACCATGGTGCTACCCTATAGAGTGCTGTTGAGGCTACTGTAGACCTTCATTGCAAAATAGTGTGTTTGAATCAATTAGTGGTGAGGTGAATATATTTAGTATAGTTTTATTTAAAGAGTATAACTTTTTTAATGTTAAACTATAAAAAAAAAAAAATGAAATTCACTGAGGGGATGGTCCTCCCCTTCCTCCTCTGAGGAGCCTCCACTGATACAGTATATATACAGTGGGAAGAACAAGTATTTGATACACTGCCGATTTTGCAGGTTTTCCTACTTACAAAGCATGTAGAGGTCTGTAATTTTTATCATAGGTACACTTCAACTGTGAGAGACGGAATCTAAAACAAAATTCCAGAAAATCACATTGTATGATTTTTAAGTAATTCATTTGCATTTTATTGCATGACATAAGTATTTGATACATCAGAAAAGCAGAACTTAATATTTGGTACAGAAACCTTTGTTTGCAATTACAGAGATCATACGTTTCCTGTAGGTCTTGACCAGGTTTGCACACACTGCAGCAGGGATTTTGGCCCACTCCTCCATACAGACCTTCTCCAGATCCTTCAGGTTTCGGGGGCTGTCGCTGGGCAATACGGACTTTCAGCTCCCTCCAAAGATTTTCTATTGGGTTCAGGTCTGGAGACTGGCTAGGCCACTCCAGGACCTTGAGATGCTTCTTACGGAGACACTCCTTAGTTGCCCTGGCTGTGTGTTTCGGGTCGTTGTCATGCTGGAAGACCCAGCCACGACCCATCTTCAATGCTCTTACTGAGGGAAGGAGGTTGTTGGCCAAGATCTCGCGATACATGGCCCCATCCATCCTCCCCTCAATACGGTGCAGTCGTCCTGTCCCCTTTGCAGAAAAGCATCCCCAAAGAATGATGTTTCCACCTCCATGCTTCGGTTGGGATGGTGTTCTTGGGGTTGTATTCATCCTTCTTCTTCCTCCAAACATGGCGAGTGGAGTTTAGACCAAAAAGCTCTATTTTTGTCTCATCAGACCACATGACCATCTCCAATTCCTCCTCTGGATCATCCAGATGGTCATTGGCAAACTTCAGACGGGCCTGGACATGCACTGGCTTGAGCAGGGGGACCTTGCGTGCGCTGCAGGATTTCAGTCCTTCACGGCGTAGTGTGTTACCAATTGTTTTCTTGGTGACTATGGTCCCAGCTGCCTTGAGATCATTGACAAGATCCTCCCATGTAGTTCTGGGCTGATTCCTCACCGTTCTCATGATCATTGCAACTCCACGAGGTGAGATCTTGCATGGAGCCCCAGGCCGAGGGAGTTATTTTGTGTTTCTTCCATTTGCGAATAATCGCACCAACTATTGTCAGCTTCTCATCAAACTGCTTGGCGATGGTCTTGTAGCCCATTCCAGCCTTGTGTAGGTCTACAATCTTGTCCCTGACATCCTTGGAGAGCTCTTTGGTCTTAGCCATGGTGGAGAGTTTGGAATCTGATTGATTGATTGCTTCTGTGGACAGGTGTCTTTTATACAGGTAACAAACTGAGATTAGGAGCACTCCCTTTAAGAGTGTGCTCCTAATCTCAGCTCGTTACCTGTATAAAAGACACCTGGGAGCCAGAAATCTTTCTGATTGAGAGGGGGTCAAATACTTATTTCCCTAATTAAAATGCAAATCAATTTATAACATTTTTGACATGCGTTTTTCTGGATTTTTTTGTTGTTATTCTGTCTCTCACTGTTCAAATAAACCCACCATTAAAATTATAGACTGATCATTTCTTTGTCAGTGGGCAAACGTACAAAATCAGCAGGGGATCAAATTCTTTTTTCCCTCACTGTATATATATATATATATATATATATATATATATATACACACACACACACACACACACATATACACATACATATATATATGTATATATACATATATACACACACATACATATATACATATATACTCACACATACACACATACATATATACACACAAATACACACATACATATATACACATACATATATATATATATACACATATATACACACACATACATATATACACACACACATATATATATATATATATATATATATATATATATATATATATATATATATATATATATATATATATATATACACATACATACACACACACACACACAGTGCATTCGGAAAGTATTCAGACCCCTTGACTTTTTCCACATTTTGTTACGTTACAGCCTCATTCTAAAATGGATTAAACATTTTTCCCTCATCAATCTACACACAATACCCCACGATGACAAAGTGAAAACACATTTTAGAAAATGTTTGCGCAAATGTAATAAAAATAAAAAACAGAAATAGCTTATTTACATAAGTATTCAGACCATTTGCAATAAGACTTGAAATTCAGCTCAGGTGCATCCTGTTTCCATTAATTATCCTTGAGATGTTTATACAACTTGATTGGAGTCCACTTGTGGTAAATTCAATTGATTGGACATGATTTGGAAAGGCACACGCCTGTCTATATAAGGTCCCAAAGTTGACAGTGCATGTCAGAGCAAAAACCAAGAACACAGTGGCCTCCATCATTCTTAAATGGAAGAAGTTTGGAACCACCAAGAGTCTTCCTAGAGCTGGCCGCACTGCCAAATTGAGCAATAGGGGGAGAAGGGCCTTGGTCAGGGAGGTGACCAAGAACCCGATGGTCACTCTGACAGAGCTCCAGAGTTCCTCTGTGTAGATGGGAGAACCTTCCAGAAGGACAACCATCTCTGCAGCACTCCACCAATCAGGCCTTTATGGTAGAGTGGCCAGATGGAAGCCACTCCTCAGTAAAAGGCACATGACAGCCCGCTTGGGAGTTTGCCAAAAGGCACCTAAAGGACAAAGACCATGAGAAACAAGATTCTCTGGCCTGATGAAACCAAGATTGAACTCTTCGGCCTGAATACCAAGCGTCACATCTGGAGGAAACCTGGCACCATCCCTACGGTGACGCATGGTGGTGGCAGCATCATGCTGTGGGGATATTTTTCAGCGGCAGGGACTGGGAGACTAGTCAGGATCGAGGGAAAGCTGAACGGAGCAAAGTACAGAGAGATCCTTGATGAAAACCTGCTCCAGAGCACTCAGCACCTCAGACTGGGGTGAAGGTTCACCTTCCAACAGGACAATGACCCTAAGCACACAGCCAAGACAACGCAGGAGTGGCTTCGGGACAAGTCTCTGAATGTCCTTGAGTGGCCCAGCCAGAGCCCGGACATCAACCCGATCTAACATCTCTGGAGAGACCTGAAAATAGCTGTGCAGTGACGCTCCCCATCCAACCTGACAGAGCTTGAGAGGATCTGCAGAGAAGAATGGGAGAAACTCCCCAAATACAGGTGTGCCAAGCTTGTAGCGTCATACCCAAGAAGACTCGAGGCTGTAATCGCTGCCAAAGGTGCTTCAACAAAGTACTGAGTAAAGGGTCTGAATACTTATGTAAATGTCAATAAATGTTTTTTATTTGTAATACATTTGCAAACATTTCTAAAAACCTATTTTTGCTTTGTCATTATGGGGTATTGTGTGTAGATTGATGAGGGAGAAAAAAAAACTATTTAATCAATTTTTAGAATAAGGTTGTAACGTAACAAAATGTGGAAAAATGTTGCTCTGTGTGTATATATATATATATATAGCGAGAGAGATCAAGAGAGAGAGAGTTGGGCCAATGAGGTTTCTCTCTGAACGTTCCGAGAACACCACTTTCTCCTCCATAGCTGTTGCTATAAACGCGTTGTGCTGTTTATTTCTGATAGTTTTTAAAACCTATGAAGATGTCCAGTGAAAGCAGATATGCAATTTATTGACACCACAACACAGTACGAACTTGGATACACATTATCCTGAATCAATAAAAATGTCTTAAATTCGCTGCTTTGTTTCGCTTGTTTATCGAGGGTCATTTTATAGGGAATTGTCGGTGGCGCTCTTGTATTGTTACATCGCCAACAATCCGAGAACACAGGCGCTAACATGGCAGCCGTTTTAAAACCTGGCCGATCTCGCTCTATATATGGCTCTGGGGGGCCCTATGTTTTGTGCCATCCCACTAACTCAGGTCTAACAATGGTTACTTTAAACAAACTAGTGGCCGTTATAATCAGAACCTAAGGCAGCATTGTGAATGGCCATGTTAGCTGATTTAGTGCACATGGTCTGGGCGTGTGAAGGTCAGGTCAAGCCAGGTCACTGTTGGACATCCGCTTTTCTTCATCAAAGGCCAAATTGTGATTCTCAAGACATATCTGGTTGTCTTTTGTATGAAAAAGGCATCTGTAATATCAATAGCCTAACCCTGCCACTTTGTTCTGTAAGCAGAGGGGTGGGGCTGGGGATATGTATGCTCTTAAAAGCATACATTTATTCTTGAAGTTATATTCCTCAATAATTGTTCATTTAAATGCCCATTAAACAGCAGAAAATGTTACATATGGTGCCTTTAAGAGTATGTTCCCATAATCTGAAGGAGTAACTCAGGTCTCAATATAAAGGCTTGAGACAGAGAGCCAGTTGGTTCCAATGTGGAAATGAATGAATAGGGACAGACTAAGATTTGCCATGGTGAGAGGTGGGTGTATTATAGCTGTGTTGTTAGTCTAGTTAAGACAAGGATGTCAGGATGGGGTTTCCATTCTTCTCAGTTTGAGAGAAAAAGAAAGGAAGGCCTTCTTGTCACCTTTCAGAAGCTCAATGTCTTTAGAAAGGGAGAAAAGGCGTAGGTGTTTATCCGTAACAACAGGATGTAGCCTACAGCCAGCCTCATCAACTTGGATAAAGCACCAGACCGTAACAAGAATATCTTACCATATAAATCCATAACATTTTCCAGTTTGATCATCATTGTTTTTTTCATTATTTTATAACCATTTAGGTACTGAGAAAAACTCCCAACAAAATAGTATTGTATGACTTTTGGTGCCTAACAGACAACTCAGCCCATTGCACTGAATCCATATAAAATAGCAGGACCAAACT
Organism: Coregonus clupeaformis; assembly: GCF_020615455.1. Lineage (NCBI taxonomy): Eukaryota > Metazoa > Chordata > Actinopteri > Salmoniformes > Salmonidae > Coregonus > Coregonus clupeaformis. The sequence continues at coordinate 17,135,882 of NC_059212.1, forward strand.
TGCAGAGCAAACTTGTCAAAAACATGACGGATCCATAATGGTCAGGCACTACGGTCCCTGTATTGTTAAGTCATTGTTTATGAAGTGGACTTTCAACCACTCACTGTGGCGGCCCATTAATCAGGCTAGCCAATCCACTCCAGCCATCCGCGTGTTGTGTCAGCTGCATCTCTCTCTCTCTCTCTCTCTCTCTCTCTCTCTCTCTCTCTCTCTCTCTCTCTCTCTCTCTCTCTCTCTCTCTCTCTCTCTCTCTCTCTCTCTCTCTCTCTCTCTCTCTCTCTCTCTCTCTCTCTCTCTCTCTCTCTCTCTCTCTCTCTCTCTCTCTCTCTCTCTCTCTCTCTCTCTCTCTCTCTCTCTCTCTCTCTCTCTCTCTCTCTCTCTCTCTCTCTCTCTCTCTCTCTCTCTCTCTCTCTCTCTCTCTCTCTCTCTCTCTCACACACACAGGAGCTGTCTGGCTCTATGTGGTCAGTGTGTTGACAGAATGACCCCATCCTCCCCCCCAGACCAAGGGATGAATGAGCAAAAGTGGGAGTGATATGTAGCTGAAGTGCTTCAGCTTTATAGTTGAGTAAACATTTATAGTTAATATAGTCGCGGTGGTGAGATAGGTAGGTGTGTGTGTGTGTGTGTGTGTGTGTGTGTGTCGGGGTGGGGTGGGTGTGGGGGGGTGTATCAAGGTTGGGTGTCAAAATGATCATAAAAAGTGTATAATAAAAAAATGCTGGGGCAATTATAAAGTATATATTTTATGCTTTCAATAAATCCAGCTGTGGTAATGTGAGGGTAGAAGCAATATGGCGTTATGCTATAATGAGGCTGCAGGACTTTAAAGTTGCAACATTCAGCATTATTTTTACGTTTCTGAAACCAAAAAAAGGCATTGCCTACACATTCCTTGTGTCATCTCAAAATAGTGCCACGACAGACACTTTGTTGATGAATGCACTTCACTGTTGACTTATGTGGAACAGGTTGTATTTTAACCCAACTCCCATGGCTAAAATCAATAGGACAGAGACAACACGTGCGCACATTATCCCCTCTCTTTGCTTTATGAGCCTAATGTCTGCACTGATGGACTAACTGTCCTTCACTGGAGAGACCCAGACTTTTAAACATCCTGACACAGATAGCAGCACTTGACCGTGGCACGTTTTTACCTGTAGGGAATTTGGAAATATAATGGTGGCTTCCACGACTCGCGAAACGTGTGCAGCCAGGTCATGCCAGTTACTTACCTCACTCTTGCGGAAGTCTTCAATGATTTGTATTTCTTTTTCCAGCTCTTCTTTTAGAGACTTCATCTGTGAAATGAATAAATGAAGCTGTTACAGAGAAAATGATCCTATTTTCCTTAAAATACATTTTCTGAATGATAAAACAGTACCAAATGGATTATAGATCTAGTCTTGAGAAATTAATTGAATATCATCCATTAGCAACACATGATTATCATCTAAAGAGATTACGAGAGTATAATGATGACGCTGAGTACTTTTGCAGATAATGATTTTAGCGATAAAGCATTTTACGAAAGTCCTTTTTAAAACCCAACCTAATGAAAATGATTCAATTTAGTTCAAAAGGACACTGAAGGCCTTGATTCCTTGATAGGTGTTTGTTAAATGCTATTGTGTAAAACCAACACCCAGGATATATGTTTCTTCAGTTGCATTGACTGAAGAGCCCTCTAAAGACACTGTGGGTGGACGCAAAGATCATCCAGCACAATAATAATGTGGGTAGAGCAAGATAGGACCCACAGACATTTTTACAAGGAGCATAGTTGCTCCTAAGTTAAACACATTAGGAGCACACAAATAAATGTAGGAGCACAATCAACAAATATTTGAGGTATTAATGATAAGAATTGCCAGCAATGACAAAACACAGGGTTTAGGAACACCAGAAGAATATATTTTTAAAATTGAGATATAGCCTACATAAGGCCTATATCATGAATCTTAGCTACTTTTGAAGCTCATCCCCTGAAGAACCTCTTCCTTTTCCTTTCTTTCTGTGCCACCAAATGTTTGCATACTACTGGTAAAGTTCCAACAAAGATTATTGATAACTTTCATCTGTGGTTACCAGGTTCTTAGCTAGCTAGCTAATGCTGTAGCATACGCGCCAAAATGGTCGCACTGTAGAGCCCTGACAGGGTAAGCTAGATGCCAAACTGCACCTGCCTGTATGATGGACCTAACGCCACCCTGCTTTCATGACTGTCCTCACTCCACCTGGCCTAGAATTGGTACAGGGTCCCACAGTATCCCACAGTGAAAAGGTTATTGGACATGGACTCCCTCCCATGGGAGTAAAAGGTTATGTTATGATAGCTAATATCTAAATTCCCCATGTTCTTTGCCCTTCCATATACTGTGGGCAACATTTTTGCGTGAGCAATACACGGGTCAGGATGGCATATTATTACCTGCGAGTTCCAAACACTAACTATTTTATTTTTTTATGTAGCATACAGTCCCAGTCAAAAGTTTGGACACACCTACTCATTCAAGGGTTTTTCTTTATTTTTACTATTTTCTACATTGTAGAATAATAGTGATGACATCAAAACTATGAAATAACAAATATAGAATCATGTAGTAACCAAAAAAGTGTTAAGCAAATCAAAATATATTGTATATTTGAGATTCTTCAAAGTAGCCACCCTTTTGCCTTGATGACAGCTTTGCACACTCTTGGCATTTTCTCAACCAGCTTCATGAGGTAGTCACCTGAAATGCATTTCAATTAACAAGTGTGCCTTCTTAAAAGTTAATTTGTGGAATTTATTTCCTTCTTAATAACTGAGCCAATCAGTTGTGTTGTTACAAGGTAGGGGTGGTATACAGAAGACAGCCCTATTTGGTAAAAGACCCAAGTCCATATTATGGCAAGAACAGCTCAAATGGCGCAGCGGTCTAAGGCACTGCATCTCAGTGCAAGAGGCGTCACTACAGACCCCCTGGTTCGATTCCAGGCTGTATCACAACTGGCCGTGATTGGGAGTCCCATAGGGCGGCGCACAATTGGCACAGCGTAGTCCGGGTTTGGCCGGTGTAGGCCGTCATTGTAAATAAGAATTTGTTCTTAACTGACTTGACTAGTTAAATAAAGGTAAAATAAAAAATAAGCAAAGAGAAACAACAGTCCATCATTACCTTAAGACATGAAGGTCAGTCAATTACGGATAATTGCAAGAACTTTGAATGTTTCTTCAAGTGCAGTTGCAAAAACTATCAAGCGCTATGATGAAACTGGCTCTCATGAGGACCGCCACTGGAAAGGAAGACCCAGAGTTACCTCTGCTGCAGAGGATAAGTTCATTAGTTACCAGCCTCAGAAATTGCAACCCAAATAAATGCTTCACAGAGTTCAAGTAACAGACACATCTCAACATCAACTGTTCAGAGGAGACTGCATGAATCAGGACTTCATGGTCGAATTGCTGCAAAGAAACCACTACTAAAGGACACCAATAACAAGAATAGACTTGCTTGGGCCAAGAAACACGAGCAATGGATATTAGACCGGTGGAAATCTGTCCTTTGGTCTGATGAGTCCAAATTTGAGATGTATGGTTCCAACCGCCGTGTCTTTGTGAGACGCAGAGTAGGTGAATGGATGATCTTCGCATGTGTGGTTCCCACCGTGAAGCATGGAGGAGGTGTGATGGTGTAGGGGTGCTTTGCTGGTGACACTGTCAGTGATTTATTTAGAATTCAAGGCACACTTAACCAGCATGACTACCACAGCATTCTGCAGCGATACGCCATTCCATCTGGTTTGTGCTTAGTGGGACTATCATTTGTTTTTCAACATGATATTGACCCAACACACCTCCAGGCTGTGTAAGGGCTATTTGACCAAGAAGGAGAGTGATGGAGTGCTGCATCAGATGACCTGGCTTCCACAATCACCCGACCTCAACCCAATTGAGATGGTTTGGGATGAGTTGGACCGCAGAGTGAAGGAAAAGCAGCCAACAAGTGCTCAGCATATGTGGGAACTCCTTCAAGACTGTTGGAAAAGCATTCCAGGTGAAGCTGGTTGAGAGAATACCAAGTTTGCAAAGCTGTCATTAAGGCAAAGGGTGGCTACTATGAAGAATAAAAAATAAAAAATAACGTTTTGGTTACTACATGATTCCATGTGTTATTTCATAGTTTTGATGTCTTCACTATTATTCTACAATGTAGAAAATAGTAAAAAAATAAAGAAAAACCCTTGAATGAGTAGGTGTGTCCAAACTGTTGACTGGTACTGTATATACATATTTATTCTCCCCAATTTCGTGATTACGATCTTGTCTCATCGCTGCAACTCCCCAACGGGCTCGGGAGAGGCGAAGGTCGAGTCATGCGTCCTCCGAAACATGACCCACCAAGCTGCGCTTCTTAACACCGGCTCGCTTAATCCGGAAACCAGATGCACCAATGTGTCGGAGGAAACACTGTTCAACTGACGACCAAAATCAGCCTGCAGACACCCGGCCCGCCACAAGGAGTCGCTAGAGCGCAATGAGCCAAGTAAAGCCCCCCGGCCAAACCCTCCCCTAACCCGGACAACGTTGGGCCAATTGCAAACACTAACTCTTGATTGCTTCAGTTGCATCCCAAGCTCTCTCATCCATTTATATGCAGATGATAGTCTTATACTGAGCTGGCCCCTCCCCGGATTTAGTGTTAAACGCTCTACAACAAATCTTTCTTAGTGTCCAACAAGCTTTCTCTGCCCTTAACCTTGTTCTGAACACCACCAATACAAAGGTCATGTGGTTTGGTAAGAAGAATGCCCCTCTCCCCACCGGTATGATTGGGTAGTCACCTCATAAAAGTACTTGGGAGTATGGCTACTGTCCTTCTCTCAGCACATATCAAAGCTGCAGGCTAAGGTTAAATCTAGACTTGGTTTCCTCTATCGTAATCGCTCCTCTTTCACCAAATATATTTATAAAACCCTCTTAGGCCTCACCCCCCCTATCTAAGATACCTACTGCAGCCCTCATCCTCCACATACAACACCCGTTCTGCCAGTCTCATTCTGTTAAAGGTCCCCAAAGCACACACATCCCTGGGTCGCTCCTCTTTTCAGTTCGCTGCAGCTAGCGACTGGAATGAGCTGCAAAAACCCCTCAAACTGAACAGTTTTATATCCATCTCTTCATTCAAAGACTCAATACAGTTGTGGCTGCTTCGTGTTATGTATTGTTGTCTCTACCTTTTTGCCTTTGTGCTGTTGTCTGTGCCCAATAATGTTTGTACCATGTTTTGTGCTGCTACCATGTTGTTGTCATGTGGTGTTGCTACCATGCTGTGTTGTCATGTGTTGCTGCCTGCTATGTTGTTGTCTTAGGTCTCTCTTTATGTAGTGTTGTGGTGTCTCTCTTGTCGTGATGTGTGTTTTGTCCTATATTCTTATTTTTAATCCCTCGTCCCCACAGGAGGCCATTTGCCTTTTGGTAGGCCGTCATTGTAAATAAGAATTTGTTCTTAACTGGCTTGCCTAGTTAAATAAAGGTTAAATAAAATAAAATAAAAATGAAACCCACTGTTTAAACTTAAATTGATTAAACTTAAATAATCCTCTCTTTATCACGCACTTCAAATAAAATTGTGCTGCAGATAATAATGAGTTTTACAGTAGTTTTTGCACAGATCTGTGCTCTTTTGCGTGATGAAAATGTCCCCCTATAGCTCCATATACATTTCTGTTTAAATAAAATGGTGTTCTTACAAGTACAGATGTTTTGTATAATTCCTCCTTGATGCAAGCCAACGTACTGTTGGTGTTCTATGTGATTTTGACATTCAGGGATGAGGGAGTGAGTCTTGAGATGGGTAGCTGAAGCTTACAGCCAGCTGGGCTTTCAGCGGCTAGGCTTTGGCCTCCCATTGGAAGTCTCTCCCTTGGGGCCCTACAGCTATGGAAGAAGCAAATGTTCTGCTTCATTGATCAAAGTCAGCAAAATAATGTGAAAAACGTCCTCTTTCTTTTTCATTTTACATTTTTATGCATAAACACTATAGTAGAACTTAACATTGAGTTTGTCAGTCACAGCACGGGTACAAAAGGCCCAGTAACAAAGACATTTGAAAAGAGGGGCATTTGAATTGTTACACTAAATATGTATAATCCTTTTGACTGATGATTGAAATGACATTAAGGACATCTTTATTAGTAGTCTTTAACTAAAGCTGCTCCTTAAAAGGTGTTTGGATACACACCATCTGCTCCACACACCATTAACCTCTACTCATCCCTGGCTGTTTTGTGTTTATTGAAGTGAAGAGAATGGGGTCTATCAACGAGCCATACTTTTGATCTCTAACCAATATGTTTTTGTTGTTGTATTTCTAATGGTGATCATCCTCTGACCAAGATTGCCAATTAGTGTTGTTTTGATTATGATGACGCCAAGTATCTATGTTCAGATTCCTTTTACTGAGTGCTTTCTCTGATGTTACCTTTCATTTTAACCATTGCACCTACAGGTCCCAAAATGACCTAGGTTATTATTGGATACTAATAATGCATCCTTCAGGTGGACAATTGTTTTGTATTTCCAAAGAAAACTATGATTAGAGGGAGGAGTAGGCCTGCAGTAAATCTCAAGTATTCTGTGATGAATTAACTAATCATTTATACCTCAATTACAATAATCAACGAGGTGAGACTTACTTGAATTAGATTTAAATTATGTATCCTAGCAACCCTATGGGGTTAGAGCAAGGCATTCAATAAAGTGTATTAGAAGTGGCCAAAGTGAGTGTTTGAGTAACACAGGATGTGTTAGCTTTTAGATTCTACCACTGCTGATTAGTATCTTTAAAGTGAAAAGAGAAGGGGGCTGTCAAAACAATTATGACTGGTATATTTGCTTTATCAACAATCGACGTCACCCATTTCTGTGGGCAATGATTGCTAACTTTTGTAAATGAAAAAGCCAAGGGTGTAGTTGTTTTGTAAAAATGAATTTTTTCTACATTGATCAAATGAATAGGACACCTGGTAGGCCCTTTAAATAACCAAGACATATATACTGCAGGGATGAACTGTCCAAAAGAGTTGACAGGCATGAATAGTAGAACTTGCACAATTTCTATAATTTCGAGCACAATTCAGTAAAATGATCTGGCAGAATTCCATTTTTCACACTACATATGACTATTAAACAGATCATCTACCCTTACAGTATCAATAAAGAATAATAAATAATCCTAAACCAACACATCAAAGCATGGCCTTCAAGGCCCATTCGCCAAATGTTATGCCAATGGAACCACACTACCGTGTCAAATATTAACCTTTCTTTTCTCAGTGAAAGCTTGATAGTACCTCATAAAATCATTTAGATTGTCTGCCTCCACTTATCAGTTGCTTTACAGTAAGAGAAATGCAGCATTCTTCATTTTGATGACAAAACTAACAGAACATTCACCTGCACTGAAATCTATCAGGGCTCTTGTCTTACCTGGCATATGCTAACAGGGCTTTTTTCCCACTCTATATGAGTGGACTGCAAACACTGCTAGGAAGACTGCCTCTCAGGTGGTGTAATGTGGATAGAACAGCAGTTCAAAATGGGCAGGGTTGAGGGTGGAGAACTTTGAGACATGTTTTGTAAACATCGTTTTCTCACCAGCCAAATTCAACATGGGATGCACTTGGAGGTTGTAAAGACTGGTGACAAGGGAAAGGATGCTTACCTTCTTGCTGGCGGTGTCCTTCTCAATGCTGAGTTGTACTTTCAGATGATCATAGTCACTGGTCATCTAGAATTAAAATGTGTGTGGGGGGGGGGGAATCACCATAAGCATCTCTCCTAAATCGCTCCACTCTATACAAAACAATGCATAGTGATCCTTTTTGCTTTAAATACATGTTATGCTTTATGTATAGTTGCTAAATACCATTGTTGCATGTACCTTTTGCAGGGCTTTTTTCTCGTCCTCTAACTTTGCTTTCACATCCGTTAGATTATGGGCTGAAACAAGTAAAAAGAGCACTTTGGTTAGCTGAGATGGATAGCAAGAGACAGGAAACACTTCAACTTTCATCTGGCTTTGGGCTATCAGAGGAATAGGGTGGAGGGGAGAGTAGGCCTAAGAGACAGGGTTGTTGGAGTTTGAGAGAGTCGTGTGACATGACGTCCATCCATGAACCATTGTGTTACAGCGGTGGCCTGAGAAAGTCCACTTGAACCCAGAGTGGCCTGGGTCCTGACAGGGTTCTGACCTGGCATTCTGCCCTTGACGAGCTTGGCCTGCCACCAACTGTTCCTCTGGTGACCTAAAAACACAAAGTTCAAGGACCAAGTGTGGGTTTGCAGACTTTGCACCCAACTTATTCAGATAAAGCTCTTATAGTTAGTCACAGCACATACAAAACACTTATTTGATTTGAATGAACGACATATAAAATAAGAGATTCTCTTTGGGCAGACATCACACACCACATTTTAAGAATATGGTTAAGGTCATATTAATGAGGTATGCCCTCTTCAAAACCCCATCCGATATGAATTGTAACATGTAGCAGTCAACGGAGGCCTTGGCGCTATCACATTTTATCAGGTGAGATATGTTTGTGCTCCGTTTGTATCTCTACATCCGGGGGAACATATTCAGATGGTTACCTAAGTTACATAAGCAATTAATGAACATCAAACACTTAGAGAGATAAAACGCTGATCCTTGAAAATACACCTGTGCACTGTTTACTTTATCTTGAAGGACTCCCACACTGTGGACTGGATGGCCAATCTGACAAGTGTCGTCAAACATTACAATCTGACCAATGGCTGCCTTACTGTGAGTTATTAGCTCATGTTTCCAGACAATACCTGCTGCAGGGGGCACATGATTAGCCTAGTTAAAACGGCAATTGATGTAGGAAGTTTGCATATGCGGTTAAGAAATAAAGATTTAGCAATTACACTAGACAGTTCAAAATAGTTATTGAGTCACAGAATTACATCAATATGGATTTTATGATCCAGATTCTATGACTTAACATCTTAAATCCTATAACATTTCAATAAGCAGTGCTTAAAAAACTGCAGGGAATAGGATTTGTTACAAAAAACTAAAAAAGATCCACCACAATACCTAGATCTTCCAACTGCTCCTCTTTAGCCTCCAAGGAATTGCGGACCTGGTCCATGACAATGTGTATGGAGGCAATGTCGTCTTCTAGCTTTTGATTCTCTTGTCTCAGCCATTCTTTCTCCGGGTCATCCACAGCCTCACAGCTGATCTGAAGAAAAAAAATGACAACTCCTTTTTAACCTTTTTTCTTTAATCCGCAAAACAAAAGGCACACAGCTCAAGCTGCGTGGCAAATATGAGTCCTTTTAAGAAACAAAGCAATCGTACAACTTTCTGCCTCCTATGATTTCCCCCTGAATAATAAAAAGCTGAGACACACAAAAAAGAACTCCGGCCATTAGTTTTTTTTTCTCCCCTCTTTGCCCGGAAGAAAGAAGGCAGTACATTATATACAAAGACCATAATTCATGGGGACATTTTTATTGACAGGGATAATACATATCATACTGTTTGTGTGCCCCTGTCATTCAGGTCAATTTATTCTGGAAGTCCAAAGCGGCAGCTGGGCCTTTCCACCCACGGTCTGGGCCCTGGTCTCTAACAACCGCTGCCTGTAACTAGGCAGGGCTGAGGGGGGAGACTGGGGGAGTATGGCTGGGCAACACCAGGGGGTTTGAAGAGTGCACAGCTTCCAGGGGGGGGCTTGTTGCCTTTGTGTCTTCCCTCAGTGGCAGCGCTGCCAGTGTCACCAGGATCACATCACATGTCAGAGCAGTGAAGTTTGCAGACTGGGAGCCGCATGGAGCCCATCAGGTTCCTGTGATATCAACGCAGTTGGCCCTCTCCACTTTGTGCTGCAGCCACCATTCATGCCCTGGACATTAACAGGGCTTTTGCATGCCTGTCACACTTAGGACTGTGCAGTGTGCAGGCGTTCAAAGGCTTTCAAAGCTTCAAGGTCCCCCCCACCCTCCTTTCCCTTGTTTTGTTTCCTCCTCTTGTTTTAGAATGAAAGAAGACAGTACTTTTGTGAGCAGGGGTCATATTTGAGTAAAGAAATCTTACTTTTTAAAATAATATGAATGCCTTTTTGTTGCAGTTGGAATGAGGCCAAAACTGTGCGAATTCAATAGATTTTTGTAACAGAGAGCCACCCAATACATTCAGGTTTGCCAAAAGACACATTTGAATGCAAAAGGAAACACACATAGTTAAAGCCATTCTTCATAAGCTTGACATTTTTAGGAACTGCATGCACTCTACAGACTAACCTATTCTGCTGTATCAGCATTAATCAAATAATGAAAAAACTATTTTGAGGGATTATAAGGTTAGGAGTGCTTGCGTTGCGTGTGACACTGCAGTTTTGACGCCGCGTTAGGCTAAGCTACATGTCATGCCACAGAGGATTACCCAGTTGGTCCTCTCTGTAATCAGCCTGGGCACCGTTCCATCTACCTTGGCACAGCACCGACCCGACCGGCATCAACAGATGATCACCTCGTCATGCACCACCAAACACCATCCATTCCCTCGTCTCTCTCCCCCATCCAAGATAAAGTTAACTAACTATGAGTGACAGCAATAGACAAGTTTTTCTTGTTTTATGGGGGTTCCCTCTGTCTCTGTTTCTCTCTACACAGCTGTATCTAAAACCCAAAACACTGCATGGCTGACTGGGACTGTTTCCACTGGGATGGGATTGAAGAAGAAACACTACTTCCTTTACCTCTGGCTCCACCATCTGCTATAGAGTGGTAACTACGAGTGATTAGCCATGCGGTTCTCCCATGGCCGTGACCACTCTCATTAGCACAAAGAACAAAGGAGCGATTCTCCAGAGATGCAGTCATCTGTTTCACTTTGAGAGGCTGGTTTTGTGTGACTGCTCTCCCCGCCATCTGCCTACAGTAGAGCCCCACTTGTGTTGGACAAAACTAAAATACTGAGGGGCGAGAGAGGACTCGAGAGATAGTGAGGGGCCGCCCGGGCTCATTAAAACAAGGCAATTAGGGGAATACACCTCACCTTTTAACACTAAATATCGAATTAATGTTGATTTCTGGGGGGTGTCACTCACCACATAAAAGGTATGAGTGATGAGAGACTGATGAGAAATTAATACCTTTTAGTAAAACAAAAGGTGTGTATATCACCGCCCCTCTCTTGAATGCATTTTAATCTAACCATGATTAACTACAAACGTATTGTTCACCACTGGCAGCTCTAGCAGAAACTTTGAATATTCTTAATTCTTTAATATTCTTCAACTTCTTAATTTGGAATATTATTAGGCTATATTATAAGACAAAATACAATATGTGACTCACATCACTAGAGTAAGTGGGCAAAGTAAAGAACACACTGATCCTGGCCTACCTTTTTGAAGACTCTCTCCTCATATTCCCTCAGCTGTTCACTCATACACTGGATCTTCAAGTTCTTCTCTTGGATCTCATTCATCAGATCTTTCAGTCTCCCTGTGTCACTAGCAACAGCAGCTATATTGTCTCCTTTTTTAAGGTAGTAATTCTGAAATAAAACAATACAATCAAATCAAATGTTACATACACATGTTCAGCAGATGTTATTGTGGGTGTAGCGAAATGCTTGAAATACACAGTCAATATATCTTGAAAGCATTATAAAAACTTGGTGATAGAGACATGCACACACAGTGCAGAGCAAGTGCTCTTTCGTATTTGGTATACAATAAGAGTTATGACTATACACAGTGAAACATGATCATGTTGTTACACACCGACTAGGCATAATGTTTCCATACCTTGTAGCTGCCTCTGACCACATGGATTGCATCATTTAATTGTTGTTGATAACTTTTCCGAATAACTTTTACTTTCTGTATGAAACAATATGTTTAGTTTAGTTTATAAGCATAATGCAATTTGACTGAGAACACAGTAATTATTTATATAACAAAATAAATTGTACAAATGAAATATCTGTCACCTCCTTAAGATGATTCTCCAAATTCTTCACTTTGTCATTCATGCTAGTATACAAGGACTCTGCCTCTTGCTGAAGTTTGGACTCATAGTGTGCCTGTATGAACTTCATTTTCAAAAAAATATCTTTTTTCAGGGTATCCATATCCTAACAAACAAAGGTAGAGATTACTCAACATGTTTAATGTAGGCATGTTGAGCCAGAGCACATTCCAGCACAATTTATCAACCGAAATGCATCTAGCATTGTTCTTATACTGTAAGCTAGCCGTGGTTTAGTCAAACATCATTCAAATAAATTGAATAGGCCTCTCCAATTAATTTAATGTTCTTATGTATTATAGCTTTTTGACAAATACACATGGCGCAAACACATCAAGACTGTGCTCTTTTCAAGCACAAGGTACATTAGTCTAACTGAGCAGCTAGCATAATCAGCTTGAATCAGTAGGAAGTAGCTACTGTACTCTGGTTTGGTTCCTTCTTTGTTGAATTGGTATCACTTTAAATCTTTGGAGGATGAATACTCCACAAATCTACTAGCCTGCCAATCAATTTGTTTAACTCTGCAGGCAAGGGCAGTCATTGCTGCGCCCTTGCTAACACTCTCTTCCCCACAACAAAGCCTCCATATGCCCTCTCAGCAGGGGACTGGGGGAGATATAAGAGCCACGCATTTAGGCCTAAAGTTATAGGAATTTTTAGATGAAAGGGGATGCAGAGTGAATTGAATCACTGAGCAAATCTAGAGGAATGCACAAGTCACTGTCACTCAGTCGTTTCACTTTCTATGTTGCTGGTCTGATTGCAGTGTTTTTTGTATGTAGCTAAATCAAAAAGGATAAGACTAATAATTGGAGTTGTTTGAAAAGATAAACTTTTCAATTGTATAAATTGCATCTTTATTTATTTTGTAACAAACATGTTATTATATGGAGAAACAAAGTTATTATATAAGCAAGCAATGTACAAAGTAAGTAACCTACCTTTATGAGTTCAGCAGTGTGGTCAGATAGTAATTTGACAGTGGGTAATTCTGAGACATCGGTTTGGACAGAAGCATCTGAACCAAAGAATCCCACCCTCAGTGAAAACCTGCACATTGGGCGCAGCAGCAGACAAACAGGTAAATGGAGAAAACAATGTCAATCATTATCCAGTAAAATATTTAGAAAATAGAACAGGTGCTTGCCCAATATGGTAACTAAGCTATCTAACGTTAACAATATTGAGAGTCGAGAGATAGCTGGGTACCATTAGAATGTGCACGTGTGACAGAAAAAAAGTTGTAGCTAGCTTGTTTGGCTAACGTTAGCTAATTAGCTAGCTACTTACTTGCGAATTTCCTCTATTTCTTTAGAAAATAGCTCCTCTTCGTCCTCATTCATACAAATATTTTTTTGTTTAACAACGAGGTTCATGACTGTGAGTGTCAGACAGACTTTGCGTTTAAAAATCACTTGCTAGCTAGGTAGCTGATTTGTTAGCTTGTTTTTGCCACTCCAGATTATGGTGTTGCTATAGCAACTTGGACACAACTGGGAAACTGGCTCATCAGGAGCAGGTATGATTTTCTACTTGTTTCTATCCTTTCAACTTTAAATGGTCATGGAGTTAGTTATTTGAATGGTAGACGTGTTAAATCACTCCAGACACGATTATCGAACAAATCCAGATTGTTTTATTTTTATTTTTACGTTACATTGGAACTAGCTAGCTGGCTTGCAACCAGTGTTCTATCTGCCCGCGCACGCGCAACACTGGCACGCATTGCCATGAAGGGTCATTACTAGTTACCACAAAGACATAAACCCCGCCTATTTCTACAATTATCTTCTTAAAATCTATAATTTACTCCTTTCCAAATGTGTGACATCCTGCTCCTGTGAAAATAACAATTTGTATCCAGACAGGCTTTACTGTTACCACTCTTGTGGATTTCAGTTTGTCATATTTTATTTGGATTATTGAAATCGAGCCAAATAGGGCAAAATAAGGCCAATTAACTTGTACACATTTAAAATCTGAGATTAGTGAAAAACGTTTACCTCAAAAGGGATCGCTTTACATCTGTGGTGCTCTTTGATGGCTCTATTCAAATAACGGATTGTTTTCACACAATATAAAAAACATTAAAACTGTTGTAATATCCTAGTCTGTCTAAATAGCATAATCTCTTAGAGTCTGATTGAGCAACATAATCCCTAAATCTGAAATGTATTCCCCTGGTAAAGCCCCATCCATAGCCAGTCACAGAGGCAGCAGACTAGGTATGTCTCCACCCCTCCCCCTTTCACTCAGCGTTGCTTACAGTTCATCTGAGTCTGCCCTGAGGGCCAGGCAATATGGCACTTTAATTAATCAAATACAGTTTAGTCCAATGAATAGGAGGTGATGCTATTATTATTTGTTTTTCTGTTTTCACTGGTGAATATAATCCTATTTTCTAGAATGTGAAGTCTTTGTGTGAGATATTCTGTTTTAAGATTCAGTGCCTCAGAGCTGTGTGGTTTTGGAATGGAATCACACTGAAGATCAATACCACACACTTCAATAGGGATATAGCCTAACCGCTGTGGAGACTCAGGGGAGGGATGTGTGGGGGGTGGGGGTTGACCACCACTGAAGCAATTGTCTCAAACATCTTATTTAGCAACACCTCACCTCACAATATACACAGAGATTGTATTATGTATTCATGGTTGTTCACATACAGTATTTGTAAGTTTAACTAACTTAAACAGAATTGAAACCTATTGTTATTGTTTTTTCAGACAGTTGGTTTTGAGGGGAAACTTGTCAGAGTCCATATTTGTCCTGACCATACTGGGTGAGAACAATAGGCCATCTGCAGCCAAGAACAATGTCACATTTTTAAGGAAGAGCGACACTGGGGTCTCCATTCAGTAACACTGGTTAACGACTACTACAGGAAATATAAGTGTCTTATTAAAAAAAAAATGTCACCATGCATTGGAGATTTAAAAATAACTAATTTATTCAACCAATACTTTGTGATAAAAAGAATTTGAACAAAGGATGAATTTTGGGACACATTTGCCAATGTTTGAAAATAATGGATAAAAAAAACATGATCTAATCCTCACAGGTTAGATAGAGCAATTATGCATGCACAATCAAATACATATTGAAAAACAGATTTCACCCCATCAGCTCCTTCAGTAATGCTGGTGATTTCTATTGATGAAGCACATAGGTTACTCATAGTGAATTAATGGGCTGTCCCAGTAATTTGATTTGCTGATTGTGACAGCTTAGTGCACCAGTGGAACAGGACTGGAGCTAAAGGGCCCTTGTGGAGTGTTTGGGAAGTGTGTTTCTTCAATAGAAAAAAACATGAGACATTGTGAACCCTCTGACACTAATTTATATAATTGTTTCTGATGTAATTCAGAGGCATGTAAGAAAAGCATGTTCACTGCAGTTGAAATGCTTTAATTATAATTGACAGTTTAAAGACGTCAAGATTTTGTTTTTCCCTTTGCATAGGCCCTTACTGTTGTAATTCTATAAGTAGACTTTGCTTATGTGTTATAGTCAACATTCATTATAGATGTTGTGTCAGCAACATAATAAATTCTAAACAAATTAAACAACATTGTCGGTTGGCTAGTCCGACATTTCATCTTTCAGAGCAATTGTATTGTTGATTATGCATAGGAGCAAAATTGTACTATGTTTTTTCTGTTCTATTGTGATTTACCTTTCCATTTCCATAGAATTAAAATGGTTCAGCCTATGAATGACTGATATTTTGAGAGATTCTCAATTGAGTGAAAGTCTGTCCTCTCCTCCACTCCTCCGTGAGGAGGTGACCCGGAAAAACTGTTAAGCTGTCGCCATATGTAGGAGAGTGTCAATATGAACGGGGGAGTTTGCTCCTCTTCTTGAATGTCTCCTCCAGCAGAGGATGCTCAGGTGTATCCTACTGCAGAAGAGTTGTTAAATCCACCACACACCTTTTGAAACAGCTGTTGTTTTCTCAGATGAGAAAAGCATGCACACATTTAAAAGCAATATGCTTCTTAAAATGTATAGCACAACTATCTATTTTTTTGTTGTTGCACTTAACACATGTATTTTGGGATTCCACCTATGTGATTGAATTTGCCTGACGACGAGCTAGAGAGAAAGGAGAGTTTCATTTCATACAAGCACATTCTTTTCCAATTTTTCTCTGCACATCTGATTACCTTTTACCTTTTTCAAAAGGAGGCGAGGAGAGGACAGACGAGAGGATGCGAGGAATCGCTGAAATCCAATTTAGATTCTCCCTTTGTAACAGTGATTTGAAGGTGCAGAGTTTTAGAATACGTGTTGCCCTCTAGTGGTGATAGCATAGTAACTCATTGGGGAATTTGATCTTGCAACGATAAACTGCACGTTTATCACATTTTGTTGTTTATTGTGGTAAAGTTAAATGTGTAATCTGTAGGCCTAAGTAACACATTTGTAATGATAATAACCACAACCGCTTGCATGGCATTTGTAATGCAGTACCCCAGTATTAGATATTATTAGTACTCTGTTCTATTCAAGTCAGCAAAGCTGTTGTTTAATACTCCACCAACCAAGGCAGAGTTGGGCACTCAGCCAATTATCCAACAGCACTGTTGCCATAACATAAAGTATATAATTTCCAAGCAGCATAAAAAAATTTATAAAATAAATGTACAATCATCAACATTCATATTTTCAATTTATTACTGTATGATTTAATCAGAATCAAGTGTCATCTTGCTTTGAGACAAAGAATCTGAAACATCCAAAAAAATCACCTCACATAGCTGTAGCCTATAAAATAGACTAGAGAGTAAAAGTTGACATCATAGCTCAAGTGGGGAAAGCCAAGGCATGATGAAATCACTAAATACCCCAGGCAAAAAATAGATTAAGCCTAGCAGCACATGACCCAATCATTCAGAGGCAGACAGAGCCCACAGCAGGCTATGTGTTAAGGGGACAGAGTCAGCAAATGAACCCCATGGGATCACAACATGGTCCACACACAGAGGGCCAGATTGGACAGAAAATAAATCAAAACAAAGCTCTTTTAGGCCAACCCACCCACAACAGCCAGCGACAATAACATCACAACAGAGGAAATGTGTATATTTGGAACAAATGGCGTCCCATACCGAATAATCCGAACTGCGAAGCCTCCATATGCAAATAAATAAAGTAATTACTTAGTCAGAGGTTTAGGAGCATCTGACACTTTGAGGTTTTAATCTGACATATGGTTTGTTTGTGGGAGCAGATGAGTGTTGTCATACAGAAGGTTTAAAACTGATGATTTTAAGGGGCAGAATATTAATTGTATATTATTCAGATTACAAATATTTTAGTTCCATAATATTATATCATCTGTTCCCCCCAACATCATCTCTGATGTCTTATGTGATGACATCACAGGCATAGAAATAGGATATGTAATGGTCACAAGCCTTTTGAGAAGGGGAGCCTCAGTCATATTACAGTGCCTTCGGAAAGTATTCAGACCCCTTGACTTTTTCCACATTTTGTTACGTTACAGCCTTATTCTAAAATTGATTAAATATATGTTTTCCCTCAGCAATCTACACACAATACCCGATAATGACAAAGCGAAACAGTTTTTTTAGAAATGTTAGCAAATGTATTTAAAATAAAAAACAGAAATACCTTATTTACATAAGTATTCAGACCCTTTGCTATGAGACTCAAAATTTAGCTCAGGTGCATCCTGTTTCCATTGATCATCCTTGTAATGTTTCTACAACTTGATTGGAGTCCACCTGTGGTAAATTCAATTGATTGGACATAATTTGGAAAGACACACACCTGTCTATATAAGGTCCCACAGTTGACTGTGCATGTCAGAGCAAAAACCAAGCCATGAGGTCGAAGGAATTGTCCGTAGAGCTCCGAGACAGGATTGTGTCGAGGCACAGATCTGGGGAAGGGTACCAAAAAATGTCTGCAGCATTGAAGGTCCCCAAGAACACAGTGGCCACCATCATTCTTTTTAAATGGAAGAAGTTTGGAATCAACAAGAATCTTCCTAGAGCTGGCCGCCCGGCCAAACACAGCAATCGGGGGAGAAGGGCCTTGGTCAGGGAGGTGACCAAGACCCCGATGGTCACTCTGACAGAGCTCCAGTGTTCCTCTGTGGAGATGGGAGAACCTTCCAGAAGGACAACCGTCTCTGTAGCACTCAACCAATCAGGTCTTTATCGTAGAGTGGCCAGACGAAAGCCACTCCTCAGTAAAAGGCACATGACAGCCCGCTTGGAGTTTGCCAAAAGGCACCTAAAGACTCTCAGACCATGAGAAACAAGATTCGCTGGTCTGATGAAACCAGGATTGAACTCTTTGTCCTGAATGCCAAGCGTCATGTCTGGAGGAAACCTGGCACCATCCCTACGGTGACGCATGGTGGTGGCAGCATCATGCTGTGTGGATGTTTTTCAGCGGCAGGGACTGGGGGACTAGATGAATGGAGCAAAGTACAGAGAGATCCTTGATGAAAACCTGCTCCAGAGCGCTCAGGACGTCAGACTGGGGCGAAGGTTCACCTTCCAACAGGACAACAACCCTAAGCACACAGCCAAGACAACGCAGGAGTGGCTTCGGGACAAGACTCTGAATGTCCTTCAGTGGCCCAGCCAGAGCCCGGACTTGAACCCGATAGAACATCTCTGGAGAGACCTGAAAATAGCTGTGTAGTGACGCTCCCCATCCAACCTGACAGAGCTTGAGAGGATCTGCAGAGAAGAATGGGAGAAACTCCCCAAATACAGGTGTGCCAAGCTTGTAGCGTCATACCCAAGAAGACTCGATGCTGTAATCGCTACCAAAGGTGCTTCAACAAAGTACTGAGTTAAAGGGTCTGAATACTTATGTAAATGTTATATTTCAGTTTATCAAAAAAAAAATTATTAGGAAAAAAATCAGAACCTGTTTTTGCTTTGCCATTATGGGGTATTATGTGTAGATTGATGAGGGGGAAAAAAAGATTTAATCAATTTTAGAATAAGGCTGTAACGTAACAAAATGTGGAAAAAGTCAAGGGGTCTGAATACTTTCTGAAGGCGTTCTTAGTTGAGACCATTACAATGTGCTTCAATTACATAAAAAAACTAGAATGACTCCTAAATGATTATGACACACAACTTTATGCCCAGTCTGTGGAGAAATTGACTGAATTGGCGACACTTTTATATCAGGGCCTAATGGAGAGGAAACACTTTATTTGAATACATTTCCTCCCTTCCTGTCCTTTGTCATTTCTCTGTGATAGTAAACTCTCCTGGACGTATCCATCAGTTTCTGTGGCCAAGAGTGGGAATAAAGTAAATAAACCATAAGCCACTTGGCAAGCAGGAATAAAGGGCCCTCTGTTTCTCTGAGCCCTCCTGAAAATAGCTGAATGGTTTGTTGGTTTCATTCAGAAACCACCAAGTTAATGTTGCATGTAATGTAATGTTTTGGTACTTAAAATATGATTTTACATTGACTGATGAAGCATAGTATATGACTACTCTAAAGTAAAACTGTTGTAATCAGAGGTGAGGCTTCTTCCAACAGCCAATCATTTTAGAAAGGGTTTGAAAAATGTACCAAATATGATACTCATGAATGGCCACACGAGGGCCTCAGAGAGTGCTATGAGAAGACACTTCTTTAAAAAATGCTTGTTCCAGGACCCCACCTTAAATAAGTCATTCAGTATCAATAACAACACCAGAGTAGAGCAACAATTATCTGGTTCTACACAATAGATTTTGGATATGTAAGAATACAGTACATACTTACATTCACTTACATTGAAAAAATCACCCTATAGCCTGTGTGAGCAATGTGCTGTGAAAAGTACAGAATGTGTCACGCTATCAACACCTGTCATTGGCTATTAGCTACATAAAGATGATGTCTAACCCTCAGTGGTATAGATGTTTAAGCATTCCCTATAATGTTTCTGGTGTTTCTATACATGGCTTTATTTAGTTTATTTATTGCCCCATTGTAAAACAGTGCCCACTCAAGTGCCCACCACATACTGGTCATACTACTTGTGCCAGGTCATATTCCTATTACCCGGAAAGCATAGCTAGGGACCTCTGTGTGCTTCCTGGCCTGTGTGTGTGTGCTATTTTTCAGGGCTAGGGAAACCCCCTTGGCCCTTCCTCAGGACATGAAGGGAGAGAGCAGAGCTGCTGAAAATAAACCCCTATTAAAGCCATTCTTGTGCTTCAGAGAATCATGACAGCAGAAAGTGGCTCCCTCTGTAACATGTGGTGGGAGATCTTTTTGGACATTAGCCTGCAAATAGACCACAAACCTATATATGATACAGAGGACAGTTATCTTAATTATTATGATGACAATTATTGATGCATCTAATCAATACGGTCCTATGCCTCTGTATTGCATAAACTGTGTGTACACTTTAGAACATAGTGTTTTAGCATTTAGTAGACTATAACATTTAAATTGGTCTCGGGAAAATTGCACAATGGGTCATTTTGGGGGCAGTGATTTTAACAATAAACATGCTCTACATCTGAAATGATTGTCAGTAAATAAACACTTAGTTGCGACTGTCCTGTTCGTGAATCTAAAATTGAGGAATTATTTGGCTGTGTTTCAGATAGTCTGGGGTCTGTCTTCTCTACTGAAGACAAGAATAGTCTCCAAGCCATGTTTAGCCTACAATTTGAAGGTAAGAATTTCAGTGACCCAGTTTCACCCAACAGAAATGGTTATGGCAGGAGTTACCTTCGATGTTTCAGTGCCATAGAAATGTTAAGTCACCAATAGTTCGGGACTTCTGTTACCAATGCAGAGCTTTCTCATGACCAAATGCCATGGAGCCACTCAGGGCTGTTCCTGTAGTGATGAAGTTTGACCATCCCGTGTCAGTATCATGATGAGGGAACAGTCCAATGGAAGAGTCTCTAATTCCACCACCACTACAGAGATAATCGGTCCCTTATACTATATGATTGAACTGGGTCATTTAACTGTGAAGCGGCCAGGACTTTATAGAGGATAGTAATACAGATCATTTAGTTTAACTCCAGGAGGTCCAGTAGGATAGGGAGAGTGGAGATCACTGGTTTACTGAGAAGCTGAGCCACAGGGCTGAACCACAGTCCATTACCCCACATTTAGGTCCTGTACTGTTGGTTTCTGTGGCTATGAGGAGGAGGATAGTTCCAACCAGCAACACAGACAGATGAATTTCACCACAATAACCTACATATACTCTTTTAATAGAAGGGATTATTTAAACATAATCTACATACGTATGTTTTCTAAATGTGGCCACAGAGAAGGATTAGCGAGTGTGTTCAGTTGATTGACATGATGGCTTTCATTTGTGATTTCCTGGCTCTGTTTATCCGACTGTCACATCCTAATTTTCTTTAGGCTATGGAGGCTGGGAGCATCGCTGGGTCAGTTATAATTCCTGAATGCTCCCGACCCTTCAAACGAGGGCAGGACAGAGGACTTGCTCGCATGGCAGCACATCTGCATTATGTCTCTTGCCCTGTGGTGTTTTTTGAGTGTCTTACACGTTTCAGATTTTTCTGGGTGAGTTTGTTATACTGGGGTTTGATTTTCTAGACGCTTTCATGTCATGTTATTCAGGTGGATTTTGACATGTGGACGCAATGTAAGGTGTTTTATCTGACCTTTTATTGTCAAATAAGGTGTTTTATTTGATATATAACCAGCTTTTTAATTTACTTGTAATATATGCTATTTATTTGTATCCACCTTTTTTTTAGTTGTTACTGTTTTCTGTCATGGCATTTTCTAACACATCCAATCTCTCCTGTCATCTAAACGCACATCAACTGTTTGGATTTTGTCCCAAAAAACCACTCATTATTCTGAGATATTCTAACAATGAACCAATTCCCTGTTGTCTCTATGTAGCCTACCATTATCTTAAATGTCAACTTATCTGTTAGTCTGTCTGTCGGTTTACCTCTATATCTGTAGTCTCTGATGATGTGAACTCTCCACTAACCAGCAAGCAGATTTCCCTGAGGCAGCCTATCAGAGAGCAGAGCTCACTACACTATAGAACATATCTGCCTCTTGTTAGTGAGGCTGTAGCTGCCTGCATGTGCTGGCATCCATGCCTACCCAGCAGAAGCAGGACAACTGTCAAACTGTAATCATCTGTGCTCTCTGCAGCCTTATGCCGTTAATACTGTGTAGGCTAAACATTCCGTGCTGAGATTACCTTCATATTAAGGATGGGTTTTACTTATACCCCTGGTATCCGTTTGACTAGATTAGAGGTAATTTGTCACCAGCGTGGGATCATCTAAGGATCACTTACTATAAGCATGTGAAGAGATTAACTGAAAGAGAGAGAGAGTGAGAGCGAGAGAGAGAGGGACAGCAACAGCAACAGGACAGCGACACAGAGAGAGAGCTTGTAAGGCTTCTGACTCTCCCAATGCAGACTCGCAGACCGTTGTACTGCAAGGCACAGCACAGCAGATTGCACATGTGGAATCATGCTGATGAACTACAGTCTATCTAAGGAGCTGGGCTTTGTCTGAAGATACTTTTTTCTTGTAGGCGACAGACAGCTCAGCCTCCGTGTCCGGTCAAGGCTTGGCACTCTCAGACTACTGAGAGTTTGATTACCAACTGGACTGACTGACTGACAGAAGTGTGTGAGAGAGAGGAGCCAGCCAGAGGGATATACAAGACGTCCTGGAGTATCTGACCGGAATTCTTCTTGGCGGTGGAAAGATGACATCCAAGTCGTCCAGGCTGGGCAGACCCTCATCGGCAGGGTCCAAGCAGCCCTCTCAGAGAAAGGATTGCCCGGCGGGTAACCGCTCCTGTATGCTGCGGGTCGGGGAGAGGCTGATGAGGGCTGGGAGTGAGGGGAACCTACATGTAGTGCGACCCAAACCTGTCCAGCAGACACCCCTGGAGGAGGGACACCAACAGTCCGGCTCCATCACAGCCAAAGGTAGGAACTCTCAAAGTTTCTAAGCTTATAGTCTAAGGCACTTACTACT
This sequence comes from Coregonus clupeaformis, assembly GCF_020615455.1. NCBI lineage: Eukaryota > Metazoa > Chordata > Actinopteri > Salmoniformes > Salmonidae > Coregonus > Coregonus clupeaformis. The sequence continues at coordinate 17,158,958 of NC_059212.1, forward strand.
GTACTGCAAGCCTTTAGTGGTAATTTACTTACTCATTGTTTTCTGATGATGTACTGTATTAGACATAGGATATTGTATTGACATTGTGTCAAAATTTCACTGCACCACAAGAATAGATCTGATGATGTACAGTGTTACAGTGCTACTGTAGCCAACAGTACATGCCTCTGTGCATCAGTCATGATCACCCCATCAACACTCTCACACTCTCACACTCTCTCTATCGCCCTCCCCCACACGCTGACACACACACACACACACAGACACACACACACGCACACGCACACACAGAGATACACATTTACCTTACAGTATGTGGAGGGCTTAGATCACCCTGTCAGAGGGCTATTTTGTATTGTCATGCATTCCTGGGTGAAGCACATGAGTCTGGCCACATTGTTCTGCCTAGCCCCCTCAGCGGCCAGTGGATTAAGCCCTGGGGTCAACCCTTTTAGCTCTCATTGTGCTGATTAGTTACATTCCACCTCTTATCATCACATTCCCTTTCAGTAAAGTTGAGTTAATCTCCTGCCCCGGTTCAAAAGCAACTGCTGCTGCAGACCGTCTGATTGCAAATTGTACCGTTTTGAATTTAACTTTGCCAACTCTGCAGCTGGAATCAGTCGCACAGAGAAAAAACATTTCTCACTCTATCCAGGGTACAAATGAGGCTGTGAGTGAACTCAGGTTCCCTCTAGGTTTAATATATAATCGAGCTGATAAACAATGGCTGCGATACATGAACTATAACTAACAGATGACATTTCCTGTGGCTGTCTATCTATTGCCAGCTACTGCCATTGGCAGACTACACCATGTATTCGTAGAAAGATCTGAACACTAATCCTCTGCTCTCCTCTCAGGACATGATACAAGACTTCCGCTAAACTACCCTTTAACCAGCCTATTTTTTAAATGTCTTCCCTTTCTCCAAATATCGTGACAAACTCGTATTTCTCACACTGAGCCCTCAGCTTAAAATCCTCTCACACTTGCTGTCACATGCAAGTGACATACAGTAGACTTAAAATAGAATAGAATAGTACTGAACCTGGTCTTCTATCGTGAGTGATAGTAGTTTTGCAATTTAGTTGGGAGTAAATAACCTGTTGAGTTTTAGTGTGTATGATTTATCATGAGGGCCATCCCAGCCATCTGTTGTTTATTGTGTTTTAATTAGTATTGTCAATTCTAATATTCAAATGTAAGTTGTAGCTACTCACAGTTCAGCATGTTGCTGTATATTTACTTGGTCATATAATAATCATACCATTTCCACTTTTAATCTAAATCTTTTGGCACATCACAAAGCCTGGCAGTGGACACAGTCTGGTGGCATTATCAGTGCAATTCAAGCATACAGTTGAAATCGGAAGTTTACATACACTTAGGTTGGAGTCATTAAAACTCGTTTTTCAACCACTCCACAAATGTCTTGTTAACAAACTATCGTTTTGGCAAGTCGGTTAGGACATCTACTTTGTGCATGACACAAGTAATGTTTCCAACAATTGTTTACAGACAGATTATTTCACTTATAATTCACTGTATCACAATTCCAGTGGGTCAGAAGTTTACATACACTAAGTTGACTGTGCCTTTAAACAGCTTGGAAAATTCCAGAAAATTATGTAATGGCTTTAGAAACTTCTGATAGGCTAATTGACATAATTTGAGTCAATTGGAGGTGTACCTGTGGATGTATTGCAAGGCCTACCTTCAAACTCAGTGCCTCTTTGCTTGACATCATGGGAAAATCAAAAGAAATCAGCCAAGACCTCAGATTTTTTTTTTTTTACCTCCACAAGTCTGGTTCATCCTTGGGAGCAATTTCCAAACGCCTGAAGGTACCACGTTCATCTGTACAAACAATAGTACGCAAGTACAAACACCATGGGACCACGCAGCCGTCATACCGCTCAGGAAGGAGACACGTTCTGTCTCCTAGAGATTAACGTACTTTGGTGCAAAACGTCTAAATCAATCCCAGAACAACAGCAAAGTGTGGTCCTCTGTAGCTCAACTGGTAGAGCACGGCGCTTGTAACGCCAAGGTAGTGGGTTCGATCCCCAGGACCACCCATACACAAAAATGTATGCACGCATGACTGTAAGTCGCTTTGGATAAAAGCGTCTGCTAAATGGCATATTATATTATTATTATTATTATTATTATTATTATAGCAAAGGACCTTGTGAAGATGCTGGAGGAAACAGGTACAAAAGTATCTATATCCACAGTAAAACGAGTCCTATATCGCATTACCTGAAAGGCCGCTCAGCAAGGAAGATGCCACTTCTCCAAAACCACCATAAAAAAGCCAGACTACGGTTTGCAACTGCACATGGGGACAAAGATGGTACTTTTTGGAGAAATGTCCTTTGGTCTGATGAAACAAAAATAGAACTGTTTGGCCATAATGACCATCGTTATGTTTGGAGGAAAAAGGGGGTTGCTTGCAAGCCGAAGAACACCATCCCAACCGTGAATCACAGGGGTGGCAGCATCATGCTGTGTGGGTGCTTTGCTGCAGGAGGGACTGGTGCACTTCACAAAATAGATGGCATCACGAGGAAGGAAAATTATGTGGATATATTGAAGCAACATCTCAAGACATCAGTCAGGAAGTTAAAGCTTGGTCGCAAATGGGTCTTCCAAATGGACAATGACCCGAAGCATACTTCCAAAGTTGTGGCAAAATGGCTTAAAGACAACAAAGTCAAGGTATTGGAGTGGCCATCACAAAGCCCTGACCTCAATCCTATAGAAAAGTTGTGGGCACAACTGAAAAAGCGTGTGCGAGCAAGGAGGCCTACAAACCTGACTCAGTTACACCAGCTCTGTCAGGAGGAATGGGCCAAAATTCACCCAACTTATTGTGGAAGGCTACCCGAAACGTTTGACCCAAGTTAAACAATTTAAAGGCAATGCTACCAAATACTAATTGAGTGTATGTAAACTTCTGACCCACTGGGAATGTGATGAAATAAATAAAAGCTGAAATAAATCCTTCTCTCTAGTATTATTCTGACATTTCACATTCTTAAAATAAAGTGGTGATCCTAACTGACCTAAGACAGGGAATTTTTACTAGGATTAAATGTCAGGAATTGTGAAAAACCGAGTTTAAATGTATTTGGCTAAAGTGTATGTAAACTTCCAACTTCAACTGTATGTTTCGGTTTTTGTATATATAATTTTCGTCAATCTCTAAGCTGCAAGATCATCCAAAACTGTAGTATTAACCTAATGAGTCCCACCATAATGATGTCGCATTTTGTACCTTCTAACCCCTTTTAAACATTGTCTGTTTAAGCTACAGACCATTGGACCATTGGATTCATGTATTTCTTCTGTATCCGTAGATACCAACCATTAGCCTGTGTGATTAACAGGGGCTGAGCTACAGCAGTGTTTGTGAGACAAGGACGAATCCCGACGGGGCCCGGGCCCGGGCCCGGGTATTTTTACAAAATCGTCTGTAGAGTCCAAATGGTTTGAGCTACAAACTATTAAAAGCTATCTATGAAAGGCTGATAATCTCACAAACATGCACGTTTTGCTCTATGACTCTCACAAGGTACACAAGAGTCGTTAGAAGGTAAGGGGTTCTTCTACATAGAAGATCATAGGAAATCACAGGACATAGTGTCTATAATACTGTAATAAGCTCACATAGTTGCTATCACAAACTCCAAACTCCACACAGTTATCACTGAGTAGTTAGATATTAATTTCCCATTGAGCAAACAACTTCTGTACTTACAGCATTCATATAAATTAAGGTTTTTACAGCATTCATATAAATCAGGTTTTTGCTTTGGCAGACCTTAGTTTTTATTGACATTTGTCAATGAATGAATGTAACTGTTTATGTCAAATTGTTTTCTGTTCTACTTTTCAACCCCTGGTTGTCCTGAAAATAAAACTTATAAAACACTTTATTGAGAGGCTAAATATAAGGGCGGGACATGCAGATAAATGAAAAGCCAATTTGTTGATGGGGTCTTGGGACTGATAGGGTTAAAGCAAAGACAGATCTCAACAGGCTTTCTCAGGTTTCAGCTTCAAAGTGGATGCCTGTTTTTTAGATAAAGATACTGGTATCTTTATCAACACCTTGTTTCCAAAGATAGAGATGGGTTTCTGAACAAGTGTTGGCAGGTTTTAAAGTTTATGCTTTTACACATCAATATTCAGTAGATTAAACTAATCTAATGGATTTATTATCAGAATAATTATCCACTGAAATGTACAAACCTCTTGTGAAATGTAACCCAAGTGCTCTGTCAATTGCTACATGAAGACTGTTTGTCATGATGTGGAGAAGAAATTGATTTAGGATGTGAATTATATTTTTGTTTTCATTACATTGTATCCCTTATTGCAAAAAAAAAACCTTATCTGTGCCTTATTGGACCTAACAGACCTTTTTCGTTTTGACCAAGTCACTTCATTTTCAGTTACCTAACCCTTGTGAGTGTGCTTCCAGAAGTGCTCATGTGATCTGTTAATTATGGCAATCCCTGTGTCATCTCAGGCAGCAGCCTAGCTCACAGACCCTGATTCTGATTTGCTCTGACTGCTGCGTGATTTCAGATCAGACGGAAGTCTGCACGGTCACGTCTGTTCCAACCCCCACCTCCCACCTCTACAGCCTCTACACTACAGCCCTAATGAAATGTATTTTTTTATAGCCACAGCAGTGATGCATGCTTTCATGAACTCAACACAACATCTGAAACAGCTGCTCAGTAGATTTAGACTTTATTTTGATCCCTTGTTGAGAATGATTTAGGCGATACTGGCGTGACATGGCTATTTATGTGGCTTTGGTTTAGTCTCGGGATGAGATGCATACAGATGACATCATCGAGGCCAGTGTTCTCATAAACAATAGAAATTCCTGTTCTCCCATTTGGAAAACCATCCCTAATTCTCCAAATTACCCCCTTATAACTGGAACTGTGCCCCCTCTCTTCCAAGTTTATGATTGACTCAGATTGACTTACAGTAGCTACCCAGATACCCTGCAGATATTTACTTTAAAAGAACCCTTTAAAATGAAAGTTTTCATTGGCATTTGTTTTTCTTCCCTCTGGTAGATTCACAGGCAAATAGAGGAGCGTACATACAGCCTTTCATTATCTGTAGCTGTATGTTATTATGGCTAATAGAGCCATCCAGGCAAAACATTTTTAATACAAATCCTGGATGCCCCTCTCTCTTGGTGTCCATAACCTGTTACAGTAAGTATGTAAGGACATTAATGTTCCATGATTTTATTGTTGTAACGTTTTGTTGCACACCACATGCTTGACAGCCCCCACCAAGACAGTTATTAAAAACTCTCCCCCGCATACTAGTGCTGGGAGCATAATGTGAGATGTAAGTCATGCAAAAAGGATGAACAAGCTAGGGAGAGAAGAAGTAAGCACATTCTGTATAAACGGATTAGCGCGTACCCTAAAGCCATGTTTGTTCAAGTTCACACGAGGTTACTGAAACTATTGTAATTCAAATGTATTTACCTAGTCTTAGTGATAGCATGCCAAATTACCTAAGAAGAAAATGTGTTTGGAAATTGTGGTTGGCAAAGTTAATAACAGCTGATAATGAGCATAATAGGGTATGTATTATTAGTATTAAACTGTAAAGGATCAGTTCAGACTTCTATGCTATTTATAATATGCTACCCTGAACCAAGCAACAGGTTGATGTCATGTGATGTCACGGCCTGACCTATGGAACTCTTGTTTGTTGAGTCAGGGTGTGAATGTCTATTTGAGATCTATGTTAGTCTATTTCTATGTTGCAGATCTAGGTTGATCTTTCTATGTTTGGCCGGGTGTGATTCCCAATCAGAGGCAGCTGTCGCTGGTTGTCTCTGATTGAGGATCATACTTAAGTAGCCTGGCTGCCTACCTTAGTTGTGGGATCTTGTTCGGTTTAGGCTTGTATGTGTATAGCCAGAGGACTTCACGTTACGGTGTTTCTTGTTTTGTTGTATGTTTATTTAGTTAATAAACATGTACGCTTTTCACGCTGCACCTTGGTCTGACCCGTCTCTCAACGATCGTGACGTGAGGCATCTATTATTGTGAAAGTCTGTGTTTATTAGGTGTTATATTGCTACAGTATGCCAACAGTGTTATACTGTATATAGATGGCTATAGGCTATATCAGGCAGCACATCAATTCCATCCTCTCAACATCTTTGAAAACTGACTGAAGGTTCAATCAAGTAAATTACATTGAACACATGTTTTGATTTAAAGCGGGTGTGGTGTACCTCCCCATATATTTACATGAGATGGATACAGGAATAGGTTTTTGATTAAATTGTTGGCCAATCTAGATAATTGAAAGATAAGTGAATTTTCACTTAACAGACACGCCAATGTCCTTCAGGAGTTTAAAACGGGGGAGGGGAAATCCTTGGGATAACTTGTGTTAAAGTCAGTGATCAGTAGTGCTGTATGAGTTGATGGCGCTAGGCTCTTTCCAAATGGCATATACAGATGATAGCCCTATTTGGTAAAAGACCAAGTCCATATTATGGCAAGAATAGCTCAAATAAGCAAAGAGAAACGACAGTCCATCATTACTTTAAGACATGAAAGTCAGTCAATCCGGAAAATTTCAAGAACTTTGAACGTTTCTTCAAGTGCAGTTGCAATTACCATCAAGCGCTATGATTAAACTGGCTCTCATGAGGACCGCCACTGGAAAAGAAGACCCAGAGTTCATTAGAGTTACCTGCCTCAGAAATTGCAGCCCAAATAAATGCTTCACAGAGTTCAAGTAACAGACACATCTCAACATCAACTGTTCAGAGGGGACTGTGTGAATCAGGCCTTCATGGTCGAATTGCTGCAAAGAAACCACTACTAAAGGACATCAATAAGAAGAAGAGACTTGGTTGGGCCAAGAAACACGAGCAATGGACATTAGACGGGTGGAAATCTGTCCTTTGGTCTGATGAGTCCAAACTTGAGAGATTATTGGTTCCAACCGCCGTGTCTTTGTGAGACGCAGAGTAGGTGAACGGATGATCTACGCATGTGTGGGTCCCACCGTGAAGCATGGAGGAGGAGGTGTGATGGTGTGGGGGTGCTTTGCTGGTGACAATGTCTGTGATTTATTTAGAATTCAAGGCACACTTAACCAGCATGGCTACCACAACATTCTGCAACGATACGCCATCCCATCTGGTTTGGGCTTAGTGGGACTATCATTTGTTTTTCAACAGGACAATGATCCAACACACCTCCAGGCTGTGTAAGGGCTATTTGACCAAGAAGGAGAGTGATTATGTGCTGCATCAGATGACCTGGCCTCCACATTCACCCAACCTCAACCCAATTGAGATGGTTTGGGATGAGTTGGACCGCAGAGTGAAGGAAAAGCAGCCAACAAGTGCTCAGCATATGTGGGAACTCCTTCAGAACTGTTGGAAAAGCATTCCTCATGAAGCTGGTTGAGAGAATGCCAATAGTGTGCAAAGCTGTCATCAAGGCAAAGGGTGGCCACTTATATAAAATATATTTTAATTTGTTTAACACTTTTTTGGTTACTACATGATTCCATATGTGTTATTTCATAGTTTTGATGTCTTCACTATTATTCTACAATGTAGAAAATAGTAAAAATATAGAAAAACCCTTGAATGAGTAGGTGGTTCCAAACTTTTGACTGGTCCTGTAAGTATTCACACCCCTGAGTCAGTACTTTGTAGAAGCACCTTTGGCGGCGATTACAGCTTTGAGTCGTCTTGGGTATGTCTGTATCAGCTTTGCACATCTGGATTTGGGGATTTTCTCCCATTCTTCCTTGCAGATTTTCTCAAGCTCTGTTAAGTTAGGTGGGAAGCGGAGGTGAACAGCAATCTTCAAGACTTTCCACAGATTTCCAATGGAATTCAAGTCTGGGCTTTGGCTGGGCCACTCAAGGACTTTCACATTCTTGTTCTGAAGCCATTCCATCGTTGCTTAGGCTGTATGCTTGGGGTAATTGTCCTGTTGGAACGTAAATCTTCGCCCCAGTCTAAGGTTGTTTGCACTCTGAAGCAGGTTCTGATCAAGGATTTGCCTGTATTTGGCTCCATTCATTGTTCCCGCTATCCTTACCAGTCTCCCAGTCCCTGCCGCTGAAAAGCATCCCCATAGCATGATACTGCCACCACCATGCTTCACGGTCGGGATTGTGTTAGACGGGGGATGAGCTGTGCCTGGTTTTCTCCAAACATAGCTCTTTGCATTTAGGCCAAAGAGTTCAATTTGTGTCTCAGCAGACCACAGAATATTTTGCCTTATGATCTCAAGAGTCTTTCACATGCCTTTTTGCAAACTCCAGGCATGCTGTCATGTGCCTTTTTCTCAGGAGTGGCTTCTGTCTGGCCACTCTCCCATAAAGACCAGATTGGTGAAGTGCTGTAGAGACTGTTGTCCTTCTGGCAGGTTCTCCAATTTGGTCGGACGGCCAGCTCTAGGCAGAGTCTAGGTCATTCCATATTTTTCCAATGATGGAGACTACTGTGCTCTTGGAAACGTTCAACACTCTAGAAATTGTTTTATACCCTTCCCCAGATATATGCCTCATCACAATTCTATCTTGGAGATCTACGGACAGTAGACTTCATGGTATAGTTTCTGCTCTGACATGCGCTTTCAACTGTGGGACCTTATATAGACAGGAGTGTCCAAACAATTGAATTGGCCACAGGTGGACTCCAATAAAGTTGTAGTGACATCTCAAGGATGATCAAATGAAATTGGATGCTCAATTTGGAGTGTCATAGCAAAGGGGTGTGAATAGTTACACTACATTACCAAAAATATGTGCTCGTCGAACATCTAATTCCAAAATCATGGGCATTAATATGGAGTTGGTCCTCCCTTTGCTGCTTTAACAGCCTCCACTCTTTCGGGAAGGCTTTCCACTAGATGTGTTAAACTTGCTGCGGGGACATGCTTCCATTCAGCCACAAGAGCATTAGTGAGGTCGGGCACTGATGTTGGGCGATTAGGCCTGGCTTGCAGTTGGCGTCCCAATTCATCCCAAAGGTGTTCGATGGGGTTGAGGTCAGGGCTCTGTGAAGGCCAGTCAAGTTCTTCCACAGCGATCTCGACAAACCATTTCTGTATGAACCTCGCTTTGTGCACGGGGGCATTGTCATGCTGAAACAGGAAAGGGCCTTCCCCAAACTGTTGCCACAAAGTTGGAAGCACAGAATCATCTAGAATGTCATTGTATGCTATAAGATTTCCCTTCACTGGAACTAAGGGGCCTAGCCCAAACCATGAAAAACGGTGCCAGACCACTATTCCTTCTCCACCAAACTTTACATTTGGCACTATGCACTCAGGCAGGTAGCGTTCGCCTGGCATCTGCCAAACCCAGATTCGTCCGTCGGACTGCCAGATGGTGAAGCATGATTCATCACTCCAGAGAACGAGTCCAATGGCGGCGAGTTTTACAACACTCCAGCCATCGCTTGGCATTGCGCATGGTGATCTTAGGCTTATGTGTGGCTGCTCAGCCATGGAAACCCATTTCATGAAGCTCCCGACTAACAGTTATTTTGCTGACGATGCTTCCAGAGGCAGTTTGAAACTCGGTAGTAGTGTTGCAACCGAGGACAGACGTTTTTTTACACGCTTCGCACCTCAGCACTCGGCAGTCCCGTTCTGTGAGCTTGTGTGGCATACCACTTCGCGGCTGAGCCATTGTTGCTCCCAGATGTTCAACTTCACAATAATAGCACTTGTTGGAAAGGTGGAATCCTATGACGGTGCTGCAGTTCTTCATTAAGGCCATTCTACTGCCAATGTTTGTCTATGGAGATTGCATGGCTGTGTGCTCAATTTTATACACCTGTCAGCAATGGGTGTGGCTAAAATAGCGGAATCCACTAATATGAAGGGGTGTCCACATAGTTTTGTATATATAGTGCATGTAAATGAGATATTTCAGTATTTCATTTTCAATAAATAAATCAAGGGGATTGAAGGCACTGTAACCTAATATGCTAAATAATACATGAAACATAAGACCAAATGACAACATTTTTGGAATGTATGCCCATGGTACATGATTTTCTGATTTTACATGTCCATTTAAACCACTGTAAATCCACTCCACAGTAGCCTATCAAACTTTGTCATTGCTATCATGGATGTCCCTAAAATGAACCACACTGAATTTGGTATTGATATCTCAAAACCAAGGAAACTATTAACAACTCATTCTTTGCATATGTAACGCTAAAGCTCAAAATCATCTGCAATCATCTTCTCCTCATGAACCATACATCAGCTTCACTCCAGATTTTGTATTTAGACTCATTACATCAGTCTTTAATGGTTTTGCGAAAAAGGTACCTATAGATGCACGCACTGTACCTATAGATGCATGTTAGCACATATGCTAATGCTAAAAATACTTATTCTCATGATCCATAAATCAGATTGACTCCAGATTTGGTATATACTGTAGAATCAATGCATTAGCCTCTAATGAATTTGATAATGATTAGTTGCTGCATTCCAAGTTGGCCACACTACACCACGAGATGGCACCATATCACACCAGGGCTATAAGAACTGAACCGATGGACATGGGGCCATGACATTTGGTATGTAAACCTAATGTATATGTCCTTAGAAGCTGTGTGAATATAAAGTCACTGTAACATTAGATGGCTGCACCAGACCAGTTGGTGGCACTATAGATGTCATTGGCACCAGTCGCACCATAGGATACTAGAGCAATAACTATTGATCAAGTGGACTTTGTCTCATGCAAATAAATGTTATAATTAAATTATGCAGATGAACAATGTGAAATATCATGAAAATAACGCTGAAAATATGTCACAAATCTAACATAAACCATTAGTCAAATTGACCCAATTGTTGGTATATAAACTCAATATATTAAGTAATGACTTTAAGAATGATTACCTGCTGCATTCAAAGATAGCCAACCTAAACCACTAGACTAAACTTAACTTGTGTCATCCTTGTGGTATTGAGAGATAAACATGGTAATGCTTTCACTGATTACACATAAAGGAAGATAGTTCCTACATTGAGGAATATACAATCTATTTACAACCAATTTATTAGGTACACACGTCTAGTACCGGGTCGGCTCCCCCTTTGCCTCCAGAACAGCCTGAATTCTTCGGGGCATGGAAACGTTGCTCAATTGGTATCAAGGGACCTAACGTGTGCCAGAAAAACATTCCCCACACCATTACACCACCACCACCAGCCTGTACAGTTGACACCAGGCAAGATGGGGCCATGGACTCATTCTGCTTGCGCCAAATCCTGACTCTTCTATCAGCATGACGCAACAGGAACTGTGATTCGTCGGACCAGGCAATGTTTTTCCACTCCTCAATTGACCAGTGTTGGTGATTGCGTGCCCACTGGAGCCGCTTCTTCTTGTTTTTAGCTGATAGGAGTGGAGCCCAGTGTAGTCGGCTGCTGCAATAGCCCATTTGTGACAAGGACCGACAAGTTGTGCGTTCCGAGATGCTGTTCTGCACACCACTGTTGTACTGCACCGGTATTTGCCTGTTTGTGGCCCGCCTGTTAGCTTGCATGATTCTTGCCATTCTCCTTCGACCTCTCATCAACGAGCTGTTTTCGGCTACAGGACTGCCGCTGACTGGATGTTTTTAGTTTGTCGCACCTTTCTCTGTAAATCCTAGACACTGTCGTGTGTGAAAAGCCCCGGAGGCCTGCCGTTTCTGAGATACTGGAACTGGCGCGGCTGGCACCGACGATCATACCAAGCTCAAAGCCGTTTAGGTCACTCGTTTAGCCCATTCTAATGTTCAATCAAACAGTAACTGAATGCCTCAATGCCTGTCTACCTGCTTTATATAGTAAGCCACGGTCACGTGACTCACTGTCTGTAGGAGCGAACCATTTTCGTAAAATGGCCACTGAGTGTACATCGTCATTCACAGGCTTTATTAGGATATGTGTTGATGATGTTGTACCCACAATAACAATCCGGATATATCCCAACCAAAAACCCTGAATGAACTGAGAAATCCGTACCATGCTGAGAAACGGGAAAGGGGAAAGGGGAGACCTAGTCAGTTGCACAACTGAATGCATTCAACCAAAAGGTGTTTTCTGCATTTAACCCAACTCCAGAGCCTGTACTGCAGAAATTCAATGTCAGCAGAACGAACCCCGACAACTCAGTGGCGTGCGACATGTACAAGCAGGTACGAGCTCCGCAAATCTATTAGGGACACAAAAATAAAACTCTATGCGGTACCCACCGAAGCCTCCCTACCAGACGAACTTAACATATTCTATGCTGGCTTTGAGACAGACTACCGAGCCATCCAGGCTGGCTCTCGCTGCTCTGGACGACCAGGTGCTTTCGCTCTCCGAGGCTGAACTCTCAAAAGAGTGAATACTCACAAAGTTGCCGGCCCAGATGGCATCCTTGGCCGCATCCTCAGAGTGCACTGACCAGCTGGCGGTCATCTTCTTGGACATCTACAACCTGTCCCTGTCCCAGGCTGTAATCCCCACTTGCTTCAAGGAGACCACAATCGTCCCAGTGCCCAAGAAAAGCAAGGTGACATGCCCAAATGACTATCGCCCCATCGCACTCACCCTGGTCATCATGAAGTGCTTCGAGAGGCTGGTCACAGCCCACATCAAGGCCAGCATGCCAGGCACACTGGACCCACTTCAATTGCCTTACCGCTCCAACAGATTCACGGAAGAGGCCATTTCCATCGCTATTTACATGGCCCTAACACATCTGGACACGAGGAACACCTACGTGAAAATGCTGTTCATTGACTACAGTTCAGCATTCAACACCATTCTTCCCTCCAAGTTCGCCACCAAGCTCAGAGCCCTGGGTCTAGACACTACCCTCTGCAACTGGATTCTGGACTTCCTGACGGGCAGACATCAGGCTGAAAGGATTGGCAACAACACCTCATCCACACTGACTCTTAACACAGAGGCCCCCAGGGGTGTGTCTTCAGCCCTCTGTTGTACTCCCTGTTCATCCATGACTGCGTGGCTTTGCATGACACCAACTCCATCAGGTTTGCTGACGAGTCAGCCTATAGGGAAGAGGTGAACTGGCATTGTGGTACCAGGACAACAACCTCTCCCTCAACGTCAGCAAAACAAAGGAGTTGATTGTTGACTTCAGGAAGCAGAGGAGGGAACACGTCCACATCAATGGGACTGCAGTAGAGAGAGTCAGCAGTTTTAAGTTCCTCCGCATCCACATCACCAAGGACTTCACATGGACCAACAACAACAGCGCCTCTACTTCCTAAGGCGGCTGAAGAAATTCAACATGCCACCCCGGGTACTCTCAATACTGCTGCTGCACCATCGAGAGCGTCCTGACCGGTTGCATCACGGCCTGGTACGGGAACAGCTCTGTCCACAACCACAAGGCCCTCCAGCGGGTGGTGAAGACAGCCCAGTACATCACTGGGGCCGTGTTAACACCAATCCAGGACATCTACTTGAAACGGTGCCTGAGGAAGTCCCGCAGCATCATCAAAGACTTTACACACCCCAGCCACAAGCTGTTCACTCCATTCGCGTCGGGGAGACGGTATTGGAACATGAGGTCTAATACCAATAGGCTCAGAGACAGTTTCTATCTACAAACCATCAGACTGCTGAACACTTGAACTGAACTGACCACCTGCACTGACTCTCCGCACATTAGTACACATGCACTCACTCACTCACTCACGCACACACCCACACAGATATCCACACATCCACACACACACAAACACACACACACACACACCAGTGGCAGCTCCTCAGAGGAGGAAGGGGAGAACCATCCTCCTCAGTGAATTTCATAAAAATACAAATAGTGAAACATTTAAAAAGTTATCCTTTTTAGATAAAACGATACTAAATATATTCACGTCACCACTAATTGATTAAAACACACTGTTTTGCAATGAAGGTCTACAGTAGCCTCAACAACACTCTGTAGGGTAGCACCATGGTGTAGATGGAGGACAGCTAGCTTCCGTCCTCCTCTAGGTACATTGACTTCAATACAAAACCTAGGAGGCTAATGGTTCTCACCCCCTTCCATAGACTTACACAGTAATTATGACAACTTCCGGAGGACGTCCTCCAATCTATCAGAGCTCTTGCAGCATGAACTGACATGTTGTCCACCCAATCAAAGGATCAGGGAATTAATCTAGTACTGAAAGCATAAGCTACAGCTAGCTAGCACTGCAGTGCATAAAATGTGGTGAGTAGTTGATTCAAAGAGAGAGAAAGACCATAGTTAAACAATTTTTAACAAATTAATTTCTTCAAAAATGAAGGAGAAGCTCTATATTTCGTAATTTTTTTCCTCACTTTCACTTACTTAGCTAGCAAATGCAGCTAGCTACTTTAGCCTATTCAAACACCCGGCTCAAACAGAGGGATGCTGTGTTAGCTAGCTGGCTATAACTATCCAACACAACACTGGAACTTTTCCAAGTCAAGATAAGCTTTTGGTTTTTACAAATGTATTGCCACCGGGGCCCGCCGGTGTAACTGCTGAACTGCTTACTGACTATATACTTTACTGCATGATTGTAGCGGGTTTACTAACACATTAGTTCTATTAGTGATGTTGACTATGATGTTACTTTAGCTAATATGGTAACAACGATGTAGGCTGTGTGTTGCGGTTAGGATATGGTTTGGAAAGATTTTTTAGTCCACAAGCGAAGGGAAAAGGTGAGAAGAGGAGAGCACATACAGTCGGAGGTTTACATACACTTAGGTTGGAGTCATTAAAATTCGTTTTTCAACCACTCCACATTACATTACAGTCATTTAGCAGACGCTCTTATCCAGAGCGACTTACAGTTAGTGAATATATATATTTTTTTATACTGGCCCCCCGTGGGAATCGAACCCACAACCCTGGCGTTGCAAACGCCATGCTCTATCAACTGAGCTACATCCCTGCCGGCCATTCCCTCCCCTACCCTGGACGACGCTGGGCCAATTGTGCGCCGCCCATGAGTCTCCCGGTCACGGCCGGCTGCGACAGAGCCTGGATTCGAACCAGGATCTAGTGGCACAGTTAGCACTGCGGTGCAGTGCCTTAGACCACTGCGCCACTCAAGTTTGTCTTGTTAACAAACTATAGTTTTGGCAAGTCGGTTAGGACATGTACTCTGTGCATGACACAAGTCATTTTTCCAACAATTGTTTACAGACAGATAATTTCACTTATAATTCACTGTATCACAATTCCAGTGGGTCAGAAGTTTACATACACTAAGTTGACTGTGCCTTTAAACAGCTTGGAAAATTCCAGAAAATTATATCATGGTGTTAGAAGCTTCTGATAGGCTAATTGACATAATTTGACTCAATTGGAGGTGTACCTGTGGATGTATTTCAAGGCCTACCTTCAAACTCAGTGCCTCTTTGCTTGACATCATGGGAAAATCAAAAGAAATCAGCCAAGACCTCAGATTTTTTTTTTGGGACCTCAGAAAAAAAATTGTAGACCTCCACAAGTCTGCTTCATCCTTGGGAGCAATTTCCAAACGCCTAATGGTAACACGTTCATCTATACAAACAATAGTACGCAAGTATAAACACCATGGGACCATGCAGCCGTCATACCGCTCAGTAAGGAGACGCGTTCTGTCTCCTAGAGATGAACGTACTTTGGTGCGAAAAGTGCAAATCAATCCCAGAACAACAGCAAAGGACCTTGTGAAGATGCTGGAGGAAACAGGCACAAAAGTATCTATTTCCACAGTAAAACGAGTCCTATATCGACATAACCTGAAAGGCCGCTCAGCAAGGAAGAAGCCACTGCTCCAAAACCGCCATAAAAAATCCAGGCTAGGGTTTGCAACTGCACATGGGGACAAAGATGGGACTTTTATGAGAAATGTCCTCTGGTCTGATGAAACAAAAATATAACTGTTTTGCCCCTGTAGCTCAGTTGGTAGAGCATGGCGCTTGTAACGCCAGGGTTGTGGGTTCGTTTCCCACGGGGGGCCAGTATGAAAATGTATGCACTAACTGTAAATCGCTCTGGATAAGAGCGTCTGCTAAATGACAAAAAAATATAATAATAATAATAATAATAATAATAATAATGACCATCGTTATGTTTGGAGGAAAAAGGGGGTTGCTTGCAAGCCAAAGAACACCATCCGAACCGTGAAGCACGGGGGTGGCAGCATCATGCTGTGGGGGTGCTTTGCTGCAGGAGGGACTGGTGCACTTCACAAAATAGATGGCATCATGAGGAAGGAAAATTATGTGGATATATGGATATATTGAAGCAACATCTCAAGACATCAGTCAGGAAGTTAAAGCTTGGTCGCAAATGGTCTTCCAAAAGGACAATGACCCCAAGCATACTTCCAAAGTTGTGGCAAAATGTCTTAAGGACAACAAAGTCAAGGTATTGGAGTGGCCATCACAAAGCCCTGACCTCAATCCTATAGAAAATGTGTGGGCAGAACTGAAAAAGCATGTATGAGCAAGGAGGCCTACAAACCTGACTCAGTTACACCAGCTCTGTCAGGAGGAATTGGCCAAAATTCACCCAACTTATTGTGGGAAGCTTGTGGAAGGCTGCCCTAAACGTTTGACCAAAGTTAAACAATTTAAAGGCAATGCTACCAAATACTAATTGAGTGTATGTAAACTTCTGACCCACTGGGAATGTGATGAAAGAAATAAAAGCTGAAATAAATCCTTCTCTCTAGTATTATTCTGACATTTCACATTCTTAAAGTAAAGTGGTGATCCTAACTGACCTAAGACAGGGCATTTTTACTAGGATTAAATGTCAGGAATTGTGAAAAACTGAGTTTAAATGTATTTGGCTAAGGTGTATGTAAACTTCCGACTTCAACTGTAGATGCGAGAAGGAATACAACGTTGCTGCTATGAAAGTGAACTGTGTTTACGTGTGATCAGGGGTGTATTTAGTCCGCCGATTCTGTTGAAAAACATTTCTTAAACTCTTGTTTGCAACTGTTGGACTAATGATTACACCCTAGATCAGCTAGATGCAGGCAAGAGTGTGCAAGGCGGTCTAAGTGTCACTGTCTGTCACCTCAAATTTTTCTCTCGACCTGTGTGCACATACGTTGTAAACTTGAATTCATAGGCTAGGTTGGAGCAACCTCGTGATGGGTATAGTATAGGGAAAATTTTTAGTATCCTGTAGTAGCCTAAACCTATCAATGTTACAATGAACTGGGTGAATAGAATATGAATGACTGTCATCCAATAAGCTGTAATAGAAATAAGGCTATGCTCATAAAAAATTAAAAAACGTCCTTCCTCATCTTAAACGGTACCGACTGCCACTGACACACACATATACATTCATGCTACACACACATCACAATTGCTGCTACCAGACTCTTATTTACTATTGCTAATTCAGCACAATTTAAACACTTGCCTCCAAATCCCCCTTTTCTCTAATACATATGTAAATATTGTACTATAAATTGTGCCTTCCTGTATTATACTTATGCTAAAATGTTTATTCTATTCTATTGAGCCATTTACTTTCTGTTCGTATTCTAATATTTTATTATTTCTTATTGTTGTTGCATCCTGGAGAAGGAGCCTGCAAGTAAGCATTTTGTTGGATGTGTATACCATGTGTATCCTGTACATATAACTAATAAAACTTAAAAACTTGAAACTTCCTATATGATAGAGTGCTTGCTTTGTTATGCAACTGATGTTGTGTCCTTTCTGTCTTCCTGTGAACCCCGTTCATTGCTGCTCGCAGCTATATTGTATAGAGTGCTTTTTCATTTTTATCTTGGATTTACAGCGCCTTCAGAAAATATTCATACCCGTTGACTTATTCAACATTTTGTTGTGTTACAGCCTGAATTAAAAATGGATACAAAATAAATAAAAAATATCACCTACAATACCCCATAATGACAAAGTGAATACATGTTTTTAGAGATTTTTGCAAGTTTATTGAAAATTTAAAACAGAAACATCACATTTACGTAGGTATTCACACCCCTGAGTCAATCCATGTTAGAATACTAAATATATTAACATGTCACCACTAATTGATTAAAACACACTGTTTTGGCAGTGATTACAGCTATGAGTCTTTCTGGGTAAGTCTCTAATAGCTTTACACACCTGGATTGTACAATATTTTCACAATTAATTTTTTTTTTGTGTGTTATATTCAAGCTCTGTCAAGTTGGTTGTTGATCATTGCTAGACAGACATTTTCAAGTCTTGCCATAGATTTTAAAGCCAATTTAAGTGAAAACTGTAGCTAGGCCACTCAGGAACATTCAATGTCATCTTGGTAAAAGCAACGGCAGTGTATATTTGGCCTTGTGTTTTAGGTTATTGTCCTGCTGAAAGGTGAATTTGTCTCCCAGGGTCATTTGGAAAGCAGACTGAACCAGGTTTTCTTCTAGGATTTTGCCTGTGCTTAGCTCTATTCCATTTCTTTTTATCCTAAAAAACTCCCTAGTCTTTGTTGATGACAGGTATACCCATAACATGATGCAACCACCACCATGCTTGAAAATATGAAGAGTGGCACTTAGTGATGTGTTGTGTTGGATTTGCCCCTAACATAATGCTTTGTATTCAGGACATAAAGTGAATTTCTTTGCCAGATTTCTTGTAGTTTTACTTTAGTGCCTTATTGCAAACAGAATGTATGTTTTGGAATATTTTTATCAGTAAAGATCTGACCCTCCAGTAGAGGGTGCCATCACCCTTAACTTTTTTATTCTCAGCATTGAGATGCAATTCTCAGAATTGTCATGGTTGTCCTTCTCTCCTTATCTCTACCCTGCGATAAGGATCCAAAAACCCATCCGGAAAAAAATCTTCCTCATAACCATAATTACATTTTCCAGTATTGTGCAAAGCTTTATGTAGTTCAAGCTGAAGCATTCACTGGCTAGCTGTGTAGTGTATGTAGTAGTCAGTGAACCAATGCAGCATGGCAGATCAGAGATCCACCTTCGAGGCAGAAGTGAACTAGATCAATCAGCTCAGCTTTGTCAAAAGGAGAGAGCGAGACTAGGCTTCCTCTCCTCTCCTCTCCTCTTTCTCTGTCTCTCTCTCTCGCCGCTTTTCAATCCACTTGTGTGGACTGTCACACAGTGGATCTTAAGTGTCACATCCACTTGGCAGGCTTTTCATGTTGAATTAATTCAACTGCTGAACAAACATTTTTGGGGTGCCAAAAACCAAAACTGTATAGCTGCCGTATTAGACTAAATGACAAATGTTCTGCTATAGGAAAATATTATTTATGAACATGTAGGCTACATTTCCAATCATCATAATGATGTGATAATATTAATTTGAGCAATTTAATAGCCTAATACAGTACCCCCTTACAGTGCATTCGGAAATTATTCAGACCCCTTGACTTTTTCCACATTTTGTTATGTTACAGCCTTATTCTAAAATGGATTAAATATATTTTTTTCCTCATCAATTTACACACAAAACCCCATAATGACAAATAGAAAACAGAAATCGTTTATTTACATAAGTATTCAGATCCTTTGCTATGAGACTCGAAATTGAGCTCAGATGCATCCTGTTTCCATTGATTATCCTTGAGATGTTTCTACAACTTGATTGGAGTCCACCTGTGGTAAATTCAATTGATTGGACATGATTTGGAAAGGCACACACCTGTCTATATATAGTGGGGAGAACAAGTATTTGATACACTGCCGATTTTGCAGGTTTTCCTACTTACAAAGCATGTAGAGGTCTGTAATTTTTATCATAGGGACACTTCAACTGTGAGAGACGGAAAAATCCAGAAAATCACATTGTATGATTTTTAAGTAATTTAAGTAACAGGATTGTGTCGAGGCACAGATCTGGGGAAGGGTACAAAAAAATGTCTGCAGCATTGAAGGTCCCCAAGAACACAGTGGCCTCCATCATTCTTAAATGGAAGAAGTTTTGAACCACCAATACTCTTCCTAGAGCTGGCCGCCCGGCCAAACTGAGCAATCAGGGGAGAAGGGTCTTGGTCAGGGAGGTGACCAAGAACCTGATGGTCACTGACAGAGCTCCAGAGTTCCTCTGTGGAGATGGGAGAACCTTCCAGAAGGACAACCATCTCTGCAGCATTCCACCAATCAGGCCTTTATGGTAGAGTGGCCAGACGGAAGTCATTCCTCAGTAAAAGGCACACGTCAGCCCGCTTGGAGTTTGCAAAAAGGCACCTGAAGGACTCTCAGACCATGAGAAACAAGATTCTCTGGTCTGATGAAACCAAGATTGAACTCTTTGGCCTGAACGCCAAGTGTCACGTCTGGAGGAAACCTGGCACCATCCCTACGGTGAAGCATGGTGGTGGCAGCATCATGTTGTGGGGATGTTTTTCAGAAGCAGGGACTGGGAGACTAGTCAGGATTGAGGGAAAGATAAAAGGAGCAAAGCACACAGAGAGATCCTTGATGAAAACCTGCTCCAGAGCGCTCAGGACCTCAGACTGGGGCGAAGGTTCACCTTCCAACAGGACAACAACCCTAAGCACACAGCCAAGACAATAGAGGAGTGGCTTCGGTACAAGTCTCTGAATGTCCTTCAGTGGCCCAGCCAGAGCCCGGACTTGAACCCGAAAATAGCTGTGCAGCGACACTCCCCATCTAACCTGACAGACCTTGAGAGGATCTGCAGAGAAGAATGGGAGAAACTCCCCAAATACAGGTGTGCCAAGCTTGTAGCGTCATACCCAAGAAGACTCAAGGTTGTAATCGCTGCCAAAGGTGCTTCAACGAAGTACTGAGTAAAGGGTCTGGATACTTATGTAAATGTGATATTTTATTTTTTTTATTTTTAATACATTGGCAAAAATGTATAAAAACCTGTTTTTGCATTGTCATTATGGGGTACTGTGTGTAGATTGATGAGGGGGAAAAAACTATTTAATCAGTTTTAGAATAAGTCTGTAACGTAACAAAATGTGGAAAACGTCAAGGGCATTACTGTATGAAATTATCTGAAACTACAGTTTCAGGGCTTTGCTCCATGTAAAATCTCAACGTTGCCCAACGGAACATTGAAAATGAGTGTTGATACAGCCTACCAAGAGTGTCTTAGGTTTACCCAACAGTGAAAATGGAATGCATGGAGTTCAAACTGTATCGAGAGGAAATTATATTTTTGTTTTGTATAATTTTGTTCTGTTCTTATGAAAGATCAAATACTAAATGTGACACATTTTAGTCCGCTTACTAACATCTAACGTCAAAGCCTGATGATAGATTTTTCGAATTTACAACAACAAAATATTACTCATCGCTGTGTAGCAATTAGCCTATTTTCCTATGCTTGTTTGCATGGCCTTGGTTTGCAGGTTCACTTCTGATCGAAAATGAATGCTGATTTGAACAATAGACCCAAATAGTAGTTATTTTCAAAGTTTTCATGAAGGAAACTATTGGTGGGGTTTCCAGTTTGGCCATGACTGTGACCTTGACCTCAGTCCAGCTGTGTGAAGAGGGAACAGTGGGAGAGGTTGAGGAAATGAAGGCTAAAATCACCACAGAGGACAGACTAATGATGTCAAACTTTTCTCTATTATTATGAAAAAGAGAAATAGCCAGTTAATTAGTATTATAAGGTAGATACAGTACAGTCAAACGTTTTGACACACCTACTCATTCAAGGGTTTTCTTTATTTTTACAATTTTTTACATTGTAGAATAATAGTGAAGACATCAAAACTATGAAATAACACATATGGAATCATGTAGTAACCAAAAAAGTGTTAAACAGATCAAAATATATATTTTATTTGAGATTCTTCAAAGTAGCCACCCTTTGCCTTGATGACAGCTTTGCATTCTCTCAACCAGCTTCATGAGGTAGTCACATGGAATGCATTTCTTTCCTTCTTAATGCTTTTGAGCCAATCAGTTGTTGGGGGAAGCTGGTTGAGAGAATGCCAAGAGTGTGCAAAGCTGTCATAAAGACAAAGGGTGGCTATTTTAATATATTGATTTGTTTATCACTTTTTTTGGTTACTACATTATTCCATATGTGTTATTTCATAGTTTTGATGTCTTCACTATTATTCTACAATGTAGAAAATAGTACAAAATAAAGAAAAACCCTTAAATTAGTAGGTGTGTCCAAACTTTTGACTGGTACTGTGTGTTAAATCTTTGATAATCTGGAACGTATGTTGTAAAGATATGAATTTGTTCATTAATTGGTTAAGCCATGTATTCCCCAACTTGCAATCATGGGCTGGAAAACAGGGTGTTTGGAAAAGTGAGGACAGCTTTACAATGGAGCTTCCTCAGGAACACACACACACACACACGTTTGTTTTTACCATAACTTTCCACGTATAACCTTGCGCTACAGAAAGACCTGAACACCGTGTGCACTGTCAATGCAGAATTCATAGTGTTTAAGGGAATAGGGTACAAAGTAATGGAATATCAGTACATACGGCATACTCACTGGAGAGGGAGAAGAGGTAAGGCCATAGCATAATGTCATCTAAGTAAAGACTAAATGTTTATCTGTTGATTTTTGTCTCTGTGGTCTTTGCAGTATTCCTCTGGTGGATGTGTTTGGATACTGTGACTGTCATGTTAGTGAATAATTATCCAAGGTGTCATTGAGGAATCACCAGTAAACAGAGCCTGAACTAAAGCAGCAGTCAGAGGTTGTAGTAAGAGAGATTTAAATAATATTCCTGGTATTAGCCAACTAATACACAGTTTTATTTTAATTAAACACTCAGTCAAGTGGGGAACGCTAAGCTTAAATATTTAAAGCAGGATAAAAGACAAGAGGGAGGAGAAGGTTCTCGAGCTGTATCACTGTATTTAGAAACTGTATTACATGGATGGATTAAGCCCATTTCTTGCAAGCTCATCAATTAGTCAGAAACTTTGATATGCAGAAAAGTCTTACAACACTAAGCATATTTCCTGACAAGTATGCCCACATAGGAGCTTATGATGAACTGTAGGTCTGGGTTACAATCCAGAATTGCATATGCCTAACTATAGTGTCAGATTATATTATGCTATGTGTAGACTTTCTGTATCATATTTTGTTTCTTCAACCAGCTGCACATCGAAGTTACATACAGTATAACACCATGTGAGCTGAGATTTGATACAGCACAACCCCCTAGTGAATAACAGGTGAATTACTTGATACCAACTGACCCAGAGTCTATTTCAGGTTAAGGAACTACTGTGCACTCAAATGATACAACAGAAAACAAAATAGTCCTGCCTCTGGTTCAGAGAAATCAACAAAAATATTTTTTTCGTAGCCAAGATGGAAGCACTGGGGAAATTCTCAACAGCTGTGTACATCCCTGCCCGCCCATCCCCACCCCCCTCTGGAGGAGGCTTCACAGCACATTGCACATGCCAGAATGAGTTCCCTCTCTCCCTCGGCTCCTCTTGCCTAATTCCAGGAAGATAAATAGTCCAGCTTGACTACAACTGAGACTCATACATGGGTCTCTGACCTGCCTACTATCTCTGCCTTCTGTCTCTGTTTCCTGAGAGCATGCCTCATGATCTCTTCCTTTATAACCTGAGTATAATAGCAGAGGAAGTATTTCTGATTTAAACTCACACATTTGCTTAATATTATATCCAACTGGATGGGTTGGGATGTACTACAGAGAGTACCTGAATGTGCTATATTCTGGTTACAAGCCCAGCTTTCCTCTGGACTGTAGTAGGACCTTCCTTGACCTCAGTGTGTGTCACACCCTTTGTTGATGTACACTGAACAAAAATATAAACGCAACATGCAACAACAAGATTTTACTGAGTTACACTTCATATAAGGAAATCAGTAAATTGAAATAAATAAATTAGGCCCTAATCTATGGATTTTACATGACTGGGAATACAGATATTCATCTGTTGGTCACAGATACCTTAAGAAAAAAAGGTAGAGGCGTGGATCAGAAAACCAGTCAGTATCTGGTGTGACCACCATTTGCCTCATGCAGTGCGACACATCTCCTTCACATAGAGTTGATCAGGCTGTTGATTGTGGCCTGTGGAATGTTGTCCCACTCCTCTTCAATGGCTGTGCGAAGTTGCTGGATATTGGTGGGAACTAGAACACGCTGTCGTACACGTTGATCCAGAGCATCCCAAACATGCTTAATGGTTGACATGTCTGGTGAGTATGCAGGCAATGGAAGAACTGGGACATTTTCAGCTGCCAGGAATTGTGTACAGATCCTTGCGACATGGAGCCGTGCATTATCATGCTGAAACATTAGGTGATGGCGGCGGATGAATGGCACGACAATGGGCCTCAGGATCCTGTCACGGTATCTCTGTGCATTCAAATTGCCATCGATAAAATGTAATTGTGTTTGTTAGCTTATGCCTGCCCATACCATAACCCCACTGCCACCATGGGGCACTCTGTTCACAACGTTGACATCAGCAAATCGCTCACCCACACAACGCCATACACATGGTCTGCGGTTGTGAGGCCGGTTGGACGTACTGCCAAATTCTCTAAAACGACATAAACCACCTTGGCTTATGGTAGAGAAATTAACATTCCATTTTCTGGCAACAGCTCTGGTGGACATTCCTACAGTCAGCATGCCAATTGTACACTCCCTCAAAACTTGAGACATCTGTGGCATTGTGTTGTGTGACAAAACTGCACATTTTAGTGTGGCCTTTTTTTATCCCCAGCACAAGGTGCACCTGTGTAATGATCATGCTTTTTAATAAGCTTCTTCATATGCCACACCTGTCAGGTGGCTGGATTATCTTGGCAAAGGAGAAATGCTCACTAACAGGGATGTAAACAAATTTGTGCACACAATTTCAGAGAAATAAGCTTTTTGTGCTTATGGAAAATTTCTGGGATCTTTTATTTCAGCTCAAGAAACACGGGACCAACACTTTACATGTTGCGTTTATATTTTGTTCAGCCTATTTGTCCTCCATGCCGTAAGTGGAAAACGTCTCATAACAATCCCCTGGTCTATTCAAGGTGTGGGGTTGAGGATATCCTCTGAGGTGTCCTGCTTGTATCCACTCTGTTTAAAAGCTTAAATGGTGAGGGGACTTGCTCCAGTCTTTGGCTGATTACTGCTTTAGGCCTGCCTGTGTTAGATTGAAGAGATAGCAATCATCTCCCAGACGAACAACACATGCAGATGGGAGTCCATTTTTCCAGCAAAACCAACTTGGGATTGCTTCCTCGTGGGATAGGCATTGTTCTGAGCAGGAAGGAAATCTATGTTGAACATAACCTATAAGATTTCCAGCATTGAATTCTTTCCTATACAGGATTTGTAATTATACTACAACAGATGTGTTCTTACGACACTGCAGCTTTGTGTCGATGCCATTTGTTTCCCGTGACACAACACACACACACCGCCCTTCCAGCCTAATTCTAAAAGTCATTTTCTGCTTAACCGAAAAGGCATACCTTTAGGTCCACTTAAAATGTCAACAAGATGTGTCGCAGCATTCTTTGCCTGAAGTTGTGCAAAATGCTACTCAACAATGTGGACATTAGTCGTTAGTCAAGATGAAGTAAACACAGCTTGTGTATGCTCTGAGTAAAGCATTTATAGCATTTTTAAGTATCTTAATAATTTTGTCAAACTGCTCAAGCACACAGCCTTGTATCGAAAAGAAGGTCATAAAATGTTATCTACCGTACAAAAACCTCTCTAGATGCTTCAACAATGCTCATCCTGATTCCAAAGCCGAATGTCTGACGTAGGGTTCTAGTACGGCCAGTGTTCTGTTTTTACCCAATCACAAGAAGGATATTGGCTATTCATAAGTAGGCCTATTGCATGTACAATTTGATAACTCACAATCAATGAATGTGGCAGAAAATGTGCCAATAAATACACATCACATCTCATAAGACTGGTCATTAAAAATATGACTTATAATATTTCATTTGACTATTTGTTTCAGGCATGCTGTTTATTTCCTAAAAGAAAATCCATGTGTTTGTTCTAATATGAAGCTCGTATACCACCCCACAATCGTGTGATGAAAGTCCAAGAGATTAGATTTTAGATTTTAGTCATTTAGCAGACGCTCTTATCCAGAGCGACTTACAGTTTTTTTTTAGTGAGTGCATACATTTTTCATACTGCCTACATCTCCCCCAACAAGACTACAGACAGTCTGTCTCCAGACTAAATCAGCACTATGTGATAGATATAATGAATAAAGAGGATTAGAACTGCTCTCTCATTTGGTCTGCCTGCTTTGAGGTTCTAAGCCTTCATATTCAAGATACTTAGGTGATACCACCCTTTTCAAAAGCAAACTCCATGGTGGCCTTATCATTCTTAAGCCATACAAGGTCAGATTTTTGCTTTTTTTATCCACATTTCTATGCTGTATCTATAGCATAGTAAAAGTAAGGCACATGCCTGTTTCAGTTTGTTTAAATGTGTTGTGTGTTGTTCACCCTCTGGGTTCATGTTGTAGGTGTTAATTTAGGTAACATACAGTGGGGTCCTGAAATGATTGACACCCTTAATAAAGATGAGCAATAATTACTGTATAAAATAAATCATTCAAATACTGAGCTTTTAACTGCACTGTCCAATTTACAGTAGCTATTACAATGAAAAAATACCATGCTATTGTTTGAGGATAGTGCACAACAACAAAAAAACTTATCACGGCAACTGGTTTGATACATTCACCTCTGAAGGTAAGTAATGTACTTACATTCAGTAATATTGCTCTGATTTGTCATCCTAAGGGTCCCAGAGATAAAATGTAGCATAGTTTTGTTTGATAAAATCAATTTTTATATTCAAATGTAGGAACTGGGTTCTACAGTTTGAACCCCTGCTGTCTCTGGCTCCACACCCACCCCGCCCGGCCATCTAGATTAGTGTATACACCAAGTTAGTGTATAAGCTAATTATCCACCATGTATGACATTCCTGGGAGTGTGTAAACTTACAAAAATTATATGGTAATACGAAATGTATGTTCTCTATAGTTATGTACTTGAAAATGTATTAATTGACCAATTCGGCACATTTGGGCAGACTTGATACAAAATAGTCCAGTATTGCAACGCTTCACCGGATCAATCTGAAACTGTGCACACACTGCTGCCATCTAGTGGCCAAAATCTAAATTGCGCCTAAACTGCAATATTATATTGTGGCCTTTCTCTTGCATTTCAAAGATGATGGAACAAATTAATAAATAGAAAACGCATGTTTTTTTGTTTTGTATTATCTTTTACCAGATCTAATGTGTTATATTCGCCTACATTAATTTCACATTTCCACAAACTTCAAAGTGTTTCCTTTCAAATGGTATCAAGAATATGCATATCCTTGCTTCAGGTCCTGAGCTATAGGTAGTTCGATTTGGGAATGTCATTTTAGGTGAAAATTGAAAAAAAGGGTCCGATCCTTAAGAGGTTTTAACAAGTAATATTTTTTTTCTCAAAAGGTAGGTGTCAAAATTATTGACAAGGATTACGGATAATCCTGAATGAATCGTGAATAATGAGTGAGAAAGTTATGGAGGGTCAAAGATCATACCCCCAAGACATGCTAACCTCCCCTGTTTTTGGTAATGGTGAGAGTTTAGCATGTCTTGGGGGTATGATCTTTGACCCTCTATAACTTTCTCACTCATCATTATTCACAATTCATTCAGGATTATCCGTAAACATGGTAGCATCCTCATTAATGTAGAAGTGTTTAGAAACATGTTATATTCTTATTTACAATAATAGTGACAAATTATTTACCATTCATTTCTATTGGGCACAAAATAATCTGAAACACAACCAAAACAAACTGCAAATGCATTCAAAAAGTTTGTAGAGTCACAAGCTTGATGTAGTCATTGCGTGCTAGGAATATGAGTGCAGCACAGATTGTCATCCATGGAACTCTTAAAGGCAAAACAACTTTCTGAAGGTTCATGAAACGGGCAGCTATGATTACTCATCACATTAAATACTTTTGTACACATCATGCATGGTCTTGTCTTTGGATGTTTGCTTGTCATGATAAACAGTTAACACCCTCATGTAAGAGTTGTGGTTAAAAAAATAAATAAAAAAATAAAAGAGTTGTGGTTTTATTCATAACAACATAATGTGTTTGGTGTGTTTGAATACCGATAACGTAATATATAATTCTCTTTTATATCTGTTGTATTATTACCTCTTTATATCTGTTTTACTAATAGAGTTAGGAAACAACAACCAGAGACTCTCATCACCTGAGGATGTAGAGCGTTTCCACAGGCAGCAGACTGTAGAGAACCAGAACCACCACTCCGAGCTACGTTCCCCCAGCACAGTCCCCAGGAGGTACACCATCGGAGGGCAAGGGCCTCGCAGCGCCAGAGACCCCCTGACCATGCAGCACGCTGACGTAGAGAGGAAGAAAGAGGTGTTCCTGGAGCACCTGAAGCAGAGGTATCCTCACCATGCTGCTGTCATCATGGGCCATCAGGACCGCCTCAGAGACCATGTAAGTGGGAACTCTTTTTTAATTGGTTGGTTCTGATTCCCCTGCATAATGACATGATATACACTGTAGGCTTGTGTTGTTATTGTATTGGTGTGAGTGTATCAACCACTGTATAAGGATTTCAAAGCATATGACACATTTGTCTCACTATGCCTTGAATTGAAGAATTTAATAAATGTAGAATTGAACGAATTGGAAATTGAATTCAATACATGGTGTTTCATCAATACATTCAATACATTCATTCAATACGATGGTGTGGTGTCATGTGTGCCTGGCCTGGAGTGTAGCCTAATGTAAATTATGGAAATAGAGATGTCAATAAGAATAGTCAGTAAACCAGAATAAAGAATGGGAAAACGTCAGTATTAGCCTGCTGTTAAGGCCAGCCTACCTGAAATAGCAGGGACTCTGTGCGCCGGCGAGGGGAGGTGCCGTGCGCGCGCTGATGCTAGAAGTGTGGCCATGTGGTAAAATAAACTGTGACTGTTCTACAAGTTAGACAGGTAAATCCAGACCCGCATTTGGGCTATGTGGAGATCGTTTGCATGGCCACACCTGTCACCTCAAGGAAAGTTAATTTTTACAAGCGAACGCCGTCTTGATGCAGTCATTGCGAAATTATCCAGTTTCTTCTGAATTCAGTAGGACCCATGCAACGTGCGCTCACCCTCGGATTGAGGCTTTGATTTTAAACTACGTTCAAGGTAAAATATCGTTGAAAGTAGGCCTACATTAGACTACTTTATCTAGGTTGCCTCCAGTTGTGCAATTACAGTAGGTAGCCTATAGTGCAGATGATTGTACAGTAGTGATAACGTGTTGGTGGTTTGCAACTTGTTCGATATGAGGATAGCAGATATACGCAATAGCCTGCCCTACACACTTTCCAGTCAGTGTAATCTATGTTACCAGTAGATCAATTTATTTCTACGTATGTTTTTTTTCTTTCATTTGAATTTAGTCTGACGCATACACTCCAACCACATCAATGTCTATTTGCGTTCATTAAGTATTTTTCTTAAAGGGATAGTTCAACCAAATTACCCTGTGAGCAGTCTATGGACAAGGTATGTATGACAGCAATCTATGCTTTGGTTTTATTTCCCAGTCACTGTTTCAAATCACACATCACATTCAACTATTGGTATGATATTAGACATTTTCGCATGATTGTGAAGGTCAAAGTCACTTACAGATGATTTGAAGATGATGCGCAAAACATGCTAATATCAGTACCATGACTTGGGTATTTGTGCCACAAAGCCCACAAAGCTAAAACATTAGCATTTGGAAATAGTTCCAGGGAAACTAAACCAACGCATGTATTGCTGTCATACCTTGTCCATAGACTGCTTACATGGTAGGGAAACCAATATATCATTTTGTAATTTGGGTTAACTATCCCTTTAAATGATAGCCTAGGCCTACAGTTATGTCTTGAAAAAAAGACTATTCTATCTTAAACATTTTGCCTATTGGTATTTATAGATTAATAGGTTTATATATACATATGTATAGAGTTGCTATTAAATGTGTACAATTGTTATAAAATGCTTCACTCTTGTATAATGGAATAGTTTCAATGACTTTAGGAGCAGTGTAACCATAGCCTACTCTTCTTATGTGGTGAAGTCACATTGCTGTGGGAGTAAAATGCTCACCCATCCACCTGTTACCCAGTGTGATCATTCTAATGGTCTGCAACAAAAGGGAGGGGTTGAGGATGAAACATTTGCCAATGCTTTCAAAGACCTGGCATCCCACCAAAGCAGATGAACCATGGTCTGGTCTCTGGTCTCTGCTCATGCATCTTCCAGTGATTAGAGATCAAAGTGGGCCATTTGATGCTTGGCCCTGCTTTCATCCCTAGCGGGCTCACTGTGCTGTGCTCTTCCCTCACTTCACTACGAGGAACACCTTGAACAGTGACTGAGTGCTACCTTATGGTGGAGAGGTATACAATTGTAGCTTTACACATGGGGTCCATATTGGATAGATGGATTCAGTGGTTTTGGGGGCACACCTGGAAGTGGTTTTGTTCTAATGAACTCTTGACAGTCTGGGTCCATCTTGGTCTGAGAGGCGTGTAGCTGAACAAGGTGGCACTTTTGTTTTCACACCTCAGAAATAGCAAGGTCCTTCTAGAGGGGACCTTTTAGAAGATTTAGCTAACCAGATCGGTGAGTCCCACTTTAGTGACGCTGGCTTAAACATTTAGTAGCTACAATGTACTACATTTCCTTTGTTGCTTTATTGTGCCAGCTTCAAACTGGTTTCGCAGTTATAAGCACTATCACAATGTGAACCTGTAATTACACTGTAGTTTCACTGTACCCGTCTGTAATTATTGTGTGTAATACATAGTTTTACTCCCACTTACTAAACAATGGGACAGTTATTTTAGTTCCATAGCCAAGTTAAAACCCCAGTGTAGGAGTCTGTAAAGTCTTTGACTTGTAGGTGCCTTAAACTCCAGCACAGGTAGCTTCTCTAGCTAGCCAAATCTTCCAACGCATTATTAACACAAATATCTGAAACTCATAGGGTCAACCTGAAGTGCATGACAGTTAACGCCCATAATGATCATGCTCGTCAACTGCAAATCTTGTGTTCTTTGAGGTAGGAAATACTGAACATATATTTTCTGAAAGATTAAGTAAATCTATTGGGAAAGAATAACTGGATGTAACCAGTATGTTTTCTAGCCAGTAGCCACAGCTCAAGTTATTAGAGGCCTTTAATGGTACCTTTGAATAACTAAATCAAATTTGCTCTCATGTTTTAGTATTATTGGTAAGGCATTGTCATTATGGGAATGAAAGGAGAGACCAAAACTATGTTGATAGAGAATACACATTAGCCAAAATTGCCATATTATTATTCCATGTTCATTGTTCTTGGATATCTTTATTGGATATATTTATGAGTCTAGTGTAAAAAAAAAACATGTTCAAACAAAGTGTATGTTGACATAGAAATAGACTAGGTCTGTTGTAATGAGATGCAGAGTTGAACAGAATCTGAGTTAAAACTGAAACAAAGCATGTGTACAACTACTACTAGCTATACTGTATTTATGGACTTCATTTATTCAACTTATTTCCTGTGCATCAAATAACGTAATGATAATTATGTGAGTCAAAGTGAAGGGGAGAGGGCACTCTGATCCAGAGCGCTGCCTGAGGTGGTTATTCACAAGAGTGTGTCAGCATAGCCCAGTCAGTGCCAAGCTTAAAATGTAAATGCAGTGAGTGACTCAGTGTGCGTGTTTGTGTGTGTGTGTGTCAGGTTGCAGATGTCCCCAGAAGTAACCCTTACAGAGGCAGGATGCATCAGGGACACATTCACATCAAATTCTGTATTTTTGCCAAACACACAGACCAAGTCCATTAAATCTGCTTTTTTGCAAGTATGACAGTTAATTTGTAGTTGACTTAAAGACATGTTGACAGTTGTTCTTTTACGAAAGTGAGCAAGGTGCCCTTAAGCAGACTGGTCCTACTTAAGCGTAATTCTGTGTGCATGCATGCATGTTTGACAGTAATTTAGTGGAAGTAGATGTTACTTAAGGTTGAATACACCACATCCCTGACTACAGAACTTTTGTGATTGTGTGTTGGTGACTGTTTCTCCATCTTCCATCTCTCCTTCTGTTTCTACAGGCCAGGAGCCCCCAGCACTCTGCCAGCCCCCCGCCCGGTATAGGGGAGCAGCTGGAGCACCTCTCGGTGGCCTCTCTGGAGTCTCTGGAGACCATGTCAGAGGGAGACGGCCTAGCCGCCTTCACCCGGGGCTGCCAGGCACGGGCCAGCCTGCCGGTGGTCCGCTCTGCCAACCAGACCAGGGTCAGATCATTAGGTAGGTACTATGGAGCTCTCAGGGCTCCGAGCTCTTTCTTTCGCATGCTCTCTGTCACATACATACTCTCTCCTTGTACTCCGACACGTTATCTCTCTCACTCAATCTTTTACACGCTCTCTCCTTGAGGTCTCACACGGTTTCTATCTCCCCATCTCTGTCTCTTCTGTCTCTTTCCCTCTCTCTTTCTCTCTTGCTCTCTCTCTCCCTCTCTCTCTCTCTCTACTGTTGATGTTACAAAGTGTTTCCTCACCCTCCCTCTTCAGGTGTGCTCTACCTGCAGTACGCAGAGGAAACCAAGCAGATCCGGATGCCCAATGAGATTACCAGCAAAGACACAATCAGGGCTCTGTTTGTTAGTGCTTTCCCCCAGCAGCTCACCATGAAGATGCTGGAGTCTCCCAGTGTAGCTGTGTACATCAAGGATGAAACCAGGAACATGTACTATGAGCTAACTGATGTCAGGTGTGTTCATCTATCTACTGTACATTAGTGACTCTACCTTCTGTTGTGATTTATTTCTTCAGATGTCTTTTCCCCTCCAATGAGCATGTTTTGTTGCAAGTCCCGTACTGTTTTTGAATGGGCTTCAAGCTTATATCATAAAATTCATGAAAACGTATATTCGTATTTGTGGATTAATTTACTTCTACCTTACGCTTTTCATAAAGGTTATTGATTGCGATTTTGTCATAATCGAAACCTTAATGAAAAGCATCAGGTAGAAGTAAATGAATCCACAAATATGAATATCATTTTACATATATCTTAAATGACCACGTTTTCATGAATTTGATGATATAAGCTTAAAGCCTTTTCAAAAACTGTACAGGACTTGCAACAGGAAGTAGGCGTGACTTTCATAGAGTATAGTTTAACACTTGAAAGACACAAATTGGCACACTTTTACTAAACAAAGGTGGTTGGTACAGTATGATACTACCTAATGCTACGGTAAGTTGGGGGGTTGGGCAAAAAAGGGATTGTCAGGCTTTGTTTGCTGTATAGTAATACAAGTAGCTACAACACTGTTGTTAAAGCATCCGTCTTTTAGTATAGATCTTCAAATTACAGGGGAAGCCTTGCAAGTCATTTTGTCTCTACTTTGGCATTTCAGCGTCCAAAGCGTGACATGAATACTCCTCCACCTCCTGCTCTTTCAGTTTAGGCAGGCAGGCATTGAATGGGGTATTGTTGAGGCAACAAGAGAGGAGGCCCATGTCTGAGCGTATGCTGCTGATGACAGGGTGTCTGCCTTTACCACACCCTAATCTGTACAGACACTCATCTTCAGCAGTGGTTCCATGGATTTGATCTATTCCAGAGCTAGCACACCTGATTCAACTTGTTAAGTAATCATCAAGCCCTTGACTAGGTCAATCAGGTGAGCTAGTTCAGGGCTACAACAATATTGTGAAACGTCTGGGGGTCCCAGAGGAGAGGTTTGAGAACCACTGCTCTACAGTAGACTGAGGAATATAGTACCGTGAGGGCTTGCAATTATACAGTGGAGTGGAGTTCACTGTTAGGCTGTTCGATGTCAACAACCTGTGCTTACAAAATGGTGTGTGTTTACAAAATGGAATAGGGGTTCACACAACCAGTGTAAATTTGGAAGTTTTTCTTTTTTCCAGAAATATTACACCTCGATGCTGTCTGAAGGTGTACCACAAAGACCCTGCACATGCCTTCAATCGCAGCAACGCAAGGCCTAGCAATGCTGAAGGCAGGGTGAGTGAAGCCCACATGGCAACACGGCCAAGCACACAAACTCCCCTAAGTCCCCTAAATCCAGCTGTCTAGTGCGCTACCTTTGACATCAAGGAAGCTTCCGGTCTTAAATCCCTAACCAGGGGCCCTTAGCTCATCATTGTCTGTGTCTCATCACTGACACAGACAGGGATTAAAGCAGCCTTGTGTATTCTCGATTGTAATAGAAGCAGGATCAGATGCAGGGTTTTTCTTCTCTGTGTTTGGGTATAACCTGCCAAGCAGTTATGATGCCCCCTGCGTTGGTTTCCTGCTGATGTTGAGATTCCTAGTCAGAGGAGCCAATCTCTCGTGAGCCTCTAGAATCAACTGGGCAGTGGGCAGACGAGTATGATTCAATTGGATCCTTTTTAGGAAATGTCAGTAATTTAACTCTTAGCTTTTCATTTTACTCTAAGGCAGAGTTTCCCAAACTAGGGGTCGTGACCCCCTGTAGGGTCGCCTGATTTGAAAATCGCAGTTGCTAGATGCGGTTGAAACAGCGGTTTCTGTTTTCTTCCAACAAATGTGGCTCTATCATTTTAACGGTTTAAGCTACAAAATATTATGACACCATCATTGAAAGATAGGACTCTCAGGAACACGTATGTGTCTGTTCTGTTTCCCTCTACAATGCCCACAAGCCACGCAGGACTCATTAGAACACAGTGGACAAGACCAGGCTACCGCACACAGAGCTATCGTAGACAACCCTGATGCTACGGCCGAAGACATGAATAAGTACAAGAAGGCCCACTATGACCACCGCATAGTCATCAAATGAGCGAAAGTACAATATATGAATAAGGTGGAATGATATTACACAGGCTCCGACGCCTGCCGCATGTGGCAGGGGTTACAGTCCATTATGGATTACAAAGGAAGACCCAACTGTGATCTTCCCAACGATGCCTCTCTACTAGACAAACTCAATGTATTTTATGCACGCTTTGACGACAACAACATCGAGCCGGGTGTAAGGGCCATCACCGACTCAGAGGACTGGGTGATTTCGCTCTCCGAGGCCGACGTGAGAAGGGTCTTTAAACAGGTCAACACCCGCAAGGCCGCGGGCCCCGACGGTATTCCAGGGCGCGTTCTCAGAGCATGCGCAGAACAGCTGGCAGGCATATTCACGGTCATTTTCAACCTCTTCTTGTCCCAGTCTGTAATCCCCACATGTTTTAAGATGACCACAATCATTCTTGTTCCTATGAACTCTAAGGCCTCATGCCACAATGATTACTGCCCTGTAGCACTCACTTCTGTAATCATGAAGTGTTTTGAGAGGCTGGTTATGGCACACATTAACTCCACCATCCCAGACACCCTAGACCCACTCCAATAGGCATACCGCCCCAACAGATCCATAGACGACGCAATTTCAGTTGCTCTCCACACTGCCCTCACCCACCTAGATAAGAGGAATACCTATGTGAGAATGCTGTTCATTGACTACAGCTCAGCGTTCAACACCATTGTCCCCTCCAAGCTCGTCACCAAGCTTAGGACTCTGAACACCTCCCTCTGCAACTGGATCCTGGACTTCCTGATGGGCCGACCCCAGGTCCCAGGTGGTTAGGGTAGGCAACATCACTTCCACCACGCTGACCCTTAACACAGGGGTCCCCACAAAGGGGTGTACTTAGTTCCCTCCTGTACTCCCTGTTCACCCACGACTGTGTGGCCACACATGACTCCAACACCATTATCAAGTTCGCTGACGACACGACGGTGGTAGGCCTGATCACCGGCGACGATGAGTCAGCCTACAGGGAGGAGGTTAGTGACCTGGCAGTGTGGTGCCGGAGCAACAACCTCTCCCTCAACGTCAGCAAGACCAAGGAGCTGATCATGGACTACAGGAAAGGGGGAGGGCGAGCACGCCCACATCCACATCGACAGGGCGGCAGTGGAGCATGTAGACAGCTTCAAGTTCCTCAGTGTCCAAATCACTAAAGACTTAAAATGGTCCAAACACACACGCACAGTCGTGAATGGGCCCTCAAATCCTGAAAAGGTTCTACAGCTGTACCATTGAGAGCATATTGACTGCCTGCATCACTGCTTGGTATGGCAATAGCACTGCCCTCGATCGCATGGCACTATAGAGGGTTGTACGGACAGCCCAGTAGATCACTGGGACCGAGCTCCCTGTCATCCAGGACCTCTATATCAGGCGGTGTAAAAGAAGGCCCGGAAAATCGTCAAAGACCCTAACCACCCAAGCCATTGACTATTTTCTCTGCTGCCGCACGGCAAGAGGTACCGGCAGGGGCGGCCTGTTCAATAGGGCGATATGGGCGACGCACTGCCAAACGGGAAAAGGAAGGGATTTTTTTTCTAATCAATTATATCACGGCAACAGTAGTTATCAGTGTTGTAATCTATACGTCTGATCTGCCACAGTGCCACACTGCCACTAAATGTCGAATCAGGCTAAAGTCGTGCTTCAAATGGCTCCCCCCCCTTTTGGGGCGATTTCAGTCAGGTTGAAAATCGCCCAGAAGTCTGTCATAGACTCCCATGTAAAATCTATTTTTTTCAAATTTCAGAGCCTTCAATACAATCTCAATGGGTGTCTGTGGGCTTGCACTTACGCGCTTTCGTCATACGTTACGTAACCATGAACGTAACTGAGAAAAGAGTGGATTGTTTGAAAGAAGTTCCTTTTTGTCGGCGAACAAATGAAGATAAATTGGCAACGAAACAATTAGGACCTCCCAGACCAAATTTAATAATTCAACAGGTTTCTACTAAAGGCGGAAAGTCCTACACCCGAGGATTTTCCAAAAATTGGTACGAACGAAAAAAGACATTGCCACTCACTCAACTGGATGACGAGGGATACAGGCTAGCTGTCCGCCGCCACAACGATGAGGTTAGTGTTGATAATCACAAGTTTACTGGAGAACCAACTGAGACCAAGTAGAGACTTTGGACAGGGTGGATATGGTGTAATAAAGGCAGTTTATTCAGAGGTAAATATATCTGGAATCGCGTTCACGGACCCGTTCGTCAAACTCTTAGGGAGCTATAAATTAAGCCCCATTACTTACCATATCAGATAAGAGAAATTGCTGCAGCTACATATATTTTACATCCTGGCCCTACATAGTTCACTATTTGCATCACTTACCAAAATATTACATGTGGTCATATATGCTTGGAAAGTGGAGATGCCATAGAACGTCAAAAAAGTAAACATTGCTGGAGACACATTGCCGTTTTGGAGAAGACATCGCGTTTGCTAGCGAAGAGATTTGTTGTGGCAAATGAACTTGGGCTGGGAATTGCCAGGAACCTCACGATAAGATATATGCATCAGCATTGCGAGTCTCATGATTCTATACGTATTGCGATTCGATACTGTGATTTTATTGCGCACCATATGTCTGTTGCAGAGGGATCAGAAAGCCATGAGAACGAGTTTTGATCAGTCATGGAAATAAAAGTGCTGAAAACAAATTGGCTCCCAATGTGAAAAGATTGAGAACAAGCTATGAAGGAACAATAATGGTGTTTTGGTGCAGGTACAGCCAACTAGCGCTAAAATATTGCGATATTGTCAATACAGTATATCGTAAAGTATCACTATGTAACTCGATTTCTTTCACCCCAATCCCTCAAATTAACGGTAAATAACTGAATTGTTTGCCCCACATTTAGCTAAGATGATTAGCTAGCCAGCTAAAATGTTTTATTTAGTTAGCAGTCGCATCTACAATAGTTTACTGTCAATAACATGTCTCCAAAAATGACGTGGTGTCTCCAATTGTGTTGACATTTTACAATTGCAATGCGCATCCATGAGTATCCACTTTCTGTAGCTCAGCTGGTAGAGCATGGTGCTTGTAACGCCAAGGTAGTGGGTTCGATCCCCGGGACCACCCATACACAAAAATGTATGCACGCATGACTGTAAGTCGCTTTGGATAAAAGCGTCTGCTAAATGGCATATTATTATTATTATTATTATTATTTCTGAAGAGAGCCCCGAAACATTGTGTGCAGACATTTTATGCAATAAATGAAGTAGGTTCAATCTAGTAGTTCTGATCTTCTGATTGGTCCTGATGAGTTGGGCGAGGTCACCTCCAGGCTACTGTCACTGTTGCATTGGCTCTGAGTCGGGTTCTCTGTCTTCAAATGTTCAGCCTAAGAGAGGGGATTTGTGTGTGTGTGTGTGTGTGTGTGTGTGTGTTTAACAGTGATGATGTGTGTGTGTGTGTGTGTTTAACAGTGATGATGTGTGTGTGTGTGTGTTTGTGTGTGTGTGTGTCCTCAGAGCAAGAACTCGTGAGTTGGAAGAACTGAGAGGCCTATGGCGTGGGTGTTGTCCTTGGCCACCTGCTGACAAGGCTGACAAGATAGGACCCTTTTGTCCATTGTTATTGGATAGGAACAGAACTTATAACCAGCTCCTGACCTAAATAGATCTTAGCACAACATTTTACTCAACATATCATATTCCATATTCACTATAACAAATATATTTACTACGACATTAGCAAGAACCGCCACATCCTCAGCCGGCTAATCCAGTGTGTGAAGTTTTGCGGAGTGTTTGAGTTAGCTTTGCGAGGCAAAGATGAAACTGAGGGCTCCACCAACCCTGGTAAGCCAACACTTTTGAGATCAGTCAATAAATGCTTCTGGTATTGACTTATATGCTGCCCCTGTCTTCATGTTGTTGCTGGACATATCTTTTTTTAAATGTGTGTAGGTCACCTAAATCATCAGAAAAATTGCCCCTCCTGAGAATTTTTTCAGGAGCCGCCACTGGGTACCGGTGTATTAAGTCTGAAAACAACAGGCTCTTGAACAGCTTCTATCCCCCAGCAATACGACTGATAAATAGCTAACAAAATAGCTACACGGACTGAGTTTACCTTGTATCTTTATTGACCTTTTATTTCAATATTTGCACTGTCGTTATGCACACTCACATGGCACTGCACACATAATAATAATAATAATAATAATAATAATAATAATAATAATAATAATAATAATATGCCATTTAGCAGACGCTTTTATCCAAAGCGACTTACATTTTTACGTATGGGTGGTCCCGGGGATCGAACCCACTACCCTGGCGTTACAAGCGCCATGCTCTACCAATTAAGCTACAGAGGACCACACTCACACACACTGTCACTCCAACACACACACAAATACTCCATAATATGCTCATACATTTATACTGACTCTACACACCCGCACACCCACTCACATGCAAGCTGCTGCTACTCTGTTTATCTTATATCCTGTTGCCTAGTCCCCTTACCCCTATACATATCTACCTCCCTCACTCCAGTATCCCTGCACATGTAAATATGGTATTGGATCTGACTTTTTAAATATTTCATGTATATAGTATGCCTACTTACTTACTTACTTTATTGTGTATTTCATATTTCCTATTCTTATTTATCGTGTGTTGTTTTCTAGTAATACATTGTTATTGATTATTGCGTTGTTGCGTTTTGAGTTTGCAAGAAAGGCATTTCACTGTACTTGTGCATGTGACATCAAAACTTGAAACTTGAAGAAAATCATACAGAATTATTGCCGGATGATCTTCTGAACTTCCCAATACCTATCTGGTGCATTTGAGTCACTTCAAACCATACTTCCTTCAGATTGAAATACTGTCAAAAGTACTGTCAGACTGATTTGTAATAGACTTTCATAGCCCCAATTAAAACAGTTAGTTGGCCGTTGATTACCTAACTTTTTTTTACATGGTGGGGTCGCAAATTTTATTTTATATCAAAATAGGGTCGCGGGCCAAAAAAGTATGTTTTCAGGAACTCTTCTGTCATTCAGTCAGTATACCATGACTCTGATAATATGAACAACTCTCATCTTATTGACTCAAGACATTTCAGCTTTTCATTTTTAATCAGTTTGTAAATATTTCTAAAAACATAATTCCACTTTGACATTATGGTCATTGTGTGTAGGCCAGTGACACAAAATCTCAATTTAATCAATTTTAAATGTAAGCTGTAACACAACAAAATGTGGAAAACGTCAAGGGGTGTGAATACTTTCTGAAGGCTCTACCCTACCAAGCAAAAGTGTAGTAACTGCTCATAGAGTGAAACTGAGAAAAATTACTTCAAAGCAGAGGTGGGACAAAGTCATTGTTATGCAAGTCACAAGTAAGTCTCAAGTCTTTGCCCTCGAGTCCCGAGTCAAGTCGAGTCAAAGATGAGGCAAGTCCCAAGTCGAGTCAAAAGTCAAAGCCATCAAGTCTCAAGTCGAGTCCAAAGTCCTACATTTTAGTTTCGAGTCATTTCAAGTCCTCTTAGCAAGCCTTTGCAAGTCATTACAAGTCCTCGTAGCAAGTCTTCTCGAGTCATAAGGCGCAAGTCCAAGTCAAGTCACGAGTCATTGATGTTAAAGTCCAAGTCGAGTTGCAAGTCTTTGTACATTTTGTCGAGTCGAGTCTGAAGTCATCAAATTCATGACTCGAGTCTGACTCGAGTCCAAGTCACATGACTCGAGTCCACACCTCTGCTTCAAAGTGATGTTATTGTCCAGCCAAATGAATTGTAGGCAGATCATTGGAGATGTGGTTGTCTGTTGTCTTACTATTCATATTGACCCTGACCTCTGACATGACCTGTGACCCTAGACTGCAGTTACTGCCTTCTTGCTTGGTACACCCACAGGAATATGCTTCCATGACAATTTCATATATTTATTTGTATGTGGCTGTCAGTGTCATATAGTTTGATACTTGTATCAGAAAGCAGAATCAATAATACCAAGGTAAACCACAGAAGCTGCAGCCCAAAGCTCAGTGAAACCAAGGTAAAAGGCCTGCGGCACTCCAGGAACAGGGTTGCCTACTCCTGCCATAGTGGCATGGTCCATTTAATATGTAGCTGTGTTTGGATATATCTGGCAAAGGGTGCAATGTGTTGTTCATATCCTGCCGCCTTACACACTGGCATGTTTGCATCATATTTCTCAGCAGTTGTCAGGGACTGGGCACTGAAAAAGGGTCTGTAGAGGCTTGAGAAGCATCTCACAGTTCCAGGGATTGGGAGTAGGGTTGCAAAATTACAAGAACTTTCCATACATTCCCTGGTTTTCCCTCCTGATTCCGGGAATCCTCCAACTGGGATTTCGGGAAAACAAGGCACTTTGTTGAATGTTCCAGGAATTTTGCAACCCTAATTGGGAGGCATGTAATCCTGCTGGGAAAGAGCTCAAATTCCTTGGTGGGTGTTGTTCTCAGCACGTTGTGTTGTGGTCTGAGGATAAGTAGTGACTAGGGATCAGAGGCCCTGTTGCTCGGGAAACTAGAGCGTTCTGTTAGATTGACGGATGGACGTACTGTGTACAACCTTGTGTTGCGACACCGAAGGAAGTGCCGGACCATCCTGGACATTCTTTATTCTCAGATCCACTTGATTTAACTCACACCTTAGACACCTTGATTTAACTCACACCTCACAAGATCAGACTATTAAAAAATAAATAAATTGTCACATACACCAGATAGGTGCAGTGAAATGTGTTGTTTTACAGGGTCAGCCATAGTAGTAAGTCGCCCCAGGATTAAGTGCCTTGCTCGGGTGTTCGAATCAGCAACCTTTCGGTTACTGGGCCAACACTCTAACCGCTAGGCTACCTGCCGCCCATAAATGCATGTGATGTCAGTGGTAGTGCAGATCTTCCTCTTCACCGAGAGAAAAAACGGTGCTATCTAGAACCTAAAAGGGTTATTCGGTTTTCCCAATAGGAGAACCCTTTGAATAACCCTTTTTGGCTCCAAGTAAAAGGGTTCTACCTGAAACCCAAAAGGGTTATCCTATGTGGACAACCGCATAACTCTTTGGGAACCCTTTTTTCTAAGAGTGTAGGCACAGAGACCTTTAGGCCCGTGTATGAAAGATGATAACACATGTCGACATGAAAATGTGTCTTTGTTTAAGTTTATTACTGTACCCACTGGTGGTCAGCCCAGCATGTTTTTCCATAGATGGAATAGCCCCATGTGTTTCTGACCAGATAAGATTGATAATGCCATACTCTCAAAATATTTCCTGTTTGAGGCACTCCTGTTGTTTTTGCACAGGTTGAGATAAGGTGAATGGGGGAAAACAAGATAAGAACATTTTCATTGTAGCAGGCCTATGTTAAATGTCTGTCTGCTTTGTTGTGGAAATATTTAGGTATCAATGTTATGCACAAAAGGTCATGAAGAGAATTTTGCTAGAATTATGCACAAACTGAGTTTAAAATACTACAACAAGCATAGCAGATGACTTGTTGTGTATGAATGAGCTGC
This sequence comes from Coregonus clupeaformis, assembly GCF_020615455.1. Lineage (NCBI taxonomy): Eukaryota > Metazoa > Chordata > Actinopteri > Salmoniformes > Salmonidae > Coregonus > Coregonus clupeaformis. Next base: position 17,201,442 of record NC_059212.1, read on the forward strand.
TCTCTTACAACCGGTTTTCACTTTATTCACAGTCATTGTGAATTAGGTCACCTGTTTGACTCTAGGTTTATTGTAGAATATTCAAAATGCAGTTTTATCTGTTATGACAAGCCACCTTATGAAAAGTGAATAGATAATCCCTATGAAAAAGCAGAAAGCAAAGTTAGCCAACACCCCTCTTGTATCATGCAACGGTTCTATAACTTTCTGATCACTGTTCAAATCTGCTGAACTGCTGAAGGTAAAGCATGTACCTGCAGCACAAGGACTAGGAAGAGTGTGAGTACCATCAAAAGTATGTTCTTGAGACTATAGTCAACTATTACTGGCTATTGTAATTTTGCTTAGATTAGCTCCAGTTCAGTGATCTGCATGTTTTACACATCAAATGACAATGCTTGATTAATGGACTTTTTCACGGAATCGTGTCAAGATCCCATTTTACCTGACATTATGATCTAAACAAGTTGTCTTTAGATTGTTGTCGTGAAAAGGCTCTGAAATGAATACAGAGAAAGATGCAGATTAGAGAGAATTATGTGTCAATGGTAATGTTGGGAGTTACTCATACAGTGTATTGAACTAGTCCTGCACGCACAGCATACACAACAAACGCTCTGTGTCTTCACTCTGCACAGTGAGGCATGACTGTGCAACAAAGACATGTCTAAACAGATAGTGTTGTTTACCTATGGTACAATTCCACCTTTGTGGATGTGGTTTTCCTCTCTTTTTCTCTCACACTCTGTGTATAGCCTTTGTCAAAACAGATGCACATTCTGTCTATGATTTGTCATTTTGAAAGCAACATTTGATTTATTGATTTATTGTTGGGGGGACAGACATACCGTTAACCTAATGTCTGAGAGTCTCTCTGCATAGCACATCAAGTTTTGTGTCTTTTCTAGTCTCTTTCCATTGACTTTGACTATCTTTTCTCTGATTTTCCTCCTGTCTCCAGATACCAAGGGAGATACTGTATGGAAGTCATAGCCCTGTGCACACTTTACAATCCACCTGCAGTCCTGTCCACACCATACAGGGGTCCATGTCTCCCCCCACGGTCCGCTCCATGCCCTCCTCCCCCTCCAGGATCCCCTACGTCCCCCGAACTGGGGGAGGGGTGCCAGGCAGTGCCACCCTCCCCAGGGCCGGCATGTCCAGTGGGCCCCCCAGCAGGTCCGTCACCCCCTGCCCCAGTGCCATCCAGGAGAGAAGAGACGTCAAACCTGACGAGGACCTAAGCAGTAAAAGTATAGCGCTGGTGCGTGCCGACGGGTTGTATGTCAACGTCACTGACCGTTACGCTGTCCAGGAGGGCCGGCTGAGTATCGCCTCCTCCAAGGGGGGCGGCCACACGGGGAACATGGTCGACATGGGTGGTGGTAGCCTCCACTGGGCCTCGGTCAAGTCCACAACCTCCTATACAGAGAACCCGGAGCAGCAGCACTCCCTCTACAGGCAGAAGTCCCGGAGGTACGGGGAAAGCCAGGGACTACCGCCGCTTGACACCAAAACCCCGCCCCCTTCCCCTCACAGATTGAACGACAACCACGGTCCTGTGGCCACGGAGAGGGACTCTCCAATTCGCCGGTCTCTGCGGAAGGAGAGTAATGGTAATACAGTGGAGGTGGTGAACAGGACCAGGGGTAGTGTGTCCTCTATGTCCTCCTCTCCTGTGTTCGTGGAGCTCCCCCCAGGGCTCTATGGGGACAGGCTGTTTCAGGGTCACCTCACCCCCAATAACCCCCAGACCAGGTGAGACTCACAGACATATAATTAATAATTCTATAACTATGTTGAGACTCACATAACAGAGGGCTCATTATATTTGTTTAGTCAGGATAGTCCACTCAGTAACGATTGCCTCTGTTTTCCAGATAGACCTAGGTGACTAACTACCACTTGAACTTTGGGTTTTTGATAAAGCACATTAGAAATACAATGCATTGTTATTATTATTATGTATTATAGGTAACTGCCAAAATAATGTAAATGAGGGATACAAAGTATATTGAAAGCAGGTGCTTCCACACAGGTTTGGTTCCTGAGTTAATTAAGCTATTAACATCAAATCATGCTTAGGGTCATGTATGGAAAATCCTGGGCAGGCCATTATTTTGGCTATCATGGCAACACCCCCATCCACAGCACACTAGTTGTCACTGAATGGTTTGATGAGCATAAAAACAATGTAAACCATATGTCATGGCCGTCTCAGTCACCAGATCTCAACCCAATTGAACACTTATGGGGGATTCTGGAGCGGTGCCTGAGACAGCGTTTTCCATCAACAACATTTCTTGTGAATTTCTTGTGAAAGAATGGTGTCGCGTCCCTCCAATAGAGTTCCAGCCACTTGTAGAATCTATGTGAAGGTTTATTGAAGCTGTTCTGGCTCGTGGTGGCCCAATGCCCTATTAAGACACTTAATGTTGGTGTTTACTTTATTTTGGCAGTTACCTGTACATAGCACAGTATTGTTTTGGGCCAAACATGTATTGTGTTTTGCAGTGAGCGAATGAAGGCCATGGAACAACAGATTGCCAGTCTGGCTGGCCTTGTTCAGCATGCACTTGCTATTGGGCCAGCTGAGAAAGATAGGAGGACTGCTTCTCCTTTCCATGTCAACAACAGTACAGGTGCTGTTATTACACAACTATTAGTGTTACAAAGTCAAATTAGGATTAGTTTTTTGTGGATGATGAAAGTTATTTTGAATCTGCCCTATTTTAATCTCTCATTACAGTAACTCATAGAGTTGTGTCTCACTGATCTGATGTGTAGGAGTGTCACCAGTTCCTGCAGCCAGCCTCCTTGCAGACAGCTCCAATGCTCTAGTCTCTCAGGCCCCTCCCCCTGACCCCACCCTGCAGGTCACACTGACCACGGTCAGGAGGAACGTCACTGACCTCCGACAGCAGCTTCACCAACTCAAACAGCTACAGGTACTCAAGCCACCCGCACATTACATTCATCCATTATCAGAATTGTTTAAAGATGCACTATGCAGAAATCGCTCTGCCCTTTCCTGGTTGCAAAAATTCGAATAGTTCGCCTAATTTTAGTTTATGTGACAAAACAAGCAAGTATAGTGTAGAGAATCATTGTACCATTTAAACTGCTGTGAAATATATGTTCCATAACCACAAATATTGTATTTTCAGCTGTTTGAAGCTGGTGTACAAAACCGAAAGTCAAAGACGCAAAAACGAAACTTAAGAACGGGAAGAATAGAAATAACGCACATAGAACAGATCTACCGCTTCTTAGACTTGCTTTCAATGAGAATGACAGATCTATATACATTTATAACACACATTTCTATGTGAATTTGGTTGGGTTGCTCAAAACATTTCCTATTGCAGCTTTAAGTGATACATCTTGTCATCCAAGCACCATAAGTGAAAACACAAACGTAAAAGACAGATGTGCAATATTCACAATAGTGGTATCTGAGAGAATCTGCATCTGTCTAGATCCAATATATACAGTATACCTTGACATGGTGTGTGTTCATATTATGTACTCCATTATATTCCTCCATCACATATAGTGCATCTCATTAATCGGTGTGTGTTGTAATGCCACTGAAACCAATGTGTATGGTCATTATCAGATGCAGAACCAGGACAGTGTGAGGGGGATGCTGAAGAGAGCAGAGGAGGAGCTAGCTGAGGTGATGTCTGAGACCCTACAGAGACAACAGCAGGAGACAGAGCCTGGCCAGAGACAGAGGACCACGGTGGATGAGGAGAGACACAAGTACCAGGCCATGGAGGAGAGAGTGCTGGCTCAGCTCAGGTAAGGATTTAGAACTATTGTAGAGCCCCACACACTGACTGACAGGATATGTCATTTATTGAAGGCATTGACTTTGTTGAGCCCATCTTACTTTTGCACGGCTATTGGTACTAACAAGAGTACAGATTATATCCTATGGCAACAAAAATAGAAATAATCTACTTCCTACAATAAACAGTGATCAGACGATAGTAATACGTAATTGCTCCAGATGCCCTATTCTGTTTTTTTATTTGGCTAAACTGCAGATACTGAAGCTAACTTTGTGAGCGTGATCTTATGTTGCAATGTGAAGTAATTAGTTGCAGCTAAAGTGGGATTAGTTCATCTACTCTGATTTTGTAATCAGAACAGATTCCAGTGAACCAAAGCACAGTCTATCTACCGGCATGTGGTACATACAGTAACTCAGCTATGGAATGAGTCATTGGTGTTCTGCCAAACATTGCTAATAATGTTGCACAATGTTTAAATGAATGCTAATGAGGCTGTTTAGTGTGTGATCTGGTGGGACTGTGGTACCGACGTTGATAGGAGAGATTAGTAATGGAGTCAAAGCCAATGTCTTACTTTAACTTTACTAATGTCAGATCATTGGGCCAAATTCATCTTGGAGAATGGGGGGGATACTGTATGTGTTAAACAACTGTGTTATCGTATACTGTATGTAGCTGTTATGTAATCTTGAGAGCACCGTTTAGGTGGGAAAACAGATATTGGGAAACAGCTATTTCTCACACTCTCACGCTTAACATACACTATATATACAAAAGTATGTGGTCACCCCTTCAAATGAGTGGATTCGGCTATTTCAGCCACAACGGTTGCTGACAGGTATAGAATCGAGCACACACCCATGCAATCTCCATAGACAAACACTGGCAGTAGAATGGCCTTACTGAAGAGCTCAGTGACTTTCAACTTGGCACCGTCATAGGGTGCCACCTTTCCAACAAGTCCGTTCGTCAAATTTCTGCCCTGCTAGAGCTGCCCCGGTCAACTGTAAGTGCAGTTATTGTGAAGTGGAAATGTCTAGAAGCAACAACGGCTCAGCCGCGAAGTCGTAGGTCACACAAGCTCACTGAACAGGACCGCCGAGTGCTGAATCGTCTGTCCTCGGTTGCAATACTCACTCCTGAGTTCCAAACTGCCTCTGGAAGCAACGTCAGCACAATAACTGTTTGTCGGGAGCTTAATAACATGGGTTTCCATGGCCGAGCAGCCGCACACAAGCCTAATATCACCATGCGCAATACCAAGCATTAGCTGGAGTGGTGTAAAGCACGCCGCCATTGGACTCTGGAGCAGTGGAAACGTGTTCTCTGGAGTGATGAATCACGCTTCACCATCTGGCAGTCTGACGGACTAATCTGGGTTTGGCGGATGCCAGGTGAACGCTACATGCCCCAATGCATAGTGCCAACTGTAAAGTTTGGTGGAGGAGGAATAATGGTCTGGGGCTGTTTTTCATGGTTCGAGCTAGGCCCCTTAGTTCCAGTGAATGGAAATCTTAATGCTACAGCATACAATGACAATCTAGACGATTCTGTGCTTCCAACTTTGTGGCAACAGTTTGGGGAAGGCCCTTTCCTGTTTCAGCATGACAATGCCCCCGTGCACAAAGCGAGGTCCATACAGAAATGGTTTGTCAAGATCGGTGTGGAAGAACTTGACTGGCCTGCACAGAGCCTTGACCTCAACCCCCTCGAACACCTTTGAGATTAATTGGAACGCCGACAGCGAGCCAGGCCTAATAGCCCAGCATCAATGCCCGACCTCACTAATGCTCTTGTGGCTGAATGGAAGCAAGTCCCCCCAGCAAGGTTCCAACATCTAGTGGAAATCCTTCCCAGAAGAGTGGAGTCTGTTATAGCAGCAAAGGGGGGACCAACTCCATATTAATGCCCATTATTTTGGAATGAGATGTTCAACAAGCAGGTGTCCATATACTTTTGGTCATATAGTGTAGACGGATGGGTTATTTAGCAACAAAACCAATGTGTGCGCAATCCTGGGGCAAAACAGACTGGGTTGGCTTAGAATCAAAGGATTGTTATCAACATGTAAACTATATTTCCTCTCCAAATTGATTGAAAACAGAAATACATTTTCACATTGAGGACATCTCTCAAATGCATCATTACAGTTGTCGGTTAGCTAGCTAGCAAATTTTTTGCCATATTGGCATAGACGTGACATGAGTCAAAACTCCTCAAAACAAGACATGGTATCAATATCAAGATACAACAAGCTGAAATGAGCCGCCTGCGATTCCCCACATGGCAGCTTCTTGTCATTGTTGCTAGCTATCTGTCCATCCAGAATCATAACAACGCATGGCCTTCTGCGATGCACATGCATCGTTTTCATGACTTTGTCAGGCAACCCGAATATAGTTTTTATGGATAGTGAGTCCTTTCTAGGTCCAGACATGCATGTACTTTCTTTGTGACTTTGGATTAAACATAGTCACTTCAAAGAATCCAACCATTATGGTCCCTTTATATTCGTCTTAACCATTTAATCAGGAAATTAATTGACTAAAATACTTTTAGATTGGTCATTGTTCTGCATCTGGCCATCAAACACCTGTTTTGAGTGTTCTTTTCTGTGGAGTACTTTGATTGCAGAAGCTGACACAGAGACTGCTCTTGTCAGACTGTTGTCAACAAACAGCTTCTGACTGAGCATGTCAAACAGCTTTCTACTCTGTCAGCAACAGTGCGTTTTGAAGTTTGAAATCCCCTCCTGACATAAAACATCAGTGCTGGCTTAGAACTAGATAGAAGGTTAATGGGAAGCTTAGGTTTTGAAACATTATCTTGTCTGTAACTACGGAAGCCCTGAAGCCCAAGGCAAACAAAATCAATAAAACGTAGACTCTTGGAATTATTTCGTTTGAACGACTTAGTATCTCGTTATATATATTTTTTTACTACGTCGTTCAGATGAGATACTAAGTCATTTAAAAGAGATATTAAGTCGTTTGAACAACTTAATTGTTATTTTGTCTAATTAGGCCACATTTTTGTTATGCAGCTTGTCAGACCGTGTAACGGTTGCTGCAGCCATTCATTCACAGATTCCATCAATTTATATGATTATTTATTGACAGTTCTTTGATAGCCTAAAGCAGGGCTGCTTTTAATGCCAGAGTATATAAGTGGGCGAGTGTGAACGAAGGAGGAGAGTGTAATTCGAGCAGATTTTAAAAATGTTGTCGGCCTTCTCTCCCGCTCCAATTTGGCTCTGGTACTGCTCAACCACAAGCTCTGGGCATGCTCTGCCTAGCATTTTTAATTTCCTTTATCACTATTCTTTTAATTAGGCCTATCCGGTTGTAATTATTTAGCTTACCCCACCCAAAGTAACATATACAGTGGGGAAAAAAAGTATTTAGCCAGCCACCAATTGTGCAAGTTCTCCCACTTAAAAAGATGAGAGAGGCCTGTAATTTTCATCATAGGTACACGTCAACTATGACAGACAAAATGAGAAACAAAATTCCAGAAAATCACATTGTAGGATTTTTAATGAATTTATTTGCAAATTATGGTGGAAAATAAGTATTTGGTCAATAACAAAAGTTTCTCAATACTTTGTTATATACCCTTTGTTGGCAATGACACAGGTCAAACGTTTTCTGTAAGTCTTCACAAGGTTTTCACACACTGTTGCTTATATTTTGGCCCATTCCTCCATGCAGATCTCCTCTAGAGCAGTGATGTTTTGGGGCTGTCGCTGGGCAACACGGACTTTCAACTCCCTCCAAAGATTTTCTATGGGGTTGAGATCTGGAGACTGGCTAGGCCACTCCAGGACCTTGAAATGCTTCTTACGAAGCCACTCCTTCGTTGCCCGGGCGGTGTGTTTGGGATCATTGTCATGCTGAAAGACCCAGCCACGTTTCATCTTCAATGCCCTTGCTGATGGAAGGAGGTTTTCACTTAAAATCTCATGATACATGGCCCCATTCATTCTTTCCTTTACACGGATCAGTCGTCCTGGTCCCTTTGCAGAAAAACAGCCCCAAAGAATGATGTTTCCACCCCCATGCTTCACAGTAGGTATGGTGTTCTTTGGATGCAACTCAGCATTCTTTGTCCTCCAAACACGACGAGTTGAGTTTTTACCAAAAAGTTATATTTTGGTTTCATCTGACCATATGACATTCTCCCCAATCCTCTTCTGGATCATCCAAATGCACTCTAGCAAACTTCAGACGGGCCTGGACATGTACTGGCTTAAGCAGGGGGACACGTCTGGCACTGCAGGATTTGAGTCCCTGGCGGCGTAGTGTGTTACTGATGGTAGGCTTTGTTACTTTGGTCCCAGCTCTCTGCAGGTCATTCACTAGGTCCCCCCGTGTGGTTCTGGGATTTTTGCTCACCGTTCTTGTGATCATTTTGACCCCACGGGGTGAGATCTTGCGTGGAGCCCCAGATCGAGGGAGATTATCAGTGGTCTTGTATGTCTTCCATTTCCTAATAATTGCTCCCACAGTTGATTTCTTCAAACCAAGCTGCTTACCTATTGCAGATTCAGTCTTCCCAGCCTGGTGCAGGTCTACAATTTTGTTTCTGGTGTCCTTTGACAGCTCTTTGGTCTTGGCCATAGTGGAGTTTGGAGTGTGACTGTTTGAGGTTGTGGACAGGTGTCTTTTATACTGATAACAAGTTCAAACAGGTGCCATTAATACAGGTAACGAGTGGAGGACAGAGGAGGCTCTTAAAGAAGAAGTTACAGGTCTGTGAGAGCCAGGAATCTTGCTTGTTTGTAGGTGACCAAATACTTATTTTCCACCATAATTTCCAAATAAATTCATTAAAAATCCTACAATGTGATTTTCTGGATTTTCTTTCCTCAATTTGTCTGTCATAGTTGACGTGTACCTATGATGAAAATTACAGGCCTCTCTCATCTTTTTAAGTGGGAGAACTTGCACAATTGGTGGCTGACTAAATACTTTTTTCCCCCACTGTATCTATACCGAACTGAAATATTAACACAACATGCAACAATTTCTAAGATTTTACTGAGTTACAGTTCAATCAACTGAAATTAACTAATTAGGCCCTAATCTATTTCACATGACTGGGAATACAGATATGCATATGTTGGTCACAGATACCTTAAAAAAAAGGTAGGGGCGTGCATCCAAAAACCAGTCAGTATCTGGTGTGACCACCATTTGCCTCGTGCAGCGCAACACATCTTCTTCGCTTAGAGTTGATCAGGCTGTGATTGTGGCCTGTGGAATGTTGTCCCACTCCTCTTGAATGGCTGTGCGAAGTTGCTGGATATTGGCGGGAACTGGAACACGCTGTCGTACACGTCAATCCAAAGCATCCCAAACATGCTCAATGTACCATCTAAACCGTTGTGAAATATATTTTTCTTTTTGAATCTAGTGTACAAAACCGAAAGTAAAAACTTAAGAATGGGAAGCATAGAAATAGTACACATAGAACATATCTACCGCTTCTTAGACTTGCTTTCAAGTCGAATGATAGATCTATAACTCTCATTTCTATGTGAATTTGGTCAGGTCACCCATAAAGTTACATATTGCCATTTTAATTAAGCTAAAATATCATAAATAAATCATACATAATAAAGGACAGTATCAGCTTCTTTTCATAAAGAAAAGGGAATAAATCATCTCAAACTGCAGCAGTCAAATGATTTACGCACAGAAGGAAGGACCAACTAACTTCACATGTGCATTGAGCTTGGGAAATGCGCTCTACAAATGAAATATTACTATTACTGATATTATAAAGACAGAAGAATACACAAGGGAGGCACTGTTACTGTACAATACTACACTGTCTATAAAACGTAAGTACTCAGGCAACTGAATGATCAGATGTTCTATATGAGACTAACTACAAACCCCACAAAACAGCTTTAGGCTGTAATCGAACAGACTGTCACAGAGGGCATGCGCAATGGTGATATTGCCAATAGAGAACACAGATTATTGGTGTGTAAAAACAGCACCGCACTGGTAATCTGCAGTCCCTAAAATACTGTTTAATGATCAAAATCCCCAAAGGGACAGGACGAATCTTCTTTGCGACATCAGACCAGGTTTATCAGAAGGCATGAAGATCACTGCTTGGCTTCAAATGCCCTGATTAATAAATGTGCCACTAATTAGACATTAGTTAAACTTCTTCCCGCTAATGAAAACAACTCCACAAAGCATTATTGTCCAAATAATCTGTGCACACCTCAGAATAATTTTGCCCAGTAGGTGGCTTTTGACTCCTGGTAGCCTAATTGGTCTGTGTCCGAATAGTAAAGTAGTCATATATTTTGTATTATTATTATTACTGCCACTACTGCATGAGGCTATAAAACTGCAACGATTTATTTTGCAACCTGTCCGCCAAATCCATCCATTACGCACGGTTCTCCCTCTCAATCGCTCCTTCTCAAGGATGCTTTCAGATCAATATTTTTTGCTTTGCTTTATCATCAAATGAATAGGTTTTTGTCATTGGTGCTATTGAAACTCGGATAGCTTCCTTATGTTTCAGTAAACCATTAGCCAACACTTCAAAGATTAAGCGTGAATGTTTACTATCTCTTTATTTTATTTGGGTGATTAAATGTATCTTTTCCTGTTATTGTGAACGGTAGGCTATAACAAGTTAAACCTTTCAATTGAAAGCCTATCACAAACCTCTTTTGTAGGCGATTGTTCGCAGTATACACCAGCCTATTATCTCTGAAGTTCATTAATTTATGGGTGATGGATACTTTAACTGTACGTTTAGGCTACTGTTAAAGCGCTCACATAGGCTCTACATTGATTCTATTGATGGAAAACGGTTGTTTACCTCTTGTGTCGCACACATTTCATTCAACATTTCATTCTAGCTCACAATCAAGGACGGCGGTGTATTCCCTCCAGCAGTGAAGTGTAGGCCTATGACTATGTAGCCTTGTGACACTATCCTACTGGACTCTGTGCTGGTCCCTACTTAAATGTTTTTTGAAATAGTATCCACACACGGTGGCGCCTTCATCTCAATGTATTTTTAGATTTTAGGCTTTCCAAATATATTCCATTCTCCTTTCGCTTGTTTGTATTGTGGCTATATTCCCACTAATATTCCTTTATGTAATTAAGCTTTGACATGTATATTTTTCTGTCTTTGTATTAATAATAATCATATGTAATTTGTAGAGCGCATTTCCCAAGCTCAATGCACATGTGAAGCTTGTTGTTGGTTGTTTCTGTGCTCAAATCATTTGACCGCTGCAGTTTGAGATGATTTATTCCCTTTTCTTTATGAAAAGAAGCTGATACTGTCCTTTATTATTTATGGTTTATTTATGATATTTTAGCTTCATTAAATTGATTTATATTATGATTTTTTTATTCCAAGAGAAACTAAAATACTGTTTACAGTAGCCTATGTATTGCCTGCCTAAAACATCTGTTAATATATTTGAAGTCCTAGAAAAAAATAGAAACGATATATCTTAATGTTAGAAAGTAGAATATAAACAAGATTTAGGCTACTGTGGTGGGGTAGGCTAAATAATTACCACCGAATAGGCCTAATTAAAAGAATAGTGATAAAGGAAATAAAAAATGCTAGGCAGAGCATGCCCAGAGCTTGTGGCTGAGCAGTACCAGAGCCAAATTGAAGGCCAACATCATTTTTTTATCTGCTCAATTATGCTCTGCTCCTCACTCCACACACGCCCACTTACATGCTCTGTCATTCAAAAGCAGCCCTACTTTAGGTTATCAAAGAACTGTCAATGAATAATTATATCAATGTATGGAATCAGTGAATAAATGGCTACAGCAACCATTACAGCACTAATGTGTTGTGAAATCTGTTGTGAATGTATTGTAATGTTTTTAAATTGTATAACTGCCTTCTGTGGTCCTCTGTAGCTCAGCTGGTAGAGCACGGCGCTTGTAACGCCAAGGTAGTGGGTTCGATCCCCGGGACCACCCATACACACAAAAAATGTATGCACGCATGACTGTAAGTCGCTTTGGATAAAAGCGTCTGCTAAATGGCGTATTATTATTATTCATTTTGCTGGATCCCAGGAAGAGTAGCTGCTGCCGTGGCAGGATTCATTCACTGACAAGCTGCAGAACAAATTAGGCCTAATTAGACAAAATAACAATTAAGTCATTCAAACAAGATACTAAGTTGTTTAACAACTTATTATCTCTTTTGAACGACTTAGTATCTTGTTTGAATGACTGAGTATATTATGTTTTTACATTCCATACTTCCATACTATTATATTTTACTGCAAAGGTTTGAAAATCTGTTTTATGTCTTGAACTCAACGTTTACTTCGCTGCCATCTTGTGTTTATTGCTCGTTATTACATTAGGAGAAATCACCATGCAAAAACTACAGTGCCTGGGAGAAGATGCAAAAACTGAACAATTTATTAATTGAACAGTGAGCACCGTCATAAATATGCCAATCACCAATGTCTTTCCTTGTCATGCCAAGCATGACCATTGGTTTTACTGTAATGTTATGACCAGATGTGGAACCTGTGTCTCTCAGGAAGCTGGAGGAGTATGTGGACCATCTGAGGAGAGACTCGTCCTCTGGCAAAGGTCAGCCGTCAGTCACCCTCAGGGACGTGGAGGAGGGAGCTGTCAACCTCAGGAGGGTGGGAGAGTCCTTAGCTGGACTTAAAGGTGAGTACTGTCTGGGGCTGCAGCTAGAGGTTAGCACATCATTGACCACAGGTAGAAGACGTTCAAGTGATTGAGTTACCAATAGCAGGAGGTACTCCATAGCCACAGTAGCAGCATTAATCATATACAACCTGTGGATAACCACAGTCAGTTCTGTAATGTTTTAAGATACAGTACCAGTCAAAAGATTGGACACACCTACAGTGGGGAAAAAAATTATTTAGTCAGCCACCAATTCTGCAAGTTCTCCCACTTAAAAAGATGAGAGAGGCCTGTAATTTTCATCATAGGTACACGTCAACTATGACATACAAAATGAGGGAAAAAAATCCAGAAAATCACATTGTAGGATTTTTAATGAATTTATTTGCAAATTATGGTGGAAAATAAGTATTTGGTCAATAACAAAAGTTTCTCAATACTTTGTTATATACCCTTTGTTGGCAATGACACAGGTCAAACGTTTTCTGTAAGTCTTCACAAGGTTTTCACACACTGTTGCTGGTATTATGGCCCATTCCTCCATGCAGATCTCCTCTAGAGCAGTGATGTTTTGGGGCTGTCGCTGGGCAACACGGACTTTCAACTCCCTCCAATGATTTTCTATGGGGTTGAGATCTGGAGACTGGCTAGGCCACTCCAGGACCTTGAAATGCTTCTTACGAAGCCACTCCTTCGTTGCCCGGGCGGTGTGTTTGGGATCATTGTCATGCTGAAAGACCCAGCCATGTTTCATCTTCAATGCCCTTGCTGATGGAAGGTTTTCACTCAAAATCTCACGATACATGGCCCCATTCATTCTTTCCTTTACACGGATCAGTCGTCCTGGTCCCTTTGCAGAAAAACAGTCCCAAAGCATGATGCTTCCACCCCCATGCTTCACAGTAGGTATAGTGTTCTTTGGATGCAACTCAGCATTCTTTGTCCTCCAAACACGACGAGTTGAGTTTTTACCAAAAAGTTCTATTTTGGTTTCATCTGACCATATGACATTCTCCCAATCCTCTTTTGGATCATCCAAATGCACTCTAGAAAACTTCACACGGGCCTGGACATGTACTGGCTTAAGCAGGGGAACACGTCTGGCACTGCATGATTTGAGTCCCTGGCGGCGTAGTGTGTTACTGATGGTAGGCTTTGTTACTTTGGTCCCAGCTCTCTGCAGGTCATTCACTAGGTCCCCCCGTGTGGTTCTGGGATTTTTGCTCACCGTTCTTGTGATCATTTTGACCCCACGGGGTGAGATCTTGCGTGGAGCCCCAGATCGAGGGAGATTATCAGTGGTCTTGTATGTCTTCCATTTCCTAATAATTGCTCCCACAGTTGATTTCTTCAAACCAAGCTGCTTACCTATTGCAGATTCAGTCTTCCCAGCCTGGTGCAGGTCTACAATTTAGTTTCTGGTGTCCTTTGACAGCTCTTTCGTCTTGGCCATAGTGGAGTTTGGAGTGTGACTGTTTGAGGTTGTGGACAGGTGTCTTTTATACTGATAACAAGTTCAAACAGGTGCCATTAATACAGGTAACGATTGGAGGACAGAGGAGCCTCTTAAAGAAGAAGTTACAGGTCTGTGAGAGCCAGAAATCTTGCTTGTTTGTAGGTGACCAAATACTTATTTTCCACCATAATTTGCTAATAAATTCATTAAAAATCCTACAATGTGATTTTCTGGAGAAAAAAAATCTCAATTTGTCTGTCATAGTTGACGTGTACCTATGATGAAAATTACAGGCCTCTCTCATCTTTTTAAGTGGGAGAACTTGCACAATTGGTGGCTGACTAAATACTTTTTTTCCCCACTGTACTCATTCAAGGGTTTTTCTTTATTTTTAAAATGTTTTACTTTGTAGAATAATAGTGAAGACATCAAAACTATTAAATAACACTTAGGGAATTATGTAGTAACCAAAAAATTGTTAAACAAATCAAAATATATTTTATATTTGAGATTCTTCAAATAGCCACCTTTTGCCTTGATGACAGCTTTGCACACTCTTGGCATTCTCTCAATCAGCTTCACCTGGAATGCTTTTCCAACAATCTTGAAGGAGTTCCCACATATGCTGAGTACTTGTTGGCTGCTTTTCCTTCACTCTGCCGTCCGACTCATTCCAAACCATCTCAATTGGGTTGAGGTCAGGGGATTGTGGAGGCCAGGTCATCTGATGCAGCACTCCATCACTCTCCTTCTTGGTCAAATAGCCCTTACACAGCCTGGAGGTGTGTTGGGTCATTGTCCTGTTGAAAAACAAATGATAGTCTCACTAAGCCAGATGGGATGGCGTATCGCTGCAGAATGCTGTGGTAGCCATGCTTGTTAAGTGTGCCTTGAACTCTAAATAAATCACTGACAGTGTCACCAGAAAAGCACCCCACACCCCCACACCATAACACCTCCTCCTCCATGCTTTACGGTGGGAACTACACATGCGGAGATCGTCCGTTCACCAACACCGCGTCTCACAAAGACATGGCGGTTGGAACCAATAATCTCCAATTTGGACTCCAGACCAAAGGACACATTTCCACCGGTCTAATGTCCATTGCTCGTGTTTCTTGGCCCTAGCAGGTCTCTTCTTCTTATTGGTGTTCTTTAGTAGTGGTTTCTTTGCAGCAATTCAACCATGAAGGCCTGATTCACACAGTTCCCTCT
Source organism: Coregonus clupeaformis (assembly GCF_020615455.1). Classification (NCBI taxonomy): domain Eukaryota; kingdom Metazoa; phylum Chordata; class Actinopteri; order Salmoniformes; family Salmonidae; genus Coregonus; species Coregonus clupeaformis. The sequence continues at coordinate 17,216,597 of NC_059212.1, forward strand.
GAACAGTTGATGTTGAGATGTGTCTGTTACTTGAACTCTGTGTAGCATTTATTTGGGCTGCAATTTCTGAGGCTGGCAACTCTAATAAACGTATCCTCTGCAGCAGAGGTAACTCTGGGTCTTCCATTCCTGTGGCGGTCCTCATGAGAGCCAGTTTCATCATAGCGCTTGATGGTTTTTGTGACTGCACGTGAAGAAACTTTCAAAGTTCTTGACATTTTCCGGATTGACTGACCATGTCTTTGCTTATTTGAGCTGTTCTTGCCATAATATGGACTTGGTCTTTTACCAAATAGGGCTATCTTCTGTATACCCCCCCCCCCCCTATCTTCTGGTCCCTCCCTCCTCCACTACCTCCCTCCCCTCTGTCAGGTGAGTTCCCAAGCCTGCATGGGAAGATGCGGACGGTGCTGTGTGTGGAGGTGGAGGCGGTGCGCTTCCTGAAGGAGGAGCCTCAAAAGATGGACAGCATGCTTAAGAGGGTCAAAGCCCTGACAGAGGCTCTCAGCGGTCTCAGAAGGTACATGCTGACCCTGTATATCATCCAGGACATGTAAGAGGATGACTGATGATCTGAGTAGTCAAATAAAGTAATACTGTGTTCCCTTCAGATGTGTCACAGAGAATCATCCTCATGATCCCAAGCCTGGAGCAGCCAAAGCAGCCACAGCAGAGGGGGGTGTAAAGCCTGCCATTGACCAGTCTGAACCCCCCCGGAAGAATCTCCCCACAATGGAATCCCCCAAACCTCAGCCCAGGACCTCTGTCAGACCCCCCCAGCCCCAGGTCAAGAACCCTGCAGGCAGGCCAGACACGGCCTCCACCTCACCTGACGTCGTCCACCGTGTGAAGAGCTCTCCCATCAACATGCAGCCGTGTCAGCACTTAGCAGCTCTGCCACACCACCACCCCAGCCCCCCACTGACTCCCACCCACGGCCGAGACTCCCCCACCGTGGCCAAGGTCAGTCCCCGCAGCCGGGAGAACAGCCCAGCCCTGCAGAAGAGAATGGTCCCCTGGTGCGGCGATGGACCGGCACCCATGGCCAGCAGCACTGAGACCACCACACAACCACCTGGCTCAGAGGAGATCCACACCAACAGTGGCAGCATCAAACACATAGTCATGGACATTGAGGTAGTCATAGTCAGTCTGATAATCCTAGTAATTATTTAATTGTCTGTAAAAACACATAGAACACATAGAAAGAAAAAAAATCTTTCAATGGAGATTCTTTTTAGTCTAAGACTGGACTTAATCTGGGTCCAGGAAACTTGCTCAAGGTGGCTGAGTTGAGATGAAGAATGTCTTTAAAACTGAGATGACTGTTACTTACTGTGTAATGTAATATAGACCACACTATCACTCAAGATGATTAAACAGAGCCCTCTGCCAGTTCTCAGTAAATCTCAGTAAAGCGCATCTACATTTCTGATCGGTAGGCATTGAGACGTCTGGTCCTCTCTCTTTTCCACCCCACAGGCTGCAGAGAGAGAGAGGGACCTGGAGGAGGGGAGGTCATCACAGAACTCAGTAGCCACCTCTGCTGGGAGTGAGTTTGAACAGATTCTCCAGGAGGCCCAGGCCAGCCTGATGAGGGCCATACCCGACCTGGAGGTGACTGAGACAGGGAGGAGGGAGGCTCAGTCCTCCCCTCCACCCCTAGCTCCAGACCATCCATCTCTCCCCCAGCCTCTCCCAGACCCAGAGCTGCCCCTCAACACTCCACTGCAAGACGAAGTAGATGCCCCTCAACCTACTGAGGCATCTCTTCCAGGTAAGAAACTATGGAAGTTAATAGACCCATTAAATTGTTGGAAGCATCAAGATTACCAGTGTGCTGTAATTGTCCTTATTTTTGTAAGAAACTCTGGAAGGACGCAGAATGCAGAACTATTGTACAAACTGGCTGCTTTTTCATCATCCCCAAACAAAACTAAAGGTGTAATCATAATGATACATAAGGAATGTGGAAATCACCATCTTGGGTAAAGGCGAAGACCAAGAAGGCAGAATCACTCTCCTTAAATGTATCCATAATGGAAAGAAAATTGCCTTTATTAATGTGTATGCTCCAAATTTATATGATCCTACATTTTTATTATTCGCGGAACAGCATATTGTTAGAATGAACTTAATTCCATCTGGTTATTGGGACAGACATGAATGCCATTTTGGACATGCGGGACAAATCTAATAAGACTAACTGCAATCTACACGTGACCAAGACTCTCCAACATATACTCTCTAATTACAACCTCAATGATGCCTGGCGAGCACATAATCCAAAAGCAAATGAGTAAATGTTATACGCAAACAGGCATAAAACATATCCTGAATCGATTTTATATAATTTATCTACACCTCTATTTTCTAAAATTAAGAAAATAGAAAGTCGACATATGAGTTTGTCGGATCACCACGCCTACTACTGCCAATTACAAATGTCAGATTCTCCTCCCTTTAAGAGTGTGCTCCTAATCTTAGCTCGTTACCTGTATAAAAGACACCTGGGAGCCAGAAATCTTTCTGATTGAGAGGGGGTCAAATACTTATTTCCCTCATTAAAATGCAAATCAATTTATAACATTTTTGACATGCGTTTTTCTGGATTTTTTTTTTGTTATTCTGTCTCTCACTGTTCAGATAAACCTACCATTAAAATTATAGACTGATCATTTCTTTGTCAGTGGGCAAACGTACAAAATCAGCAGGGGATCAAATACTTTTTTCCCTCACTGTACAGTCGTGGTCAAAAATTTTGAGAATGACACAAGTATTTGTCTTCACAAAGTTAGCTGCTTCAGTGTTATGAGATATTTTTGTCAGATGTTACTATGGTATACTGAAGTATAATTACAAGCATTCCATAAGTGTCAAAGGCTTTTATTAACAATTACATTAAGTTTATGCAAAGAGTCAATATTTGCAGTGTTGACCCTTCTTTTTCAAGACCTCTGCAACCCGCCCTGGCATGCTGTCAATTAACTTCTGGGCCACATCCTGACTGATGGCAGCCCATTCTTGCATAATCAATGCTTGGAGTTTGTCCGATTTTGTAGGTTTTTGTTTGTCCACCCGCCTCTTGAGGATCGACCACAAGTTCTCAGTGGGATTAAGGTCTGGGGAGTTTCCTGGCCAAAATGTCTATGTTTTGTTCCCTGAGCCACTTAGTTATCACTTTTACCTTATGGCAAGGTGCTCCATCATGCTGGAAAAGGCATTGGTCGTCACCAAACTGTTATTGGATGGTTGGGAGAAGTTTCTCTCGGAGGATGTGTTGGTACCATTCTTTATTCATGGATGTGTTCTTAGGCAAAATTGTGAGTGAGCCCACTCCCTTGGCTGAGAAGCAACCCCACACATGAATGGTCTCAGGATGCTTTACTGTTGACATGACACAGGACTGATGGTAGCGCTCACCTTGTCTTCTCCGGACAAGGTGTTTTCCGGATGCCCCAAACAATCGGAAAGGTGATTCATCAGAGAAAATAACTTTACCCCAGTCCTCAGCAGTCCAATCCCTGTACCTTTTGCAAAATATCAGTCTGTCCCTGATGTTTTCCTGGAGAGAAGTGGCTTCTTTGCTGCCCTTCTTGACACCAGGCCATCCTCCAAAACATCTTTGCCTCACTGTGCGTGCAGATGCACTCACAACTGCCTGCTGCCATTCCTGAGCAAGCTCTGCACTGGTGGTGCCCCAATCCCACAGCTGAATCAACTTTAGGAGACGGTCCTGGCGCTTGCTGGACTTCCTTGGGCGCCCGCTGGACTTTCTTGGGCGCCCTGACGCCTTCTTCACAACAAGTTCTTGATGTTCCGATAAATGGTTGATTTAGGTGCAATCTTAATAGCAGCAATATCCTTGCCTGTGAAGCCCTTTTTGTGCAAAGCAATGATGACGGCACGTGTTTCCTTGCAGGTAACCATGGTTAACAGAGGAAGAACAATGATTTCAAGCACCACCCTCCTTTTAAAGCTTCCAGTCTGTTATTCTAACTCAATCAGCATGACAGAGTGATCTCCAGCCTTGTCCTCGTCAACAACGAGAGAATCACTGACATGATGGCAGCTGGTCCTTTTGTGGCAGGGCTGAAATGCAGTGGAAATGTTTCTTTGGGATTAAGTTCATTTTCATGGCAAAGAGGGACTTTGCAATTAATTGCAATTCATCTGATCACTCTTCATGACATTCTGGAGTGTATGCAAATTGCCATCATCAAAACTGAGGCAGCAGACTTTGTGAAAATTTGTATTTGTGTCATTCTCAAAACTTTTGACCACGACTGTAGTTCTGTCCTTGAGCTGTTCTTGTCTATTAATGTTCTGTATTATGTCATGTTTCATGTTTTATGTGGACCGACCCCAGGAAGAGTAGCTGCTGCTTTCGCAACAGCTAACGGGGATCCTAACAAAGTACCAAATACAGTGAGGGAAAAAAGTATTTGATCCCCTGCTGATTTTGTACGTTTGCCCACTGACAAAGAAATGATCAGTTTATAATTTTAATGGTAGTGAGAGACAGAATAACAACAAAAAAATCCAGAAAAACGCATGTCAAAAATGTTATAAATTGATTTGCATTTTAATGAGGGAAATAAGTATTTGACCCCCTCTCAATCAGAAATATTTTTGGCTCCCAGGTGTCTTTTATACAGGTAACGAGTTAAGATTAGGATCACACTCTTAAAGGGAGACACCTGTCCACAGAAGCAATCAATCAGATTCCAAACTTTCCACCATGGCCAAGACCAAAGAGCTCTCCAAGGATGTAGACCTACACAAAGCTGAAAATGGGCAACAAGACCATCGCCAAGCAGCTTGGTGAGAAGGTGACAACAGTTGGTGCGATAATTTGCAAATGGAAGAAACACAAAAGAACTGTCAATCTCCCTCGGCCTGGGGCTCCATGCAAGATCTCACCTCGTGGAGTTGCAATGATCATGAGAACGGTGAGGAATCAGCCCAGAACTACACGGGAGGATCTTGTCAATGATCTTAAGGCAGCTGGGACCATAGTCACCAAGAAAACAATAGGTAACACACTACGCCGCGAAGGACTGAAATCCTGCAGCGCCCGCAAAGTCCCCCTGCTCAAGAAAGCACATATACAGGCCCGGCTGAAGTTTGCCAATGAACATCTGAATGATTTAGAGGAGAACTGGGTGAAAGTGTTGTGGTCAGATGAGACCAAAATGGAGCTCTTTGGCATCAACTCAACTCGCCGTGTTTGGAGGAGGCGGAATGCTGCCTATGACCCCAAGAACACCATCCCCACCGTCAAACATGGAGGTGGAAACATTATGCTTTGGGGGTGTTTTTCTGCTAAGGGGACAGGACAACTTCACCGCATCAAAGTGACGATGGACGGGGCCATGTACTGTCAAATCTTGGGTGAGAACCTCCTTCCGTCAGCCAGGGCATTGAAAATGGGTTGTGGATTGGTATTCCAGCATGACAATGACCCAAAACACACGGCCAAGGCAACAAAGGAGTGGCTCAAGAAGAAGCACATTATGGTCCTGGAGTGGCCTAGCCAGTCTTGCCAAACGTCAGCCTCGAAACGTTAATGACTTGGAGAAGATCTGCAAAGAGGAGTGGGACAAAATCCCTCCTGAGATGTGTGCAAACCTCGTGGCCAACTACAAGAAACGTCTGACCTCTGTGATTGCCAAAAAGGGTTTTGCCACCAAGTACTAAGTCATGTTTTGCAGAGGGGTCAAATACTTATTTCCCTCATTAAAATGCAAATCAATTTATAACATTTTTGACATGCGTTTTTCTGGATTTTGTTGTTGTTATTCTGTCTCTCACTGTTCAAATAAACCTACCATTAAAATTATAGACTGATCATGTCTTTGTCAGTGGGCAAACGTACAAAATCAGCAGGGGATCAAATCTTTTTTTCCCTCACTGTACTGCCTCTCAGGACCCCGATGGAGTACTCCATCCTCTACTTATGGAATCCCAATCATTTACCATTTTAAATATTTGGGAGTAGATATATTTCCTTCCTTAGATAAAACCATTGCCAGAAACTTTAACAGAACACACAAATCAATTCAATCCGACAGTAGATGGACTAACATCCCAGTTGCTGTGAACTGCAGAATATCAATTGTCAAAATGAGTATATTGCCAAGGCTGAATTTCTGTAGTTCAATGCTTCCCATGTCTCCCCCTTCTGGCTATTGGGATGAAATTCATAGTGCGGTTTTAAAATTGATATGGAAAGGTAAACGATCCCAGATAAAATTAACAAACTTACAAAGAGGGAAAGACGTAAGAGGACTAACCGTACCAAACTTTAAATTGTATTTCCAGGCATTAGCATTTAATCTATCCTAAATAGTTTAGACATGATTCTTCCCACCCCTGGCTGAGTATAGAGAGAAATATGGTGTCTCCTAATGCCCTGGAAGAGGTGGTCTTCACTGATATATCCCTTAAACAATGTAAACTACGCTTTGGTCCTATAATTGCTCCCACAATTTATATTTGGTGCAAAGATTTTAAACATTGTAACTGGGAATCAAAATGGCATGCCCATACTCCAATATGTCACAATAATGCCTTGGGATCTGGAGGGCGACCTTTTGCATCCCCCCAATGGTCCAAATGTGGAATCCGTACCCTTGCCGATATCATGGACAGTAATGGTTTGAGAACATTCCAAGATTTGAAAGACACATACACATTACCAGGCAACTCCTTTTTTCTATATTTACAACTTAAGTTAGCTACAGTGCCTTCAGAAAGTATTCATACCCCTTGACTTATTCCACATTTTGTTGTGTTACAGCCTGAATTCAAAATGGATTAAATAGATTTAGTTTCTCACCCATCTACACACAATACCCCATAATGGGCTCCCGAGTGGCGCAGCGGTCTAAGGCACTGCATCTCAGTGCTTGAGGCATCACTACAAACCCCCTGGTTCGATTCCAGGCTGTATCACAACCGGCCGTGATTGGGAGTCCCATAGGGCGGCGCACAATTGGCCCAGGGTCGTCCGGGTTTGGCTGGTGTAGGCCATCATTGTAAATAAGAATTTGTTCTTAACTGACTTGCCTAGTTAAATAAACAATAATAAAAAAATGACTTAGAACACCTACTCATTCAAGGGTTGTTCTTTATTTTCTACATTGTAGAATAATAGTGAAGACATCAAAACTATGAAATAACACATATGGAATCATGTAGTAGCCAAAAAAGTGTTAAACAAATCAAAATTATATTTTATATTTGAGATTCTTCAAATAGCCACCTTTTGCCTTGATGACAGCTTTGCACACTCTTGGCATTCTCTCAACCAGCTTCATGAAGTAGTCACCTGGAATGCATTTCAATTAACAGGTGTGCTTAACACTTTTTTGTTTACCACGTGATTTCATATGTGTTATTTCATAGTTTTGATGTCTTCACTATTATTCTACAATGTAGAAAATAGTAAAAATAATGAAAATCCTTTGAATGAGTAGGTGTTCTAAAACTTTTGACCGGTATTGTAAGTATTCACACCCCAGCCAATACTTTGTAGAAGCACCTTTGGCAGTGATTACAGCTGTGAGTCTTTCTGGGTAAGTCTCTAAGAGCTTTCCACACCTGGATTGTGCAACATTTGCTCATTATTCTTTTCAAAATTCTTCAAGCTTTGTCAAATTGCTAGACAGCGATGTGCGATGTTCAGATCATGCCATAGATTTTCAAGTAGATTTAATTCTAAACTGTAACTCGGCCACTCGGGAACATTCACTGTCTTCTTGGCTCCAGTGTAGATTGTGTTTTAGGTTATTGTCCTGCTGAAAGGTGAGGTCATCTCCCAGTGTCTGCTGGACAGCAGACTGAACCAGGTTTTCCTCTAGGATTTTGCCTGTGCTTAGCTCCATTCCATAATTTTTTATCCTGAAAAACTCCCCAGTCCTTAATGATTACAAGCATACCCATAGCATGATGCAGCCACCACTATGCTTTAAGTGGTAGCTTAGTGGTTAAGAGCGTTGTGCCAGTAACCGAAAGGTCGCTGGTTCTAATCCCCGAGCCGACTAGGTGAAAAATCTGTCGATGTGCCCTTGAGCAAGGCACTTATCCCTAATTGCTCCTGTAAGTCGCTCTGGATAAGAGCGTCTGCTAAATGACAAAAAAAATATATATATATGGGGAGTGGTACTCAGTAATGTGTTGTATTGGATTTGCCCGAAAACATAACACTTGTATTCAGGACAAAAAGTAAATTGGTTTGCCACATTTTTTGCAGTATTACTTTAGTGCCTTGTTGCGAACAGGATGTTCAGAATGTTTTTATTCTGTACAGGCTTCCTTCTGTCAATTAGGTTATTATTGTGGAGTAACTACAATGTTGTTGATCTATCCTCAGTTTTCTCCTATCACAGCCATTCAACTCTGAGCGGTTTTCTTCCTCTACGGCAACTGAGTTAGGAAGGACGCTTGCATCTTTTGTATTGACTGGGTGTATTGATACACCATCCAAAGTGTAATTCATAACTTCACCATGCTCAAAGGGATATTCAATGTCTGCTTATTATTTATTTTTTATTTTTTATTTTTCTTATTTTTTATTTTTTATTTTTTTTATTTTTTTGGGGGGGGGGGATGGATCAGCTTAATATTGCAGATAGATTGTATCTTCTATCAATGTAATTGTCTGCATCACTTCCAATCCCCCATTTATTTTTATTTTTTTATATATATATTCCCCTTTATTACTTTTCAACCCCACCATCCTTTCCCTACTTGGAGTAAATTAGTGAACAACAACGCCCAGGCCTCTACTTCCGGTCTATACTTACTATCTACACCTTATGGACAGAGTTAATTTTACAATAATTCTATATCTATATATATATATATATATATATTTATTAATTTTTTTGCTCCTGAACTTCTTCTACTCTCAACCTCTCCGATCATTTTCATGATGTCCATCCGGTTTGCTTCTAAATGCCATATCTTTCTAACTGTGCTCTTTCCCAAAAGCTCCCAACATACAACCTATATACTTATTATGGACACAGTATGCTTACATTATTAGCTATCTTTGTTATTATTTGTTGTTATTTGTTATTAGTCCCATCCTTCAACTCTATTCAATACCTCCCATCTATCTCTTAACACCATCCATATAGGATTTCTATTTGCCATATATATTTCGACCGTACTGTGATGTTTTACAAAAGTTCTGAACCTTTCTATTCTCATTGCTTCTACAGATTGTGAATTAAAAATAAACATTTTTGCTAAAAGTATTATTATATTATTGATTGATTGACTATGACTTTTCAGATCACCCAGTAATGCTATCTGCAAGGTTAGTTCCAGGTAAATATTGGAATCCTTTAGCCATTCCTGGACCTGTGTCCAAAAACAAGCTACAAATGGACAGAACCAAAACAAATGATCTAATGATTCTATCTCTTCACAGCAAAATCTGCAGAGCTGGGAAGATTGTATCCCCCATATAAATAACATTCTATTGGTAGCAAGAATTTTATATAATAATTTAAATTGAAAGATTCAAATTTTTTGAATCCGGTGTCGTTTTGCGTGTCAGTTCATAAACACTATGCCATGGGATCGGTACGTCAAAGATCTCTTCCCAACTATTTTGCAATCTATATGGGACGGCTGTCAATCCTTTGGTCCTTAAGTGAAACTGATATACTTTTTTATTTATCACAGTTTTCCTTAACCAATTATGTTCTTTAATGCAAGGCCGGCAGACAAGTTCCTTACTTTCTCCCCCTTCAACTTTCCTCTTCCACTTTTGCGGTAAGGCTGCAATTATTTGGTTGTAATTCTGGGTAGAGCAGACATTTCCATATGTTTTTGTTAGCTGCATGTGCGACATAACTCCACCAGTCCTACCGATGATATCATTTACGAAGATTATACCTTTTTTAAACATTCTGTCAAAAAATAAAGGTTTTTTGTCAATTAGTATATTTGAATTTAACCACAATATTTGTTGCATTATTTGTTCTGTCGTTTCTGGAGGATTAAATTGAAATTGCAACCAACTTTCTATGGCTTGTTTTAGAAATAGTGACATTTGGGAGATTATTTCCTTTTCAAATAACTGAAAGTGAGAGGTTGTAATCTGAATAAAGGGAAAAAGGCCTTTCTTGAACAGTGGGTGAGACAATCTTACTAATTTGCTTGAGAACCAGTTCGGATTTAAGTATAACTTTTGGATGACTGAAGATTTTAGTGATAGGTCTAATGCTTTAATATTTAATAATTTCTGTCCTCCGAATTCATATTCATTATATAAATATGCTCTTTTAATTTTGTCTGGCTTGCCGTTCAAATAAAATTGAATATTTTTTTCTCATATAATTTAAAAAACTGTTTGCTAGGCGTAGGCAAGACCATAAGCAAATAGGTAAACTGGGATAATACTAAAGAGTTAATCAGGGTGATTTTTCCACAAATTGACAGGTATTTTCCTTTCCATGGTAGTAAGATTTTATCTATTTTTGCTAACTTTCTATTAAAATTTATTGAAGTGAGATCATTTATTTCCTTTGGGATATGTATTCCGAGTATATCTACATCACCATCAGACCATTTTATTGGTAAACTACATGGTAATGTAAAAATTGTATTTTTAGTGATCCAATACGTAATATAGTACATTTGTCATAATTTGGTTTTAATCCAGAGAGGTTAGAAAATGTATCTAGATCCTCTATGAGGCTGTGGAGGGATTCTAGTTGTGGATCTAAAAGAAAACATGAATCATCTGCGTACAATGACACCTTTGTTTTTAAGCCCTGTATTTCTAATCCTCTGATATTATTATTGGATCTGATTTTAATAGCTAACATCTCGATGGCCACAATAAATAGATATGCCGATAGTGGACAACCTTGTTTCACTCCTCTTGACAGTTTAAAACTTTCTGAGAAATAGCCATTATTTACTATTTTACACCTAGGGTTACTATACATGATTTTGACCCATTTTATAAGAGATTCTCCAAAATTGAAATGCTCCAGGCATTTATATATAAATTCCAGTCGAACTTTATCAAATGCCTTTTCGAAGTCTGCTATGAATAGCAGGCCTGGTTTCCCATATTTTTCATAGTGTTCTATTGTTTCCAATACTTGCCTTATATTATCTCCAATGTATCTTCCATGTAAAAAACCTGTCTGATTAGAATGAATAATATCCGACAATACCTTTTTAATTCTATGCGCTATACATTTTGCTAGGATTTTTGCATCACAACACTGAAGTGTAAGGGGCCTCCAATTTTGTAAATGGACTGGATCTTTATATTTTCCACTTGTATCCTGTTTCAGTAATAATGAGATCAGACCTTCTTCTTGAGTGTCAGATAATCTACCATTTACATAGGAGTGGTTAAAACATGCTAATAACGGTCCTCTTAGTATATCAAAAAAGGTTTGGTATACCTCGATTGGTATGCCATCCAACCCTGGAGTTTTCCCGGACTTAAAGTCTTTAATTGTATCCAGAAGTTCCTCCTCTGTAATTTCACCTTCACATGAGTCTTTCTGTGTGGCTGTTAATTTGACATTATCAATAGAAAAAAAATCTCTACAATTAGCTTCAGTTAGAGGAGATGGAGGCGACTGAAAAGAAAACATATGCTTAAAATACTTTGTTTCTTCCTTCAAAATATCATTAGGTGAATTATGGGTGACTCCGTCAATTGTAACCAGTTTCATTAAGTTCTTTTTGGTAGCATTCCTATGTTGAAGATTAAAAAGAATTTTGTGCATTTTTCCCCATATTCCATCCAGTTTGCTTTATTTTTATAATATATTACACTTGATCTTTCTTGAATAAGTTTTTCCATTTCTTTTTGTTTTTCCTCTAATTTATTCTGAGCCTCTATGTTACAGTTTTTATTGCCATCTATCTGTTCTGTTAGACTTTCTATTTCCTTTCTTAGTATAAACTCTTTTGACCTAAATTGCTTTTGTTTTCGAGATGAGTACTGAATTGCATGGCCTCTAAAGGCACATTTAAAGGTGTCCCATACAATAAGGGGATTCGCTGTACCTATGTTATCTTGGAAAAAGTCAGTTATAAATTCCTTTGTTCTAATTATAAATAAATTATCATCTAATAGGCTTTGATTAAATTTCCAATATCCTCGCCCACGTGGAAATTCAGTCAGAGTAATGTATATGCCTATTATATGATGGTCCGACCGCATTCTGTCCCCTATCAACACTTTTTTTACTTTTGGTGCCAACGAGAATGAGATAAGAAAGAAGTCAAGACGACTAGCTTGATTCAGTCTCCGCCATGTATATCTCACTAGATCAGCATATTTAAGCCTCCATATATCTACTAGTTCTAATGTATCCATGACATTCACAATTTCCTTAAGAGCATGTGGGTGATTGTTTGTGGTGTGATTTCCTTTTCGGTCCATTGAGCTATTTAAAACAGTATTATAATCCCCCCACCATAATAATATTGTCTTGAGTTGCTTGCAGGCTTGATAATTTATTATATATATTGTCAAAGAATTGTGGATCATCATTATTTGGTCCGTAAAGGTTAATGAGCCATATCTGTTTATGGTCCAATACCATATTTAAAATAATCCATCTACCTTGCGTATCTATTTGGACAATTTGCACATTCGGATCGAAATTACTATTAATTAATATCATCACCCCTTTTGAATTTCTTTGCCCATGGGAGAAGTATATTTCCCCCATTCTTTTTTCCACGCTACTTCATCTCGAATTGTTGAATGAGTTTCCTGTATACAATAGATATTATATTCCTTCTCTTTGAGCCATGTAAATATTGTTCTTCTTTTGTTATTATCAGCTAAGCCATTACAATTATAACTGGCTATACTTATTTCACCATACACCATAATGAGATACAAGTTTCAAGTCTATTTATCATTATATATGTTTGTAAATTTACCAATAAAAAATTGCGTAATGATTGAGTGTCCATATAGCTGTACCGTGATATTTGCATTGCTACGGAGTAACCCTTCAATTGTTCTCCACTAATTCCCCCGCTAAAGCCCCTCCCCATCCCAAGTTGAGCCGTCATCCCAGTGATCAGCATCCCACCCACGTCCCTCCGTATCCCTAAGGCCCCGAGAGGCCAGGACCCATCCATCGAAAACAGCACACAGTGCCACCCACAAAACAGAAGCAGGTTAACCGCCAAAAGCATTTCCAATGCTTTCACCTCTATATATATCTATATAACTATTATTATTTTTTTAATTATGCATATCCTATTTTCCATCATTATCAATTAATATGCGTAATAATGTCGGCAGTTCACGCATAGGATTCTAACATATAACCAGGATTGCCATTGTATTACATTTAATTCATTGACAAGCAATTATTATCCTAGCAAATAATTCCCGCGGTCCATCCCATACCCCCCCCCCCCAACACCCCCCCACAACAGATGCCAGACAAGCACACACGCACATACTCACATACTCCAACACACTCAACCCCCCTCCTCCACAATCCACCATAAAATCCGATACTCAACGGCTGTTATATCCCAGAGCCCAACTCGAGAAATAACTTGATCTACGAGTGCACATACAGTTAAAGCTGATTGAGAAAGCATGCAGATTGAGCAGAAATTGATAACAATGTGAGATTTGATTAATCTACTTAATCTATGTCAAGTCCTAGGTGATGGAGATCAGATCCACCCTCTTCACCTGAGACACAAACACTCTGATCCCCTGTTGTAACCCTTTTCCCAAGCATCTCCATGCGGTCAGACCTTTGATTATTTTGTGCCACCTGGGCCACAATGATAAACCCCCTCTCTGATTGTCCGAGTGTGACCCCCTCCCCATGGGTTACTGCAGCCAGTGTTGCCAGCACTGCCACTACCTGGGTGGGCGTACCCCACCGGAATCCCCACCGGCTAGGTAAAAGGTCGTCTGCTTTTTTTTACCAATCTGCCCTTCTTTGCGAGGCATTGGAAAACTTCCCTGGTCTTTCTGGTTGAATCTGTGCTTGAAATTCACTGCTCGACTGACGGACCTTACATATAATTGTGTGTGTAGGGTACAGAGATGAGGTAGTCATTCAAAAATCATGTTAAACACTATTGTGCACACAGAGTGAGTTCATGCAACTTATTATGTGACTTGTTAAGCACATTTTTACACCTGAACGTATTTAGGCTTGCCATTACAAAGGAGTTGAAAACGTATTAACTCAAGACATTTCAGCTTTTAATTTTTAATTAATTGGTAAAAACCCAACGAACCATCCAATGATGGGATTTACAAATAAATGATCTGGGCTCCAAAAAGGACTGATCTCTATAATATATAAACAACATTTGGAAAGTTCATATTCTGGGCTAGCCATTAAAAAAGTATGGTCCACAGATCTAAGAGAATCTGAATAACCCTTTAACTGGAACAGAATATGGAAAAATATGACCTTGGCATCCTGTAATCTGAACCATCAATTTATACATTCTAAGTTTGTTCACAGACTGTATTTAACACCAAAGAAAAGTTTGATGATGACATTTCCCCCAACTCCCAACTGTTCACTGTGTCCCCTAAAACATTCCTTCATTTGATGTTGGAGTGCCCTGCAGTTAAATGCTTCTGGGACAAAGTTACAAAATTAATTTTGAAGTGCATGAATGTAAATATTCAATGCGTTGCATCTACTATGTTACTTAATGATGATAGCTCCTTGAATCTCTCAATCAATCACAGATGATTACTGCTGGCAGGCAGCACTTCAGCAAAAAAAGATGCTGGCTCTTAGATGGAAAACACCCCGCTCTTTCACAATTCGCCAGTGGATACAGTTACTATTAGAAGTCATAACATTAGAATTATCGACAGCGAGAATTTATGGTTCTAGTCAAGGAACAATTGAGGCCTGGACAAATATACTTGACTCTGTAAAGAATAATCTCAGCTAAAGCCCAACACATACAAATAAACAATCTATAAACCCCAACAGATACATACAAACAAAATATATACAGTGAAACTGCCATATATATACTGTACCTATCTTTGCTTTCAGGCCCACAGGGAAGGGGTGGTATGGGGAGGGTTTTCTCTGGTCGTCGGGAGGGGGGGCGGGAGGGTGGATGTAAAAGCATCCTCAGTTAGGGGATAAGGGGTAGGCGGTGGGGTGTGGGTAGATAGAGATATGGGGGGGTGGACTGACAACCAACCTGTGTTGCTAGGCGGGGTGGTAAGGGGTGGAAAACATGGTTTAATTGACATTTAGTAAAGATGTGTATGTATTATTTATGCTCTACATACAGTGTACTGTACATTGTCTGTGTATGTGTGTCGTCATCTGACAGAACCCACTCAGCCAGCTAATGTGGCTGCTGAGGTGACTGTTCAGGCCAGCCCTGAGCGACCACATAGGCCTATGGTTGAGAAGCCTCGCAGGCCCAGTGTGGAGAGGGAGATGAAGAATAGCCCAGAGAAGGCAGGGAAGTCTCCTCCACCACCCCCACCACGGAGGTTCTTCCCTTCACTGTCAGGCCCAGGGCTGACCACAGGGAGGTCTGGAGAAGTCATCTTTACTACCAGGAAGGAAGCCGCCACCGCACAGGTGTGTGACTCATTTGTTCGGCAGTATCACTAGTCAAGCAGCAATCCCAGACAGGATAACCTCATAATATTTGTAACACTGCCAGTCAAATGGCTGTCTTTAGTAAGATGTATGCACACATGACTGTAAGTCACTTTGGATAAAAGTGTCTGCTAAATGGCTTATTATTATTAGTAGTAGTAGTGTATGCACACATGACCTAGTGGGGGATACAGTGCCAATTTATCCAAGCCACTTTTGCTCTGTCAAGTTTTCCGGTGTCCAAGTCAGTGTGTCGCTATCCCCTTCAGGATGATGAAGAGGAGGTGGTCCCTCAACCCAGTCCCAAACCCACCAGACAGCCCCCAGAGGTCAAGCCCAAGCCCCAAACCACTCCTGTTTCCACAGCCTCAGCTGAGACAGAGGAAAAGGAGGACGAAGAAGAAGAGGATGATGATGATGAGGAGGAGGATCAATTCATGAAGGAACTACAGGTAAATAAACACTGTCAGATGAATACCACAAATATGTACAAAGCATTTGTCCATTTTTAACCTTTTAACATAAACAGTAGCACTATTGTACGTGATATTATCTTACATGCATTACTACTAAAACCTCATGAAAATGTGTTTATGTCGCCCTCTGTTGTTCAAAGGAAGAATGGGTTTTGTCTGTGTGAACAAGAATATGCCCAGCCAAATACATCAGTTAGTGTGATATTTAACTCAGTCTTTGTTGTACAGCCACCGAGCCCTTGTCATGATATACGATCTGGAATCTGTGATCTAATCAGTGCACTTTGACCTCTTCAGGTGTTTCAGAAGTGCACTCTTAGAGATGTAAGCACGAAGTGTGACATAGACCTTACAAGCACTGCATCCCAAGTCAGACAGATAGAGCCAGAGCTCTCCCTCTCACCCAAAGACCCAAAGGTAACAGATGTGGTGCCCTTTTACTAACCCGCTTTGTGTGGTGTGCCCATGGTCTGACCTTAGGCCTGCACTCACTGCTTATCTGGCCTCTAACACTAATCTGATCTGGGGCCTGCCTGTCTGTGCTTACAGCTTAATCAGACTCTGAATCTGGTCTGAGCTTGGATCTAAAGCTTGCTTTTGATTGAATGTGCTTCTGAACACTGGTCTGACTGCCACTCAGTGCTTGGATATTAGTATTGGAATGGCCTGGGGGCCGGAGGTTTGGTGTTTCCTCTGGTGTTTCCTGTCTGTCATGTTATCAATGCCTTTCAGAGAATTGGCTGATGTCTCATATAAAAGGTGTATGGTGTCTCTTGGCGTTGGAAAATGTTTGCTCTTGATTTCCAAATGTGATGTTATCTTCAATTAATTTCCATTTCCTTCCACTCTGAGATTGCGGACTTATCATTCACACTGTGCAGTGTTCTTGCCTGGCTCTGTGAATGAATCTGCATCTGATATTTTGTAGCATATCTCTCTTATCACATGGTGCTTGACTCTATTTCCCTCAGTTCTCTAAGCATGCTTTCTTGGCTGCCATGCCTGGTCTCTCTCTTGGCTGCCATGGCTGTAAATTGAAGTGTAAACTGTACTCAAAGAGCTGTTGTGCAATGATGTTATTCCCTAAACTGTCCTAGCAGAGTCAGGAGAACAAGGGTAAAGAGAAAAGTGTGCTCAACACTGATGAAAACAGATTTGACACTGTTCCAAAGAGTCCCAGGGTAAGTCTTAACTCCCCCATATAACCCATGTTCCTCAGTCAGAATACAGTATATACAGTATATTGTGTATTTGTGATATTGATAGCTATTTCCCGGATTTTTTTTTCCAGGTCATGTATTATGTCACAGGACAGTTATCCAATGAGAAGCCTCCATCGGGAAAAACAGACCAATCGGAAGGCAGGGAGGGAACAGTGTCCCCCTCACAGGTGGCAGACACAAATACATTTGACTCCCAGCAGCCAGAGTTACTAATAGCAGACAGGTCACCTCTAGTATCATGTAACTCAGTGCTGGAAAGCCAAGATTGTCCTCCTAATACACAGAAGATAGCAGTTGGAGAAGATAGTGAGAAGGAGAGCCTCGTAGATGAGAATGTCCGGAAGGATCCTGTTCAGAGTCAGAAAGTGAGGGTAGTTGAACCTGTGTCTCCTCCAATACCTGCAGAGAAGCAGGACATATCTGAAGCCTCTCAACAAGACTGTTATCTTACTAACAGTATAACATCATCATCTTTGTCAACATCACAACCACCATATTCACCAGCATCACTACCACCACCACCATCATCTTCACCACCACCAGTACCAGTAATCAAGTCTGTGACTAGTACAGGCCAGGAGGTTTCAGGTAATCCAGGGTCTCCTCCACCAGAGAGCAGGGGCCTGGATGACAGCCAGAGCCCGCAGGTAGTGTTGAGGTCCTCCAGAGGAAGAGCACCACGGTATGTAGAGGAGGGCAGCAGCCTGAGCCCTGACCTCCCAGATGAGGAGGGCCCTCCTCCCCCTGAGAACATCTCCTTCATGATGATCACCAGCAACAGAGTGCAGGCTCTGTCCGCTGGGGAGTACCAGGAGATAGTGAATGGTACCAACGTGTCCGAGGTTCAGACCGTCAATGTGGGGAACGACACCACCAGTATCAGCCAGGAGCACTGTGGCTTCGACAGGAAGCCTGTGATCATCATATTCGACGAGCCCATGGACATCCGGTCGGCCTACAAGCGTATGTCCACCATCTTTGAGTGTGAAGAGGAGCTGGATAGGCTGCTGCACCAGCAGAGCATCAAGGAGGAAGCAGAGGAGGCAGCGTCAGAGAAGAGTGTACCTCAGGTAAAGCCTAACACTGAACTACATCAGGCAAACAAGACAGCAGTGACAGAAAACACTGCAAGCCGTCACAATAATAGTCCTGCTGTGGTTGCGCAACAGAAGAGTACAGCAGAGTGCTCATCGCCAGAACAGTCTAAAACAGAGCCCTCAAACAGCAGCAAACCAGAGACCAAAAATAAGTTCAAATTCAAGTTCCCCAAAAATAAGTTGGCGGCTATCAGCCAAGCGATTCGCACTGGGACCAAAACAGGCAGGAAGACGCTCCAGGTGGTGGTCTATGAGGACAAGGAGGAGTGGGACGGACACATGAAGGAGACCGAAAGGTTTGAGATCAACAGCAGTAGCATACACCAAACTGACTCCAGTCACCTCACCACTGTGAATAACATCACATCACCAAGCACTCTCACCCAGTCAAACTCTAAACGCAGGACAGAGGAGATCTGTAAGAATGCCTACGAGTCCATAACCAGTCTAGAGGAGACCATTAAACAGCTGGAGATCACTGTGGACAATATAAGCCCCACAGCGCCTAAGACAGACTCCTGTGAAGAGTCTCCAGCCGCTGTGAAACCCAAACGAGAGAGGGAGGGCAGTCCCTCCAAGAGGCCTGCCCCTCCTCAGGTCTCGAAGTCCCTGAAGCATCCTCAGAGTAAGAAGTCCAAACCACAGCTTCCCAGGCCGTCCGTCACAAGCAGCTCCAAGAAACAGGTCTCTCTTAAAGCTCCTTCCCCCTAACGCTGCACTGGTGGCTGGGTCCCTCTGAGGGCTGGGCTGGTGGCTGGGTCCCTTCTCTCCCTCTAACCACAACAGATTAACAGGTTTTTCAGGTGCTGCTGGGGTACAGCTGGGATCTACCTCTGCTTATAAGCTGTCTTTGTGGTGTCAGCTGACATGATTGTTGTCCTTTGGGATCTGGGTTGCTATGACGTGTGTTTGTCTCCTAATTGTGGACTTTGAACAGTGCACTTTGTCTGGTTCAAAGTGACTGGCTTTAAAATGACTGGCTTTATATTGTGGTCGTGGTTCCGTTGTGCATGCTCTGTTCTCAGTGTTGGTGCAGGTTGGTCAGTGGTTGCTGAACTTTTAAAAAAAATTAGGACCCCTAACTTGACTCACCAGCTCTCTACATATACCCAAAGCCTGTATCAACGGCAATATAACGTTATAACTTTATAAGAAAATCTCTGGCATACCTCAACACCATAAATAAATCTTCTTTGTTATTAACCATCAATTACAAGGGTGCTAATTTATCCTCAACTGATAGTAAAATAACTTAATTAGCTTTTACTAATAATGTCCAAACAGCATGTGAAACTGTAAGTGCAAAATAAAAAAAAGAATACAGCTGAACACAAAATCCCCCATTACAGTCTCAGACTACCCCCTGGAGCTGGTACCCCTACTAGGACCTCCGTTTGGGGGAAGCATACTGCCATCTTATCTCTGGATACATGTATTTTTGGTTGTTGTTGCTTTGGCTCTTAGGTGTTTTCACAATCCGTCCTGAATATATTACTTTTATGTTTATTTTTGTCTGTTTGAATATTTACAGAATACAAGTGGCTCTCCTTCTTCGAATCGGATGTCTCTTTCTGTGTCTGCAAAGTCCTGGCAGCAACCAGCTGGGTCAGCTGACAAACCAGGAGGAAAAACTCAGAAGCTCCAGGCCAATCAGAAGCAGTTTCCACAGGTAGTTTTACTATAAGATGGCCTGTGTTAGGAAGTATTGGAGCAACTACTTTCATGATTTCGAGAGGTTTACGTGAAGCATTGGAAACTACAATAATAGGATATGTGTGTTGAATCCACTCGCTCTCTGTCTTGTTCTCCTATGTCTTCAAGACCTTTTGACTGTTACCATCTGTACCCTCTTCTTCACCTCCATATGCTCACCATGTAACTGTAATTCACTTGGAGATGGAGGCAAGGATAGAAGATTTGCAAGGATATATTCACTTCACTTTTTGAACATCTCCAACCTTAAACTAAATCAACTAAACTAAACCTATTTTCAAACTAAACTCACCCAGTGTCAGCTGTCCAAGTATTCTTTAACCCTCTTTATCTTGCCCTGAGAAGCATGATATTTATGTCATAAACATTGCATGTGCGTGATGAGTTAGTGCATTGAATTAGTGAATTACTGGGCATCATTAACCCTTTAGAATTAGATCATTTCCAGACTTCATATTTTCTATTAATCATCTATAATTAGTGTATTTTAGTGCCATCTGTTTGCTTTCTAACATGATGCTTATTAATCTTTGTATAATAACCCTTATTTTGCCTTTCTTGACATTCCATATCTCCCGCCATCTTTGTTTCGCAGGCTAACAGAAGTGCTAAGAAAGCTGGTGGGGATAGTAACCATTATTTCCTTGCTTTACCTGCTTCTAAGATCCCAGCCTTTTGTCATAGCTCTGGAAAAAATATGTCATCGCCCGGTTCAAACTCTGTGTCTAACCCTATTAAATCACCTTCCTCCTCCCCGTCCTCCTCACACAAGTCTTTCATCCCGTCTCTTAATCTGAGTCGTCTCATCCCTCCTAGTCCTTCTCTCAATAACAGACGTCAAAATCTTTCCCTCTCATCACAAACCCAAAATGGCCGACCCAGCCCTTTCTCTTACTGCTCATCTTCCTCTTCCTCCTCCACCTCCCCCTCTTCCAACTCCTCCTCTTTGTCCCCCACATCCACGTCTTCCACCTCCTCCTCCCCTCCCTCTCCCGCCCTCCTCTCCCCAACTGCCATGAGTCAAGGTGCGAGGAGTATCCACCGCATTGCACATATACCCAGCTTCACCGGTCACAAGATGCAAGGTGGACACAGCAGCAAAACCACACACATACCAGCAGTTTCTTCGTCCAAGGACATATGATGATCTTTTTATATGTATATGTAAAGTTAAGAACGTACCGTAAACTCATGCCACAGCTAGCTTGAAATGTCGCGGATGGAGCCATCCAATTTGTACCTTTTAGGTGGCTCAACCCGTTGGAACGTTGTCAAGGAGGCCGGTTACGTGTGTTGCAAAGCAGAGGATCACTGGTTGGAGCCCAGTATGGGGCAGTCGGACAGTGGAGGAAGCTAAGCTGTTAGCAGCACATGGACCCCTGTTACATAACGGTATATAAAGTATAGTGGAGGGAAATGCTGTTTTAATGGCAACATAATACAATTGCAGGGCATTCTCTCATTTCTCTCTAACTTTGATACGTTTTTGATCATGATCAATTTGAGTTCACATACAAAAACAGAAAATAGCTTGAGCTGGTTTTCATTCAATGCTCCCTTTGAGCAAGGGGACCTTTTTATTTCTGCCTCAGCTTTTGGGTTGTTCCGCGAAAAGAGCGCCTTTTGCGTCCCTTTGATATTTTAAATAGAAATTGTGCACCAATATTGAATTGTAAAAGCCTGTTATATTAAATGAAGTGCCCTTTAATATAGACTCCATGGAGAATTCAATGTTTTTTTTAAATATGAATAAAGGCTTGCTAAAGTGCCAATTCAGCATTTTGACATGTTCCTCCATCAACCCTGTGTCACTTCTAGGAAGATTTCAACCCACTTAATCCAAAGATTTCACCATAATTTCACCATCATTGTAAAGCTCTAGTTATTGTTGCTTTGACTGTCATTTCTGAAGATTATTATTTATTTAATGTGATTAGTGATTCATTTACATCTATCTCTCATTTTGGAGGCAGGTAGCTTAGCAGTTAAGCACGATGGGCCAGTAACCGAAAGATCGCTGGTTCGAATCCCCGAGCAGACTAGGTGAAAATTCTGTCTGTGCCTTTGAGCAAGGCACTTAACCCTAATTGCTCATGTAAGTCGCTCTGGATAAGAGCGTCTGCTAAATGACAAAACATTTACATTTTAAGGTCTACCTGTTACGTTAACTGAAATCTGGTTTTAATATGGTGAAACTATTCCTTAAAAAAAAAAATCGACATAAAAATGTAACAGTCAAATCATAGTGTAAAAGCAGTTGAGACGTTTCTACTATTTTTGGCAATTTTCTGGTGTTTAGTGGTGGAAAACTGAATGGGTCGAGCAATAACACATAGACAGACAGGCTAGAAATGTTTTAGCTATTTCAATGTTTTTGTGAAGCTTGAATTTAATTGCCACTCCCTGTTGCACACAACAAGCTTCCATTCCCCCTGTCACGAGGGGATTTATGGCTGATTTAAGATGAAATCGTCAACCCTGTTACTTTTTTTGGCACTTAATAGGCACTTAACATAGTCAGTTGAACATGTGCATTTTATGACAGAATGTAAAAATTAAGTGAAATCAAAGTTTTCTTTTACCAAGTTACACTTCTCAAAAGGCACCGAATTGGTGGAAGGACCCTGTTGTATGATGATAACCATATTCACAAGATGACTACGTTGCTTTACAAATGATCAACACAAAAAGGTGCAAACATTCTAGAGTTAATGCTAATGTAGTTTAGTGGTGCTGGAAATCTGGTTAAATTTGTATTGATGTGAGAAGTCTGTGATTTTAATTGATGGTATTGAATATATATTTTATACGAATTTGAGTGGCACTTAATAATATACAGATTTGATCTAAAATAACAATTTATTATGTAAAGAAATCAAATCATTTATTTACATTTTTATGGTGGATGAAGGCATAGATGCAGTCTATTTCATCTAGCATCAGTCATTCAGATGTCATCTCTCTTATGCCATGATCTTAGATGTGTAGAGTTGTGCGAGTGGAACTTTGAAGAACAAATTGCTTGGTGATTTCCCAAGCTTCCTATGCACTGCCAAATCCTTTGAGCTAACAAGATATCTACTGTACATGCAAAATAATGTTTAGAGGCCTTTTAAGGCAGTAGATGTACTAAAATGCTTGTGCTAAAGTGTTTGGTTTTACAGATCATGTATCTAATACATGCACTGTGTGGACATTGTAATGTGTACCTTTGGGATGGCAACTGACTTATATTCATATTAGTAACTGGTGTTTACATTCATAATTAGTGACAGAAGTTTACATGCAAGTGCATGTATTTAAGAGGGTTTTGTCTTCAGAAAGTATTTTGTTAACTTGCCAAACTATGCATGCCTTTTCGAGATTTTAGATATTTATCTGTCATATTAGAGAACTATTGTGTTTGCAGATCTCTGTAAATATTTAGTGTACTCTGATTTTGTAAAGCTGTAAACCATGTTGTAAAAAGGTATTGTAGAATTCAATGCTTGTGAGGTTGAGAAACTAATAAAGGGCTTTCTGTTAGTGATTTGCTGAATGCTTTATGTGTTCATGTTATATTCATCTGTGTGATTGTATGACAATAGCTTCACTGACATATTGTAGGTTCACTGACATAATGCAAAATCAGTTTGCGCTTCCTATTATTGCCCGACAGAGGTCAATATACACATGCAATTATACAGGAAAGAGGGCAGCCAGCCAGCTAAACTCAGGTTTGCGTACCAGTATTTTTCAAATGTTCTGTATAATTTACATAAAATAACTATACCTAAATGTAATACTATTTGTTTCTATATCAAACACATTTGAAACAGATTATGAAGCAATCATTTGTTTCAAGTCCAAAATAAAATATGAAATTATAAAATAGATCTAAAACAGATCTAAAAAGGTCTTATGAAAGGTCATGAAAGGATATTGCTATTACAAAGAAAAAAAACTACATGAAAACACATTTAGACATTACAAATAATATCTGTTAGTGAATGTCATTAACACATTCATTTAAACAATTTGTCCTTACTGTATATGCACACAGTCCATTGTGGAGTCACTAAGAGAATAAAAAAACATAATGAGATATCTCATCCTTTTAATTAGTAAAATTATTAGTAATTAGTTTCATTAAACGATAATTAGCTAATGTAAATTCCAGACATAATGAATCCCAATGCCCATCTACGGTAATTAGCATATCATCATTCTGCATCATATTTAACACAGGAAAGTTGAAGAGAGTCCAGATTGTGAGATGCAACACAGAGGGAGGGATGGCTGGTAATTAAAAATAACTCACTTTAGCATCATAGGGTTAATTATGATCTCTCCCAATGCTTTATGGTAGCACCACATCAACAGCACAAGTCTAGGAGGACATCCACAAACCAACAAGGAACTTTCTGTCAGTTAATCAAAGATGAGGCTACCTAATTTGCATTTCTAATTGGAATTACTGTAATGAGGGTGTCAATCAGTATGCTTGCCAAATTAGCCAAGTAGTTTTCTGTAAGTAATAAAATAAATGTGAATTCATTTGCCATGTTGTTAGATCTTCGGCAACAGTACAAAGCATGAGAGAGGTGAGGTGAAGTAAAGATGTTAACCCAGTAAGGATAATAAATATCTACAGATCAACATGCCAACATATCCAGTACCAACAAGAATTACAATTACACCATAGAGGAGTCGTCACCAACCCTGGTCCTGGAGTGTACAGGCTTTTATTTCAATCATCAATGGCTTGATCATTAGTGGAACAAAAGCAAGTGTTTAAAGTGTTGGTGTTTGGCAGGAACAGAAGTCTACACACCCTGTAGCTCCCCAGGACCAGTGTTGGTGACCACTGTGGGTAAGAGCAATATTTCCCATATGGTGGGTCACACTCTATGGCCACCATCTACGGTCCTGACTAAAGATAGATTAGGGTGGAATGTGTTCAAATCTATTGTCTTCATTTATAACTCTGTTGCCCTAAATCAATGAAAGTGCATCGTGAGTGCTAGCTTTTTTTGGTATTTAGATAGGTCATCATAGCAAAGTTTAGCAGCCAATGTTTAGCAGCCAAAGTTTAGCAGCCAAAGTTTAGCAGCCAGTACTGCAGAGAGCAAACAAAGCATCATTAGTAACTTTATTATTATTTATTTCTCGTGTTACTATTTTATTATTATTATATATGTTGTTTTTTTTAACTCTGCACCGTTGGTAAGGGCTGGTAAGCAAGCATTTCACGTTAAGGTCTACAACAGTTGTATTCGCATGTGACAAAAATGTATTTTTATTATTGAGTTGCAGGCTGTACAGTGGGAAATGCCCGTCAGTGTTTTGTTCTGGGGGTCACAAGAACATTCAAAAGACTCTAGATGGGTCATTATGGTACAAAAATTGTTTGGAACTGCTGGTGTAGGGAAAAAGCAATGCTTCATTACTGAATTGTACATTTCATTGCAGGAAGTGCTTGCACAAGCATACAGGCTTTAATTTTTAAATCATTAATGAAATTGGGTACAATATACTCTTTGTTCAAGTACAGTGGCTTTATGCAATACATTTTAAGAGGGTGGAACTGATGGAAGGCTCTGGCATATATACGTTTATTTTAGTTCAATATTAGCTAATACCTATTCATGATACTGTAGGTACTGTACATCTTTATTTTTTGATGCAATGGACTATGGATCTCTCCTCTTGCCCACTTCTGGTTGGCAAATGTAGCCTATCTTTCTGTTACTACTGATTTGGTACATCCTTTGTTTGATTATAGAGCTGGGTTCAT
The DNA here is from genome assembly GCF_020615455.1 of Coregonus clupeaformis. NCBI lineage: Eukaryota > Metazoa > Chordata > Actinopteri > Salmoniformes > Salmonidae > Coregonus > Coregonus clupeaformis. The sequence continues at coordinate 17,242,511 of NC_059212.1, forward strand.
TTTAAGATGACTATGAATCCCTGTACAGTGCTAGATTTCTTAAAACCCAAGGGTCTCAAGAAAGAGGATCTCCTGTTCATAGTTACCTATGGGTCCACTACAGTAGGCCTATCAAGGTTATTAGTAATACCTGTACAGGAAATGAAGGTTATTCAAAAGAAAGGTATATAACGTCAGTAGAAGATAACAGCACTGTGTACAGTACATGATATCTAATATGACACAAAGCATATTTATAAACCCAACATTTTATCCACAATGCACCAACAATTACTTGGTTCCAGTTTTCCAAACTTCAACATGTTTGGCAACATGATCAGCTCCCCAAAGCGTATATGGCACACGACCTTGGATGAGGTACTAATTCAATTGTGTTTTTGAGGGCATCACCTCAGGCTATTCACTCACCAGAGGGGCCAAGAGATAACTCCAGGCACTTGTCTGACAGCAAGCAATTTTCTATCACCAGTAACTACTTTAATACTTCATTAACAATTAATTAAATCAAGTCTTTGAGGAATTATGTCTTAAAAGTAAGATCAAGAGTAGAGACCATGTTCAATTTGGTAGTTTGGAACAGTCTGGTATGACAGTAGAATATGATCTTTAAAATATGTTGCTTAGTGTAGTTTGGTTCAATACATGAACCGTAACAAACTCTGCTTCTTATGTTGCGATTGTAAAATGCCTCGTTATAAGAGTTTTGGCACTGTACCATGAATATCTAAATATGCATATTTGTGAGAAAGCAAAGAAATTCTCAGATTCATTTTGACATCAAAGTTCTGATTTTATTCCAAAAGTGTTGAATAATTGCTGGAACCTTTTAACAATACAATAAAACATGTTAAAATCAATCCATAATTTAAACATTCAGTCCACAAAAATAACATCCATTTATGTATGTATTATTAACGGTTGTTACAAAAAGCTACAAAATGACCGATTATCTATCCACAGAGTACAAAATCTTGTAAAATATCAAGAGTAGTGTGACTGTACATTGCAACTTGTTTTAGCTTTCCTTGCTTCCTCCAGTATAGGAACTCAGTAGATGGAGAAATGTACTTCTCTAAAACCTTCTCATCTTCACCTTCTTGTCTTCGCCATCATGTGAATTTATATGTGAGATTGTTAAGGAAAGTTGTGAGCTGGGCTTTAACAGAACAACAAAGTGGATATCACAATAAGAATCACTACAATCAATTGACACAATCTTAAAACCCATTATTTATTTAAAAGGATATGATTCATAATCCATGTTCTGTGTCAATACTCCAGTCAATATAAACTCAGCATTGTGAGTGTCTGTTTGGAAGAAACAGGGGAGACAAGAGGTAGGTTTAGGCTAGAGTCAAAACAGGATGTTGAAACAATCAGCCACATCCAAAGCACATGTACGTGTGTACATTTACGGGTTTCTCTTACCAATGTTCTTCAAGAAGTACTCTCTACATAGATGAAGATCATTCTCACAGGATATCAGGATGATCTCAGGAAGGTTCTGAAAATAACAGAAAACATTTCATGAGTTCAGTAATAGAAGATCACCTCTGTCACATTCTTCGAGTACACATTTATAACACAATGATGTGACTACATGGAGATGACCAGTACCTTGTTCTGCTTGTGCTCCATTATTTTGCGGAAGGATGGCTGCTTGGAGAGCACCTTGCCTCCTGCGCTCTCTACGATGGCTTTCATAGTGGTAAGTCTGGGACAGATCCCAGGGGTAATGTAGAAATACTTGCCCTAGGGAGGGAGAGAAAAACAGAAAGACATGTTGAAGAGCCAGTTGGGTATCTAATGTAGGGCTGCACGATATGGGCAAAACATTGAACTGTGTTTTTTTTAACCAAATATTGCGATAGCGATTTGACTTGTGATATACACTGAGTGTACAAAACATTAGGAATACCTTCCTAATATTGAGTTGCACCCCGTTTTGCCCTCAGAACAGCTTCAATTCGTTGGGGCATGGACTACAAGGTGTCGAATGCGTTCCACAGGGATGCTGGCCCATGTTGACTCCAATGCTTCCCACAATTGTGTAAAGTTGGCTGGATGTCCTTTGGGTGGTGGACCATTCTTGATACACACAGGAAACTGTTGAGCGTGAAAAACCCAGCAGCGTTGCAGTTCTTGACACACTCAAACCGGTGCGCATGGCACCTACTACCATACCCCATTCAAAGGCACTTAAATCTTTTGTCTTGCCAATTCACCCTCTGAATGGCACACATACACAATCCATGTCTCAATTGTATCAAGGCTTAAAAATCCTTCTTTAATATTAACACTGATTGTAGTGGATTTAACAGGTGACATCAATAAGGGATTATAGCTTTCGCCTGGATTCACCTGGTCAGTCTATGTCATGGAAAGAGCAGGTGTTCCCTAATGTTTTGTACACTCAGTGTAGCTCAAAACACTTGGGTGACTGTTGGAATCATAGAAATAGAATGATTTATATTAAGAAGCAAAGTACCATCATTCTTGTTTGGAATAATCTGTTGACTGCATTTGACCTAATAGAACAGCATGCAAACTTATAGTGAATCTAACAGCGGGGACGAGGAACTGCGCTGCTTGAGTGACAGGGGGTGGGGCTTGGTGTGTGGGAAGAAGCCGCAAAAGCAGAGGGAGAGCGACGACAAACAGAGTAAACTATACAAATGGACGTTACATGCGGCTGACTGGCGTTTCAAAATATTGCATGTGATATGGATCTCTTGCAATATGGATATAGCACATGTCAATATTGCGATTTCGATGTGAATTTGATTAATTGTGCCCTAATCTAATGCATCCAATCAGACAAATTGACTCGATAACAATCTGATGACTCAACAGAACAATTAAATAAATATTTCCAAGTATGCACACATTGGTGTCCACTGTCCAGGCAGATAGACATTGGGGATATATTCCATAAGTGCATGGTTTCCACTAACCTTGAAGAGTGGTGCAGTGTGGGCCCTCTTCAGTGACTCTTCCAGACTGAAGCCAAACAGCACCTCTGCTTCTGCATCTCTCAGCATGTAGTTATGCTCATCTGGATAAACAAACACGTACTATAAGAATACACACATACTGTAGTCTAAAGCAGGGATCATCAACTAGATTCTGCCAAGGGACGATTCTTTTCTTGAGCGGATGGTCAGGGGGCCGGAACGTAATTACAAGTCATTTGTAGACTGCAAATTGACAGCAAGAAGCCCAAACAGATCATATTTGACTAAAACATAATATTTTATACCTTGCTTAGATTTGTATACGATCACATATACTGTATCTATCTATTATGCGTGGGAATACTTTAGAACATATTTCCAAAATTGGTTGTTTTTACAGTCTTATGTCCAACAATAATTTTTCAAAAAACGTTTTATTTGTTTTGCTCTGAAAGCTTGATGGGCTAAATAAAATCACTTGCGGGCCAAATTCGGTCAGCGGGCCACCAGCTGGGGAACCCTGCTCTAAATAATGTACAAATACTCTAAAACCAAACACACTCCCTTTAAGAACACACATACACTCTACAAAACTACACACTAAAAGTAAGCAATCACAACAGTATCTCGCAACATGAAACTCCCTCACACAGATCTATTATCTAATAACTGAATGCCAATTTAACGTACCAACAAACTTCTGGCTCTTCCAGCTCTCTTCTAACCACTCAGGGGTGACGATGTGCTTGACGATTGACATGGCTGTGAGAAACTTCACCGTCCTCGTCACCTTGTTGGCCACCAGATGGGTGCACTTCTGAGCACTCTCTGCAATCTCCCCTCCAAGGTTGTGCAGCCTCTGGAAAGACAGAAGGGGACATCGGATGCATTGTTAGAGGCTGGTCTGTGAGTGCTGAGAATCAGATGTGATCCTGTAATACGTTTTGCTAAATATCGGTGATTGATAACAATAATTCAAGACAATGACTGTTTCCTGCAGACTGTGTAGCTGTGCAGAGGCATAAAAAGGCAATTACCTTCATGAATTGCTGGACCTGTGTTGGCTCAAAGCCAGTAAAGAAAATGTACGGTGTAGACTCTGGTGGAAGCTTCTTGGTTGGGGATTGAATCTCCTCAAGTCTACAATTGAGAGAACATTTGGGTCAATATTTGGGTCATTGGGAGAGAAACTTTAGGTAATTGAGTTGTATCCAAAGATTTTTTTTAGAAACAAAGATTTTTCCAAACACACATTTTGCAGATTGACTCATTCAACATACTGTGCTACACAACACTGTGAAAAGTAGAGTGATGGAGACGCACCTTGGCTTCTTATTTGGAGGCTGAGAGTTGGACTCAGACTGTTTCTGCTTCTGTTGCAGTTGCAATGCCGCCAACGCATCAGGTGAAACCTTCACAGGAGCCCGCCAAGCACCTAAAATCAAAAGGAGAAATCCACACCTGTGTTTAAGAATTTTGTCCATCCCCCCAAAAAAGTGTTTTATCATCACCCATATGCAGTGCATTCGGAAAGTATTCAGACCCCTTGACTTTATGCACATTTTGTTACGTTACAGCCTTATTCTAAAATGTATTGAAAAAAATATATATACACACACAAAACCCCATAATGACAAAGCAAAAACAGGTTTTTAGAAATTGTTGCAAATTTATTAAAAAGAAACAACTGAAATATACATTTACATAAGTATTCTGACCCTTTACTCAGTACTTTGTTGAAGCACCTTTGGCAGCAATTACAGCCTCAAGTTTTCTTGGGTATGACCCTACAAGCTTGGCACACCTGTATTTGGGGAGTTTATCCCATTCTTCTCTGCAGATCCTCTCAAGCTCTGTCAGTTTGGATGGGGAGCGTCGCTGCACAGCTATTTTCAGGTCTCTCCAGAGATGTTCAATCAGGTTCAAGTCCGGGCTCTGGTTGGGCCACTCAAGGACATTCAGAGACTTGTCCCGAAGCCACTCTTGCGTTGTCTTGGCTGTGTGCTTAGGGTCATTGTCCTGTTGAAAGGTGAACCTTCGCCTGAGCGCTCTGGAGCAGGTTTTCATCAAGATCTCTCTGTACTTTTCTCCATTCATCTTTCCCTTGATCCTGACTAGTCTCCCAGTCCCTGCAGTTGAACAACATCCCCACAGCATAATGCTGCCACCCCCATGCTTCACTGTAGGGATGGTGCCAGGTTTCCTCCAGACGTGACGCTTGGCATTCAGGCCAAAGAGTTCAATCTTGGTTTCATCAGACCAGAGAATCTTGTTTCTCATGGTCTGAGAGTCCTTTAGTTGCCTTTTGGCAAACTCCAAGCGGGCTGTCATGTGCTTTTTACTGTGGAGTGGCTTCCGTCTGGCCACTCTACCATAAAGGCCTGAATGGTGGAGTGCTGCAGAGATGGTTGTCCTTCTGGAAGGTTCTCCCATCTCCACAGAGGAACTCTGACGCTCTGTCAGAGTGACCATTGGGTTCTTGGTCACCTCCCTGACCAAGGCCCTTCTCCCCCGATTGCTCAGTTTGGCTGGGCGGCCAGCTCTAGGAGTCTTGATGGTCCTAAACTTCTTCCATTTAAGAATGATGGAGGCCACTGTGTTCTTGGGGACCTTCAATGCTGCAGAAATGTTTTGGTACCCTTCCCTAGATCTGTGCCTCGACACAATCCTGTCTCGGAGCTCTACGGACAATTCCTTTGACCTCATGGCTTGGTATTTGCTCTGAAATGCACTGTCAACTGTGGGACCTTATATAGACAGGTGTGTGCCTTTCCAAATCATGTCCAATCAATTGAATTTACCACAGGTGGACTCCAATCAAGTTGTAGAAACATCTCAAGGATGATCAATGGAAACAGGATGCACCTGAGCTCAATTTCGAAGTCTCATTGCGAAAGGTATTTCTTTTTTAAAATAAATTTGCAAAAATGCCTAAAAACCTGGTTCGCTTTGTCATTATGGGGTATTGTGTGTAGATTGATGAGGATTTGTTTTTATTTAATCCATTTTAGAGTAAGGCTGTAACGTAACAAAATGTGGAATAAGGGAATACTTTCCGAATGCACTGTAAAGTCCCCTTGCCCCCACTGTAATACTTCTGAACCCTGTACCCAGTAGGTTCTGAACCAGATGCTGGTTGGGGATGAGTGGTTCCTGCAGGTTGAAGTTGGAGTATCTGCTGTGCTGGATCTGCCGGAGAGCCTCAAAGTTCCCCAGGAGGATGTCACAGAGCCACTGGGCGTTGACGCAGGGGATCCTCCACTCCTTGGCCTTCTCATACTTCAGACCACTGGGTCTGAGGAGACAGGGAGGAAGAAAGGGTTAATACAGGGGATTCCAACAGTAGAGTAAAACAGACATGATGCAGGCATAACACACACACACACACATAAAACCTGCAACCCATTCACTCAAATTCTGAACACGATTACGCCAATGACTTGATTGTGTCTACACCATTTACATGCCATTCTAAATAGGTGAGAGCATATCAATATCTTCTCTTACTCTTTACAGATGAGCACGGTGTTGCTACGACAGAGGTAGCCTGTGTATCTGGCTCCTGTCAGGTAGGCCATCAGCTTTAGGTCATCGCGGTCTGAGTCCACAAAGCCAGTCACAGAGATGATCTGAGGAGGAAAGAATGTTAGGAATGTCAATGGACATACTATAGAAGCTATGAACTCTATTTCTGAGCTATTCATTACATAGGCCTAGTTCTCCTTGGAAGTCTAATCATTACCTCATGATACACCAATGCAAAATGTATGATTGTACCCAGGGGTGTAGTGCTGCCGGAGCCACTCTCCCCCACTTCTCAGAATGCAACGGTGCTCATTTAATAAAGTTTAAGCTGAATCACAAGATCATTTAATGATTCATCAGTATTCAACATAACAAACCAAATATAATAGCTAGTATAATGTTACTGTTAGACCAAAAAACACGTAATTTCGTATAAGATTTTAGGATGATTGTGCTGAATGGTAGCATTTTTTTTATCATGCAGCCAAGACTCAACAGAACGCGCCACTAGGCAGAATATGTGCTTCGCCAAACAAAACACAGGTAGGGTGTAGCTTGTTAACACCATCTGCTCTAAAATTCACTCAAACAGTAGGTTTGTGGTCAAAAGTATTGGTCTTCACAAAGCTCGCTGCTTCAGTATTATGAGATATTTTTGTCAGATGTTACTATGGTATACTGAAGTATAATTACAAGCATTCCATAAGTGTCAAAGGCTTTTATTGACAATTAAATTAAGTTTATGCAAAGAGTCAATATTTGCAGTGTTGACCCTTCTTTTTCAAGACCTCTGAAATCCACCCTGGCATGCTGTCAATTAACTTCTGGGCCACATCCTGACTGATGGCAGCCCATTCTTGCATAATCAATGCTTGGAGTTTGTCAGAATTTGTGGGTTTTTGTTTGTCCACCCGCCTCGAGGATCGACCACAAGTTCTCAATGGGATTAAGGTCTGGGGAGTTTCCTGGCCATGGACCCAACATTTCAATGTTTTGTTCCCCGAGCCACTTAGTTATCACTTTTGCCTTATGGCAAGGTGCTCCATCATGCTGGAAAAGGCATTGGTCGTCACCAAACTGTTCTTGGATGGTTGGTAGATGTACCATTGTTCAAAATGTAAAACATATGAAAGCAGTTCCCAACCCATGTTAGATGTTTTGAATGTGGCGAGATAAAGAGGAAGTGATGCATACGTGTTGTGAGCAGGGCTTGGCTCCAGGTGGGAAGGCGAAGGGGAGGTGTAGTGTTCTGTGGGGAGGAACCATCTTCTTTTTTTTCAGGATTGTGTTCAGCCAGTGGGCAGTGACACAGCGCCTCCCCTCCCGTAGAGCCTGAGGTACAGCAACAAGAGAGATTACCTTTAAAACGCAATATAACTGACACACACACACACACACACTAGTCCTACACGGGTCAGTTTTTTGGAGCCGCACCTGCCCCACCCGATATACCCAACATCAGGACAGATTTTTCTCGCAACCCGACACACCCACATAGAATTGTTCTGAGAGCCGATCTGTGACCCGCCAAATAACATCATTTTTTAAAAATTGTTAATTAATTGAATAGAAGGCTATTATTCCCCTTCCCTAGCCTGTATGAATTAATGTGTCTGCATGTCTATTCAACATTTGGATGAAAGGAAACCATGCCATATATTTGTATTTTCACAATGAGATGCGGCACATTGACGACTCAAATCGCTTTGAAAAAAAGGGCCTTCTAATTAGCCTTCTTACCTAATGAAAACCTATAGCTGACATAACAAAACAACACCTTTACATTCAACATTGTTTAGATAATAAAATAGTTTAATTGAAACTTAAATAAACAATTCCCAGAATCGAATATAGGATGCAAAAATAAATGTATTTAGTAGGCTATACTCACAACTTTTACCAGGCACACCGGTTTAAAGTTGATATGGCCTGTGTATGGTCTAAATGAGTGGTTCCCAAACTGTGGGGTGCGCAGGGGTCAGCGGGTTCCAAAAAGGAACTCAGTCCAGCTTTAAAACGTAAAAGTTGTAATAGTAGAATGCACAAGGAGCAATTTAGAAATTGGGAATTGCATCATCAGTTCCTCTTGTCATGTCAGTCATTGCAAACCTTAGAGAGCTATTTATAACTTGTCAGAAATGTCCAGGTCAACTAGCCCATGTCAGCTAACGTTTTCTTATTTAGGTTTTGTAGCCCAGATATTGTTGTAATTTTGTTGTCACTCAAATATCACATGAACACACATTCGACATGGCAAAATGTATAGAATGGTAAGACAATTTGCTTTAAAACTGCTAAGTTATCTTTGCACCCCATGACAAAATGTGTAGAATTGCAGGAAATAAGCTTTAAACCTGCAAAATTCTCTCCACCAACAAGAGGGGTGTGAACAGTTTGTATCATGAACAGTGCTTGTGCCCATTGCAGAACGTTCCCCAATGCTGGAAGAGGGGCCACTGAGTGAAAAAGTTTGGGAACCCCTGGTCTAAATGAACAAAAGCCTGAATAAACGGGATAATAAACGGAATTAGCTGTGTATCCATCTACCGGGTTGTTGTCCTTGTCCACAATGACTCCAAAATCCTTCCCAAACCAAACCAAGGATTTCACCCACGCAGCACCTATTTCCACAATTATGAAATTCATTACCTTCTTTTTATTTCTCTAGTTACGTTAGCCATTTTCGTGTGATCTAGGCTATCCATGGAAACTAGGCCTAAACTTGGCAATGTATTCTCACGTGGGGGATGAAACATATGTTTCAGCACCACACAAATAATGGACAGTTCCCTGATCCACTGCATGCGTGGCTGATAGCCTAGATGTTTGCCTCACCACTCACAGAATGGAACTCACAACACAACAAGCTCCTGGGTTTGTAAAAAAAATATTATCTTGATTGAAAACGTTTCTGACCCGCAGTATAATTGTTCTGAACCACGAGCCGACCCGCGGGTTGAAAGAATGCTTTCATTACACCCGCCAGCTGATTTTTTTTGCGGGTCAACCGCGGGTATCCGACCCGATGCAGGACTTGTCCTTCAAACAAGCCTTTAGCCGAGATGAAAAACTCTTTAGTGATGCTTACCTGGACATACATGCTGCTGACTTGAGTTTCACAGAGCAGGTGAGTGCAGCGGTTGTTGAGAGAGGAGTCCACAATTCCACCATAGGCCTGGATAATCTGTGATTCACAAAATACAACTCAGCAATGCAAGGGGAAAAACAGTAGTTGAACAAATGCTGTTTGCTAAGACACAAGATAAGTCCAAGAAAAGAATGAACTTTTTTTTTTTTCTTACTCTCTTCCATGTGGCAAGGAGCTGCTTGTCTGCCATCTGCTCTGGGTAGTCAGCAACAGCAAACACACAGCCCACCAAGAAGCCATCTTCTGGAACTACAGCAGCAAATAGAACGATGTTTGGTTAGTCAAACAAATCATCACTATAACCATTAAAAACAGCATGATGATCATTGGATGTATATCATCTGATCACGATTGTTTCATGTATTTTGATGACATTTTGTACTGTATTTTTTTGTATTGAACTGTAACTGAAATTGAAACTTAAGAGAACTTACTCTCTTGTCCTGGCTCATGGCCAAACAGCTGGTGCACTTGAGGCGGCTGGAGCTGAGGCTGTAGTGATCCTTGCGGCTGCTGCTGGAGTGGCTGCTGGCTAGGATGCTGCTGCAGCGACTGCTGCTGGCTCTTCAGATGTTGCTGCTGCTGCTGTTGTTGGAGCTGCTGCATGTGCTGCTGCTGCATCTGTTGCTGCAGGAAATGCTGCTGCTGCTGCTGTTGGAGGTGTTGTTGATGGAGTTGCTGTTGCTGCTGGTTCTGCTGCTGTTGCTGCTGCTGCTGTTGCTGTTGGAGCTGTAACTGGAGCCTGTGCTGCTGGAACTGCTGCAGCTGCTGTTGTAAAGCATGCTGCTGCTGCTGCTGGAGCTGCTGCTGCATCGGTGGCCGGAGGAGCTGCTGCGGTCGCAGTTGTTGCTGCGAGAATGCATGTGGTGGTTGTTGTTGCTGTTGTTGCTGGGTGAAGATCTGTTGTTGGTGAATCTGCTGTTGCTGTGGCTGCTGCTGCTGGATGAACTGATGGGCTTGTTGTTGTGGCAACTGAGGAGGGAAACCTGGCTGAGGAACCTGCGGCTGCTGCTGCTGCTGCTGCTGCTGTTGTTGTTGCTGGTGGTGCAACTGCATGAGCTGCTGTGGTGGGAGATGCTGCAGCATGGGGTGCTGCTGCTGTGGCAGCTGCTGAGGTGGGTGTTGTTGTTGTGGCTGTTGTTGTGGCTGTTGTTGTTGTTGTGGCTGTTGTTGTTGTTGTGGCTGTTGGGGGACCTGATGGGACTGCTGCTGCAGTAACTGCTGCTGTGCTTCGGCTGTGAGCTGCTGCTGACCTTGGGGCTTGGCTTGGTTGAACAGGAGCGGGTTGGGTTGGGCGTTGGGCTGGCCCTGGTTCGTTTGCTGCTGCTGCTGCTCCAGTGTCTTCGTTGAGGCAGAGAGACTCTGTAGGATCTGTGGTAACAAACCAAACAAATGTTGACATTTTATCAATGCTGTTAGAAATGGACCAGGAAATTTGGACAACCAAGAAGGATTTTACACAGGGTTCTACACTAACTTTTTCCACTGGTGAAACTGGTGCTACCAACTTTTTCAGTTGATGGCATCGCACCAATTCTTTGCCGCTACGTGCCGATAATGACCTGAGACCCGTGACCCATATGTACCTGCATTCCATACAGAACCAGGCTAATAATGACTAGCCATATTTTAAATTAGCATGCCCTTGTGTTTTTAGATTGATTTGGATAGATTTACTCAGGGTTTAAAAACCTACTGGTCCGAACAGAATTTCTACTGGGTAGTTTGACTCTCCTCTCTGTAACTAGAACAAGAGTAGTTGCTTTGAAAACTGTATTCTTCCCGCAATTGCATTTTGAGCAACGGTCATATGCTTCTGTGCTTATTAGAATGCATCCCTCTCTCCTCCATGCGCAAAGTAGGAACAGGGAGTGAGAGTGGCTCGCTCACACAGCAGCCGACAGCCAAACAGGGACAGGCAGATACTTTCATATGGTTTATTTTTGGTTAACTGCACATTACGGTTTGAATAAATCATGCACATTTATTTTTTTTTAAAGCAAGTTGTTAACCAAAAAATAACGTGACCAGCTACATAAAAAAATTGCAAGAGCCATTTCTAACCCTGATTTCACACCACTACTGCAAAAGAAACCAAGCAAGAAAGAAAGCTTGAGAGAACGCCAAAGAACGGTGTTCTTACGTGTGCAACGTTGGAGGGCCTTGTGGTCTGCTGGATGTCAGAGTTGTTGGTGATGTTCCTTAGTGTCCTGGCCGCTGGGCTCCAGCTTGCCATGCCCTCCGTCCTCTCTGCCCCTGGCTGGGCACCACTGGGTACTAGGGCAGCCCGGGCTTCTGATGGCCCTGCACTGCCCGGCACAGGGGGCACACTGGCACAGAGGTTGATCAGGCCAGAGTCCTTCCCTGGCTGCAGTCTGCGTTTGGGACCTGGGGGCGGACCAGTCATCTCTGCTGGGGTCCAGTTCAGGTTCCGCTCCTCCTTCTCCGTGGAAGAGTCATCTGAGTCATCAAACATGAGCTCGTCTCGTCGCTCGGCTTTGGGCGAGGTCCCTCCTCGGCCGCTAGCAGGGGAGTCGTCTCTTGATGAGGGGCTGGATCTCCGGGACCTAGGGCCTGGGCGCCTGCGGCCTGGAGGGCTGTAACTGCCCTCGGAGCACGACTCGTACTCGCTCTCCTCATCCTCTTCCACCTCCTGGTAGGTCAGCCGAGGGTGGTACAGAGCCTCGTCCTTCCTGCTCTTGTCTAACGCTGAGTGTGTGATCCACTCCGGCGTGACAATTTTGATGCTGCTGTGCTTCAGGGCAACCTCATACTTTTCCTGGAACATACAATTCACGGCGTGAATCTACAGACATACGTTTCAGGTGTATGATTTTTTTCTGTGTACTGCAAAAATGTGTGTTTTTGTATCATCTGACTAACATAGTACAGCAATCAAGATGTCGAGATTAATTGGTTCATTAGAATACAACCTGAAGTAACACAAAGACGTGTTGTGTTCAGGCATTTCTCAGTAGCCAAGCAAAGACTAAACACTAGACAACAAATGGGGAGGCTCTACCTCCTGGTGCCTGAGCATAAATACGGCAGTAAAACAAGACATCCCCTTCCTGCAACAACCATCAGACAGACCAGTGCCAAAGCAAGGCTTATAAAATGTCCAACACAAGCAAGGTCTCAGCAGGCGCCTCAATAGATCCTAAAAATAGCAACATTTACATTTACGTCATTTAGTCAGACGCTCTTATTCAGATTGACTTACAGTTAGTGAGTGCATATATTATTTTAATATATTATTTTTTTCATACTGCCCCCCATGGGAATCGAACCCACAACCCTGGCGTCGCAAACGCCATGCTCTACCAAATGAGCTACATCCCTGCCGGCCATTCCCTCCCCTACCCTGAACGACGCTGGGCCAATTGTGCGCCGCCCCATGGGTCTCCTGGTCGCGGCCGGCTACGACAGAGCCTGGATTCGAACCAGGATCTCTAGTGGCACAGCTAGCACTGCGATGCAGTGCCTTAGACCACTGCGCCACTCGGGAGTTACATGCAGACATTCTTTTTAAAAAAGACTGTTCCAATTCACCAATTTGTCCATCTTCTCCAAAAAGGGTGAACACTTTAAATCATGTTTTTTCCCCCATATTTTCCTTTGAATCGGGAGAGTACTGGAATTATTTTACATTAGAAAAACACAAACACCACACAAGAATGACAAAACTTCATTTGGCAAGAACAGTATTGAAAAGTAATTACCCCTTTTGGCTCTGGAACAATCAGGTGAGTACATTTCTTGTTTAGGTTGAGTTGACAGTCACCGCCATAAAAAGTGATCAAGGCCCAAAGAGTGTTCAGATCTTCTGGTAGCTAAACAAAGAAATGCATGAGAAAGATCTTAACATTATATAAAATACTTATCCTAATAAATCCATAAAACAACATATATGTAAAAGCACATACTTTAGGCAGACATGCCGTGACACCAAAGAATATTTGTCCTGACTCTGGGGAGAAACCTGTAACTCTGAATTATCTTTTGTTAAGAAAGTCATTCAACTCAAATGCTAGGCTATTTGTTCTAAAACATAAATCAATTGCTCATGAAATTCATTTATATGAAAAGATACGGTAGCAGGTCTCCACATCTGACGGACAAAGTCACCCAAGATGGCTGAAAAACAAGGAAAACAGAGTTTAATGGTTGAACTTTTCTTCTTCCCTTCACACCACCAAGGCTACAGGTTTTTTAGTGAATTGACTACATAAAGGGATATACAGGTAACTGCCAAAAAACCTGTGTTGAGTCCCTCCAATAGAGTTCCAGACACTTGTAGAATCTATGCCAAGGCACATTGAAGCTGTTCTGGCGGGTTGTGGTGGTCCAACGCCCTATTAAAACACTTTATGTTGGTGTTTCCTTTATTTTGGCAGTTATCTATGCATAATCCACACCCTTACCTTGACAACTGGAAGGTCAAAGACCTCTCGTGACTCCCCAACCTCTGGGTTATCTCCATCCTCTGCTATGATGTGTGTAGCCAAGGCATTGTATGAGACCTCCTTGCCTTTCCCCGCTTTCAGCAGCTGGATAACCTAAAGTTTACATGATATCACATCAATGAAATAAAACAGACACCTGGGGGTCGATTGCACCTGTTATATGCGCATGATAAATTCGTGTGTAAAATTCAAACCAAAGTGTGATAAGGAAAGGCAGTAGGCATCAAATACGTTATTCATCAATCATGAAGTGGCCTGTATATTTAAGAAATTGACGTTATCAATGAGAAGTAGAAGATACTGTTGATTGCGGCTTTATTATTAGCTAGCTAGTAAATGACAAAAATATGCACGGTATAGGCCAAATCAATATCAGTGGGATGAATTATTTAAGGCATAGTTTGAAGGAACTATTTGAAATGTTAGTGTTGTACTTAACTGGGAATATACACCGTATGTACACGATAAATCAGTTTATAAACACAGGCGCGCAAATGAAAGGCATTATTTGGCAGGAAGTTGCAACTTGCATCTCTACAATGGCGGATTTTTCCTCGCATATGCGCAATGACAGGCGCAGAATTCAGCAAGCCGACGATGGGCTCTCACCTCAAGATTATCAATCCATCTTGTTCTAGCTATGGTAATCCATACATATACAACTACAATGCAAAACATGTAAAATGTATATTTATTGTATTACTAGCTGCATTGCAAATTGGATAACCAAGTCCTTAGAATGCCAGGGTAATGGTTGGCTAGCCTGCACTAAACTGGCTAGCTAGCTAAGCATCCAACTGGCTACGGTCGCTAACCTCATCAATGACAACTTCATATCTATTTGTAAAACGCAATGCATGTATTCATTTATAAAGCAAATCTGCAAACAATACGGGTTACAAAAGTTAAATGTAAACCGTAGACTGGTCGTTAGCGTTTCGCTATGCTAACCGGCTAGTGCGACAAACGTCATTGCTTGGCTAACATCTAGCTAGCTAGCTATATGGCAACAGTGATAGCTTCACCTTTTGGTCAATGTCCCCGACCACGTAAAATTTAACATCTTTGAAGAGCTCTTCTGGGACCTTCGGTTCTTCATCCGACATTATTATCCATAAAATGCTAATCGAGATATGTAAAACAAAATCACAAAAAACATGAAAAAGTTATTCCACTCAAGACAACACACTAGTCTCTAGCGCCAAATCTCACTGAGCGCGCCTGGAGGACTAGAGCGTGACAATAAGGGGGGTGGAACGGAATAACATTGTTTCATTTGTGTATTGTTTCTCAGATATAGTGATGTATTGTGTTATCCATATTAATTATATTCATTACTAACTGCATCGCCTTACATTCAACAGACCTCTACAAACATTTGTCAAATTGAAATGCTACCCCACAACAATATGAAACATGGAACGTCTATGGGAGGAGTTAAGTAATGACGCAAAGGTGAAAAGCCATGCTGAAGTGCCAAAATACTGATCAGTGCAGAGGGTAGGTACAAAAGGGGTATTTTCTTAACTACCTTTATTGGAAGTTAACCAGGGATCTCTTTACCAGCTACTGAAAATAGGTCTCATGCAGACAGATATAATAAGGCAGGTAACTGGAGAAGCTTGAGGTAATTAATGAACTCTGTTAAAAGCTGGAGATGCCCCTGGGGTCAGAGCCAGTGGCCCCCAAAGCAAAACTGTCCTCATGTCAGGCAGCTCCTACACTCCTAGAAAAAATGGTTCCAACACTTTTCTTCGGCTGTCTCCAAAAGAGAACCCTTTTTGAGTTCCATGTAAAGGGTTCCACATGGAACCCAAAAGGGTTATTCAAAGGGTTATCCTATGGGGACAGCCAATTAACCCTTTAAGGTTAGAGATGGCACCCTTTGTCTAAGAGTGTAGACAGGGCTTGATGCAGATGTTAGCCTTGTGGTGATGGCCTTTTATTTAGCCTAGCAGTGGTAGAGCAGGAAAAGTGCCATATTATCAGACTGTAGCAGACACAATGTATGGTTTAATGAGGCAAGTCCTGCAAACAAAGATATCATACTGAAAAACGTATAGAAAATGTATTATATTCATGTTTGTGGGTGATGACATGTATGTTAGATTAAGGATTGTGACTGCTATTAGGCTAACATCTACTATAGGACTGATATCGCCAAACCCACTGGCTCCAGGTCATCTATAAATCACTGCTAGGCAAATCCCCGTCTTATCTTAGCTCACTGGTCACCATAGCAACACCCACCCGTAGTCTGCAATCCAGAAGGTATTTCTCACTGGTCATCCCCAAAGCCAACACCTCCTTTGGCCGCCATTCCTTCCAGTTCTCTGCTGCCAATGACTGGAACGAACTGCAAAAATCTCTGAAGCTGGAGACTCTTATCTCCCTCACTAACTTTAAGCATCAGTTGTCAGAGCAGCTTACCGATCACTGCACCTGTACACAGCCATTCTGAAATTAGCCCACCCAACTACCTCATCCCCATATTGTTATTTATTTTGCTAATTTGCACCCCAGTATCTCTATTTGCACATCATCTTTTGCACATCTATCATTCCATTGTTAATTACGAAATTGTAACTATTTTTGCACTATGGCCTATTTATTCATTGCCTTACCTCCATAACTTACTACATTCGCACACACTGTATATATATTTTCAGTTGTATTTTTGACTTTATGTTTTGTTTACCCCATATGTAACTCTGTGTTGTTGTTTTTATCGCACTGCTTTGCTTTATCTTGGCCAGGTCGCAGTTGTAAATTAGAACTTGTTCTCAACTGGCTTACCTGGTTAAATAAAGGTGAAAAAAATAAAATAAAATAAAAAGATTTACAGTACCAGTCAAGAGTTTGGACACCCCTACTCATTCAAGGGTTTTTCTTTATTTTTACTATTTTCTACATTGTAGAATAATAGTGAAGACATCAAAACTATGAAATAACACATATGGAATCATGTAGTAACCAAAAAAAAATTAACAAATCAAAACATATTTTATATTTGAGATTCTTCAAAGTAGCCACTTGGCATTCTCTCAACCAGCTTCATGAGGAATGCTTTTCCAACAGTCTTGAAGGAGTTCCCACCTATGCTGAGCACTTGTTGGCTGCGTTTCCTTCACTCTGCGGTCCAACTCATCGAAAACCATCTCAATTGGGTTGAGGTCAGGGGATTGTGGAGGCCAGGTCATCTGATGCAGCACTCCATCACTCTCCTTCTTGGTCAAATAGCCCTTACACAGCCTGGAGGTGTGTTGGGTCATTGTCCTTTTGAAAAACAAATAATAGTCCCACTAAGCGCAAACCAGATGGGATTGTGTATCGCTGCAGAATACTGTGGTAGCCATGCTGGTTACGTGTGCCTTGAATTCTAAATAAATCACAGACAGTGTCACCAGCAAAGCACACCATCACACCTCCTCCTCCATGCTTCACGGTGGGAACCAAACATGCAGAGATCATCCGTTCACCTACTCTGCGTCTCACAAAGGCGGCGGTTGGAACCAAAAATCTCAAATTTGGACTCATCAGACCAAAGGACAGATTTCCACCGGTCTAATGTCCATTGCTCGTGTTTCTTGGACCAAGCAAGTCTCTTCTTATTGGTGTCCTTTAGTAGTGGTTTCTTTGCAGCAATTCGACCATGAAGGCCTGATTCACACAGTCTCCTCTGAACAGTTGATGTTGAGATGTGTCTGTTACTTGAACTCTGAAGCATTTATTAAGCAAGAGTGTGCAAAGCTGTCATCAAGGTAAAGGGTGGCTACAGTGAGGGAAAAAAGTATTTGATCCCCTGCTGATTTTGTACGTTTGCCCACTGACAAAGAAATGATCAGTCTATAATTTTAATGGTAGGTTTATTTGAACAGTGAGAGACAGAATAACAACAAAAACATCCAGAAAAACGCATGTCAAAAATGTTATACATTTATTTGCATTTTAATGAGGGAAATAAGTATTTGACCCCCTCTCAATCACAAAGATTTCTGGCTCCCAGGTGTCTTTTATACAGGTAATGATCTGAGATTAGGAGCACACTCTTAAAGGGAGTGCTCCTAATCTCAGCTTGTTACCTGTATAAAAGACACCTGTCCACAGAAGCTATCAATCAATCAGATTCCAAACTCTCCACCATGGCCAAGACCAAAGAGCTCTCCAAGGATGTCAGGGACAAGATTGTAGACCTACACAAGGCTGGAATGGGCTACAAGACCATCGCCAAGCAGCTTGGTGAGAAGGTGACAACAGTTGGTGCGATTATTCGCAAATGGAAGAAACACAAAAGAACTGTCAATCTCCCTCGGCCTGGGGCTCCATGCAAGATCTCACCTAGTGGAGTTGCAATGATCATGAGAACGGTGAGGAATCAGCCCAGAACTACACGGGAGGATCTTGTCAATGATCTCAAGGCAGCTGGGACCATAGTCACCAAGAAAACATTTGGTAACACACTACACCGTGAAGGACTGAAATCCTGCAGCGCCCGCACCGTCCCCCTGCTCAAGAAAGCACATATACATGCACGACTGAAGTTGTGGTCAATGAACATCTGAATGATTCAGAGGAGAACTGGGTGAAAGTGTTGTGGTCAGATGAGACCAAAATGGACCTCTTTGGCATCAACTCAACTTGCCGTGTTTGGAGGTGGAGGAATGCTGCCTATGACCCCAAGATCATCATCCCCACCGTCAAACATGGATGTGGAAACATTATGCTTTCGGGGTGTTTTTCTGCTAAGGGGACAGGACAACTTCACCGCATCAATGGGACGATGGACGGGGCCATGTACCGTCAAATCTTGGGTGAGAACCTCCTTCCCTCAGCCAGGGCATTGAAAATGGGTCGTGGATGGGTATTCTAGCATGACAATGACCCAAAACACACGGCCAAGGCAACAAAGGAGTGGCTCAAGAAGAAGCACATTAAGGTCCTGGAGTGGCCTAGCCAGTCTCCAGAACTTAATCCCATAGAAAATCTGTGGAGGGAGCTGACGGTTTGAGTTGCCAAATGTCAGCCTCGAAACCTTAATGACTTGGAGAAGATCTGCAAAGAGGAGTGGGACAAAATCCCTCCTGAGATGTGTGCAAACCTGGTGGCCAACTACAAGAAACATCTGACCTCTGTGATTGCCAACAAGGGTTTTGCCACCAAGTACTAAGTCATGTTTTGCAGAGGGGTCAAATACTTATTTCCCTCATTAAAATGCAAATCAATTTATAACATTTTTGACATGCGTTTTTCTGGATTTTGTTGTTGTTATTCTGTCTCTCACTGTTCAAATAAACCTACCATTAAAATTATAGACTGATCATGTCTTTGTCAGTGGGCAAACGTACAAAATCAGCAGGGGATCAAATACTTTTTTCCCTCACTGTATATGAAGAATCTCAAATATAAAATATATTTTCATTTGTTTAAAACTTTTTTGGTTACTACATGATTCCATATGTGTTATGTCATAGTTTTGATGTCTTCACTATTATTCTACAATATAGAAAATAGTAAAAATAAAGAAAAACCCTGGAATGAGTAGGTGTGTCCAAACCTTTGACTGGTACTGTATTTTCTATAATCTTGAGACTGTATTATGTTTTTCCCCTATATTCCAGACACATGTAATTCACTTTTTTGGAGATGTCATCTACTCTGGAATTCATTCCTCCACAGTTCTTAGTTAATTGGCCTAATTACTTCATTAATTAGAAGGTGTCAAATTGAAGTCCTATCAAACCGGCCATAGCAGGGGTGTGTATGATATAGCCATAGTGAATTATGGACATCAGTGTGAAAAGACCTTGACAAACTCTGAAATGCATCCAATTAAAGCTGTAATTGGATCGCTTCACTGACAGCTACATTACGTATGAGAATGTGACCTTGTGACCTCAGAGTTAGAATTTGACATCCTTGATCTGGAGCTTTTGACAAGGTGAAGCAGTTTGATTTAAGTCAATTTTACCCATATGAGCATATTGTCTTTCTCCTTTACAGGTATAGCATGCTCAAGAGCATTATATTAATCCAGCATGACTATCAAGGTCACTCGCAAGCACATTGGGGTAATGCCATTTAATAAATTAAGTATAGTGACCATTATGGCTATATGATTTCATGACAGGGAGTCCATCATGAAGCCACAGCTAACACACTGCGCCGAGGTCCTTGGAAACATTTTGGTCAGAGAAAATGGTTCATATTTTGAACATCAGAAACATCTGATCATTTATAGAGCACATTAAAAAATAATGTTGGGTTACTGATTCTCTGGTTCCATAGGCTACTTTCTATGAGGTACATTTGGATGAACTTTCCATTTAATAATCCACTTTATTCTGAATCTGTTTTTACCAGGACTCAAGACGACACACAGCATCACAAGTAGACCTTGTAGTCTATTTTTTATTTTAGTTATTAATTTGAATTACACTGAGACACCCATCTTCTCACTAACAGGTCTGCCACCAGGCTCACCAGCATCAACCATCCTGTATCAGTCCCTTCCATTCTGAGGCAGCTTCCTACATAGTCCTGGTGGGGGACTGACAGTCAGCCTTCCACCCAGAGATTTATGGGAGCAGGGCCAACTTTTCCTCCCTGGATCGACTCCATGGTAACCGTTCTGTTTCTTATCCCCAGCTGTGCCTCAGGTTGTGAAGATGAGTGTGTTCCAGCCATGGATCACATGTAGCCTATGTTGATCATTTTGTAATGACAATTATTACTTTTATTAACATAACACATTGTTAGGGCAATTACCATAAACTAGGTTTTTAGTTTATTTACATTTTAGTCATTTTGCAGACGCTCTTATCCAGAGCGACTTACAGTTAGTGCATACGTTTTTTTTTTATATACTGGCCCCCCGTGGGAATCGAACTCACAACCTTGGCGTTGCAAACGCCATGCTCTACCAACTGAGCTACACGGGACCAACTGAGCTACACGGGACCATCATGTTTACATGGTTAAAAAAATATGCTAATAAATCTTAGTTTTCTTAGATTACAGTTGGAAAATCAACTGAAAGAAATTAGAAAAAAAGTATTTAATAAAATCCCGTGTGCATCCAAAATATCCTAACCCAAATCTACCACTAGAGAGCACTGTTTACACTTTCTCTTATACTCTAGTTATTTACAATCACTCAGGATAATGCAAAGCAGAGACCCCTGCTGGAAAGCGACAACATTAACTTTATGAATTATTTTGCCTCTGAACAGAAATTCAAGAGCTACTTTCTAAGTGAGAGCTGGGATTGAAATCACAGAAAATCACTCACACAAACATGTGCATTTTGCACACACTTCAACGCACTTTCAAACAGTTTGTAGGGCAAATATGTCAAACCACCAACTTTTATGGTACAGTATACCTACTGTTGAAAGTTCAATATGGGGGTAACATCAATTAAATTATGGACATATTCTCTAAAGAAATAGTGAGCAGATCATCAGGGCTATTACATTTTAATAACATTCTGTTAATTGAAAACCTGAAAATGACCTGCTGGAGCAAAAGGGAAAGAGCCAGCATGTCTAATAAAATATCCCTGGGGTCCATATACAGTAGTACTTACACAGAGATTCAATCAGCAAGCTCAGATTAAAAAAGGGAGAAACACATTTTTAATTAGGGCATTGTTCCCGTTATTCTGTCAGAACTACTATTTGGTTGATGAAATAACACCACTAAAGTACTGTAAAGGAGATGGCTTCTAACTGTTATTTTATATTAGGTCAAGGTCATAAGGTTATCAATGCATATTTGTTTATGAGAAGTTATTGAATACACTCATATTAGTTATTATATGTAATTTAATGGTCAATTATAATGCTGAATATTCAAGCCAGTTACACCAAGCACAACACACTGTAGTGGTCTGAATCTTAGAAAAGTTCAATATGTCTAACTAAGCCAGTGCCTTTTGTAATTTGCTTCTTTGAACTGAGTACAGTATAGGCTATTGTTCACCAGTATAGGCTATGGTTACCATTCATGCTGACAGAGATTATTGTCAAATAATATTTAACATAAAGCAAAAGCATTTACTGCACTTGAACTGAATAAAGTTTTGCACAAAAATTCTCACATTTCTGCGTTCCACACTTTTTCATCTTTCCTTGTCTCTTTAGCTCTGAGAAAGAGTGAAGATCTTCATGAAGTATTCTTAAAATCTATGCTACATGAATATGACAAAATGCATTATAATGATAAGTATCTCTTCTGTCAAATCCAATGTCACATATGAGCCATCAAAAGATGTCACACAACAGTGGAGCATGCCATAATTTATTACACATTCACTATTGAATAAAGCCTACCTATAATACTTTTTAATGTACATATACATATTTGTACAGGGCATAATTAAGGGTACAAGACTAAATGAGCGTAAAATCATATATTAGAATAGATGATTGATAAACTTTCTATATGATGATCAATTAACTTAATACATCATTGACTACTGAAGACAAGCAAAAGACAACTAAATTCCTATTATGCACATGCGAAAACACATGGCTGGAATCCTTATGTCTATAAATGGTGACAGAAACTATGATGGGGAAAATGCCATCAGGATCAAGACAATTTGCTTAGCATTATCAAGTGGTCCTAAATTGCACTGCTGGTGTCAGTTAAATTCCAGTAAATGTAATTAAAGATGCAATTCTTTATATTTCTATAGGCCTATAATCATGTATCAAGTAGCCATAGGCTATTTCACTGAATTACGCTATCATTTATTTCCTGAACTGACCGAAATTTAAATACAATTGACTAAAAAACGTTTTTTTTCCCCGCTGTAGCCTGATATATGCTATAGTTGCTGCAACCATGGTCACCAAAAAGTAGAGGAAAAGGCTGGAGTGGAGTTGACTAGAGAAACCCAAACTGGCTCAGTTTTCAAACGACTATTCAGCTGGGATTTATCCACGCCAGGGCGATCAGGGGGATTAACCAGTAATTAAACCCCATAAACAATCGTCCCCTTGGCCTTTTCGACGTCTTGTTGAAGGACACTTGGTCACTTTGCACATAAAGGAAAGTGCGGACAGAGGGAGGGACAGTTTAGATCAACGATATATGAGTAAATAGCAAGCACGTCCTAAAGTATTTCAAATGTCATTTATCCAATAAATTACGTTTATGGAAAACTAGACATTAAAATGACACGTAGCCTATACGCCCACTCTACCTACATTCAAGTGAAAATATTGACAGCAAGCAGTTGAGTTCACGATAAATTTAACTGGAATATGACTATATGTGACGGGGTAAACATAATTAACGGGTTATGAGTATAAATAAATTCGCATAAGGACAATTAAAAATGTGTCGGGAGATTAAGTCATGCCTGTAGATAATCTACATAATCGAACCAAAAGAAAACCACTATGAAAGTTGGATAGGCTATGTCCTGGCCAGAAAAACCTTATCAGGGTTGAGACCAGCGTGCCGCACAGTTTTCACCAACAGCTTTCCAGACTATAGGAAGTGGTCAGTAGGCCTAACCTTTATCCTCATCCTCGGGGACCCCCTTAGTGTTTTCTCTCTCCGTTTGTTTTTCAAAGGCCAACAGGAAGCGCCAGGATCCCACATGACCCCTGCATTGTTACAGAGCAGATATCACAGCCATTCAATGGAGCACATCTGTGTGCTGGTGATCTGGGCTATGATCTGTGAGCTGGAGCCAATGCTATGGCGTTCATTCACAAATCCCTCTGCCCCTGTAGCATAACCCTTTCTGAGGGAAAGTAAACCAAATAGAAATAGACATTTACCGAAATAGAACGTTTTGGCTGAGTTTGGAGAGCTAGGATGAAAGTAACGAAAATGGGCACCAGATTGGGTAGGCCTATTAAAAATGTCAGGGGATGATTCTGTTAGAATAGGCTAGACTGGAATTATTGGACTCATAAGGAAATATTTTTCCAACTGCCAATAATTGGCTATACAGGAAAGTGTTTTAAGAAAAGTTGCATATAGGTTGAACTGCGGTTTTTAAATATGAGCAATTAATAATTTAGAAAAGTTTGAGTTGGCCTACGACTAACTCCGTAAAAGGACGATTGAACATTTGCAAACAATATGCCTAATTCTATTTCTGTTTGACAGCCAGTTTGGCAGATTGTGAGAGTTGGGGATGTCACCATGAAGGACAGAAACGTCCGTCAAATATATTTAAATGGCTAAAATTCACATCTCTGCACATTTGTTAACCTTTCCACATGAATTGCAATATTTCATAAGACAAGGTTATGAATGCAATTCCTAAATGCAATAACATGATTATAAGCTAACTAAATTACACAATAAAGGAAGTCACCATTTCAGTAGGCTATCGAATCTGCATGAGCTTGGATTGAACATTTTACACCCTTGTTGTGGTTTATTAATTAGTTAAAGTTACTGCTTAAAAGTGACGTGAGTATTTAGGACTTTTAAAGGTGTATATCCCCTGGAATGAGGTTAAATAAAAGGTCATTGGAGAGTGGATCTACTTTCTCCCACCTGCCCTGATTAAATGACGGAAAAGTTGCCTAGGCCTATAGAATGTAATTCTAGGATCCTTGTTTTGCGTGAGAAGTTCAAATCAGGTTAAAATACATTTCGAATAAGTGTGCAGGAGGGGGGGCTTAACAAAACATATCTGCTTGGACCTCTGACAACTTCAAGCTGCATGTCTTTTCGATTACAGGGTCCAACTTCCCCAACGAGTCCTGGTTCATTTGCAAATAAGCATTGCAGAACAGCGTAAATAATTTCAAATAACGTCAACAAGTCTGCAAGTGTTTTTCCGCAATATGGAATTGGAATTTCAGTGTTTGCTTCGTCGCATGTAGACAAGGCACACCTAGCCTACATGCAAAGCTGTCCTTTTAAATGCTATAGGCATATACAGTATGAATAGTCTATATGTCGCATTTAATGTTTGGTGCAAACATTAGGCCTTAACAATCAATATGACATTTACATGCAAAAATAGGCAGCCTAATATCCTGTATCAGGACAAAAATAGGCATACCCTAAACAAAACTAATCACAAAAATGAATTAAGACACCAGGACTACAAAAAAACACACATTTTGCTGAATTTCAAACAATTGTATTTTTGGAATATAAATTATTTTAAAAAACACGTGTATGATTTAATACAGCCATATAACGCAATGATTTTACCATTATAACTCAGTATTTCATGAACACATTGTTTTTTTCTCGGTTTTTGCTATATGCAAAGGTTTTTTGTTCTCTCCGTGATGTAGCCTATAACCCCGTAACCTCTACATCCAACTATTAAGACAATGACAAAGGGAAAGGGAGAATGAATACTAGATCAGATCAATCCAACTCAATATTCTCAAACAAAAGCCAGTCTTGGTCATTTTCTAAGGAGCTGTCCAAAACATTAATTTTCTTATGAGTTGGGTTTACAACCATTTTCAATCCCATCAAGACAGGACAGCCTTATGTATCATCATGATTATCAATAGGCTATTAATGTGCATTATTTGTTTACAGTAATCTTTTGCGGATCGTTGATAACATCTGGACTAACTTCTGCCTTCTACCTCCCCAACTAGGCTATAGGCCAACAATAATGTTCAAACGCTGTGTAATAACACAAAATAATGGATTCAGACATGGCCAATCCCAACAACTAGGCTAAATCGTGTTTTTGGCTGATGCCAAAGGCACTGCATGGCACATAGGCTATCAAATAGAAAATAACTATTTGCTCAATACGGCTACACTATATATAATGCACACCTAGTTCACCAAGTTTGGAGAGCAAGATCCGCGCGTGTTGACCTGAGCTCATTTCGCTCATCAATATGTCGAAATATGACCCACTTCGATTCTATAAGACAGTCAGAAAGTCTACATTTTACCGAAAGACTTGACCTGAGGACATCACCCATAGGCATAGGCCACTGAGAGAAGAATAGTCTTCAATTCTTCACGGCAACATGTGATATCACAGCTGTTTGATGGCATCGCCAATTTTTAAAGCGCCACGGTCCTTTTTATGCGCAAACCGATTTTGTCTATTGACTGGACTAAAGACCAAACAGATTGTCCGCGTCCACTAGGGCAACAATCTTATGATAAAACTATAAATTACATTACCCATGCCCTATAGTGGTTATAGATAATATTGGATAACCAGAGACCAACGGATGACTATTACACACCATCTTTGATTAGGCTACCTTAACAACATAGGGGTATATTAAGTTGCATTCCCGTATAATTTGACATATAGGGCTACATCAAGTGCAAGAAACGAGTAGCCTAGCAAGTGCACCACCCATCGTGTCCCCCTAGCCAACTATGCGCTACTCTGGGAAACACCGTTGGAAACTTATTCAGTAATGTTGGGCACTGCGAAAGCATTTTGCGGAGTGATGGCTCATCCCTGTTTGGTAATCTTCCTCATTAATATGATTTTTTTTTACAAACACATTAGAAAAACATATTTGAGGTTTCACACCCCTCCCCCATTCGAGGATACCCCATTTTCATGGGCATGCCTTATGTGCGCTTTGAACCGAAGAACCAACGAAATGTGGAGATTTCTCTATAACAAAAAAACTTTAAAAAACTCTCAGCAGAAAATAGTTTGTTTTTTATTATAAAAAAACTAACTGGGAAGGTTGACTGAATCAAAAATGGTGTCCTACTTGTTTATGTATTTTGAATACTACAGCTTTGAGGATTGGGTGAGGTGTAGGGGTGCTGTCATCGGTCTTCTAGTATTCTGGAGTCATTGGTCATGTGGTAACATTTCACGAACTCTATTGGTCCAAGGCACGTGTCTTAGATACCGGACTGCAACGTCACTGGGGGGACTCGTAGCCTATTAAAAATAAGAACGAAAATCCATAGTGAAAGTATTTCAGGAGCAGTTAGCGCCTCTTTATCTACTCGTAGTTTAGTAGTTGAAGCATCAAGATTGGATTGGTTCTGAAAGGGGACCACTACTACTCAGTATTTTAAATGGTAGATTACTTTCTCAACAAATAGATCAATCATAGCAAGGCGGAAAAATACATTTGAAGTATGTTTTTTCTTTGTGAAAAAGGCAAGAGGCGTGGTTTTATTACTACCAAAACTAGATACTGAAAAAAAAAACGGATTTCGTTTTTATTTCCAATAAC
Source organism: Coregonus clupeaformis (assembly GCF_020615455.1). Lineage (NCBI taxonomy): Eukaryota > Metazoa > Chordata > Actinopteri > Salmoniformes > Salmonidae > Coregonus > Coregonus clupeaformis. Next base: position 17,269,779 of record NC_059212.1, read on the forward strand.
ATTTTATTTAAAAAACGCAGTGGACAAGGAAAGCTAGAACACTCATACATTGGAATTCATAATTTTGTGTGGGAGAGAGAAAGGTAGGCTACCAGAATTGGACATTGAGTATTTCACCATGGAAGAAGATGATAATCGCAATGGAGAGCGTCAACATTCGGGAGAAGAATTCAACAGAGCTATTCTTCCTCTTCTCCAAGCACCTGGGAACCAGCAACCGCACCGAATCACCAACTTTTACATTGATAATATTTTGAGACCAGACTTTGGACGGCGGAAAGACGGGACTTTTAATTATGATGAGAATCACCTCAATGGACGAGAGAATAGTCCTCGCCTTCCCCCCAAATCTGGGCAGTTAGGTGGGACGGTGGCAGGGGAAGGAACATCGAATTCTCGTTCAGTCGGTGAGCCCAAAAAAGATATTGTTGGAGATGCGCCTCTCAAGCCCCGAGGAGAAATTGGAGATCAGTGCCTAAGCTCCGACTCGGATAGTTCTCAAGCCAATTCTGCACCTTCGTCGAAACCTATGCTCTGGCCAGCCTGGGTGTATTGTACAAGATATTCAGACCGACCATCATCAGGTAAAGTATAGTATTTTCCTTGCCTTAGTATTAAGTAAGAATATGAATACCATTAACCACTGGATCACTTGTGCAATATAAACTGACTCAGTGAACTAAATAAATCAAAATATAAACCTGAAACCATCTCCTGCAGCCACATTATACAAACATAAAAATGATCCCTTTGTGTAGCTTATTTTCAACTATTTGTCCAAAACTTTTAGGAAATGAATAAAATATATTCGAATGATATTTTCGTTGCCAATTAATGTTTTTATTTTTTATTGTTTTATCCATAACGACAAGGAAGACTTCGATTGAGCTAGAATTCTGATTGGATGATAATGGCGGTTACAAACCAAATATTAGGCGTAGGCCTATTATAGGTAATGTTATCGTATTGTTACTGTTATTATAAGTATCTCCATAAAACATATTTGGCAAGTCATGCAATTATTATCAAGCTGACAATTCCGTTTGAATAGCCCTAATAAAGAAAACAAGGAAAAGGATGAAGAAAATAGAAAAGTCAATACTTTTTGGAGAAAAAAAAAGGATTGAAAGTATCGAAGTATTAAAAATATTGAAGTATTTAACTTGTAAAGCAACATTTAAAGCAGTATTGAAACATAGTTTAACGCCAGTGTTCCTCACTCGTCTTTGTTAATATTTAATTAGCATATTTTTTTGACAATGGAGCAAGGCAAAAACTATCCCATCCATATGCGAAATGACTGAGATGCATGCAATCACACTTTTAGAGTGCAAAGTTTCGAAAAAAAACTGGACAGACATTAGGAATAGAAACGTCGTTTTGTAATTACTTTTTACTTCCCTCCTCTGATATATTTAGCATGTAGTTTATCATATTCTCAAACTATTCTCATATTAGGATATTAGGCCTAGCATAAGCGCTTATCTACTGCTGCAGGACGTGATTGTCAGATTTTCCATTATGGCCTATCGGCTAATGTTTGTTATGTTTTGAGGTTTTTCATATAACGTCGAAGTAAATACACTTCAAAGTGTATCAAAGTAACAATTATATATGTTGTCCATTTTAATTTCTAGGCTATTTAATTTCTAGCTAACATCGTTTAAAAGGAGCACATTGTTAAGCTATATTGCATTATCCATTCATCTATTTAGAAGCACTAACATGAAGTTAATATTGATAATATCCCATCGTCGTATAACCTATAGGCCCTATATTATGCATAATGGAATGAATACGTTAACTTCTCCGAACAACTCGAAAATTGTAACAAAATAAAGTTCCATTACTAAACAAAAAAAGTTACCACTGTGTTTTATGTTGGTCTCATAGCATAGGTCTGCATGTAACGAAATAAACGGTATTAAAAAAAAAACTTCATTCCAGGAGTACGGAAAAATAGATAGGCATATTGATCATAATAACGTTCAAATGCTATTGTGAATCCAATAAACGTGCAGCTGCGAATCGATCTCTTATTTGGTGTAGAACTAGCCAACTCAAAATCAGTTTCATGAAATGTTCACGATATTCATTACATATTTATGAAGCTTATAAATGTAGTTCCTATGGTAACAGTGATAAAGGGGCGCCTATACCCCCTCCCTCTAACCCCACCCCCATCAACACCCACCCATCATCCTCTCCTATGCACACAAAACCCCGCACCCTTTTAGAATATTTTAAATTCTAATACAATTTTAGGTCTATAGCTTATTGTGCCTATACTGGCAATTTGGCTAATATTAATACCAACACAATACTTCTTCTGCTACTAAAGGCCCATTGGGCCTAATACTTGGCTATTACTGCTATCCTACTAGGCCTATTCTAGCATGTTAGAGTCCTACGAATCCGTTTTGATCGTCATGATCATCATATTAATTAGTCAGGCATTAGTGATCATGTTATTGAGGACGTTGAAGGCATCGTTTTTGTTCCTTTCAAAGTCTGATCATTGAATGTATTCTAATCTACAGGGCCAAGATCTCGTAAACCAAAGAAGTCGACCACTACCACGACGACGACGACGACCCCAAGCAAGGATGACAAGCGTCCAAGAACGGCCTTCACAGCAGAACAGCTCCAGAGACTAAAAACGGAGTTTCAGACTAGTCGGTACCTGACCGAACAGAGAAGACAAAGTCTGGCACAAGAACTGGGCCTCAACGAATCTCAAATTAAAATCTGGTTTCAAAACAAGAGGGCCAAAATAAAGAAGGCTACCGGGAATAAAAACTCTTTAGCCTTGCACCTGATGGCACAGGGACTATACAATCATGCCACATCATCTAAGGATGAAAAATCAGACAGCGATTGAAGAAAAAGATACAATGCAATAAATAACTTTAAAGGGCCAGTGTACAAAAATACCAGCAAATATTTAAAACATGAATGAGACAGGATTTTGCAATATTCTGTAGGTATAGTTTAAAAAAAAATCTGTTACTTTGCTAGGTATTATTACTGCATTGTTGGAGCTAAAAACACAAGCATTTCGCTGCACCTGCGATAGCATCTGCAAATCTGTGTACGCGACCAAGACACTTTGATTTGATTTAAACCATTTTGTTTTATAAAACTTTTGCCATGTTCTCCCTGGAACTTTAGAATTGCTTCAGCATCAAAGTTTGTTTTGTTTTTAGTAAGTTTTGTTTTTATCACATTTGACCGAAATAATGGAAACATGCTGAAGTCCAAAGATTTGTTCTGCTGCATTTTGGAAACTGTGAATTTAAATAGCCTAAATTGTGTTTATCTATGTTTTGACGATTTTTTTAAAAATCACACTGTTTCCTTGTATTTTGATGTTCATGTTGAAAATGTTTTTTTTGAGGTTCCTTTGTTTTGTGTAAAAATACAGCCTGTCTGAGTTGATATGGAAGGAACCATACGCATTGAATTATGCGTATTATCTGATAACAATGCATTTTTATATTAAAATTAAAGTTCTGCATTAACTATAGCTATCTCGTGAGCATTAAATATTAATACATTCAGTAAAATAATTCATCTTTGGTTACATGTATTGATATGAAACTGAGATTTGATGAAAAATAAATACATAATATATTCAATAGGCCTATAAGTTACTTTAAACTTGACCCAAACTATAGAAATTAGTTGAGTCATAAAAGGAATGTAGCCTAACTTCACTTTCACTAAAGGACCTCTGTTGAAATACCTATAGCATATAGTAAGAAAAACAAAACAGTATTTTATCAACTGAAATATTTGCCTGGTATGTAATCGCATAACACGAACTTTCTTGCAAGTCTACCATTGGTTAAGAATGCTATGATTCACCCCAAAGTTCAAGTTATGCGCGCGTAGCTCATATCCAACGGTTAAATAGGGAGGAGTGGTGGGGGGTGGGGGTGGATGACAACAATGGGAATTGAGCAGATATCCATTTGGAATTATCATGGAAATGCATCCGTTTTGGGTCACTTCAACCACCAACAAAATCCAATTTAACCCCGGCTCAAATCAGGATTTCAGTGCCAAGCGAGGACCTTTAACTTTGTACCATAGGCCTATATGGACCATATGTCTTCACTTCAATCATTTTACTCTTATGAAACACTTCACTGCTGAAGTAACGTCAATGGGCATCATATATAGGTCTACTGTACAAATAATGTATATCAAATTGTCCATGCATTCCATAGTTTTAAATACATTTTATTGTTATTTGCAAATAACATAATATTCATATTTATAAACAATCCTCATAGTCTAAGCGGCCATATTGTTTCTCGAAAAGAAGCTCTGGAATGTTTACATAACTTATTTTTCTTGCAATAACTTCTTTTTGTGAATGAAACGTTTAGAGGCCTTTGCATGAAATCTGCAATCTGTATATCATGAGACAAAAGTTGCTGTATCTACCAAATTGTGGTCTTATGATGTGAATGATCTTTTATTGTCAATCTTAAGTGTGTGTAAATTAAAATCCAAATTGAAAAAACACACTTTGCCTTAAGAATTCTGTAAATGAACTTTTCTATGAGTACTGTGCTACAAAGAAATAACACATGAAATGTTTATATCAATAATGGGCTATTACCATTAGAGATGGTATACAATGTTAATTTACAACATAATTTTTAAGAATATGTATAAAGAACGACAACGTTTTGGTTGTATTTTTCTGTCAGTATTCTTTGATACGAGACAAATGTAAATAATTTGTATCATACTGTGTAATTAACCAATAAGTAAATAAACCACAAGAATACTAAGACAAGTTTAAATCCTTTATTTTTTTTATAGTGATATAAACATGTCAATAATCAGAGTGCTCTAAAAGAACGGGCTGACCAATAGCTTACTGTTAATTCAGAAACACCCACTCTGGGAACCATTGCTGAGGCATACATGTGATATGGCCAATCCACATGTGTGTTGAAATAACCTAATATCAATTTGTATAACAACTACTGGCCTGTCTTGAAGGTAAATGAAACAGCGAGGAGAATTTCATCCAAGTACAGAACAAATAGTGCCACTTAAAAATATTGTCCTCGGATAGGCAATTGATGGGTTTATGTATGATGCATGATCATTTCCTTGATACAAGGCCTGCCCCATGCCTCTTTCTGGATGGGCTAGCTCTCGATATACATATTTGTGGACGTGTTTTCTCATACAGAGTAGACTGCATTGTGTGATTGGCTATTTGCACGTGGTCATCAGCTAAATAAACCTATGAAGAAGAATACAGTATTTCATGCATGGAAATTATGATTATACTTGTTTTACAGTCTGCAATTTAAGTGGTGTTTACATAAATTACATGCTGGTAATGACCTAATATGCCTACTTGCATTCTGGTTTCTTTGGGTTTTATTCAAACAAGCAGCACTTACACAAAATGGTACCAGGTAGTTATAGTTGTGTTGATTTCTTGGAAGTGGTACCAGAAGTATCCATAGTTACTGCATCATGTCCTTGTAAATACCAGGGAAAACGCAGGTGAAACCGTAAAGTAACAGGACTGTAAAGTGTTAGTTAAATTACTACAGAGTTCAAATTACTTAAAAAAGTTGCACTGTTCAAGATTAAGTATGAACAGAATTCAATCAAACTTGGTATGCAGAGAAAGTATCTTGTCCCTGTGCCAGGAATGACATTTTTTTAAATTACAATGGAAAGGACAACTGTAGGTTTCGCCAGGCAAACATAGTCTACAATGTATTTACTAAATGCAAAATACTAAAAAGAAATGTTGACCACAAAGAAAAGTTACACATAACTTGCACCAATATGTTATAATCAGTCTAAGTTATATGCAGCAGAGTATACCTCATTTTAGTTTTACAATTGAGTAGTGTTCGGGTGACCGCCACAACTCATACCAAAGACAAAATACAGGTTTACATTTCTCAAGTCATTGGTGCGCAATGCTGAATTCAGGCCACCTATACTTAGGAGTCTTGAATAGAGTTTAAGAGAAGACCCAGCATCTCAAAAGGGAATGTTGTACTCCTTTCTGTCTCTCAAAAAGTGCTCTGCAATGATCTCGAAAGTGTTCTTAGAATCCCACGACAGCAATTTCACTCAGTATTCCACTCAGTTGCTATAACACTCACCTTCAAATAATTTGCTCTGTCAAACATATCCACAGCAGAATAACAAACTGGGAATTAAAAGCTTATGGAAACAATAAAACTAGTTGGTTCAATAGAATACATATCCTCATAAATGAACGTTTTGAGACTTGCATTGTTTGGTTACAGAGGAGGTAGTAATCCAGAATGCTGAATGCTTTCCCGTCACCAGTTTCTGCCTGTAACAGAGTCTCTCATCAACAAAGTCAATTTCCCCTCACATACATCAACCAAGTAAGGTTGATCAAATCCAGAAAAAGAATGACACCTTTTGAATATGATCATAATATAGTTCTCATGTGGATTTCAAAACTGCCATGCATAACCAAACACATCAAACATGGCTGAACTTCAGTCACCAATACAGGTCACAACATTCTGCAGTCTCAGTATTACCTGATGCTCTCAAACATGTATAAAAGGCCCCAAAAAACTGAAAAAGGATCCAAACACAAAAGGGAGAGCTATCTGTGTGGACCATTCTCAGCATTGACCTGCTCCTCAATGCCCCAGAACCTCATCTGCATTTCTATTCTGGCCCAGCTTGTGAATGTGGAAGTAACGCCCAACGGTCACTGACTTGATGAGCTCTCTGGGTTAGAAAAGCTGGTGCCTTAGACGCTGAGCTGAGCAACTCGGTTAGTTCCTCAATGGAGTCTGTGGCTGGGAGCCCCTGATGAAGGTCAAAGCCCTCTGTCACAGCTGCAGGTGGCTCATTTCCTTTAACCCATCACTTCTTCAACACCTCGGAATTCAAAATGTCCCTAAAAAAGGAATCTCATTAAATTATGTACATTTCCACAAAAATTCCATCCTCAAAAAGCTTGTATGTTCTCTCCTCCAACTCTCCATACCAGTGATGCATGATATCTTTTGAGCATCAAATACACAAAAAGTTCCTGCATAACTCTTCATGTTGATGAAAGTTAAAGTTTGGATAGAAAGTTCTGCCACAATTTCATTCCCTGCCTCTGGACATGAAAATGAACATGATTTCATCCACCACATTCCAGCCACCACTTTAGTCACAAGACTTTAAAAAGGTCCACATGCAAATGCCCAGACAATGAAGAAATAAATAGCCTGCCCTACATCTTAGTTATCATAAGTTCACATATCCCGTGTCATAAAATTTAACCTCTCCAATTGGCAGAGGCAAAGGGCAGTCATATCAGAAAAGTATTGATGTCTCTTGTGTGTCTCTCAAACAAAAGACCCATCCTGTCCCTTCCCCCACTGAGTTATTTATCCATAGTTCTTAAATGCTTCCTAGTCAAACTTGAATATGGAATGAAGCGCTAGGGCTTTGTGGCGGAAATATAATTAAGCTGGTGAAAGATGTATATGGTGAAGAATGGGGATGACATCAGGCCAATTTCACACTTGGCACTCGGATGGCCGGGCCCAAGCTAGGCTCTTGCCACGCAACACAGATCAAAGCACACTGCCACTACCAAAAAGGCAAAGGAGGACTTAAGTATGCTAATCTCCAGGACAAATATATTTTAATCTTGTTAGAATACAAGTTAATGCTGCAGATCAGTGACTGAACTTTATAGAGAGTAAGGGAAAGATTCACTTTCCCAACATTTCTGAATGAGATGGTCTTCCTGGACCATTGAAATTGCATTTAAGAAATTGTACAAATGGTTTATCATATAGTCCTCATTACCTGTGTGAAGGTTGCATTTCATCTGAGAAACCCCCTCCAGGAGTCCACTCAGCATAGTGCAAAGGCACTAACATGCGTAGGAAATGAGCATTTAGTGGTCCAGTTTGCCCCGCCACTTTGAGCCCCTTGCCAACAGCACCTTGGTAACCCTTGATCTGTCATGAAGTTAAGCTCAAGCCCTAGACATCCAGAGACAGCTATGCACACAAAGCAAAGCTGACACTTTCTTAAGCCAGAAGAAACTCCCAACACAAAACTTCTAGGAATATGCAACAAGTTGAAAACTTTTGTTTTAAAAGAACTGGATGTGCAGTTGGGGGAAAATGCTGTAATTCCTGATAATGAAAATTATATATCCTGTTTGTATTCAACTTGCCTGCTTCATAGGGTTTGTTTTCAGTCACATGTAGCCAGTGGAAGTTTGACACATACAAAACTTGACCCATGCATTTGTTCTTTGTTCCTTAGCAAAGGAGGTTTGAATTTCTTTCTCTAAAACTGACCCAAATCTTTCCACAAATAGGTGTAGATACATGTTGGGTAAAACTGTCTAAAAATGCTAAATAATATTTAGATCATAAAGCCCCAAAATACATATGTGACTATTTGTTATTATTGGATGAAGCTGTGAGGGTCATTATATGAAAAAGGAACAACATTGTCCATGAGGTTTTGCATTTCCCTGGCATATAGCAATGTGTTCAATCTGTAGATGGTGAATTTACAACCTGTGTGCTCTGAGACATGAGTGTTCTCAATTTTGATGATAGTTTACTTGATTTAGAAATGTTTTTATAGGGAAATAAGCATATCAGGCACTGTATAACTATCAATGCTCTCCTGTAGGTTCTTTTTACCCACCTTGCATTTTTTGTTGTTGTAACATTGCTAATTCTGCTTATCACCGATAAAGGGAGATCCATTTGGATACATGTTCTGATCTATATTATAAAAAAATGGGTCATAACATCACACAAAGTTCAAATAAAGAAATACATCCCAAAATAATATCAATCAAAAGGGGTATTTTAGAAAAATTGTTGGATCAATTGTCATACTTCCCCATATTTCAGAGCACATACTAATGTTTAAAATGATACCACGACTGGAATTCAATTGTTGGAGACAGCAGATGATGGGACGTAATGGGACTGCCCATTTCAACTCTCTCCTCCACCCAGGACACACAGTGCAAATCAAATGCAACCTGCCATGCGGAAATCCACTATCTCAAACGGTTGAATTCTGGACCAAGAAAAATGGTCTGTACAATCAACAGATTTGGAATTCTGTGACATTACAAACAATTCTAAAACTGATCAGCTGATGAAGGTGAAAGCATTGCTGATCCAGCTCATTTTGACATTGCCTGTAGGACACTAAGCCATCTTTTTTGACATGGCTGCTTCCTTACAGTCCCTCAAGGCTGAGTACAGCACATTCAAACTTGGTTATTTATTTTTACACCAATCTTATCATTATTTTGAGTGCCACTTCTTCCTCCTGCATATTTAAGAAATGTATAATTTATGACTTTTTGACGACACAGCACCCATCTGGAAGTTACTAGGACTACCTCTAAAGAAACACACCTGACTTTCTATATCATAATACAATTCCGTGGATTTGACAACGTTAGTCCAGTATCTCAATTCAAAATAGAAAACTTTATTTATAAGTATTCAAGTTGATTGATACAATATCCTTCAAGAATGATTTCTTCATTTGAAATATATATCTAAACTGGTCCGGTCATTGGCAGCGGAGATGCATGCAAAACTATAGTTCGTCACTCTGGAATTTGGTGCCTTTACAGTGATCTGGAAATGAAATATTGACAAAAATGAGTTCGCCATCTTGACAGATGGCCTGTTAAAAATAACTATAAATAATTGCAGACATCCAGTAGAAGACATACCATTTACTGCAATGACACTAGCAAAAAACTAATTACATATTGAAAAACATACAGGAGATAGGAGCTGTGGTTTCTTTCTGATGATAAATTCCATATAACCCTGATACTCAAATAGCAGCGATGAAGCCAAATCCGGCCTGACTTTCTTAACCTAGCACGTTCAAACTATCGGCCTACGACCACGATCTTGTTGAACAAAAATTGCCCTTTAGCTTTTCTAATGGAGTACTAGTTTCATACAGGTTCACAACATCATCCTCTGAGATTCTATAACAGTTAAATAAACTGTTTCTGCTCAGAAATAGTACTTGGCCAGTTGCGCTGCTGTTTCAGAACCCTCACTTAACAGGGTTGAAACAAAATGGTGGATCAAAGACGACAGTTACATAAGGGGAAAATCATGACACTACAATCAGCGCTGTAATAAAGGTAGTTAGTGTCTGGATGTATCCATGTTCATATTCTGTTTTAGGATGCATAATAAACAAGTGGTCATGTTTGTATTCCCTGGTAGCTACATGGTACTCTTCTAAACATGTTTGTATTCCCTGGTAGCTACATGGTACTCTTCTAAACATGTTTGTATTCCCTGGTAGCTACATGGTACTCTTCTAAACATGTTTGTATTCCCTGGTAGCTACATGGTACTCTTCTAAACATGTTTGTATTCCCTGGTAGCTACATGGTACTCTTCTAAACATGTTTGTATTCCCTGGTAGCTACATGGTACTCTTCTAAACATGTTTGTATTCCCTGGTAGCTACATGGTACTCTTCTAAACATGTTTGTATTCCCTGGTAGCTAAATGGTACTCTTCTAAACATGTTTGTATTCCCTGGTAGCTACATGGTACTCTTCTAAACATGTTTGTATTCCCTGGTAGCTACATGGTACTCTTCTAAACATGTTTGGGGTAGCACAATAAAAAAACAGCAACATTAAAATGTTCTGATCACTAAATTGAGTATTTTGTAGGGCATCTGTCTGCTATTCTTCACAAATCAAAGCTCTTCAAAGCCCAAACACCCAGATACAGTGATTATTTGTTCATATAAAAAAAGAGTGAGTAGTCATTTTAATAAACTAATATAAACGCTAATCACTGGTGTTTTCTAATACTCCATTTGGGTAACGATGTGAGTAATAACATAGTTCTAGTTAGTATCATTTGGGTAACGATGTGAGTAATAACATAGTTCTAGTTAGTATCATTTGGGTAACGATGTGAGTAATAACATAGTTCTAGTTAGTATCATTTGGGTAACGATGTGAGTAATAACATAGTTCTAGTTAGTATCATTTAGGTAACGATGTGAGTAATAACATAGTTCTAGTTAGTATCATTTGGGTAACGATGTGAGTAATAACATAGTTCTAGTTAGTATCATTTAGGTAACGATGTGAGTAATAACATAGTTCTAGTTAGTATCATTTGGGTAACGATGTGAGTAATAACATAGTTCTAGTTAGTATCATTTGGGTAACGATGTGAGTAATAACATAGTTCTAGTTAGTATCATTTGGGTAACGATGTGAGTAATAACATAGTTCTAGTTAGTATCATTTGGGTAACGATGTGAGTAATAACATAGTTCTAGTTAGTATCATTTGGGTAACGATGTGAGTAATAACATAGTTCTAGTTAGTATCATTTGGGTAACGATGTGAGTAATAACATAGTTCTAGTTAGCATCTATGCAGTAAGGGGCAAACAGGAGGCCTGGTGAGAGAGAAACCACAACATCTCTGAAACCGTACCTGATACTTCATTGCATAACTTGTCGACCACATGGTCGGTCTCTTTGGCAAAGAGAGAGATGATATCATCTTCAAACTCCTCCACAATGCTTTCACACTGTAACAGTAGAGAGGGGATAGGTTACCACTCGACAGACAGCAAAAACAGGTCTTCCGCACATGAGAGGTTCACAAGCATGTAGTTGGGCACGGCCGTGAGGCAGACTGCCATTTTTCCTCTCGCCATGCCGTTCAGCCATCTTGGATGACTCATGTAATCTAGATAGGCAACACGATTGTTGGCGATTCCACACACACACACTCACAGACAGACATCTTTGCACATCATACAATTTCTTACTTGTGGTGCCTAACTTGATCTTAAATATGCGCAAATTACATGTAAGACCACAATATAATTCTAAATTAACAAAGGAAAATATGTTATTGCCTGCATTTTGGGTTAACATACAGTACACCCCTGGCACCAAAATGACAAACTTCAACATTGAATGTTACACTGTATAACTGTATAAAATACAATAATAATGAAAAATACAAATGCAAGATTTAATCCACATATTTCCAGAGTTCTTGTTATAATTTAAATTAATGGCTTTCTATATTACAGACTACGGTGCATGAAATAGATCTTAACTAAAAAGGTGATAAGTAAAGTGGAAAAACAATATCAATGTACGTTTTAATGTTACGGGCACAATTATCAAGAATGTAACTGGATTTTCAGATAATATCAAGCTGTGATATCAAAGGCCAAGGTATAACATTGACTTCTGTGCTTTAAATTACATCAAAGTTTCATCCTGGTTAACAAAACATAATAAGCAGTTTCCCTCTGCTACCAATATCTCTATTCACTTTTGAAAGACTTAGTTAATACTTTTTTTTAAAGACTTGGACATGCAGAACATAGGAAAAAATTTAGCTACTTCACCTGCACTTTGAAGTATGTACAGCATGATGTACAGCATGAGTGAAAATAAATGAATAAATATGTGAGTAAATTAATAAATTATTGCCACACTTACCACAAATTTTAGGGCATTGGATCCCTCTGGGCCATCAAACTTAAAATTTTTAAAATCAGGAAAATCCCCAGCATCAGAACTTCTTGGAGCAAATCTTTTGTATTGCTTTTTCTTGGTGTCTGGGTCCACATGAAGAGCATAGTCACTCATGCTACCACAAACTCCATCCAGAAGCTCACTCAAGTTGGTCTCAGATCTAGCAAGAGGGACCTGGTGGATAAAAACATACAAATAAAATATAATCACATTATTTAAAAATTCCAGTTCTATGAAGTTGCTTGGGATCCGACCGGGTCATGTTGGTGACCCCTAACTTCCATTCCCATCACACAAACAACCCCTACTTCCCCTATGCTGAAACTATGACATTTAACCTGTAGAAGTATACCCCTTCCCCTTGGAAACAGGACAACACATGCAATGGTGTCTAGACAGGTCAAGGTGCACTATGCTCCCGCCCCCGTGGCCTCCCCGGAAGGAGAGAGGGGAAAGGGTGACGGGGGGCAGTGAAAGGGCCGGGGAGGGGGGCTGAGTTAAGGAGCAGGGGGAGGCCTAAACAGCAGCCAAGTGCAGGGTAAACAGTTCAGTCTCATCCTTTGGTCCCTTTTGGCGGTTCATCTCCTCCACCCTCCAATGATCAAAGCAGGAAGTTTTCCTTGTCAATCCCGGTCAAAAGGTGCTGGGCGAGGGGAAGGGGGGCATATTGCAGATGAACTGGATTTTGTGCAATGTAGATATATCCCTGACCCTATTGTCCCCTTTCAGCCTCAGTATGGACCCTTCCGGACCCACTGATTACATTATAGAAGCATTTTCCCCCTCCTCTTTTTTTATTTTTTTATATCTGACTCTTAGTGACACAAAGGGGCTTCCGTGGCTCACTGCCATCTGCTCACAAATAAGATAAAAAGGTCTCAGGGAACTGCCTGAACCTTGCTACACATTTCTCTCCTTTTTCAATGTACAGAGAGATAAGTAGTTAACATTGAGGATGGTCTATCAAAAAAAATGTATGGTTTGACTACTTCGTCATTAATGTTTAACTGTTAACTAATAAGTCACTTCAAAACAAAAATGGGAATATCAAGTGTGCACTGCATTCAACCATAGCAGCACTTTTTGGCAAAAATTGTGATCATAACATTTTGCTATTCTGATTATTATTACTATTTTTTTTTACACCATAGGGGTTTTCTATGAATATGTATGATGAGATTTTAACCTAATTGGTCAGAAAAATCAGCCTTAAATGCTTTTTTTGTTTTTTTAAACAACATCCAGCATGAAAAAGTCCAACCTCAAGCCAAATCCTTATCATGCAATCCTGAAAATGGTGTGGAATTAAATTCCTTCCTTACCAGTCTAAGGGGTTTGAAAGGGACCTGTCAATCACACATTTCCTGAAGAATGAGGAGGGGACTAGGCAGACCTTGCAGAGAAAAGGCTTCTCAGAGATGCTATCCTCCATTGAATTCCCATTGGAAAACCAGCCATTATTGGAAAGGGGCTTTCAATTTCTGGTGTGAATAATATGGACCAATGAAAACACATTCATAAAAACTAGAACCTATTAATTCCACAATTTACAACAACGTGTAATGTTGTTATAGTCTTCAGATAAGGAAATATGTGCATAAACACACAGATAAACGATTGCTGCAATATTTACCTTTATCATGACAATCCAAAAAATGCAATTAATGAAGAGTGACAGCCATTTTTTTTTCATGGTCCAACCAGAAACATTAAAAGCCATTCATTGAGAATTAATACATTTATGATATACTATCTATATACGAACATAAAAACGTAAGACATGAACAACTTTCATCAACTTATTCATCTAAGTTCAATGTCTTTGGCTTAATGATTCATTGTTGTAGGTTTAACTTTGTGGTGTGACTGGTGTCAACACTGCCTTCAGGGAGCCCCGCTGCTTGCTGAGGAGAGCAAAGGAGACTTAAGACCAGCAAATCTCCGATGATGGCATCTAAGCTTGGACACCCCTCCCACCTTGATTCAGACAGGGTCAAAAGCCAGTGCGGTGGGGTGGGGGAGGGTTTCTTGGATTTATGCTCAGAAGTCAAAACAAGCCAGTGATTAGTGCAAAAGGTACACTTCCATAGGGCAGTAAGTATAGAAGTTGATCAAAAGAGTTGATCAGCCATCACGGTGTGTTGGTCATTTCACTTAAAAGTCAATGTGCTTACTGTTCAGAGCACTGTAAAAACAGGTACATCATTAAATACTTAACTCTTCTCTTACTAGTATTCATTTTGATTCAGTGATTATAGTGGAGCTATATCATTGCATTCATAAACTCTCTCTCTACTAACAACAACAGGGGTATTGCAGAGGCACACCCACACAGCTTGAGGGCAAAATAAATGGAATATGAACAAGACTCACAGAGGTATAGGAACTGTAATTAGCATTTCTTTTCAAATTAACCCTCTTTTAGGAAACACTTAATGAGAGTCTGTGAATATGACATACAGAGCTGATCCATAGACTGAGCATAATAAACAGGAAGGACAGAGACTAATTGATGTCAAAAACTATTCATGTGGCAAGAGAAGGTCAAGACGATACTTCAAGTAAAAACTCATCCAACTCTATAATGTTTGTTATACTATGCCTATGGAATGTTTGATTGAATTCAAATCAATATGAATGAGAGAGAGTTGGAGTTGTCATATTATTAGATATATCATAATCCCTTTTACTTGAAAGTTAACTTGAAATGGCCACAGGGGAGAGGAAAAACCACAAACAGCCTAGCTAAATAAACAGCATGTTACTAGCTATCAATTACCATCAAAAGGGGATTAACCCCTGAGATCAATAGGGGAGCTGACCAGCTAATGACAGTCCCTGGACACTAGTGATAGGACACTGGAACACTACCAGACCTGACCTCTTCACACCACAACAATGCTTGGGTCGAAATATAGGGAAATACAGTGGTTTGAATTTCCAGATGGAAATTCAGGTGAAACTGTAATAAAGCGGGTCCCAATGCTTACAACCACCCAAAATGAAATTAAGTTACATACTGATCTGTAGTCCCGTGTAGCTCAGTTGGTAGAGCATGCGCTTGCAACGCCAGGGTTGTGGGTTCGATTCCCATGGGGGACCAGTATGAAAATGTATGCACTCACTAACTGTAAGTCGCTCTGGATAAGAGCGTCTGCTAAATGACTAAAATGTAAATCTTTATTTTCTTGTTTCACACTACACTAAATTCCATTTCTCAAGGTACGAGATCCAGGAAACCAGGAACTACTATGAAACCACTATACCTATGTTTTGCCAAGTATTTTAAGTATGAATATGCATTCTTCACTGTATAAATGATGCATCGATCTCTAAATTCATAAATCATCAAATGTTTTATTTCCAGAAAATTCAATCGATAGCTTTATGTTTACTATGAGATGTTTTGCTCCAGTGGAGCGCACTTTGGAAGAATTTCGTACTTTTGCAAAATGCTTTTACTGAGGTAGCTACCTTTTTATCAGTCAGGCTCCCATCAGGGTTGAGTCTGAAGCCTCCCACATGGATAGTCTTCTTCGGATCAATCTGACTGATTGAATAGTTGAGCTCATCAACAATAGCCCTGCATGCTAAAAGAAACTGACATAGGTTAGAACAATCCACAGCACTCATTTACTATAAAATAAGTATATTTAGATCCATAGTATGCCCACAGCTAAAGAAAAGCAAAAGTAAAACTGCAATAAAATTATTTTTAATGAAATAAGCTTGAAAATCTGATGATTAACAGCATGATAGCAACATTGAGAACATATACAGTACCGGTCAAAAGTTTGGACACACCTACTCATTCAAGGGTTTTTCTTTATTTTTATTATTTTTTACATTGTAGAATAATAGTGATGACATCAAAACTATGAAATAACACATATGGAATCATGTAGTAACCAAAAAGGTGTCAAACAAATCAACATATATTTTATATTTGAGATTCTTCAAATAGCCACCCTTTGCCTTGATGACAGCTTTGCACACTCTTGGCATTCTCTCAACCAGCTTCACCTGGAATGCTTTTCCAACAGTCTTGAAGGAGTTCCCACATATACTGAGCACTTGTTGGCTGCTTTTCCTTCACTCTGCAGTCCGACTCATCCCAAACCATCTCAATTGGGTTGAGGTCAGGGGATTGTGGAGGCCAGGTCATCTGATGCAGCACTCCATCACTCTCCTTCTTGGTCAAATAGCCCTTACACAGCCTGGAGGTGTGTTGGGTCATTGTCCTGTTGAAAAACAAATGATAGTCCCACTAAGCCCAAACCAGATGGGATGGCGTATAGCTGCAGAATGCTGTGGTAGCCATGCTGGTTAAGTGTGCCTTGAATTCTAAATAAATCACAGACAGTCTCCTCCTCCATGCTTTAGTTGGGAACTACACATGCAGAGATCATCCATTCATCCACACCGTGTCTCACAAAGACACAGCGGTTGGATCCAAAAATATCAAATTTGGACTCCAGACCAAAGGACACATTTCCACCGGTCTAATGTTCATTGCTCGTGTTTCTTGGCCCAAGCAGGTCTCTTCTTCTTATTGGTGTCCTTTAGTAGTGGTTTCTTTGCAGCAATTCTACCATGAAGGCCTGATTCACACAGTCTCCTCTGAACAGTTGATGTTGAGATGTGTCTGTTACTTGAACTCTGTGAAGCATTTATTTGGCCTGCAATTTCTGAGGCTGGTAACTCTAATGAACTCATCCTCTACAGCAGAGGTAAATCTGGGTCTTCCATTCCTGTGGCGGTCCTCATGAGAGCCAGTTTCATCATAGCGCTTGATGGTTTTTGCGACTGCACTTCAACAAACGTTCAAAGTTCTTGAAATGTTCCGTACTGACTGACCTTCATGTCTTAAAGTAATGATGGACTGTCGTTTCTCTTTGCTTATTTGAGCTGTTCTTGCCATAATATGGACTTGGTCTTTTACCAAATAGGGCTATCTTCTGTATACCCTACCTTGTCACAACACAACTGATTGGCTCAAACGCATTAAGAAGGAAATAAATTCCACAAATTAACTTTTAACAAGGCACACCTTTTAATTGAAATGCATTCCATGTGACTACCTCATGAAGCTGGTTGAGAGAATGCCAAGAGTGTGCAAAGCTGTCATCAAGGCAAAGGGTGGCTATTTGAAGAATCTCAAATATAAAATATATTTTGATTTGTTTGACACCTTTTTGGTTACTACATGATTCCATGTGTTATTTCATAGTTTTGATGTCATCACTATTATTCTACAATGTAAAAAATAGAAAAAATTAAGAAAAACCCTTGAATGAGTAGGTGTGTCCAAACTTTTGACTGGTAGTATATACAGTATCTCACAAAAGTGAGTACACCCCTCACATTTTTGTAAATATTTGAGTAGATCTTTTCATGTGACAACACTGAAGAAATGACACTTTGCTACAATGTAAAGTAGTGAGTGTACAGCTTGTATAACAGTGTAAATTTGCTGTCCCCTCAAAATAACACAACACACAGCCATTAATGTCTAAACCGCTGGCAACAAAATTGAGTACACCCCTAAGTGAAAATGTCCAAATTGTATGTCACAGTATTCATGGTTCCCTCAATGAACTGTAGCTCCCCAGTGCCGGCAGCACTCATGCAGCCCCAGACCATGACACTCCCACCACCATGCTTGACTGTAGGCAAGACACACTTGTTTTTGTACTCCTCACCTGGTTGCCGCCACACACGCTTGACACCATCTGAACCAAATACGTTTATCTTGGTCTCATCAGACCACAGGACATGGTTCCAGTAATCCATGTCCTTAGTCTGCTAGTCTTCAGCAAACTGTTTGCGGGCTTTCTTGTGCATCATCTTTAGAAGAGGCTTCCTTCTGGGACGACAGCCATGCAGACCAATTTGATGCAGTGTGCGGCGTATGGTCTGCGCACTGACAGGCTGACCCCCCACCCCTTCAACCTCTGCAGCAATGCTGGCAGCACTCATACGTCTATTTCCCAAAGACAACCTCTGGATATGACGCTGAGCACGTGCACTCAACTTCTTTGGTCGACCATGGCGAGGCCTGTTCTGAGTGGAACCTGTCCTGTTAAACCGCTGTATGGTCTTGGCCACTGTGCTGCAGCTCAGTTTCAGGGTCTAGGCAATCTTCTTATAGCCCAGGCCATCTTTATGTAGAGCAACACTTCTTTTTTTCAGATCCTCAGAGAGTTCTTTGCCATGAGGTGCCATGTTGAACTTCCAGTGACCAGTATGAGGGAGTGTGAGAGCGATGACACCACATTTAACACACCTTCTCCCCATTCACACCTGAGGGCTTGTAACACTAACGAGTCACATGACACCGGGGAGGGAAAATGGCTAATTGGGCCCAATTTGGACATTTTCACTTAGGGGTGTACTCACTTTTGTTGCCAGCGGTTTAGACATTAATGGCTGTGTGTTGAGTTATTTTGAGGGGACAGCAAATGTACACTGTTATACAAGCTGTACACTCAATACTTTACATTGTAGCAAAGTGTCATTTCTTCAGTGTTGTCACATGAAAAGATATACTCAAATATGTACAAAAATGTGAGGGGTGTACTCACGTTTGTGAGATACTGTATATATATACAGTGGGGAGAACAAGTATTTGATACACTGCCGATTTTGCAGGTTTTCCTACTTACAAAGCATGTAGAGGTCTGTAATTTTTATCATAGGTACACTTCAACTGTGAGAGACGGAATCTAAAACAAAAATCCAGAAAATCACATTGTATGATTTTTAAGTAATTCATTTGCATTTTATTGCATGACATAAGTAGTTGATACATCAGAAAAGCAGATCTTAATATTTGGTACAGAAACCTTTCTTTGCAATTACAGAGATCATACGTTTCCTGTAGGTCTTGACCAGGTTTGCACACACTGCAGCAGGGATTTTGGCCCACTCCTCCATACAGACCTTCTCCAGATCCTTCAGGTTTCGGGGCTGTCGCTGGGCAATACGTACTTTCAGCTCCCTCCAAAGATGTTCTATTGGGTTCAGGTCTGGAGACTGGCTAGGCCACTCCAGGACCTTGAGATGCTTCTTACGGAGCCACTCCTTAGTTGCCCTGGCTGTGTGTTTCGGGTCGTTGTCATGCTGGAAGACCCAGCCACGATCCATCTTCAATGCTCTTACTGAGGGAAGGAGGTTGTTGGCTAAGATCTCGCGATACATGGCCCCTTCCATCCTCCCCTCAATACGGTGCAGTCGTCCTGTCCCCTTTGCAGAAAAGCATCCCCAAAGAATGATTTTTCCACTTCCATGCTTCACGGTTGGGATGGTGTTCTTGGGGTTGTACTCATCCTTCTTCTTCCTCCAAACATGGCGAGTGGAGTTTAGACCAAAAAGCTCTATTTTTGTCTCATCAGACCACATGACCTTCTCCCATTCCTCCTCTGGATCATCCAGATGGTCATTGGCAAACTTCAGACGGGCCTGGACATGCGCTGGCTTGAGCAGGGGGACCTTGCGTGCGCTGCAGGATTTTAATCCATGACGGCGTAGTGTGTTACTAATGGTTTTCTTTGAGACTGTGGTCCCAGCTCTCTTCAGGTCATTGACCAGGTCCTGCTGTGTAGTTCTGGGCTGATCCCTCACCTTCCTCATGATCATTGATGCCCCACGAGGTGAGATCTTGCATGGGGCCCCAGACCGAGGGTGATTGACCGTCATCTTGAACTTCTTCTATTTTCTAATAATTGCGCCAACAGTTGTTGCCTTCTCACCAAGCTGCTTGCCTATTGTCCTGTAGCCCATCCCAGCCTTGTGCAGGTCTACAATTTTAACCCTGATGTCCTTACACAGCGCTCTGGTCTTGGCCATTGTGGAGAGGTTGGAGTCTGTTTGATTGAGTGTGTGGACAGGTGTCTTTTATACAGGTAACGAGTTCAAACAGGTGCAGTTAATACAGGTAATGAGTGGAGAACAGGAGGGCTTCTTAAAGAAAAACTAACAGGTCTGTGAGAGCCGGAATTCTTACTGGTTGGTAGGTGATCAAATACTTATGTCATGCAATAAAATGCAAATTAATTACTTAAAAATCATACAATGTGATTTTCTGGATTTTTGTTTTAGATTCCGTCTCTCACAGTTGAAGTGTACCTATGATAAAAATTACAGACCTCTACATGCTTTGTAAGTAGGAAAACCTGCAAAATCGGCAGTGTATCAAATACTTGTTCTCCCCACTGTGTGTGTGTGTGTATATATATATATATATATATATATATATATATATATATATATATATAAAATGGTGTGTATAGACAGTATGGACAGTTTATGAATAGAAAAGGTGTGAACAGCAGTAGTTATATAGGATGAGCCATGACTAGAATACAGTCCCTTCAGAAAGTATTCATACCCCTTGACCACAGGAGGTTGGTGGCACCTTAATTGGGGAGGACGGGCTCGTGGTAATGGCTGGAGCAGAATCAGTGGAATGGTATCAAATACATCAAACACATGGTTTCCATGGTTTCCATGTGTTTGATGCCATTCCATTTGTTTCTTTCCTGCCATTATTATGAGCCATCTTCCCCTCAACAGACTCCACTGCTGACTTATTCCACATTTTGTTGTGTTGCAGCCGGAATTCAAAATTGATTGAAAATGAAATACAGAAATATCTAATTTACATAAGTATTCACACCCCTGACTCAATACATTTTAGAATTACAGCTGTGAGTCTTTCTGGGTAAGTCTCTAGGAGCATTCCACACCTGGATTGTACAATATTTGCCCATTATTCTTTTCACAATTCTTCAAGCTCTTTCAAATTGGTTGTTGGTCATTGCTAGACAACAATTTTCAAGTCTTGCCATAGATTTTCAAGCAGATTTAAGTCAAAACTGTAACTCGGCCACTCAGGAACATTCACTGTCTTGGTAAGGAACTCCAGTGTATATTTGGCAGTGTGTTTTAAGTTATTGTCCTGCTGAAAGGTGAATTCATCTCCCAGTGTCTGATGGAAAGCAGACTGAACCAGGTTTTTCTTTTCATCCTGAAAAACTCCCCAGTCCGTAACGATTACAAGCATAACCATAACATGATGCAGCCACCACTGTGCTTAAAATTATGGAGCGTGGTACTCAGTAATGTGTTGTATTGGATTTGCCCCAAACATAACACTTTGTATTCAGGATAAAAAGTTAATTGCTTTGCCAAATTCTTTACAGTATTACTTTTGTGCCTTGTTGCAAAGAGGATGCATGGTTTGGAATATTTATATTCTGTACAGGCTTCCTTCTTTCCACTCTGTCAATTAGGTTAATATTGTGGAGTAACTACAATATTGTTGATCCATCCTCTGATTTCTCCTATCACAGCCATTCAACTCTGTAACTGTTTTAAAGTCACCATTGGCTTAATGGTGAAATCCCTAAGCGGTTTCCTTCCTCTCCGGCAACTGAGTTAGGAAGGACACCTGTATCTTTGTAGTAACTGGGTGTATTGATACACCACCCAAAGTGTAATTAATAACTTCACCATGCTCAAAGAGTTATTCAATGTCTACTTATTTTTTTACCCATCTACCAATGGGTGCCCTTCTTTGCGAGGCCTTGGAAAACCTCCCTGGTCTTTGTGGTTGAATCTGTGTTTGAAATTCAGTGCTCAACTGAGGGACCTTACAGATAATTGTATGTGGGGGGTACAGAGATGAGGTAGTCATTTAAAAATCATGTTAAACACTATTATTGCACACAGAGTGAATCCATGCAACTTACTGTGTTGCTATGCACATTTTTACTCCTGAACTTATTTAGGCTTGCCAGAACAAAGGGGTTGAATACTTATTGACTCAAGACATTTCAGCTTTTCATTTCTAATTAACATAATTCCACTTAGAAATTATGGGGTATTGTTTGTAGGCCAGTGACAAAAATGCTAAATTTCATCCATTTTAAATTCAGGCTGTAAAACAACTAAATTAGGAAAAAGTCAAGGGGTGTGAATACTTTCTGAAGGCACTGTACATATAAAGTCGGTAAAACAGTATGTAAACATTACTCAAGTGACCAGTGTTCATTGACTCTATGTACATAGGGCAAAGCAGTCTCTAAGGGGCAGGGTAGAGTACCGGGTGGTAGGCAGCTAGTAACAGTGACTAAGGTTCAGGGCAGGGCAGGGTGGTGACTGTTTAACAGTCTGATGGCCTGGAGATAGAGGCTGTTTATCAGTCTCTCGGTCACAGCTTTGATGCTTTGATACAGTAGGCTACAATAATAGCGTACTGTGCTGAGAGTTTGCATTGGTAGCTTGACAAGTGTTACATAGTCATGCAAGGATGACTCCAAGGTTTGGTAAGACTGCAGTGTCACTTGAGTTTAAAGAAAGAAAATGGTCACCAATGACATGTGATGAGCTGCCTTTCACCAAGTTTAATTTGGCTTTTTAAAACACAATTGCTAAAACGATGTAATTGCTGGAAAATTTGAAATATTATGATGGAAGTTTTCCATAGTGCGCCTTTCTTATTTTTAGATAAAGAATATTGTAAATTGTCTCTGTCCTTCTACACTTTTGAAAAAAACTGCATGCACAAAGAATAACACCTCAAAATAGTTTTACTAATATAATGAATGTCCAAAATTGCACAGATGTAGAATAGGAAATGCTGCCCTGGCAGGTCAAATGATAGGGAACGAACTTACAAGACATCAGTTTGCTTGAGTTAACTTGTCACAAAATAATATATTTTATCACAATACTTCACAACACTTTGCAAATCTATGGTCTGTATTGACTATTAACAGGTGCTGCATTACATGTAGGCCTAAGTCCTGAAAAAAGCATATTGATAGGTAGAAAAGGACAATTTACCTGAACAATACAGCACTTTGTCTTTATTCCCTTCAGTAGTTTCGATTAAGATACTCATTGCCACCAAGGCAATTTGAATAATCCATGGTGCCATATTCGTACCCTGAGGGAAAGAGATATGTATAAAGCAGGCAAGCAAAGCCAATTCATTATTCAAATTCAAAAAAGGTATTTGCCATTGAGCGCCACCCACAGTCTATCTAGCAAGAGTCATATTCTGAAATCAGATTGTGAGGCAAATTACTACAGAAGTAACCTTACTTTAACACAAAACAACAATAAAACTGATTTCCACAAACTGTCTTGACGTAACAGAATGTGTTGAGCTCCAAGAAGTTACACTATCTGTGAAGGGGTATAATTGTACAGAGCTAGAGTGAAACTGGGTTTAACATGGGCCACAAAACTGAGTGCCTCTCCACAAGGGTGTGGGGGGTTGGCCACAAGTTGTGTTATCTTTAGATCACATATTCAAACAGAACTTAGTCTACAACTTCACGGTGGTGAGAAGTATTGAAAAATAGTGAACAGAGGTGGAATACAACCTGGTGTTAGCGGTCCTTGATGTGCCCCTCGGTCTAGCAAAGCGTTACGAGTGTAGTGAATGATGAATGTTTGCAGAGTCTGTGTAGTCTAGAATAGTGGAGTATAAACAGACCCTTAAGCTATGGTCGCAAGTCCTTTATTCTAGCAGTGATATATTTTGATTGGATGCTGAAGCTGAACACAGTTTGAATGAGAGAAAACGTTATTGTGAATCTACCAGTGTTGTTATGGGGTTGATAGCCTAGATACTGTTAAAATGTCACAAAGTATCTTTAACAGTAGAATCAACAAAATGACATTGCAGGAGCAGCACTGCAGATATTATGATGAGCAAGATACAAGACTTCGCTCTCACACAGTCACACAATGTATTGGTGCATGTGCATGGGTTCTTACAACATGGTAGCCATGGGACCAGTGCCGCCTCTGTCTATACGCAGACTACGCGCTGCGCGTAGGGCCCTGAAGCCGCTAGGGAGCCCCCGACCCCCAAAAAAGTAAATTAAAATAAAATGTTGGAACTCAGTCGCGGTTTGAACTTACTGTTATGAGTGATAAAAGTAGAATACACAAGGTGCAATTTAGAAATGTGGTAGTACATCACAGTTATCCACTTGTTATGTCAGTCATTGAGCACGGTTACATGCACAAAATAATATGATTATTGTGGATAGTCAGATTAATATAATAATTCGATTAAAACATTTACATGCATTACAAGAAGAACGATTTCCCTCATAATCCTGTTTACATGGACACATCTGAAATCAGGCTACTGATGGCACTCTGATAAATGCAGAAATTCGCCAATCAAAATAAACGTTCTACCACAGCGTCCATATTGTTTTTGGGAAGCATATTTGATTCTGAGTTCGGACATATAAAGCTTGTATGCGAATCGCATCTCTGCATGTCTGGCAGACATATCAGTGTGGATGTCAGATCACCACCTCAAGCTGAACCTTGGCAAGACGGAGCTGCTCTTCCTCCCGGGGAAGGACTGCCCGCTCCATGATCTGCCATCACGGTTGACAACTCCGTTGTGTCCTCCTCCCAGAGTGCAAAGAACCTTGGTGTGACCCTGGACAACACCCTGACGTTCTCCGCTAACATCAAAGCGGTAGGTTTGTAGGTTCATGCTCTACAACATTCGCAGAGTACGACCCTACCTTACACAGGAAGCGGCACAGGTCCTAATCCAGGCACTTGTTATCTCCCATCTGGATTACTGCAACTCACTGTTGGCTGGGCTCCCTGCCTATGCCATTAAACCCCTACAACTCATCCAGAACGCTGAAGCCCGTCTGGTGTTCAACCTTCCCAAGTTCTCTCACGTCACCCCGCTCCTCCGCACACTCCACTGGCTTCCAGTTGAAGCTCGCATCTGCTACAAGACCATGGTGCTTGCCTACGGAGCTGTGAGGGGAACGGCACCTCCTTACCTTCAGGCTCTGATCAGTCCCTACACCCAAACGAGGACATTGCGTTCTTCCACCTCTGGCCTGCTGGTCCCCCTACCTCTGCGGAAGCACAGTTCCCGCTCAGCCCAGTCAAAACTGTTCATTGCTCTGGCACCCCAATGGTGGAACAAGCTCCCTCACGACGCCAGGACAGCGGAGTCACTGACCACCTTCCGGAGACACTTGAAACCCTACCTCTTTAAGGAATACCTGGGATAGTATAAAAGTAATAATTCTACCCCCCCCTACCCCACCCCCACAAAATAAAAAAATTATAAAAAATAAATAATAATAAAAGAATTGTAAAGTGGTTGTCCCACTGGCTATCATAAGGTGAATGCACCAATTTGTAAGTCGCTCTGGATAAGAGCGTCTGCTAAATTACGTAAATGGAAATGTATGTGAAAACTACTTCTAAGACGCATACATTCAGTTGTTCCGAAATCACTTCATTTGGGCTAAAGAGGGAGGCTTGCTTGGCTGGTGCTAGCACATGCGCAGATCATATACACGGCTGGAACGCCGATTAAGGTGTTTACATGTTCTAATAATTCGAAAGATTGCTCAGAAAACCAGGTGTTTTAATTGGCGTATGCTTACTTCGATTTTGACCTTACGCTGATTAAGATAAGCAGAGTAATGTGTCCATCATCAAGTTTGCTGACGACACCACGGTCGTAGGCCTGATAACCAACAAAGATGAGTCAGCCTATAGGGAGGAGGTAAGTGAACTGGCATTGTGGTGCCAGGACAACAACCTCTCCCTCAATGTCAGAAAAACAAAGGAGTTGATTGTTGACTTCAGAAACATGTTCTGATCCACATCAATGGGACTGCAGTAGAGAGAGTCAGCAGTTTTAAGTTCCTCTGCATCCACATCACCGAGGACTTGACATGGACCAACAACACCACCACTCTTGTCAAGAGGGCGCAACAGCGTCTGTACTTCCTAAGGCGGCTGAAGAAATTCATCATGCCACCCCGGGTCCTCTCCAAGAACTACCGCTGCACCATCGAGAGCGTCCTGACCGGTTGCATCACGGCCTGGTACGGGAACAGCTCTGTCCACGACCACAAGGCCCTCCAGCGGGTGGTGAAGACAGCCCAGTACATCACTGGGGCCGTGTTAACACCAATCCAGGACATCATCTCAAAATGGTGCCTGAGTAAGGCCCGCAGCATCATCAAGGACCCCACACACCCCAGCCACGAGCTGTTCACTCCCTTACTGTCGGGGAGATGGTATCGGAGCATGAGGTCTGATACCAACAGCCTCAGAGACAGTTTCTATCTACAAGCCATCAGACAGCTGAAAACTTGAACTGGACTGACCTCCTGCTCTGATTCTCCACACACACACACACACACACACACACACACACACATACACACCTGCTGCTACCAGACTCTTATTATGATTGCTAAATACTGCACAATTTAAACACTTGCCTGCAATCCTCCCTTCCCCAAAACATGTGTAAATATTGGACTATACATTTTGTCTTCCTGTATTATACTTATGCTAAAATGTTTTGCCTGCGAGGGGGGCCCCCCAACCAAATCTCGCTTAGGGCCCCCAAAAGGATGGAGGCACTGCACTGGACCAAAACAGCAGAGAAGTTTAGCCTTGCTGTGCTCCAACACTCTTAGTTGTTGTGGAAATAATTGACCCACTATGCTGTTTACTTTGTTCATCTATGTCATATTACTGACTCTATCTTTAAAATCAACTTCTGGTAGATCACTGTGAAATAATCAAAGGCATGCAGTACGAAGAAAGCATGGTAGTGGTGGAAAGAGGGCAGGAGAAATGCTATAATAGCCTACTTGTATAGGTTGACTGACCTCTATAGGCATATTAGTTAAATCTATACTCTCGTTAAAATGCATTACAAAGAAAAAGTTCAACAAATAATTAATTTTAAATAAAAATTCTGGATGCAAAGCACTGTAAATTGACCACAGCACTGTAAATGTGCCTTTTGACGCCTTTATCTCATTGACAAACAGAGGATTGACTGCTTTCTGGATGCATCACTGTCAGCGCGTTAAAAGCAGAAAAAACGAAGCCTATGTGAATACAGCATTCAGCCAAGATACAGTTGTGGGGCAGCCTATTTTCATGTAGCCTACTCAGGTCAAAAACATTATAAAGAAAATCCAAATATGCTACCCTGCCATTTTCTACCAATTCCAACAGTCTGGTAGCATAATACTGGCTTGCAATAGACCCTTGGAACTTACCTGGTTCAACAGTCAGGTGAGTAAGAATTAGGAACTTTTCAGCACGGTAGGCTATAGCAGTGAAGTCGGATTCAGACGCGAGGGACAACGTTGTGGATACTGATTGAACATAAAACAAACGGCTAAAGTGAAGTTCGTTTTTTTATGTTCCCCTGTTTTGAATGAAACGTGATAATATCTACTTTACTGTCAGTGGACAGTGTCTACTTACGTGCTTGTTCCAGGCGTTGCCACGTTCAGCCAGGAAGCAGAACAATGACAGCTGTGTGAGCCAATGGTATTGTAAACTCAGCACAGATATCCAATGACTGAACGCTGCCTCGCGGGAATGAACATACTGAGAACACCGGGCGTAGAGTTGCTCTGAGGTGCGTTCCAGATCGACAACAATCACCTGCTTTTGAGCTAACAGTAACTTCATCATGCTTGTTAATGAATGAGTCGACTACATAGGCGCTGTGCAAATTTGCTCCATCTTTCCAAGTAGTCCTATCCTTTAATACCCTTATCAGTCGACTCTTGTGAATAAGCACAATAGCCTAATAATGCAATAAGAAGGCTATGCTGATCTCTTTGTCAAGTGACCCACATCATGTGGGCGCATTGCTGCAAAAATGTAAGCCAATTTGCTAAGCACCACAATAACAATCACACAATTTATACAATGTGTTATAACTGTTTATTACATATCCTTAAACTATATATACTAACAGTTAACAGTTTGTAAACTTCTTATAACCCCTTTAACATTTATCAAATAGGTAATGGTCAATACTGTATCCCTACTTTATTGTATAATTACCATTGGCATGCTTTTAGGATTACCCTTTCACCCCAGTCCATTCTATTAGAAATCAACAATTAGTCATGTTAGCTTAGCTTAATTGTGGTCCTGTGCTTAAGGAGATTTAATTGCTTGTGTTGATTTAGACATAATTGTTTTGCATTCATGGGCAAAATGATGAGGTCATGCTGCTCATTTTCTATACATCAACAATTTTAGTCTCTTAATTTTGGTGGTTAGTAATTCAAAGTAGTCAAGCACTAGCAGCAAACTAGAGGTGTGCTACAGTGACCGTTGGTTTCACATTGTGCCTCCAGCTAGTGACAGGTGGTCCCTTCAGAGGGGAATTTGACCTGGTTTTCTCGCCAGTAACTGCATATTATCCACAGATCACCTTCTCTTATAAAGGGGGAGTGTGTTTACATTGAGAAGTCTCAATAGAGATGAGACAATGTCATAGATTTGATAGAGCTGGTTCTTTATGCTGAAAGAAAATGGTTTGATCAGTCAATTATTAGTTAAAATAGACACAATTTTGATACAATATATTTATATGCATCAATGTGAAGCTTTCTACAGAGCCCCCATAGAATAGGTCTTGAAATGCAATTGGACGCTACATTTTTGATATATTTATTTCCATCAATGTGAAGCTTTCTACAGAGCCCCCATAGAATAGATCTTGAAATGCAATTGGACAGTACGTTTTTAAAACCATTTGGCATGTACTGTATATCGTGTAAAATTGTCTGATACAATTCCAATAGTATATTATTGTCTACTTGGTCTTCAGTAATGACTGATAGTGATGTACTGATAGTAAATCTTGCTCCCAGAACTGTGCTGGTATGTCAGATGAAGAGCTGAATGATGACCTTTAGCACAGTGAGCAGGAGGCCCAAACTAAACTTTTTTTCCCATCTACAGTCAGTGGTAAAGGTGAGCGGTTAGTTGAAAGTTTGCTTTTTTATGTCCCAGAGAGCTTCTGGATGAGAACAAGGACAGAGTAAACACGATGTGTTATCTACTCCTGACAAATCAGCAAACAGGGATTACGTGACTGCGTTGACCAACATACATTTGAAAAACTTGGAACCAGCTTGGCACCACAGGAGCATGCCTGAACAGTTTTCACATGGATTAATAGTATTTTGAGGGGAAGTTAGTGTACATCACTGGAGTTGAATTACAGCAAAATGAACAGGGGTCAGTGGTGTTCCCCCTCTTCTAGCCATGACCTAACAGTATGCATATAGCCCACCTTACATCTTCATAGGACCCGCATAGGAACCCTTGGGGGACACATATTACTAGATGTCTATGTGAACTGGGGACTGAAGATTCTGGAAAGTGCAGAAGAATATTGAGATGTGAGAACGATGAGGTAGAGGTGGATGGAGACCAAACTACACACACTGAAGGACAAAACGTCCAGGCCAGAGTGAAGCCCACATAGATGACATCCAAATCAATGAGTCTCAAGGTAATGGATTTCAAGTGAGTCTTCTTTTCTTTTGTATCTCCAAAGATAACATTACATTGGCATTTTACAAAAGGTACAATTTCAGATCTATTCCAGTCCTGGGGGATGGATGGATGGAGGGAGGGAGGGCTGGGGTTGGGGAGGGGGACGATCACATCTATTATCACTCTCTAGCAGTTTATTTGTCCATCTGTGCCCTGACTGACAAAGTTTGTGCTGACAGCTTGTTTGGCAGAACTGACTGTCGTCCTTCTTGCTGCGTTCTGCACTGACCTTGGGAGCTGAAGCCCTTTGGAGAGAGATGCATTGTGCTGCAGAGATCCACTGCCAATTACCAGTGACAGGTAATACAACGGCCTCTGTCTACACTAAGACTAGATCTGATAAAGTTATTCTCTGGATAAAAGAGTATTGACCTCTTTAGTTGAATATAATGAGGTCTTGGATGTGATAGGATAATTGTTGCTCCTCTCACTTTGTTTTTTTACATTCTCATGACACACTAGATTACCTTGCTGCTGTTGGAGTGATACCTCTCCATTGTGGTTGATTTTCTGTTCCTCGCACAGGATTCGTGCAAGGACACCGTAGAAAAACCCACTCTCTTTATCTACACCATAGATAAAGATGTTGCTTCCTGTAACGTCGCAGGACGTTGCTGCAAAGTGTTGTAATGCTTTTTGAATCCTGGTATGCAACCAGATAATAAGTTATTACGTATTTTATGACTTTATATTTAGCTAACAGTCCTGACCGTTGACTGAATTGAATTGAATCATATACCGTGTCTATGATGTTACCCCTAGTTTGAGTAATCACAGTTTTCTTTTAATGAAACTGACGACTCATGGTCACCAGTCCATCTTTAAAAATGACCTTTTGTTACTCACTGACGGACCTCTTATAGTGACGGACTCTAGAGTCCTGATAAACATGTACAGATGGCTTCCTCAGTGAGATCCACAGTATATTCATGCTGCAGGCTCTATGCCAAGCTAGTTTGCCATCATCTATAGCAGGGAGCCACATTGTTTGTGTCTGGAGTGGGGAACAAAAGGGCAGGGAGAGGGGGATTTTGGGGTGGGTGGTGATGCATGGAGAGAGGGGGGTAGTAGGGATGGTTCACAGAGGGAGATTGGTCGCTATACAAATGTGACAGGCACATTGCTGTTGTTGACGCACTCTGTCATCTTTACTTTTTATGATGCCATCCATTTTTACATGTCTGTTGATAAGTATTTAAATATATTGGGCTGTTTTATCATTCACTGATCTGTGAGAATTAAACTCAGATGTGCCATTTATGTCTGAAAATGCACTATTCTGAAACACAGGATCACCTCTCTGGATGTAGGCAGATGAAATATTGTGTTAACTCATAGTATAGTAGTGGAGCCAAATGTAAATGTTATTTCTGTTTGTCATCACTTTTGACTTCATGTGACAGGTTTTTTATCGGTTGGAAGCACTCCAAGCCCACTGATTGGAGATGTCATCTGAAATCATCTTATTACGTAGGGTGGTGGAATGAATCTTGACATTAAGTACCAGAGAAATAATTGATGATTCACAGTATTAAAGGAGATTGCCTGTCAGTTTTAATAATATGGTATGTTTTTACTATGTATTAAAGCTTCGATCTACAATTCCAGACCTATTCCTATTAAAGCAGGTTATTTCCACAAATTGCCTGTGTTATTGATTTGAACAGTGACGTGCGGTGAGGTCGGTGGCTGGGTAGACACTGGCTATTATCAAAGCCAGATTTACTCACAAATAAACCTTGATGAAGCTCAAGTTCACATACAACAGATAACGCCTACAAACCGGAGTGACATAGGCTATTAATATCAATATATGGACACATTTAATCGGAATAATTCTCAACGCAAACCTCATAGCCTTTTACAATGGATTTACAATTCTTCCAACGCGTGGCATGCGCAAACACACACACACACACACACATACACAAATACAAATATTATTATGTGAAATATTATTACGCACATATACACTGAGTGTACAAAACATTAGGAACACCTTCCTAATATTGAGTTGCACCCCC
Source organism: Coregonus clupeaformis (assembly GCF_020615455.1). Classification (NCBI taxonomy): domain Eukaryota; kingdom Metazoa; phylum Chordata; class Actinopteri; order Salmoniformes; family Salmonidae; genus Coregonus; species Coregonus clupeaformis. The sequence goes on from NC_059212.1 coordinate 17,301,797, forward strand.
TTTTGCCCTCAGAACAGCCTCAATTCGTCGGGGCATGGACTCTACAAGGTGTCGAAAGTGTTCCACAGGGATGCTGGCCCATATTGACTCCAATGCTTCCCACAGTTGTGTCAAGTTGGCTGGATGTCCTTTGGGTGGTGGACCATTCTTGATACACACGGGAAACTGTTGAGCGTGAAAAACCCAGCAACGTTGAAGTTCTTAACACATTCAAACCGGTGCGCCTGTTACCTACTACCATACCCCGTTCAAAGGCACTTAAATCTTTTGTCTTCCCCATTCACCCTCTGAATGGCACACACACACACAATCCATGTCTCAATTGTCTCAAGGCTTAAAAATCCTTCTTTATCCTGTCTCCTCCCCTTCATCTACACTGATTGTGGCATCAATAAGGGATCATAACTTTCACCTGGATTCACCTGGTTAGTCTATGTCATGGAAAGAGCAGGTTTTCGTAATGTTTTGTACACACAGCGTATAATAAATGAGGTTCTAACCAAATGTCCATATCAGCAATCAGAATGACTGAAAAATGTAGTTCAAAATGTCAATCAAAATGAAATGCTAGCTTGAAAAATCAAATGCACTCAAAGGGATGTTGTCTATTCTCATGATTCAACAGTAGCCTAACCCACAAATTGCAAAGGAAAATGCATTTAGGCCTACCTTTACTTGTAAATTAAGTCCATTGATCTGTCCTTCAGGGTGAACCTCTTGGTGACCACATTGTAGAAGTTACAACATAACCCCATGTCCATTATTTTATTCTGCATGCACACAGCAGGCCCACAGTCATATGGGAGACGCATCCCCAAGGCCTCCTTCGGTTCCATTTTCACAGTAACAAAAGTCATTCCCGTTCCCATTACATCCACAAAGCAAAAGTAAATGTCCAAGATGTGTAAAAAGTATTTTAATTGGTAATGACATTTCAGACAAGTGGACAGTCCAGTACTCACTGTTCACTTGCATGTCATGTCACATCTTGACTTTTAGAGCTCCTGTATGCTGCCTCTGTCTGGTCTTAACTTTAATTATAGTTGACGTTCTACTCTTCGAACCCTCCAAACGACGCATTACATTATTCCAACCTGGAAAATTGTTTGAGGTGCAGTATAGTGTCCATTTGTCAGGTTGTTTTTGCTAGCTGGCTAGTTTCGAGTTTGTTCAGTTCAAGGGATGCAAACGGCAAATGATGTAGACATGCCCCAAATGTGCAGCGCTTACCCCAGATCATACCCACACAACATGTTTAGGCAATATGCATGCGCAAAATAGGAAATTGGCAAAATATGAAAGCATTTTGCTGCACCCACTATAACATCTGCTAAACTGTGAACGCGACCAATAAACTTTTATTTGATTTCCAACGAATGAAGCTACTTCAAGCTAGGCAAAGCTATGCTGATGCTGTTTATTAACAGTGACTGGAGTCAGGAATAGCCACGACGTCAACGATTTGAATGGATTTGAATGGCTGGGAAAAAAGGCTGAATAACCTGCCACCTCTCCTGAGGTTTTAATGAAAAATGAGCATAAGAACCTCCAGAATGATTGAGAAAAAAACATTGGATAACAAAAAATAATGACTATTCTTTATATCATTGTATTTTTTATTTGGCGGTTATACATTTTATAACAGCTTTTTTTTGTAGATTATCTCAGAGTGAGCAATACCTACCCTGACTGCACATCACTGGATTTCAATAGTGTTACCAGTACTAGCTTCTCCTCAGAAGCTGATTTCTGAAATATTATAAGCACTTCTCTTTCTCCATCATGTTTTTCCTACAGTATTTTAGAATGGCTATTGGTGTGTGAAGCTGCAGGAACCCCCATGGATGCCCTTATATTTGTATCTCAGCCTGACCATGTTTATGTAGTGCCTCTGTTTGCCATCCTCTCTGAAGTTGTTTATGATTTTCAGGTAGCTTCTGCCCTTCTATTGACATGTCCTTGTGGGTGTAGTATGAGTTTGCTTTAGAAAATGACAATTAAAACAAGTCATTTGCTTCTCTTATCCATGTTGATACATGGATTATGTTAGATGACTTGGCAGTCATCCATTGTGTGAGCACATGACATGAAATTAAATGTGTGCTTTTCCTGAGCTTTAGCATATTGTTCCTTGTTTTTAGGATTTGAATGAAATATTTTTTAGAGCTAAGAATCTAAAAGCATTTAAATTAATAATACAGTTGTCTACCATAACTGTCCATTTCATAGTCCCTTTAGTCATACTCTGAGTTTTCAGGTGGTGTGTAAGAGAGGAAGTCTTGCGAAAGCAGAGTCAACCGGAAGGGTAAAAGCATGGATGAACAGTCAAAAATAATACTGTACACTCCTCATCTACCGTGGCATTTCTCAGAGTCTGTTGACGGCTACTTGTATGTGAAGTATTCATATACAGTATATGGAGCATGTCAGGGTTGTTGGCTTTCTTCAGTGCTCCAGGTGATGTTCACTAAAAGGATGTCACAGGAGATTCAACTGTAGGCCTACAGTAATTGATCTTTACACCACTGCTGTACAAGGTATAACCTCCACAGACAGTTACATGTTCATTATAGTGTTTGCCAAAAACAAGCAAAATACAGACATACAGTATAGTATACCGTTTCACAAACTATGAATATGCTGCTCCTTGTGTTTTTGTTTCCAAAATGAAGCTTTGCCAATGTATTTAGCTAGTTGCCCATTGTAAATAGTTGGATGTGTAATATCTGTCCCTCCGTCTAGTTTGTGTTCTACACTGATGGTCCACTGATGAGTCATTATTATCCGTCGTTCCTCCTGAGTATTGTCCTGCTCCTGGTTTCAGTTCAGGCCTCGTCTCCAATCACAGCTTTAATATACACAGACAGCCGAGGGGCTTGTTCCGCGCGTCAGGCCAAAATGTGCCCCCGCTCCCTCACCCCTCGACAGGCTCAATTTAAGCATGGGGTTGTGTTCTCCTCCTACCTGCCCCGGGGTATTTCACATATTTGGTGTCCTATGTGCTCCTCAACTAAATGTGTATGATCTGAGTGTGATCGTAACGATGAGGAATAATGTTTGTGCTGTTATTTCACCACACAACAGAGCACACAGGCATAAACTATGTGAAACGTGTTTTGGGAAGAGGTTGTGTGTGATAAAGTTGAAAAGTGAACAAAGAATATGAAACACCTAAAAATTGACAGAAAGGGATGGATGGAAAGGGACAATATTGGAAAGATATTGGATTATAATGTTGAGATATTGAATAAATAGAATTAAGTGTAAAAAACTAAGTGTTTCTCCCCAGCACCTAGTTGGCACAGCTCTGTTACTAAATAGTGTTACATTCACAAGCCTGTCATGTTTAAAAACCATTTCTACAATCAATATTTTCATCATGTTAACCTCTGCCTCAGAGGACTGCACATCCTCGGCTTACCTCGCTGTCTCTCAGGCCAAATGGAAGATGTGTATGTAGGCCTACAGCTACTACAACCCCTCTATGCTTTCCAGAGAGAGAGTGTTATGTTCATTGTCGTTGTATCGAATGGTCTCCTTCCTCTCATTGCTGTGCCCTTGATGTGCTCACAAACCAAACACAAGCCTGCTGTGGGTCCCCAGAGACAGCCAGAGAGTAGCAGCTGCTCGCTCTTTCTCCACACCAACATGGGCAGCACACACATGGGGCAATGGGGTGGGGGGCGGCGGATGAGGGGGTACTATTTAACGCTCCGCCATGGCTAAACACTGTTGGAGAATCGGTAAACATTGATAGGCATCCTTGCACAACTGGAAATGTTTGATATGAGCTTCAGGGATTTAATTATTTATTTAATTTAGAGGGCGAAGGGTGGGGGCTTAGTTTTGCTGTGAAGGATGAAGGATGCAGTCATGGGTTTAGCATATCAAGCCGTACCCCAATGATGGAAACTAAAAAGAGGTTCTAAAAAAGTGTAGTTTTTGTGTATCACTCTCTTTTGGCTCTCTGCCTATGAGCTTTTCCATTTATGTCTAAAAAGTGGTGTGAACAAAAACTTTGGATAGGTGAAAATGTAATCAAAGTTTAAAAAATCAATTATTGAGCTATCCCTGGTTCAGTAAAGTGATTAATTCTAACCTTATAAAGAGTCTAAACAGGCTGTGGAGATCTGGCATCTAGCCCCCTCCAGCGTGCAGTAGGCTAGGCGGCACCTCTGGTATCAGGTGGCTCTGATTGACACATTGTGGGGCAAGCTTATTAATGCTAAAGGGGGCTGGAGAAAATGAGGTTCCAGTCTGGGTCACAGCCAGGCTATGTATGCCAAGCCAAGGCATTTACACATCTCAGGGATAAGGGGATGCTTCCTCATTTTGAGCATTTTATTTCCCCAATGTATGTAAGTGAAGCTGATAATACAGTGACTGTATGTTGAGTCCTGGGTAGTGAAAGGAAGGCATGACGGCCATTTATTGCTGTCTGATCAGATTGTGAAATTAATTATGCAGACAGCATCAAGCTCAATTGCAGTTAATTTCTCTCCAAATCAATTCATTGAATGCAAGCCAATTTCAAGATGTGAAAGATTTCAGAGCACTGCTCTCATAGAAACCGTCCTCTCCATACAAATTGCTTGTGTTTCCACTGCCCATCCCACACCTCATCCCATAAAGTCCCATTGAACAGTTTATCTTTTTGTAAATGGAGGATTAGCCATCAGGAGAGCATGCTTGGTTATCACATTTTCACAAGCAGCTCCTTCCTGCATTGTTGTGGTTATTTTAATTAAATCCTACTGCGGGTTGGAACGGACCTTTTTAGAGGGGATGATTAAGCCCATAATGGTGAGGTACTCCTCGTGTCTGTCTGGTGCATAGTGTGGCTGATTAACTGAGTCTGTTAATGGGGACAAGGCTCAACACTGGAAGCTAGATTTGTTCAGTGGAGGTGTTTTGTTCAATCACTAGCGCAGATCACCTCCCTTACCTGCCTGCTGGACTGGAGGTCCATTAAGACGAATAAGGCCAGTTCTGTTTGGGGTTTTATAACATGTCAGATGATCACCTTTGCCTTTGCTGTTGTTCAACCAACCTGGTTGTTTTCCACAATCTGTTAAATATAATTTTTATCAGTCACTACTTTATTGTGATACATCTGAATCAGACTGTGTGTGAGCATTTAAGGGCAGTCTGCAAATAATACAGTATTGTGGGTCATTGAAATATTATGAGAATAAAAACTGCAGTGGAGTCAACTGGTCACTGTATCACTGTATTCTAGTGTTGCTTCCCTTTGTGGAGCCAAACATACATTGATCTCCTGCTGAGTGTTGTCCTGCACCCAAGGTGCAACAGAAGTAGAAATGTCACATCAGATCAGCGGAAGTGTATCAATACGGCGCCTCATGTTCACTTCCCCTCTTTTTATCTTTTCCGGCATTCAGAGAGCCAAGGTTCCCAGGACAGCATATGTTTGATCAGCAGACCCCAGCTCCACTCATGAATAGTAATGTCCGCTCCCTGGCCATGGTCCCATATAGCTTTTAGCCAGCCTGGGACTAGGGTTTTACCCACAGGACCAGCCCCCATGCTCCGTAGGGACACTGGGAGGCCCCTGCTTCCTGCCGAGGAGGCCCGTCAACATCAAGCCCACTGTCTGCTGCATGGAGCCCCAGTCTGAGTGGGACTGGGTTGGCCAACCCCAGGCACGGTCTCCCCCTAGACACAGTTGCATGCACCCCCAGCCAGGCCATGCCTTATTTCTCACAGCACAGGATCACAGGCAGAGGTAGTGAATGACCAGTAACTCTGTGTTATTCTCATGTATAAGTACTTTATGTTGCTTACAATACATACTGATGTAGTAGTAGTTGACACAAATGACACAAATGTGACAGATATGTAGGGCACTGGGATTACCATATTGAGGTACTCAATTGAGGTTCAAACTATTTTAAATTGTTACCTTCAGGATATTGTGATCCATTTTCTAAACATGATCCATGTTTACGTCTTTACACTTGTTTTCAGCGTATTACTCTGTTCAGATAAACCATAATTGAATCAAATGTAACAGTCTGTTTAAAATGTCATTGTGTCTTTGTATCACAGCCATAATAAATGCCTCATAGCTGGGTAAGAGCTATACTGCCCTCTAGTGCTGCCTTGAAACAAATGTCTTGTCTATGCTATTTTACTGAGAGAAAGGTATTACAGTAGTAACACTTTAAAAGATCTGTAGATATATTACAGCATCTCATCCTGCCCACCACTGAAAGTTTAGCTATCTCCTTTTTTAAACCATGCTATCTCTGAACAAATGTTAGTATTGTATCCTGAAGGGTTGAGCTCAACACAACAACAACATCAGCAGTTTGCCTTGGCTCTGACGAAGGTGAGAGCCAGTTACACTTAGGCTCCACTATGCAGACTCCCTCCTACCCTCCTGCCTGGCAGGCCTGTTGCCAGGCCAGACCACAGTCGTTGCCAGGGGAATGCCCATTACTGGACAGAAGCCCTCCACCCACGCCATAGCCCTCTGCCAAGGCGCTAGCTGTCAGTGCCCAAAGTGCCAGAGTGGAATTGGGTTCAAAAAGTCAAGGAGGAGGAGTGCCTGTCCTCTTAACAACCTCAAGCGAGACTACCCATCTATGCCATCCTCCATGTTCCGTGAGAATAAAATATTTATATTTGTTTCTGTTCAGCATGAAACTGTGAATTGTAATGCAGTGATAGGTCACTCATAATAACCTTTTTTTTTACCACATTCTCTTACCAAAGAACAGTGTAAAGTAACAAATATTTAGGCGTAAGAAACCACATTTGTTTTTCTCAAAATATCTATGTCAGATAATAGCAGGGTAGACCCTATACCTCTCATTCGAAGGTGTGAAGAAGAGGTATATTTCCTACAAAACAAGCCGATGAGAGAGACATGTATTGTCAGCACATAGACCTATTGCTCAAGGTCAAGAGGATTCAATGAGAGCTTTTCATTAGAGCCAATTATTAGGTCTGACAATGCGTTGGAAACAGATCAATAGCCATGGTCAAAGGGAGGATCTTCAAATCAATCTCTCTCACTGCCAGACACCCCTTTCTCCCTTTTTGATGTTGGAAATTGATGCAACCCTTCTAGTAATCTGTATAAATATATGTATGTTTCCAGTCTGTGAAGGACTGTGTTTTTAGGGAGAAGGTTTTAGAAGAGGAGCTATTGCAGAGTGTTACCTATATTAGCATTAAAGCCAGTCCCACAGAGTGTGGCACAGCAGTATGTCCCAGGCCAGCATGACAGTGCCCTCTGGCATCATCATGGATATTATATCTCAACCCAACCCTGAGGCTGGCTGAGGGGGCCCCTCTCCCCACCCGTAGAGTTACTTGATTAATGGATTTCAACTATATTCAAAGTGGTCCTTTTATTCAAGTCTTTACAATGCAGAATATACCAAGTTATAGATTAAATGAGGTATAGATGCCTGTAGGGTAGTGTATCAGAGTGGGAGAAACAGGAAATGGATGGGCATTGCATTTAATGCAAACATTTTAGGTATGTAATCTGGGAATTTGCCCTTACCTATCTTAATGAATGGAACAATTCTCTCTCATAGGTGGGAGTAAATATGCTGATTATCATATGCATGTTGAATTCGTTCCTCGGTTCAATGCAATCATTCTCAAATGAGCCGCCACTCTTGCCAAATAGCCTGTAGAATAAAGGCAGCGAAGGGCTGCGTGCTTTTGACTGGCAATGAAGATAACACAGTATCGGTCTTCAGATTGGTAGAGGTGGATGTCTGTGCACAGGGAAATATCTGCAGACAGCCAAATCAATGGGGTTTCTTTTGACATAATCGTGTAGGCTTGCTGAAAGGCAGATCTGTGAGATGCTGCTACCTTGGGACATTGTTCTCCTGTCAGTCTCGGCAGCCTAACAATGAAATCTCTCTCTCCTCTCCTCTCCTCTCGCCTCCTCTCCTCTCTCCTCCTCTCTTCTCTGCTCCTCTCTCTTCCTCTTCTCTCCTCCTCTCCTCTCCTCTCCTCTCCTCTCCTCTCCTCTCCTCTCCTCTCCTCTCCTCTCCTCTCCTCTCCTCTCCTCTCCTCTCCTCTCCTCTCCTCTCCCCTCCTCTCTTCTCTGCTCCTCTCCTCTCTCCTCCTCTCTTCTCCTCTCCACTCTCCTCCTCTCCTCTCTCCTCCTCTCTTTTCCTTTTTCCTGAGGAGCAAATATCCTTCAGGTAAACAGCAATACATGTCACCCCCTGAAGATGTGCAATTAATATTTTATGTGTTTGTGTGTCTGTGTCTGTGTCTCTGTGTGTGTCTCTGTGTGAATGTGCGTCTGTGTGTATGTGTGTGTGTGTCTCTGTCTCTGTCTGTGTGTGTATGTGTGTGTGTGTGTGTGTGTCTCTGTCTCTGTGTGTGTGTGTGTGTGTGTGTGTGTGTGTGTGTGTGTGTGTGTGTGTGTGTGTGTGTGTGTGTGTGTGTGTGTGTGTGTGTGTGTGTGTGTGTGTGTGTGTGTGTGTGTGTGTGCATACTCAAGAAAAAGAGCTGCCATAATGGAGGCGTTGGATTGAAAGGCTTATAGCTGCAGATAAGGGAAATTAATTTTTCATCAGGAATAATATGACGCTTACAGAAGGCACAAAGCGTAGGTGAAAGCAGACGGGGGAATTTGTCAAGTGTTGTCACTCCAGGATAATACTGCTTAGCGTTTGATTGGTGTAATCAAGGGGTGTGATGTCTAAGGCTGGGGGATTAAAGTTTTCGTTGGGCTGATTGGGAACCCATTGAATGCTGCTGTTTCACAGGAATTTTGATCAGTCTGATTTTAGATATGTCTCTGGACATGTTGAAGTATTGCCAACAGATGGAATTACCAGTTTATCTTGAAGGTGTGATCTTTAATGTTGAATACAACATATGCATCTACACCTTTACATTGTATGATTTAAGATGATAAACCGCATAGAGGCTGACAAATGTCCTCTAGGGTAGTCTACTATGAAAGGAAATTATCAATCTATTCCAATTACTTTTTAGTCCAGCTTTGTTGCTAAGATGCCTGTTGCTGTAGTTTACTGTAAGCCTACTGCCCCTGCAGTGCCAGTGACCAGTCTCACCTTTGCTCCTTCTCAAATTCATTATCTTAATATCTCCCTTGATGTTTTCCAGCGGAGTCACTAACTTGTTCAGTGGTACAGTGTGGCACGGTGTGGTGTGGTGGGTGGATGCTTACATGGAGTCCTCTCTAATTTGTTTCTGCTCCAAGGGTTCTCATTAAGGATCTGTGGTGGGAGGGCTCACAGTGAGAGGAGGAGAGGCCATGCAGCTAGGGAAGGTCACAAGGACAACAGTATATTGAGATTGCTGGTTGTACGGTAGCTCTACATAGGACACCGCACATGAATGCAATGCATCCATTGCATTCTTGCGTGGCTTCCTATGTAAGGCTAGTTGTACAGATGTGTCATTAATGGCACTCTATTCCCTATATACTGTAGTTTATTACTTTTGACCAGAGCCCTATGGGTCTTGTTTAAAAGTAGTGTACATTTTTACATTACTATAAAGGGAATAGGGTGCTATTTGGGACGCAACCTAAGCGAATGATAATGATGATAAAAAATGTAGGCTAATGATAATGTGTTGCATTGCTCTTGTTGATAGAGTGCATGGTTGTCTCATTATAAATGGCATATTATTATTATTATTATTATATTATGTGCCTGTTTTGAATCTCTGTGCTTTCTGTACCTGCCTACTGTGACCACCTGAGGGCAGAAAACAACACAATCACAGGAACTGGAATGCCACACACTGGGAACCCCAGAAGGCTCTCTCCATGAGGTGAGGTGATACTGGCTTGTTCACTGTTGTCAAAACATGTGATATGAACTGAAAGTATAGCCTATCAAAACTTACAGGAGCAAATGTAATTTGAATTGTTCATCTCACCTCTCTCAATGAGTGTCTCAATAAAAAGTCATTAGAAAATGACCTACAAGAATGTGGATTTTTTTGCCGGTCTATTATCTCCCATGTATTGAAACATCACGAGACACCAGAAGGGCAAACTAAATTGGTTGGCTCAGCATACTCCAGGCTCTCACGGCAGGTCTTTGTTCAGGGGCGCGGCAGTGCAGGAGCGGGCCAGATGGGCCGTGGCCGCCTGGTGCCAAACAAACAGACGAGAGTGAGGTGAGAGCAAAGGGAGGGAGCAGCGGACATTCACCTGTCCGCCGTGTCAATTGAAGGGCTTTCTTCGTCAGCAGCTGATGTCCCACTGAAAAACCTGCTGATGTCAGTCGGACCCATTCGGGTAGGTCAAACCTGCTCTGCGCGTCACGCTGTCAGCCTGTCTTTTTACTCAAGAAGATTGATACGATCAGTGAAATTTACTGTGAAACAGGTTAACCCTTCTAATGAAGGATCTCCTGTTTGGGAATAGAAAGAGATTCCCCTGACATCTCAAACACAGTCTATTTACAGCCTCCATGAAAGCTGTGTGTTTGTGTGTGTGTATGTCAGTGTGCGTGTGTGTGTGTGTAGGTGCTATGTTGGCCTGCTCATGTAATGTATAGTGTATACAGTGCATTCGGAAAGTATTCAGACCACTTGACTTTTTCCACATTTTGTTACGTTACAGCCTTATTCTAAAATTGATTAAATTAATTTGTATCCTCATCAATCTACACACAATACCCCATAATGACAAAGCGAAAACAGGTTTTCAGACATTTTTGCAAATGTATTCAAAATAAAAAACAGAAATACATTATTTACATAAGTATTCAGACCCTTTGCTATGAGACATGAAATTGAGTTCAGGTGCATCCTGTTTCCAGTGATCATCCTTGAGATGTTTCTACAACTTGATTGGAGTCCACCTGTGGTAAATTAAATTGATTGGACATGATTTGGAAAGGCACACACCTGTCTATATATGGTCCCACAGTTGACAGTGCAAGTCAGAGCAAAAACCAAGCCATGAGGTCGAAGGAATTGTCCGCAGAGCTCAGAGACAGGATTGTGTCGAGGCACAGATCTGGGGAAGGGTACCAAAACATTTCTGCATTGAAGGTCCCCAAGAACAGCTGGCCGCCCGGCCAAACTGAGTAATCGGGGGAGAAGGGCCTTGGTCAGGTAGGTGACCAAAAATCTGACAGAGCTCCAGAGTTCCTCTGTGGAGATGGGAGAACCTTCCAGAAGGACAACCATCTATGCAGCACTCCACCAATCAGGCCTTTATGGTAGAGTGGCCAGACGGAAGCCACTCCTCAGTAAAAGGCACGACAGCCCGCTTTGAGTTTGCCAAAAGGCACCTAAAGGACTCTCAGGCCATGAGAAACAAGATTCTCTGGTCTGATGAAACCAAGATTCAACTCTTTGGCCTGAATGCCAAGCATCACGTCTGGAGGAAACCTGACACCATCCCTACGGTGAAGCATGGTGTTGGCAGCATCATGTTGTGGGGATGTTTTTCAGCGGCAGGGACTGGGAGACTAGCCAGGATCGAGGGAAAGATGAACGGAGCAAAGTACAGAGAGATCCTTGATGAAAACCTGCTCCAGAGCGCTCAGGACCTTAGACTGGGGCGAAGGTTCACCTTCCAACAGGACAATGACCCTAAGCACACAGCCAAGACAACGCAGGAGTGGCTACGGGACAAGTCTCTGAAGAATGTGAGAAACTCCCCAAATACAGGTGTGCCAAGCTTGTAGTGTCATACCCAAGAAGACTGTAATCACGGCCAAAGGTGCTTCAACAAAGTACTAAGTAAAGGGTCTGAATACTTATTGTAAATGTAATATTTCAGTTAGAATTTTTTTATACATTTGCAAAGATTTCTAAAAAACTGTTTTTGCTTTGTCATTATGGGGTATTGTGTGTAGATTGATGATGAAATTAATCCATTTTAGAATAAGGCTGTAACGTAACAAAATGTGGAAAAAGTCAAGGGGTCTAAATACTTTCGAATGCACTATATGTTATCTGTCTAGGGATTGTTTTGTACGCTAGGGGCACTTTCACATGGGGTCTCTGGTCACTGCCAAAATAAAGGAAACACCAACATACACATAGCGCCTTAATAGGGCATTGGGCCACCAAGAGCCACCAGAACAGCTTCAATGTGCCTTGGCATAGATTGTACAAGCAAGGGCGTAGGAGCCGGGGGGAACAGGGGGGACATTAGAAGCAGGTAAAATACTCCTGAGTGGCGCAGTGGTCTAAGGCACTGCATCGCAGTGCTAACTGTGCCACTAGATCCTGGTTCGAATCCAGGCTCTGTCGCAGCCGGCCGCGACCGGGAGTCTCATGGGCGGCGCACAATTGGCCCAGCGTCGTCCAGGGTAGGGGAGGGAAAGGCCGGCAGGGATGTAGCTCAGTTGATAGAGCATGGCGTTTGCAACGCCAGGGTTGTGGGTTCGATTCCCACGGGGGGCCGGTATAAAAAAAAAAAAATGTAAGTCGCTCTGGTTAAGAGCGTCTGCTAAATGACTAAAATGTAAATGTAAAATGTAAAATGGTCCCCCCCCCCCATGAAAGAAAACGTGAATCACTTCCCCCGGAATTTCCCCTGGAACGTGAGTCACTTCCCCCGGAACGTGAGTCACTTCCCCCGCCTGCACTGACTGCTTCATTCTCACTCTCGGTTGTTAATAGCTGTATGACAGTGTGTGAGTGTGAGAAAAGCACCTCCATCACTACTCACCGCACTGGGTAAAGTAATTATTGTTGGCAACAACCACCTGTATGAATGTGAATCAACTTTGATATGTTAGAACAAACGTGGCAACTATAAGCTTTCCCCTGGCTAGTAGCTAGTTAGCTTTACATTTACAGTTTAGTCATTTTTAGCTGTGTCAGGTATTTTCGAATATCCGAACGGACTTTAAGATTCGAATACTTGCAAGAGTATTCATGAAAAAAAATTATTGTAGGCCCATTTTAACAATGAAAAGGCTTTATCTCAATTAAATATAATTATCTATGTGACGTTGCTGCACACAAGGATATACCATGACATTTAAAATTCTTAATAGAATAAAACAACTAACTTTTTTATGTAGTTTTTATGACGTGTGCCCCATAAAAAGACATACCGTAAAGCCTACACACGTTTTATGGTATAATTTGTTGTTATTGTCTGCCAATAAAAGTGGCTCCATGAGTAGCAACCAGTGTTACCAACAAATATTCAGGGGAACTTGCTAGAGGCAGGTCGATTTGTTGTTAAAAGTTGCTAAATGACGTTGTGATGTCATTGCGTGATGACGTCATTACGTAATAACGTAAAACTGCGTCATTACGTAGAATACGCAATAACGTTACTCAAATTGACTGGCCATCTCGGGACAAATATGATTTGACATTTGTTAGTTTAGATTTGTTAGTTTATTATCACATATTTTTATTTGTAAAATTAATATAAACACAACACATTTTCTATGATCAGATATTTTTATTTTTAAACACAACACATTGAATTATTGAACAATTACACATGACACATTATTGAACAATTACATTTTATTTATTTTCTTATTAACAAGTAAACCTACACATTCTGAACAATTATAGTTTTAAGCAGTGTATTGGTAGTTAGTTAACACGCTACCTAACTGATCAACAATTATAGGTACAAGCTAATAACAAAGTATCTATGCTATCTTATTGAACAAGCAACAACTCAAATAATGATGTGTGCGCTAGGCATCTCTCTCCAGCTCTCTCCAGGTTGTTGTGCTGCTTGGCTGGCCTGCTGCTGCCTGTACACGAGCTGAGCGCCTGCTGCTGACATCACTCACAATGCACTTTTGCAGCCAGGCACGTGTGTTGTGACTGAGTGTGACAGAGAAAATCGTTTTTGTGTCATTTAGAGGGAAAATGCGTGCATTTTAGCGTTTGAGTCACTTTTCAAAAGTTGTAAAAAGTTCCAAATAATTGTGTAAAGGTAGCTACATTTGTTGCTAGGTGCTGTTTGATTTTTTTTTGCCAGGGTTGTCTGAAAAGTTGCTAAATCTAGCAACAACATTTCTAAATTGGCATCACTGGTAGCAACGTGAAGTGGGAGATCTCTAATCAATGGATTTACAATTATGGAATTAAGTTAGCTAAATGAGAAGGAGTAGGCTACAACGAGCAACGACAGGCAGGATGTTGTTTAATCAGAATGGAGTTGTTGTAGACAAGGACGGGGAGCGCAGTACAATAGCCTCAACTAGCCTAGCTAGCTAGCTGGCCAGCTAACATAGCTAGCTGGCTATCTTAGCTAGCTTCTTTACATTGTTTTTGATGCAGTAAAGACATGCACTGCCAGATGGGATGATAGATAACCTATGGCGTTTAGAAGTTTGTCTAACTAGCGCGAGTCAGTGGCTACCTTTTCTCTCTCTCCCTCCTGTGTCACACACACCAGACCCTGCCCATCCCCCTCCCTGCAGCAGCGTGCACCGTCTCTCCTGAGTCACGCAGGCTGCGCAGTAAGCAATTGTCCAAGTTTAAACAAAGTTACAAAAAAACACATGTATTTTGACCATACCTGGATATCCCTAAAAAATTTATGATTTTATTTGAATAGTGAAATTATTTCAAATGCTCATCCCTAGTTCTGGCTGTGTGAAAAACTGATAGTGAATGTTTTGAAGCCAAGAATACTTGCTAGCTACAGAATTACTTGCACAATCGCTGTCTTAGTCTTCATCATAGCGTCAGTAAGTTAGCAATGGATGTGCCACCAGTAAAGAAGAGAACAAAAAGAGGACATAAACGTTTTTTTCAAAGGCGTGCAAAGGATTGTAAGTAAGGTTCTTGGCAACTGCCCGCACGCCACCCCTGGCAAACTATCTGGCCAAATTTAGTGCTTTCAGCTTAGATGGCTTTAACTTCATCACTCTGATTATGGGTCTTGAAGGTATGTTCCATGTGTTAAGACTTTGTTTGGTGCTGTCCTGATCATGGCAGGAGTGTCACAGCTATGAACAGACAGACAGGCAGAGAGGGAGAGAAAGAGAGAGGCCACAAACAAACAGGTAAGATAGTGAGAAGTGCCTCTCTAAGCTCATAGAGTTCATAGACTGATGATCTGTCATAGTGTGAATCAATCTGAATGATCATATATGATCTTTCATGCCAACTTTTTTATTAAAACATTTTTTATCATTGTATGTTGATAGTTATTATTACAGTACAATAACTGTACTATACATTGAAAATATTATGTTAAGTTTCAAACCATACAGTATGTAGAGCAGCAGTAGTAACAACCTGACAGGGGAAGTGAGAAAAATACTAGGAAATTAATCTTACAGTAGCAGAGAAAGAGTATAAAATGGTTGTTTAATTGAAGATTTCCACATTAACAGTCACACTGGTATTCAGTACAGTATTACTGCTTTCACATAAGATCTACGGTATTTTGTCTGTACATTTTTTTTGCCAATGTTTATATGACCCCCTTACAAACAGGCCCATTTTTACCACATTCTTGCTTGCTTGAGAGTGTTATTTATTTTACTTTCGGTTTTGTACACCAGCTTCAAACAGCTGAAAATACAATAGTTTTGGTTATGGAAAATATATTTCACAGCAGTTTAAATGGTACAATGATTCTCTACACTATACATGCTTGTTTCTTCACATAAACTGAAATTAGGCGAACTATTACAATTTTAGCAACCAGGAATGGCGGAGCGATTTCTGCATAGTGCATCTTTAATAAATTCATTGAGAATATACACCATCAAAAAGAAATCCATTATTAATTTGTTTAGGCAGGTCCTGAGAAACATTATAACACTTGTCGTGAAAATTCTACACAGGGACACTCAAAGTCAGTCTTAAATGAATAATTATTTATTATCAGCGCCCTGGAGAGGTTCCAACCAACTCAATGCACCAAGTACACATGTCGATCAGGAGCTCTACCGGGGCAGTCCCGTTAGTTCTCTTATATACAGACAAGTTATATTTGCATGATTTAGCTTATTCATCATTCATAATTAATTCATCATTAACGTTTTCTTCATTCATGTGACCGACCAATAATGGGTCATGCATGTGACAGACCAATACTTCACAAGGCTTCTTCTCTCTAAGCTGAGACCTTGAAACTGAGATATCTTTCATTCTCAAAATAAGGGTCTGAGTGTACTGCCAAATTGCAGATACTGATAGTAAGGATTCGTTCAATCAGTCACTTGCATGAGCACAGAAATTGGTTATTAGAAAAGCACAAACATAGAAATTGTTAGGCTAGGTGGGGACTCAGGCGCAGAGACGGACACACGGACAAAGAGGGTGAATTAAGATGTTGTTTATTCAGCGTGTTTTGGCAGAGAGAAGCAGTTCAGGGTGGAGCAGCTACAGACCGGGGTAGGAGCTGAGTGGGGTGGAGAGCCAGTAGCACTGAGAGCTGGATGACGAGGATATCAGACAACAGATGAGCAGGTTGCGGCGTGGGAGTGGCAGGCAGGCAGCAGGAACAGACGGGATCTGGACGAAGGAGAGACAGGTTACAAACGTGGCAGAGACAACTATAATGCTGAGAGGGTAACAACTAAACTGAGATTGCTGTACGGAGCCAAGTTACCACAGGTGGTGTAGGAACGAACTGGCGCTGGAGAGGTGGCCAGCCCGGGTAGATAACTGCTGGTTGATTGGTGACAATGAGCTGCAGCTGGATGTAACTGAGCAGGAGAGAGAATGGCCACGCCCCCTGACCTAGATCCTCTGACTGGGCTGCACAGCGGGAGGAGACAGACACAGACAACACACACAGGGAAAAAAGGGAAAAGGAAAACAAGCGGGGACAGGAACAACAGTGCCGGACCGTAACAGTACCCCCCCCTCAACGGGCGCCACCCGGCGACCCACCCGGCTTGTCAGGGTGGTCCCTATGGAAGTCAGCCACCAGCTGCGGGTCCAGTATAAACCGCCGGGAATCCAGGACCTCTCCTCGGGACCGTATCCCTCCCAGTCCACCAGGTACTGAAGCCCTCTACCACGCCTCCGGACGTCCAGCAGTCTCCGCACCGTGTAGGCTGGATGGTCGTCACAATACGCGGTGGCGGAGGGGGATCCACAGGCGGACACAAAGGGCTGGAGGAGACCAGCTTCAGCTGGGACACGTGAAATGTAGGATGGACTCTCATGGCCTGGGGAAGCTTCAACCGAACAGCCGAAGGGTTGATGATGGAGTCGATCTCGAAAGGACCCAAATACCGGGGCGACAGCTTCACGGGAGTCAGTGCGCAGAGGGATGTTGCTGGAGGAGAGCCAGACTCGCTGACCAGGCTGGAACTGGGGAGCGACTACCCTGTGCCTGTCCGCCACTCTCTTGTTACGCTCTGCTGTCCGTAGAAGGGCCTCACGGGTGTCCACCCACACCTTGCGGCAGCGATGAAGGTTATCCTGAACTGACGGGACGGCTAACTCCCTTTCCTGAGACGGGAACAATGGCGGTTGGTACCCCAAAGCCGCCTCAAATGGTGAGAGGCCGGTGGCAGATGAGGTGAGGGAATTGTGGGCATATTCGACCCACGGGAGGTGTTTGGCCCAGGTGGACGGGTTCTGGGATGTCACACAGCGTAGAGCAGCCTCCAGGTCCTGATTGGTCCTCTCAGTCTGGCCATTGGACTGGGGATGGAAACCTGATGAGAGACTGACAGAGGCACCCAGAGCAGAACAAAACTCCTTCCATACCCGAGAAATGAACTGTGGGCCTCTATCGGACACTATGTCCACAGGTATTCCATGGGGACGGAATACATGTAGGACAAAGAGGTCGGCTGTCTCACTGGCAGACGGTAATTTTGGTAATGCAACAAAATGGGCAGATTTAGAGAATCTGTCCACGATGGTGAGTATGGTGTCATTACCTTCAGACATAGGAAGTCCAGTGACGAAGTCCAAGGCCACGTGAGACCAAGGACGACTCGGGACTGGGAGAGGCCGCAGCAGGCCCGAAGGAGCCCGGTGGGAAGCCTTATTTTGGGCACAGATGGAACAGGCCGCCACGTATTCCCGGACGTCAGCCTCGACGGATGGCCACCAAAAGTGCCTCTTCAGTAGCGACAGTGTACGGTTCATACCAGGGTGGCAGGAGAAGCGCGAGGTGTGGATCCAGTTGAGCACTTGCGGCCGCACGGCTGCGGGAACATAGAGAAGGTCGGGGGGCCATCGGCCGGTCCAGGTTCCGACTCTTGTGCCGATCGGACGAGGGACTCGATTTCCCAGTGAACAGCCGCCACCAAACAGGAAGCGGGCAGAACAGGTTCAGGATTGCTGGAGTCTTCATTGTCTGTAAACTGGCGAGAGAGAGCATCAGGCTTGACATTACGTGTGCCAGGACGATATGTTAAAATAAACTTGAACCTGCTGAAGAACAGAGCCCATCTGGCCTGACGGGAGTTTAGCCTCTTGGATGACTGGATGTAAGCCAGGTTCTTGTGGTCTGTCCAGACTATGAAGGGTTGCTCTGCTCCGTCTAGCCAGTGCCTCCACTCCTCCAACGCCAACTTGACAGCAAGCAACTCCCGGTTACCCACGTCGTAGTTCTTCTCAGCAGGGGTCAATCTCCTGGAGAAAAAGGCCACAGGATGGAGCTTCTGGTCCGTGGGGAACGTTGTGACAGGACAGCCCCCACCCCCGAATCAGAGGCGTCCACTTCCACAATAAACTGCAAACTAGTGTCTGGATGAATAAGAACAGGGGAGATGGAGAACAGTTCCTTCAGTGTACTCACGGCTGACTCGGCCTCAGGCGTCCACAGGAATGGCACCTTTGGGGAGGTGAGCTTGGTCAGGGGGGCAACCACTCGGCTGAAACCCCTGATGAAGCGGCGGTAGAAGTTGGCGAAGCCCAGGAAGCGTTGTAGCTGTTTCCGAGACGTGGGTGTGGGCCACTCCGCAACCGCTCTGATTTTGTCAGGGTCTGGTGACACTTGTCCCCGCTCGATAATAAAACCCAAAAAGGGAGACGGACTGCCGGTGGAACTCACATTTTTCTGCTTTCACATACAGTTTATTTTCCATGAGGCGTTGGAGAACCAGACGGACGTGGGAGACGTGTTCATCCTGTGACTTAGAGAATATTAGAATGTCATCCAAATAGACAAACACAAAACGGTGTAGAAAATCCCTCAACACATCGTTAACCATGGCCTGAAACACTGCTGGGGCGTTAGTGAGACCGAATGGCATGACTAGGTATTCAAAGTGTCCGAGAGGGGTATTGAACGCAGTTTTCCATTCGTCTCCCTGCCTGATCCTAACGAGGTGGTAAGCGTTACGCAGGTCGAGTTTGGTAAACACGGTGGCACCATGAAGGGGTTCAAATGCTGAGTTGATGAGAGGCAGGGGGTACGTATTTCTGACTGTGATGTTATTTAGTCCTCTGTAGTCAATGCAGGGGCGTAATGTTTTGTCCTTCTTCTCTACAAAAAAGAACCCAGCACCAGCAGCGGAAGATGAGGGACGAATGATGCCAGAGACTAGGGAGTCGCCTATGTAGGTTTCCATAGCTTCTCTCTCAGTACGGGACAGATTGAAAAGCCGACTGGACGGCAAAGGGGCTCCAGGCAGTAACTCAATAGCGCAATCGTATGGCCTATGAGGTGGTAGTGAAAGTGCTTTGGACTTACTGAATACCTCGGCCAGGTCCAGGTACTCTTTAGGGACTGAAGAGAGGTCTGGGGGTTTGACAGGGGAAGCAGGGGAACCTACAGAGGGCGGAATAGCCGACCCAAGGCAAGCAGAATGGCAGTGAGTGCTCCAACTGTGTATTTTGTGGTTTTGCCAGTCAATATGGGGGTTGTGAAGGCTAAGCCAAGGGAAATCGAGGATAAGAGGGGAGGCCGAGGAGGAGACTACTTTAAACTGGATGGTTTCTTTGTGATTGCCGGACAGCATGAGAGAAACGGGGACAGTTTGGTGGGTGATGTTGGCAAACTGATGGCCGTCTATAGCGGTTACTGTTATAGGCTTAGGCAGGGGCTTAACAGGGATCTCAGCCTGAGTGACCAGGTTAACGTCAAGGAAACTATCCTCAGCACCAGAGTCAATGAGAGCAGCTAATGGGAGAGACAGATTCCTGAACTGGACTGTAGCTGGGATAACTAGACGGGGTGCTGTGGGCATTGAGTCAGGTGTAGCACTCGCAAGTACGCCCCACTTTTACCTGCGAGCTTTGTCTTTTGGGCGAACCGGACAGTTAACCAGGAAATGAGTGCGGTCCCCACAGTACACGCACTCACCAGCCCGCATGCGCCGTTCCTTTTCGGCAGGGGACAGACGAGCACGGCCCAGCTGCATGGGCTCGTCTAGTTCCGTGGAGGGATCCGCTGAGGTGTGTGGGCGGTGTCCGAGTGGTGGTGTTGCTCGGGTTGCAGAAAGCGAGGGGGCCCCGCCTGCGGTGCGGACCCGACCGCCCCTCTCCTGTCTCCTCTCCCGTAGCCTGTTGTCTATTTGTGTAGCAAGGGAAACGAGAAAATGAAGGTTAGCAGGCTCATCACGAACAGCTAGTTCATCCTTAATCGTGTCACTCAAACCGTTAACAAACGCTCCCTGAAGAGCTTCGTCATTCCACTTGGAATCGGCTGCCAAGGTCCAAAAATCAATGGCGTATTCAGCCACGCTACCCGTGCCCTGTCGTAGCTTCAACAGTCTCTTTGTGGCGGTCCCGGCATGGTCCGGTGATCAAACACAATTTCCAATTGAGAGGAAAAATCGTCAAACGACAGGCTGGCAATCTGCTGAGTAGAACAAGCCGCTTCTGCCCAAATCAAAGCTTTGCCCCTCAGTAACCCCAGAGCGTAATGTACCTTTGAGGATTCCGTGGAGAAAGACAGGGGCTTCTGTTGGAACACCAAGCGGCACTGAAGCAGGAAACCACGGCATTTGTTCAGGTCCCCGGTGAAAGGTTCGGGTGAGGTTGTAGGGGGTTCCCGCAGGGCAGGAGCGGAAGCCGAGCCTGGAGCAACTGTAGGAGGAACAGGCGGAGGAGAAGCAGAGGGAGGAAGAGTAGTGAGTGTTACCAGGTTAGCTACCTGAGAGGTGAGCTGAGATACTTGATCCAACAACCGCTGGTTGTTATCCAATAGAGACCGGATGAGTTGGTCGTGTTGTCCCAATAACATTCCCTGTGAATGGAGGGCGCGTTGTACGCCATCACCCGTTGTTTCATGTGGCATCTCTGCTGAGTCCATGTTGGGCCAGTTCGTTCTGTTAGGCTAGGTGGGGACTCAGGCGCAGAGACGGACACACGGACAAAGAGGGTGAATTAAGATGTTGTTTATTCAGCGTGTTTTGGCAGAGAGAAGCAGTTCAGGGTGGAGCAGCTACAGACCGGGGTAGGAGCTGAGTGGGGTGGAGAGCCAGTAGCACTGAGAGCTGGATGACGAGGATATCAGACAACAGATGAGCAGGTTGCGGCGTGGGAGTGGCAGGCAGGCAGGCAGCAGGAACAGACGGGATCTGGTCGAAGGAGAGACAGGTTACAAACGTGGCAGAGACAACTATAATGCTGAGAGGGTAACAACTAAACTGAGATTGCTGTACGGAGCCAAGTTACCACAGGTGGTGTAGGAACGAACTGGCGCTGGAGAGGTGGCCAGCCCGGGTAGATAACTGCTGGTTGATTGGTGACAATGAGCTGCAGCTGGATGTAACTGAGCAGGAGAGAGAATGGTCACGCCCCCTGACCTAGATCCTCTGACTGGGCTGCACAGCGGGAGGAGACAGACACAGACAACACACACAGGGAAAAAAGGAAAAGGAAAACAAGCGGGGACAGGAACAACAGTCCCGGACCGTAACAGAAATTTCCATCACAGACTAATAAAATGTATTTTCAAAAGAATAGAATAGCTAATTTTGAGTTTAATTAGGCCTATGTTACAGGTCTGTGCAGCCATGGCTGCGCCATCCAAATTAAATCAATAATTTGTTATTTTGTTCATTAAACAGACAAGACACACCTACCCGATCACAGTCAACACACAGCCTATATTGTATAGTAAGAATATAATGGAATATAAAAATACTCCCGAGTGGCGCAGTGGTCTAAGGCACTGCATCGCTGTGCCACTAGAGATCCTGGTTCGAGTCCAGGCTCTGTCGCAGCCGGCCGCGACCGGGAGACCCATGGGCGGCGCACAATTGGTCCAGCGTCGTCCAAGGTAGGGGAGGGTTTGGCCGGCAGGGATGTGGGTTCGTTTCCCACGGGGGGCCCGTATGAATAAAAAAACAAAACATGTATTAATTCACTAACTGTAAGTCGCTCTGGATAAGAGCGTCTGCTAAATGACGTAAATGTAAAAGAATAAAATACAAATAATATTTCCCCCACACAACTTGTTTGACGGGAACGTGTGGAATCGCTGTCATATAAAAAAGTGATATTTTGAAACAGAGCCCAAGCCCCATGCTTTTTTGATCCACGTTTTTGATCTCTTTCCTACCCTCACTACGCTTTGTTAGGGAGCAGGCGTTATCTTCATCATGATACTGATAGAAAATAATAGCAATCCTATTTTCAAACGTATGTGAGTCTCGTGTTCACATTTCACAACTTCCGCAGGCTTTTGAAATTGTCTATAAGTGTTCAAGCAAAATAATAGACCTACACTTGATTTAGGCTACATTATTGCATGCTAAATGTTTCTGATCAGTGATAGATGAGCAAACAAATAAATGAGCTATAGGAGTTATAGGCCTATTGATTTATCAAGACGAGTCCCCACGCTGGTCTCAAAGCAGCGCGATGGCGCTGTCCCAATCAAAACAGTGCTGAAATTATAATCTTGTTGACCACACATGGGTAGGCTATTGCTTAAAATGTATTACAAGGATTGGATGACTTTGGGAATTTCAGGAAGCAACAATTTGATACATGCCTTCAATTGCATTAGCAAGTGTCTGGAACTCTATTGGAGGGATGCCACACCATTCTTCCGCAAGAAATTACATAATTTGGTGTTTTGTTGATGGTGGTGGAAAACGCTGTCTCAGGCGCCGCTCCAGAATCTCTCATAAGTGTCCAATTGGGGCGAGATCTAGTGATGGACACACGCATGCGCACACACACACACACACACACACACACACACACACACACACACACACACACACACACACACACACACACACACACACACACACACACACACACACACACACACACACTTACTTTAAAGCCCCTATGCTCCTTTGAGACCCCTCTTTCAAAGTCACTGAGATCTCTTCTTCTAGCCATGGGGTAGCCAAAATAATGGGCATCTGGGCATTTTTATACATGACTCTAAGCATGATGGGATATTAATTGCTTAATTTACTCAGGAACCACACCTTTGTGGAGGCACCTGCTTTCAATATACTTTGTACCCTCATTTACTCAAGTGTTTCCTTTATTTTTTAAGTTACCTGTATATAGGTACACAGCCTACTGAGCACACCACGCCATTTCAATGTGGATAGTGTAATATTTGGTTGAGATGTTGATCAATGAGAATACAACCTATATTCACCCATTCAAAAAGACAGCCAAAAGTTAGATGAATTCCCAATGTGTTATCACTATGCTTTCAACCATCTAAAAGTACAACCAAATTCCAATGGAAAAGCAATGTCTGGTTTTTGGTTTAATTGTCACCTAAATGTCACTTTCAAGCATTTAAAAGCACAACAAAGTTCAAATAGGAATACAATGTCAGATATTTTGTTTATTTATACAACAACTTAATGTGTTATCACTGTGTTTCATCTGATAGCACAACCAAATTACCTGGATTGCAGTTGAGATTATTACAGTAATTGTGAAGATCTCTACAGACCTGCAATTTTGCATGCAATCTTGAACATGCACACTTTCTATGATTACATAAGAAGACAATTATAGTTATGGTAACCTCAAAATGTGGCCATGGATGTCTTACTAATTTTAAGGTTGAATAAATACTGTTACATTAGTTTGTAACTTAAGGCTATTTACTCTATTACATATTTTTTTATTGAATTGTGTTTAGTTGACAATGCAACTACATATCAACATTTAAAGGAGATGTATCTACTGCCTGGGTAGTTCAATTTGAGCTAATGGTTTAATCCTATTCTTTAACTTTTATTTTTGGTTGTTGGAGACGTGAATCCAACATATAATTTGTTAACTTGTCGACAAGTTCATAGGCTATTCACTGTATTGCAGAGCACGGCGCTTGTAACGCCAAGGTAGTGGGTTCGATCCCCGGGACCACCCATACACAAAAAAAAAAAAAAATGTATGCACGCATGACTGTAAGTCGCTTTAGATAAAAGCGTCTGCTAAATGGCATATTAAAAATTAAAAATACTGAATTTTGTTTGGTTGTCAACGCAACCAAATATCAACATTTAAGGAGATGTATCTTCTGCTTGGATAGTTTCATCTGTGCCACTGATTAATGTCTTATTCACATTACATCTGAGCAGTCCGTTGCATTGCGCCGGATGTCATTCATTTTAATGGGCATCGCAGTGCCCCCTTGATGTTGAAGGCTCCATTGCGAAAAGGATGCCACATACTTTACATTTTTCCAAACTGTGTCATCTTCAGGCAGCCAAAGGCTGTGAATAGAACAGGATGTAACCAAACCCCAGAACAAGATGAAAATATGTGGTTTTATGGCATAGCTAGCTAGTTGTAAACAATTACCCATTCCTATGAGTACTATTTTAATAGTAATGTTAAATAATATACATTGGCTGTTAAGCCAATGATAGCATATCTGTTGCCTCCCATTTTAGTTTGTTGTGATGGTAATGATTGTTTTTTATGCTAATTATTAGGTGGAGGTTGCTAACTACAGTATCTTCATCCTAGCATAGCTTTTAGCTAGCTTCCTGCTCCGTAAGCTAGCTTTACTTGCTAGAAAGTTAGAGAAACAAGTTGAGGAAAAAGTAACTAAACAAAACATGTTTTTATTATCACCTGAAACAATATGTTTCTCCTGTCTTGAATGAAAAGTTCAGCGCTGACCAGCTGGCAAGTGTCTCCACTGATATTATCAACCTCTCCCTGGCCCAGACTGTAATCCCTACATGTTTCAAGCAGACCACCATAGTCCCTGTGCCCAAGAACGCCAAGGTAACCTGTCTAAATGACTATCGCCCCGTAGCACTCACATCTGTAGCCATGACATGTTTTGAAAGGCTGGTCATGGCTCACATTAACACCATCATCCCAGACACACTGGACCCACTCCAATTCACATACCGCCCCAACAGATCCACAGATGATGCAATCTCTATTGCACTCCACACTGCCCTTTCCCACCTGGACAAAAGGAACACCTATGTGAGAATGCTGTTCATTGACTACAGTTCAGCGTTCAACACCATAGTGCCCTCCAAGCTCATCACTTAGCTAAGGACCCTGGGTCTGAACACGTCCCTCTGCAACTGGATCCTAGACTTCCTGACGGGCCGCCCCCAAGTGATGAGGGTAGCCAACAACACATCCGCCACGCTGACCCTCAACACAGGGGCCACTCAGGGGTGCGTGCTTAGTCCCCCACATGACTGTGTGGCTCCTGAACAGTGTCTACCCCCAAGCCAAAAGACTGCTGAACAGTTAATCAAATGGCATTGTGTTACTATTTCCTTTTATTTATTTGTATATATTTTTTGTCTTACTTTTTAACTCTGCATTGTTGGGAAAGGGCTCGAAGGTAAGCATTTCACTGTAAAGTCTACACCTGTTGTATTCGCTGCATGTGACAAATAAAACTTGATTTTTATAGGTCATATTTTGCAATATCCCAAAATAAAAGCGATCTCTGATGAGAGACTACCCACTTGGCACAAACTCGTTGAATCAATCAACGTTGTTTCAAAGTAATTTGTCACATATTGTGATGTGAAAAAAGTAATTAGTTGTTTTGAGGGTGGAGTTTCAACCACAGGGTTATGTCATCATTGTAACCAATTTTCAACAAAGACAAACCTTGTATAAAATATGTTGAATTTGCACCTTTGAAACAATGTCAGATCTTCAACTTTATATCCACTAAAAGAGAAAAGAACAATAGGCTGGGCAGCACCTCCTACTGGAGAATTGATCTCTCTACAGCTATTCATTTGGTCTCCCATCCGCAGTTTTAACCAAGCCCAGCTTTGATATTTGTCACTGACTACTATCAATGTGCTATCGTGAGAACGATTATTGAGAGATTTCTTAATAACTAAATATATTCACTGTTGCTATTGAAGTCATTCCAAATGGTTGGTTTAACAGAGCAAATGAAATGTAACCATACTTTATACACTGAGTGCACAAAACATTAGGAACACTTTACATGACATAGACTGACCAGGTGAATCCAGGTGAAAGCTATGATCCCTTATTGATGTCACCTGTTAAATCCACTTAAATCAGTGTAGATGATGGGGAGAAGACAGGTTGAAGAATAATGTTTAATGCTTGAGACAATTGAGACATGGATTGTGTATGTGTGCCATTCAGAGGGTGAATGGGCAAGACAAAATATTTAAGTGCCTTTAAATGGGGTATGGTAGTAGGTGCCAGGCGCACTGGTTTGAGTGTGTCAAGAACTGCAATGTGGCTGGGTTTTTCATGCTCAACAGTTTCCCGTGTGTATCAAGAATGGTCCACCACCCAAAGGACATCGAGCCAACTTAACACAACTGTGGAAGCATTGGAATCAATATGGGCCAGCATCCCTGTGGAACGCTTTTGACACCTTGTAGAGTCCATGCCCCGATGAATTGAGGCTGATCTGAGGGCAAAAGGGGGTGCAACTCAATATTAGGAAGGTGTTCCTAATGTTTTGTACACTGTGTAAGTCATATATCATCAATAATACTATTTATGCCTATATAGCATGTCATCAACAGCTTTTGTTTTTATTCAACCTAGGGTTAAACAAAAAATAGACAATACATATAGTCCTAGAGTTTCAAGCTTTGGTTGATTTCAAATGTAATCTTCAAGTTAATCATTTATATGTTGAATTCACTTCTCCATCTCAACCAAAAACCTAAGTTATTAAAGAATAGGACTAAATCAAAACAAACTTTATTTAAAGCGCATTTAAAGTTTGATTCGATTAGATTTAGTCTTATTCTTTAACTTAAGATTTTTGATTGAGATGGAGACATGAATCCAAAATATAAATTATGAACTTGTAGATTACATTTTGAAATCAACCAAAGCTTGAAACCCGAGGCCTATATGTATTGTCTATTTTTTGTTTAACCCTAGGTTGAATAAAAACAAAAGCTGTTGATGACATGCTATATAGGCATAAATAGTATTATTGATGATATATGACTTACACAGTGTACAAAACATTAGGAACACCTTCCTAATATTGAGTTGCACCCCCTTTTGCCCTCAGATCAGCCTCAATTCATCGGGGCATGGACTCTACAAGGTGTCAAAAGCGTTCCACAGGGATGCTGGAGAAGTGGAGATCTCTCAACAATAAATCTCACAGGTGAGAGGAGAGAGCATATGGTTCTTGTTATATGCAAAGTTGCTTTATGTTACTTGTCTTTTATATCTTCAGTAAAGATTTACGTCTGGAAAGCCAATTCTATGTGGATGCGTCATGAATTGCTCTCATCCTGTGCCAGTGGAGTTTCATAGGGAATTGCCTCTACATGAGCCAAAGGGGCCTTCCATCATGCCACAAGGAACTTCACGTCACTAGACTAGTATATCATAAATATCTCAAAATAGAATGGCTCCTGAATAGAGCAGGTGGACAGGTGGTGAAAAAATGCAGCTATTTTTATGTAATGCTTGCTTTTGATGAGATAATAGGCCTACATTCAGGTCATTTATTTTTCAGTGACAATGCCCAATGCCCTCATGTAAGGTGGCACACTTACATGTAGGTGTCAATTACAAAGACTCCAACATTTCTCCCTGGACGAGTTTATGTTTAGTGCATAGCACCACCTTGTGGGCAAGGCTACATGATACTGAATGAAACAGAAAATACTTGTAAATGGTTCACATTCTGAACAGAAAAATGGTTTTATGAAAAATTACACATTTCTGCAAATATGATATATTTGTATTTTCTGGCATAATACCTTTGCTCAGTCATCCACTGAAGGCATTTGAAGGCATTCAGATTCTTTCTAATCTGTCAAACTCTGGACCCAAGAGAGGATTAAGGTGACGCTTGTTTTCTCAGTTCCCGGAATAGCAACTTTCTACTCTGAAAAGGCCATTGCCCTGCTAAAAAATCTATGCTTTAATCTATAAAAGGACAACTATAGTGACTGTAATGACTTTAAAAGTTGTTTGAATTTATTTTGTTTTGTCACAGTCACAGTAACATACAGTGCATTCGGAAAGTATTCAGACCCCTTGACTTTTTCCACATTTTGTTTCGTTACAGCCTTATTCTGAAATTGATTAAGTTACATTTTTTCTCATCAATCTACACACAATACCCCATAATGACAAAGTGAAAACAGGTTTTTATAAATGTTTGCAAATGTATAAAAAATGTAAAACAGAAATACGTTATTTACATAAGTATTTAGACCTTTTGCGATGAGACTTGGAATTGAGCTCAGGTGCATCCTGTTACCATTGATCATCCTTGAGATGTTTCTACAACTTGATTGGAGTCCACCTGTGGTCAATTCAATTGATTGGACATGATTTGGAAAGGCACACACCTGTCTATATAAGGTCCCACAGTTGACAGTGCATGTCAGAGCAAAAACCAAGCCATGAGGTTGATGGAATTGTCCGTCGAGCTCAGAGACAGGATTGTGTTCAGGCACAGATCTGGGGAAGGGTACCACAAAAGTTCTGCAGCATTGAAGGTCCCCAAGAACACAGTGGCCTCCATCATTCTTAAATGGAAGAAGTTTGGAACCACCAAAACTCTTCCTAGAGCTTGCCGCCTGGCCAAACTGAGCAATCGGGGGAGAAGGGCCTTGGTCAGGGAGGTGACCAAGAACCCAATGGTCACTCTGACAGAGCTCCAGAGTTCCTCTGTGGAGATGTGAGAACCTTCCAGAAGGACAACCATCTTTGCAGCACTCCACCAATCAGGCCTTTATGGTACAGTGGCCATACAGAAGCCACTCCTCAGTAAAAGGCACATCACAGCCCGCTTGGAGTTTGCCAAAAGTCACCTAAAGACTCTCAGGCCATGAGAAACAAGATTCTCTGGTCTGATGAAACCAAGATTGAACTCTTTGGCCTGAATGCCAAGCGTCACGTCTAGAGGAAACCAGGCTCCATCCCTACGGTGATGCATGGTGTTGGCAGCATCATGCTGTGGGGATGTTTTTCAGCGGCAGGGACTGGGAGACTAGTCAGGATCGAGGGAAAGATGAACAGAGCAAAGTATAGAGAGATCCTTGATGAAAACCTGCTCCAGAGCGCTCAGGACCTCAGACTGGGGCGAAGGTTCACCTTCCAACAGAACAACGACCCTAAGCACACAGCCAAGACAAAGCAGGAGTGGCTTCGGGACAAGTCTCTGAATGTCCTTGAGTGGCCCAGCAAGATCCCAGACTTGAACCCGATCGAACATCTCTGGAGAGACCTGAAAATAGCTGTGCAGCAACGCTCCCCATCCAACCTGACAGAGCTTGAGAGGATCTACAGAGAAGAATGTGAGAAACTCCCCAAATACAGGTGTGCCAAGCTTGTAGCGTCATACCCAAGAAGGCTCGAGGCTGTAATCGCTGCCAAAGGTGCTTCAACAAAGTACTGAGTAAAGGGTCTGAATACTTATGTAAATATAATATTTCCGTTTTTAAAAGGAAAACTGTTTTTGCTTTGTCATTATGGGGTATTGTGTGTAGATTGATGAGGGAATAAAACAATTTAATCAATTTTAGAATAAGGCTGTAACGTAACAAAATGTGGAAAAAGTCAAGGGGTCGGAACACTTTCCGAATGCACTGTAAATCAGGATGATCTTGAATAATGATACAGTGTATAGTTATGTGTAGCATATTTGACAAGTCTTTATTGAGATGATAAAAATGGATTATCAAGCAAATTCAGTTTTTAGTGATTTCTGTCAGTTAAGGAAATGAGTTTGCCCCTGTTTTTGTAAAGCATGTTGGAGGTGGGGGTTGATGAGAATAGACTGAGCAGTTATTGATTAAGTTGTGTGATTCAGTTCTTGACATGACATCTGTTTGACCAACTGCCAAGTGTGTCAAAGGGGAGCAGTGTTATTGTGAGTAGCCTAAATTACCATGATTGCTTAGGGAATGTAACCTAGGCTAGCACTAGGGGGTTGAAGAAAATAGTAAACCTCTTAATTGAAGAAAATAGTCAACATCTTAAGGTTGGGCTAAGGGCTCTCTGATGCATTCTCTCAGTCATTCATTGCCTTTATTCACTCAGTATTTGAGAGCCATTTTGAAAGATCAATAAAATAACAGAATAGGATTGACTAAATGTAAAATATAACCAGTATCAGAAGGCCTACTCTTATATAGAACAGGTGCTTACTTGCAGGGTCAAAGTGGTAGCTTTGATCAGATCAGATGATATAGGTGGTTCATGGCCACCAGAGGCTCCAGTTGCTCCATGGTTTGATTTAGAAGAAGCAGTCACAGACATATTTCTGGTAGTGCCCAATTCTGAGTGGACAGAAGTTGAGATGTATATAGAAATATTGAATTCTAAACAATGCTTCATCTGAAAGGTATTTGGCAAAATAAGCCTAATGTAGGCTATTATATCAAAGACTTACAAAGTTTGTTGCACTTTCTGAATTAGTCTAATCGTTTTCAGTAGTCTATAGCATTTATGGATTGACAACCATAAAGGCACTTCTTTCATATGATAACTAATTTCACTGTTTCTGAACCATGTCCATTTTAGAAAACGAAATGTGAGAATGTAGGCTATTTGTTCAGGCTGACATGCAGGCTACATGTTTCAGTGTATAAAAACATAATTTATTGAGGCAACACTATGTTCATCCAAGAAAATATAACAGTCAGTTCACATTTGCACATAACAATCATAAACAGTTTTTTCTCAAATGATTAGAAATAAATTCTTCACAGATTGTTCACACTATCCTAGACGACTAATTTCGAATGGTTCATGATAGGAGGAATACATCATAGAATAAATAAGAATATAAATGTATGGGTCCAGTGCACAAAGGTATTTTCATCTTTAAGAGCATTCATTTGTGTCTTTGAATTTGACAAATAAAAACGACTCGTCTCAGCTTTGCGACATTCCAAGAGGATGAAAGGAGTTTCTGTCCAGCAGCAATGTCCCTATGTGGTATAGAATGTCTGAGTACCAGTGTATTCCATCTCTCTGACGTATGTCCTCGCGCTTTTTGACTAGACCTGTTAAAGACATCAACGCGTGCCCCAACCTGACTGGCGCAAAGGCCCAGTGCGCCCATTTGTGGTCCTCGATTACCGCGTAACAGCTCGCCAAAACATGGTCAACTATGATGGTTCCTTGTGAGGTTACTGGGGCATAAGATCCCTCGTATTCCTCCACGTAAATCCTTTCCACAGTGACTGCCTTCAGGTGGTCTAGGGCCTCGTCCACCACAAACACCTGTTGCCCAGGTTTTACATTACTGGCAAACACTGCAGTCATATCGTCATCCGTAACGTTATTGGTGATGAAGACAAGGTGAGCCGGCGTCAGTCTTAACTTTCGGTTGGGCTTCTCAGTTTCAAAAACATAAAATTCTCGTCTTGACACTGGATCTCGGTCCAAAAACATGAGGAAATCGCTGGACACAATATGTCCTTCTTTGTCTGCTGCTAACACCTTGTCGCCCACCTCCAGTTCTTTTACCAGCTTGCTTCGACCATCCTCGAGGAGAACTGAGGCGGATCCAGGGAAGCAGCCACCCGACTTTGCAGCAACTGAATTTTCTTGAGAAAAGCAGACAATAAAGAGTTAATAAAGAATTAGGACCAAGTCACT
This sequence comes from Coregonus clupeaformis, assembly GCF_020615455.1. NCBI lineage: Eukaryota > Metazoa > Chordata > Actinopteri > Salmoniformes > Salmonidae > Coregonus > Coregonus clupeaformis. The sequence continues at coordinate 17,333,711 of NC_059212.1, forward strand.
ATTGCCATACAATTCTAAAAGTTAACTGAAAGACCTGGACAAATATAGGGCCTACTACTCTAACAAATGGGGTAGGAGAGTTGACATTGCAACATGGGTCACAGGCATTGTCTTATAACTGTGTAATAACAAGGGACGGCAATAGGCCTATCGAACAAACCCTATCAAATAAATGGTTTTCTTGACATAGCAGCGTGCGTAATAAACAGTTCATGAACGGTTGAGGAAGTCTATTTATTTTTTATTTTTTTTACATTTGACATTTACATACAACTATATTATTATTATTATTATTATTATTATTAATAATTGTTCGTTCGTTGTGTTTACCTGCTTTCACAGAACAATGAATATGGGCTTTGGATTCATAATTGACCCAGTCGAATCCTGCCTCCACCGCGAGCCTGGATAGCATTCCATATTTGCTCTTATCTCTGTCAGAGGTGGTGATATCCACAGCCCTTCCTTCATAGTGTAAAGAGTCTTCGAAATGGTGTCCATCCTCGTCCCAGCCTTCTGTCACGCGCAGCTTCACTCCCGGCCACTGATTCATGACTGAAATAGCCAAAGAGTTCAGTTTGTCCTTACATCTCTGAAAAGGAGAAATAGATAATTGAGATGTCAGGAAACACAAGGGGTTAAATAGGGGGGTTACACACACACACACACACACACACACACACACACACACACACACACACACACACACACACACACGCACACGCACACGCACACGCACACGCACACACACACACACACACACACACACACACACACACACACACACACACACACACACACACACAAACACAAACACACACATTCATACATACATACATACATACATACATACATACATACATACACACACAGTATATGTATATAGCATGCACAACTAAAGACAGGGGCAAGACAGAGCTTTATTGATTGTATATTGACGCATCTGTTCCAATATATTTTTTTATTAATGTACATTTTTCAATTTGAAAAGAAACGAATAAACATTTTAGAAATGTTATAGATGGTTATGGCTTATCGAGTGACGCTTCGAATCTAAATTAATTCATTATCAGTAGTCTATCTCTCTCTCCCTCTCTCGCTCTCTGCGCGGGGGAGTAGTCTATAATACAAGTTTATCGTAGCCTAACATTAACTGTCTAGAACCAGCCCCTTTAATAAGTGGCAGCAGTCGTGCATCCATAACGACATGTCTTAATTTTCATGCTCCGATAAGCCCAACTGGAGACATAGGGTAGAACTGTCCATAGACAAAAATAGTCCGATATGGTGCACAGTTTGTTTGAAATGGTTTCAAATCTATATTATACGTAGATATGCATAGTAACCATAAAGGTAATTCATAAATATTTAACAACTGTCACTTCAAATTGAGCTGTCATTCATTGTTCTCGTGCCAAATGATCATTCAGGACCCACAAGATACATCTTCATGCGCTTTCTCACTATAGCCTACCTGTGTCATAAGTCTGTCAGCATTAGTGTTTTCCTCATCTTTGAAAATAATGTCAGGATTGTAGTTTGGTGTCAGGTCTTTAAATCTTTCAGAGTTCCTTGTGATCTTCCCTTCGTATTTGCCACTGGCCCCAAGGGTCTTCTCCGCCACGTTGGGAATGAACTGCTTGTAAGCCAAAGGCTTCAGTTTTTTCGGATGTCTTTGTTTTCCATATCCCTTGCCTGGACCACAGGCCAACCCAGCGGATGCTAGAAACAGACAGATGAAGCCCACGAGCGCAATTCTTATCAGTATAAGCATCACGTCCATTGGATTAATTGTATTGAGGTCCCTGTTGTGTAGGCTGGCTATATCCTCTCGCTTATCTCGCAGTCTCTCACACTCTACCCTGTATCAGTGTCCTCGTTTCTCTCTCTCTACTCTAGGAGGCTATCAAACGACCGCTACCGAAGCAGGTGTCGTAATGACAGTTTGATGTCGCTGCCCTCAGAGCACATTGGAGCTGTGTTACTGCTGCTGCTTCAGAAAACCAGTCCAGACGCATATGAATGGGTTTGCTCCATTCTGTTATATACTAGTGCTCTATATAAATGATAGCTCATCAATGTATGTGAAATAAAGAACGTGATTGGCTCCACTTGACAAACCGTTTTTGCTCCATGCTATTCAAATAGCAGGTTTGACAGTGTCAATAGGTCACTTATTAACAGTAATTCCTAAAACTTTTACTTACTTTCTTTTTGAGAAATGTATATTTCAATAGTGCATTTTTCAGTAATCATAAGAAGTGGTATGCAGTCTAATCAAAGAAAAAATATGTTTTAGTGCTGGTCTGGAATAAATGTCTGCATACCCTTTAGCTCTCCAGGACCAAGGTTGATGACCACACCATTTAAAACACATGAATTGTAGACATAATGGTCTGGATAGTAATTTCTATGCAGGTTAGTTGCACCAAGATGGTATGCAGGTCACAATATATTAAACTAAGGAGGGTGTGAAGTGAGGGAGACAGTAAGAGGATGCGTCCCAAAAGGCACCCTATTCCCTATATAGTGCACTACTTTTGACCACATAGCCCTGGTCAAAAGTAGTGCATTATATATGGAATAGGGTGCCATTTGGGACGTAGACAGAATGTTCCTCAACGTGGATTAACATGTAGGAGAGTTGTCAGAGAGAGAGTTTATTTCTCTGCTGCTGGACTACTGTGCCTATGACCACCAGTCTTCTCATGGCAAGCATCTGTAGCCTAGGGCCAGCTGAACTTTATGGGTCAGCAACTGCCCTTCCACCAATGATATCTGCTAATTGCAGTGTGACAGTAGAATAAGTGAATGTGATTTCTATGATCAGCTCTATGTGGTTGACATTTTAGAAGTGTTCTTGCCCCCAAGTTGTAGTGTGTACAATAATAAGCCCCACATACATTTCTCATCTGTCGTGGATTTGTTGAACAGTATAGTTTTTGCCCCTTGTCCCATTGCTGACGTTGCTTGGTTGTGGTTTGCATTGGTTGCTGAAAAATGGCATGAAAGTGAGCAAAAACTCACCCACTTGTCACATTACAGAGCAAGACCCTCACAGGAACTGCGCTCAATATACAGACATGTGTTCATGACTAGTACAAAATGTGGTTTAGCAGTGCAAATCAGGAAATGGCCACAAGGTGAATACAGTAGGCTGCATGTTAATGCCATAGAGTTGTACAGGTAGGCCTACTTTTATTAATAAAAAAACTATCCAATAGCAGCGAGGCATTGCATTACCGAAACACACAATATATAACAAGCTGTAATATCTCAGTATCTCTCAATTACATGGTGTTTATGTTTTATTCAAGTGGCAAGGACATAATTTGAGGCAATTAAGAGGCAGAACTCAGGAATGAATTGTTAAAATGTTCGGATTAGAATTAACATTGAGATCCTAATCCTGATCCTCAAACTATGTTAAGAGTCTTAGAAGGACTCAAAATACTCAAACCGTAATATTTTCAAATGGGGACACTCTTTGGTATACTGGTGGTGGTACATAAAAACACATGGGACAAAGGTTAAAGAAAATAAATGTAAGAATTGAGTGCAAGGATGTCAAGCATTCTAGGTTGGATTCTGCCTATGGAATCAATAGAATGGTTGGAAACATTTCCCTTATAATATGACATCCTACAGACACATACAGTTTCTTGGTCATTCGAACAAAAAAAACCTACCAAGTCTACCTTGTAATAGGCTTTTAGCATGAGGTAAGTCATACTGCATTCTTGTCGCCACTGTTGGCACTCTTAAAAAACAGATGACATCAATCTCGATTAAAGATTGATAAATAAACAAAAGAGATAGTCCAATTTGCAGATCGAATATTTACTGAGTAAGTGTGTGATTGAAAGACTCTGTTTGCTGCAGAGCCAGACTTCACCTCAAATCCAAGTGTACCTCAGGAGGACACAGAATTCAGTCAACCCACCAATTAAGTTTAGCTTCATATGACAAAACAGAATATTACAGACACAAGAAAAGATACACTGAGTGTACAAAACATGAAAAACACCTTCCTAATATTGCGTCGCAATCCCTTTTGCCCTCAGAACTGCCTCAATTTGTCGGAGCATGGACTCTACACGGTGTCGAAAGCGTTCCACAGGGATGCTGGCCCATGTTGACTCCAATGCTTCCCATAGTTGTGTCAAATTGGCTGGATGTCCTTTGGGTGGTGGACCATTCTTGATACACACAGGAAACTGTTGAGCATGAAAAACCCTACAGCGTTGCAGTTCTTGACACAAACCAGTGTGCCTGGCACCTACTACCATACCCTGTTCAAAGGCACTTCAATCTTTTGTCTTGCCCATTTACCGTCTGAATGGCACACATACACAATCCATGTCACAATTGTCTCAAGGCTTAAAAATACTTATTTGACCTGCCTCCTCCCCTTCATCTACATTGATTGAAGTGGATTTAACAAGTGACATCAATAAGGGATCATAGCTTTCACCTGGATTCACCTGGTAAGTTTATGTCATGGAGAGAGCAGGTGTTCATAATGTTTTGTACACTCAGTGTAATCCCTTATGTACATTGCTCTAAAGACTGGATTACATTTTCAATGTAACCATGGGCCTAAAAATTGAAATATGAAAGACTGTGATTGACATACTGTAGGTCTACTACAGTAGATTGGTCTGTACTGTAGTTGGTTTGTTGGCAGAAGAGACATACAAGACCCACATAGATGTGGGTTCTCCAAAGCTGCTCCAACTGGGTAAAAATACAATTTAGGAACAGACTACAACCCAAATGGAACTACTACAGATGTCGGATCTTAATTTGAGCCAGTTTGCTACAGCAGGAAAATAATCCTGCAGCAACAGGACATTTGAATTATTATGTGGATTATAATTCATGGACATTTTTGTAGGGTTGATGCATTTTTCGTATGGGAAAATCAAGTCTGAAATTTCAAAGTGGAAATTACAACTTCAGAAGCCTTTGCAACCCTCAAATACACTACTACGTTGCAGGAAAATTCTCCTGCAACAGGGTGATCAAATTAAGATCCTACATCTGTACATAATTGTCCAGTCCTTTGAATAGCATCGAAGCAGAATATCTGTATATGCAGTGCTCCTTTCCATTGATGCTGGTCACATGTATCCATCATGGACCAGAATGAAAATGAACACCTCCAGTTTAACAGAATGAGTGCACACCATGCAACACCACAGACAGAACAATGATGTTCAACAGCCACAACAATCTGTGAAATTACAAAAGTATCCTTAAAATTTCCTGGCAATTTATCAGCGATCAACTGATCATGTTTTGAAACTACTTCATCCTTTCTTTTAGTTAAGGGTAGAATTCCACAGTGTCTGTAACCCTTATTAGCAGGTCAAAAATGTTAAGCTGTTTCCATGTTGTTTTTTCCTTCCTTCAGCATAATCCTGTATCCAAATGAAAGTGCAAGTGCTTGAATATGTTCAATAACCAAAATACATTATTCTGCATTGGTAGATTGACACTAGCATCTCCAGCCTCGAACATCTAATTAACCATTTCTCCATATCTAGTTGACTATTATCTCTAATTTTCACGTAAGTGCTAAATTGCCCACAGGGAGACAGAAAGGTTAAGCTGCTGCAAACATGTAGAGCCTTTTTGCTAGGCAATAAAAAAGGCTTAGAGACCATTTGTGTCAACTGGAAATCCCAGACGTTCTTTTCAATTAGCAGAACAACATGTGAGTGAATGGTCTTCCTGAGGTCAGTCTACATATGTCCTGTCCTGGGGGAGTCCTAAAGGGCACCTTATTCCCTAGCAGTGCACTATAAAGGGAATGGGGTGCCATTTGGTATGTAACCGGGTCACATGTGATGTCTGTGGTGGCTCTTGGTGGAAAAACATCCTTCTCTTGTCCATTATTTTACAATCTCATTACTTAGCAGGATAATAAGAATTGTTCCAAATTTATGGTAAACTCTTTGAGTGACACACCATTGTGTTTTTTTTTTAGGCCTTATTGACTTACAGGTAGGTAATTTGGACATTTCTTTGTACGGTGGTATTTGTAAAGAGATCCTTCTCACTCAGGTCTCAACCCACTGGGCACAGACGTCAATTCAACATCTATTCCACGTTGGTTCAACTTGATTTCATTGAAATGACGTGGAAACAATGTTGATTTCAACCAGTGTGTGCCCAGTGGGAATAGTCATTAGTTGTTCTGGATGCATATCAACTGCTTCTATATCCTCTCCGGCTATTCCTTTCTCATTTCATCCTCATGTTGTCCTTTTCCGAGCAAATGAATCTTCAGAACCATTCATCCAAGCCAACTGCAATTAAGAGAGGAGACACTGAAGTACTATTTTCATCAATCAGAACTTGGGTCTGTGGTTAGATCGAACAGTCTATTGCTATAGCAACCACACTTTGCCATGGAGGAAAGTGGCAGGCAATTCCGCAAGGTGAAGGAAAAGACCATTGTGATGTGGGTAGGATAGACAGAATCAATAAGGCAAAGGATAATGAAGATTAACTGTGACTTCAGCCTTCCTCTGAAAGATGTCTTGCACCTGAACCACAGATAAGGCAAATAGAAAGTGTATGTTCAGTTGGCCTATAGTCTAGGTCAGTGGTTCCCAACAAGGGGTGCTAGGACCCCTTGGGGTACTTGGCCTATCCATAGGGGGTACTTGAGAAGACTCATGAGACCATAGACCTACTGGTAAAATGTACATGAGGGGGTACTTCAAGGGTACTCCAGGAAGAGCAACATTTAGTTGGTGGTAGAGTAACCGAAAAGGTTGGGAACCACTGGTCTGGGAAGAGCCTCTAAAAAACAACTAATCCCTTTGAAAACGGCCTATGTGGCATCGATACGAGTCAGAACCATTTATTTTAGTGTCAAAATTGACACAAAGTAGTCAAAGTGTGATGTCAAAGTGGGACAAAAATTCTAACATAACAAAATGAAAATAAAACACTAATATATCTTGATTAGAGTCAATACATGTTAGAATCAGCTTTGGCACCGATTACAGCTGTGAGTCTCTAAGAGCTTTGCACACCTGGATTGTAAAAATGTTGCCCATTATTTTTGTTTAAAATATTAAAGCTCTGTCAAATTGGTTATTGATCATTGCTAAACAGCCATTTTCAAGACTTGCCATAGATTTTCAAGCCGATTTAAGTCAAAACTGTAACTAGGGCACTTAGGAACATTAATTGTCGTCTTGGTAAGGAACTCCAGTGTATATTTGGCCTTGTATTTTAAGTAATTGTCCTGCTGAAAGGTGAATTTGTCTCCCAGTGTCTGTTGGAAAGCAGACTGAACCAAGTTTTCCTCTAGGATTTTGCCTGTGCTTAGCTTTATTGCTTTTTATCCTAAAAAACTCCCTAGTCCTTGCCGATGACAAGAATACCCATAACATAACATGATGCAGCCACCACCATGCTTGAGAATATGAAGAGTGGTACTCAGTGATGTGTTGTGCTGGATTTGCCCCAAACATAACGCCTTGTATTCAGGACAAAAAGTTCATTTCTTTGCCACATTTTTTGCAGTATTACTTTAGTGCCTTATTGCAAACAGGACGCATGTTTTGGAATATTTTGTTATTCTGTATGGGATTCCGTCTTTTCACTCTGTCATTTATGTTAGTATTGTGGAGTAACTACAATATTGTTGATCCATCCTCAGTTATTTCCTATCATAGCCATTAAACTCTGTAACTGTTTTAAAATCACCATTGGCCTCATGGGTGAAATCACTGAGTGGTTTCCTTCCTCTCCGGCAACTGAGTTAGGAAGGGTGCCTGTATCTTTGTAGGTACTGGGTGTATTGATACACCATCCAAAGTCTAATTAATAACTGCACCATGCTCAAAGGGATATTCAGTGTCTGCTTTTTTTCTACCAATAGGTGCCCTTCTTTGCGAACCATTGGAAAACCTCTCTGGTCTTTGTGGTTGAATCTGTGCTTGAAATTCACTGCTCGACTAAGGGACCTACAGATAATTGTACAGTGGGGAAAAAAAGTATTTAGTCAGCCACCAATTGTGCAAGTTCTCCCACTTAAAAAGTTGAGAGAGGCCTGTAATTTTCATCATAGGTACACGTCAACTATGACAGACAAATTGAGGAAAAAAAATCCAGAAAATCACATTGTAGGATTTTTAATGAATTGATTTGCAAATTATGGTGGAAAATAAGTATTTGGTCACCTACAAACAAACAAGATTTCTGGCTCTCACAGACCTGTAACTTCTTTTTAAGAGGCTCCTCTGTCCTCCACTCGTTATCTGTATTAATGGCACCTGTTTGAACTTGTTATCAGTATAAAAGACACCTGTCCACAACCTCAAACAGTCACACTCCAAACTCCACTATGGCCAAGACCAAAGAGCTGTCAAAGGACACCAGAAACAAAATTGTAGACCTTCACCAGGCTGGGAAGACTGAATCTGCAATAGGTAAGCAGCTTGGTTTGAAGAAATCAACTGTGGGAGCAATTATTAGGAAATGGAAGACATACAAGACCACTGATAATCTCCCTCGATCTGGGGCTCCACGCAAGATCTCACCCCGTGGGGTCAAAATGATCACAAGAACGGTGAGCAAAAATCCCAGAACCACACGGGGGGACCTAGTGAATGACCTGCAGAGAGCTGGGACCAAAGTAACAAAGCCTACCATCAGTAACACACTACGCCGCCAGGGACTCAAATCCTGCAGTGCCAGACGTGTCCCCCTGCTTAAGCCAGTACATGTCCAGGCCCGTCTGAAGTTTGCTAGAGTGCATTTGGATGATCCAGAAGAGGGTTGGGAGAATGTCATATGGTCCGATGAAACCAAAATAGAACTTTTTGGTAAAAACTCAACTCGTCGTGTTTGGAGGACAAAGAATGCTGAGTTGCATCCAAAGAACACCATACCTACTGTGAAGCATGGGGGTGGAAACATCATGCTTTCTGCAAAGGGACCAGGACGACTGATCCGTGTAAAGGAAAGAATGAATGGGGCTATGTATCGTGAGATTTTGAGTGAAAACCTCCTTCCATCAGCAAGGCATTGAAGATGAAACGTGGCTGGGTCTTTCAGCATGACAATGATCCCAAACACACCGCCCGGGCAACGAAGGAGTGGCTCGTAAGAAGCATTTCAAGGTCCTGGAGTGGCCTAGCCAGTCTCCAGATCTCAACCCCATAGAAAATCTTTGGAGGGAGTTGAAAGTCCGTGTTGCCCAGCGACAGCCCCAAAACATCACTGCTCTAGAGGAGATCTGCATGGAGGAATGGGCCAAAATACCAGCAACAGTGTGTGAAAACCTTGTGAAGACTTACAGAAAACGTTTGACCTGTGTCATTGCCAACAAAGGGTATATAACAAAGTATTGAGAAACTTTTGTTATTGACCAAATACTTATTTTCCACCATAATTTGCAAATAAATTCATTAAAAATCCTACAATGTGATTTTCTGGATTCTTTTTTCTCATTTTGTCTGTCATAGTTGACGTGTACCTATGATGAAAATTACAGGCCTCTCTCATCTTTTTAAGTGGGAGAACTTGCACAATTGGTGGCTGACTAAATACTTTTTTCCCCCACTGTATATGTGGGGTACAGAGATGTGGTAGTCATTTAAAAATCATGTTAAACACTATTATTGCACACATAGTGAGTCCATGCAACTTATGATGTGACTTGTTAAGCACATTTTTACTCCTGAACTTATTTAGGCTTGCCATAACAAAAGGGCTGAATACTTATTGACTCACAACATTTCAGCTTTTCATTTTGTATTAATTTGTAAACATTTCTAAAAACATAATTCCACTTTGACATTATAGGGTATTGCGTGTAGATCAGTAACACAACAAAATGTGGAAAAAGTCAAGGGGTGTGAACACTTTCTGATCAAGAGTGGGTGCGCTCTATTCCTGGCAGGCTGATCAGATCCTGGATCAGATATGCATCTGCCTATAAAGCACTTTGACAGCTAATCTGCCTGCAAGGAGCCTTACCTATAAAACAGCCTACAAGGCAGCATCCTGACTTATCAGCCTCTGAGCCTGAAATTGAATCTGATCAGCCTGTCAGGAATGGAGCTCACCCACTGTACATTTAAATATTATCCACAAAACATGATGTCCCTTATAATTATACACATTTCAGTTTTGCAAGCTAACAAGACTAGCCAAGTTAGCTGTGTTGTTCCTTGCACGCGATTGGCTGTGGTCTTGGGGACAGCCTGGGAGACAGGCTTACCTGTCAGGCATCATTCAGGGCTTAAATGCCCCACGCACGCATTGCGTTCAACGCAGCCACAGGGCTCCTTGATGAGGTGGTTATCGTGCATCTGAACAAATTAATGGATGATGTGTGGTACTTCTGATTATGTCGTGATCCCGACAAAAAAACGTTTGTTATGTCGTGATCACGAGAAAATTATCTTGTGATCTTTACAAAACAACTTTTGTTATGTAGTGATCATGAGATAAATAAGTCGTGATCTCGACATAACGAACATTTCATTATTTATTCATATGTCCTGTCTGCACTTCCGTACAAACCAACCCAGGGCCATTGTCACGACTTCCTCCGAAGCTGCCACCTCTCCTTGTTCGGGCAGGCTTCAGCGTTCGTCATCACCGGCCTTCTAGCCACTGCCGCTCCTCATCTCATCATTCCATTTGTTTTGTCTTGTTTATTACACACACCTGGTTCATATCCCCTCATCAGTACCTGTATAAGTGTTCCCTCTGCCCCCTTGTCTTTGTGTGTGATTTTTTTTTGTGTAGAGTAGTGAAGCTCAGTCCAGCTCCTTGTATTTTGTATCGCCGGGATTTTCCCGTGTGCCTTGTATTTTCCAGTGCGCCTGTTTTGCGCACTGGAGTGTTTTGACGCGTTACTGCGTAACTCTGTGGTTGCGGAATAAAGCCTGTTATTCTGTGATTTACCTTCCTGCGCCTGACTCCTTCAACATCACCTCATCACAGCCATAGAAAAACATGTCACAGTTGGTTGCATAGTGTAACGGTGTCATCGGCCTGAATCTAATCCCATCTGGAGCCAGTTCGTCTTCATCTGTAAAGCATAGAATTAGCTTCCAAACGAGATTACGTTATTTCTCGAGCTATGTTTATAATTGAGGGATGATGACAATCGTTGACCCTGTTTTTCTGTTAGACCAAGTGCATAGTTGGGTGCCAGACTGATCCCCTGATCATGAAGGTATGCTGGTACCTACCAGAAGGAGCAAAGGTGGGTATCATAATATGTCCAGCAATGTGATTGCAATGGTTTAGCGACCTCCAAAAATATTTTTTTCACTGTTCACTTACTATTTTCACAGCTTGTCAGGCAAGACCTCAGAATAAAAGTGTACCCTTGTGACACCTCCTCTGTTGTTGCCAGTCTCCCTTGACTCCTATGAAAAGGACATGCCATCATGAGGCCTCTGATAGTGACCCGAGTTACTGCCCTGATGACACAGACGGCTTCATGAACAATGACAGGTAATGTGTGTTATGTGAAACATAAACAGCTGTATTAAAAAACACCCGGCTTGATAAACTAGTAGGCTAATTCCCCAGCCAAGCAGATACAGCTAGTAGAGTCATTTTGGTTGTGAAGTGCATTAGTAAAAGGTTTGTCCTTTCTTTAGAACTAAATGGAATTTACCACTTGGTTGTCTATAATTTCACCCTTTCATAGGCCCTCCCAGTCAACACCACCTCATAAGACTGCCTGCTGCAGTTGTTCGAGAGATGTCCAGTTTGCAGCCAAACATGCAGCATAGAGAAGACCATCAAGGGGGCCCTCACCAGCATCATGCAGACATGCCCTCGATGTGAGCATTCCTATGAATGGAGCAGTCAGCCACATGTTGGCAAGTATCCGGCCAGCAACCTTCACCTGTCAGCGGCAACAGCTTTCACAGGCTCATCATTTGTACAAATACAGAAGGTAACCCACTTCATTACTTTGATACATTTGATAACCCAATTGTGAAACATCATTTATGTAAACTGACATTGTGTTGCCTATTTTCTACTTCTTAGATGCATATACAGTGCATTCGGAAAGTATTCAGACCCCTTGACTTTTTCCACATTTTGTTATGTTACAGACCTAGTCTAAAATTGATTAAATTATAATTAGTTTTTATTAATCTACTCACAATACCCCATAATGACAAAGCGAAAACAGGTTTTTAGAAATGTTTGCAAATGTATAAAAAATCTAAACAGAAATACCTTATTTACATAAGTATTCAGACTCTTTGCTATGAGACTAGAAATTGAGCTCAGGTGCATCCTGTTTCCATTGATAATCCTTGAGATGTTTCTACAACTTGATTGGAGTCCACCTGTAGTCAATTCAATTGATTGGACATGAGGTCAAAGGAATTGTCCGTAGAGCTCCGAGACAGGATTGTGTTCAGGCACAGAACTGGGGAAGGGTACCAATAAATTTCTGCAGCATTGAAGGTCCCCAAGAACACAGTGGCCTCCATCATTCTTAAATGGAAGAAGTTTGGAACCACCAAGACTCTTCCTAGAGCTGGCCGCCCGGCCAAACTGAGCAATCCGGGGAGAAGGGCCTTGGTCAGGGAGGTGACCAACAACCCGATGGTCACACTGACAGAGCTCCAGAGTTCCTCTGTGGAGATGGGAGAACATTCCAGAAGGACAACCATCAGCACTCCACCAATCAGGCCTTTATGGTAAAGTGGCCATGACAGCCTGCTTGGAGTTTGCCAAAAGGCACCTAAAGGAATCTCAGACCATCAGAAACAAGATGATCTGCTGATGAAACCAAGATTTAACTCTTTGGCCTGAATGCCAAGTGTCACGTCTAGAGGAAACGTGGCACCATCCCTACGGTAAAGCATGGTGGTGGCAGCATCATGCTGTGGGGATGTTTTTGAGCAGCAGGGACTTGGAGACTAGTCAAGATTGAGGGAAAGATTAATGGAGCAAAGTACAGAGAGATCCTTGATAAAAACCTGCTCCAAAGTGCTCAGGACCTCAGACTGGGGTGAAAGTTCACCTTCCAACAGGGCAACGACCCTAAGCACACAGCCAAGACAATGCAGGAGTGGCTTTGGGACAAGTGTCTGAATGTCCTTGAGTGGCCAAGCCAGAGCCCGGACTTTAACCCGATCGAACATCTCTGGAGAGACCTGAAAATAGCTGTGCAGCAACGCTCCCCATCCAACCTGACAGAGCTTGAGAGGATCTGTAGAGAAGAATGTGAGAAACTCCTCAAATACAGGTGTGCCAAGCTTGTAGCGTCATACCCAAGAAGACTCGAGGCTGTAATCGCTGCCAAAGGTGCTTCAACAAAGTACGGAGTAAAGGGTCTGAATACTTATATAAATGTGATGTTTCTGTTTTTTTCTAAAAACCTGTTTTTGCTTTGTCATTATGGCGTAATGTGTGTTGATTGATGATGGAAAAAAACAATTTAATCAATTTTAGAATAAGGCTGTAACATAACAAAATGTGGAAAAAGTCAAGGGGTCTGAATACTTTCTGAATGCACTTAAATGTCCAGGGCATAACCTAGCCTGGTGGAACCAGCCTGATCACTGTGTTCACCGTTCTATTTCACTTCACATTTTATGATATCTGAAGTGACATAGAAAGGTGAACGCAGCGATCAGGTTGGTTCCACCAGGCTAATCATAACCACCATTGATAATGTAATCAGTGCTCTCTGTGTGTGTGTGTGTGTGTGTGTGTGTGTGTGTGTGTGTGTGTGTGTGTGTGTGTATGTGTGTGTTTGTTTGTGTGTGACCGACCAGTATCTTTGATGAGGGGCCAGGAGCTGATCTACGCTGCTATGCCCATCAATGGAGCTCTGGCAAAGACCTTACCTCCAGCCTAACCTCTTGCCTGCTCACCAACGGTCTTAATTTTTGGTCTTTATTTTAAGGCATAAGGTTATCAGTGTGGTTAAGGCTAGGGTTAAGGTTAGGTTTAAATCACATTTTAAGATGAGAAATTGAAGAAATAGGCAGGGTTTATGACTTTGTGGCTGTTGTAACTAGTGCCGAACCTCCAAAATGGCCCCTGGCCAAAGCCAGACAACGCATTTTCCTTCATATCTGCTGAACTAAACATGATAACACAGGCTATGTTTGATGGTCAAGGATTACAATGTTGCCAAGTACAACATCATAAACAGATATTATATAATGGTGAATGTGGGTAAGCCATAGGTGAAGAAATCCAATTAAATTGCTGTTTCTGACAACGTACACAATAGAATATATATATATTTTTTACATAATGCTGGAAAGTGAATCTCAATTTGGGGGTAATGCCATCAACCATTTTTTAATCAACCATTTTTTATTCTGCATCATCGAAAATGTACGGAGTCAGTCATTGACACCAAGCTAAGGCAGGAGCAAGCAGGATTCTGAACGGGACAAGGATGGTCCCCCGCACTTCCCCATTCTCACTTCATAGATTTCAAGGCTTTTGGTAGTATACATGGTGACACTCTCTTGAAGATCATGAGAGCCGATTGAATATATACTATTCAAGGTATACTATTCAAGATTGTTACAATCATAGGGACATCTTACGACCACTTTGAATGCAGTGTCATTATGGACAAGTCTGAGTGGTTCACTGTGGAGTCTGGAGTGAGACAGGGTTCCTTCATCCCTCAGATCCTCTTCTTTATTACCATTGACTGGATCATGACCAAAACCACACCATACAAACCCAGAGGTATTCAGTGGACCCTGTACTCCCATCTGGAAAATCTCTAAAACCTCACATTGTGCATTTTCCCAACTCATCCCATCTGGAGGTCTGAGCAGAGCAGCCTCTAAACAAATATCCACCTATACAACAGCAATGTCAAATTGGTTTTATTGTATGGTTTGGGTAGTTGGAGTGTTGTCAAGAACGACAAGAGACGGGTGGAGTCTTTCAGCAGTGGAGGCCTCAGGAGAATCTGCTGCCTCTTCTGGCCGAACAAAATACACAACAGTGAGCAGGACAAGAACACTGTTTGTCAAAATGTCACACAACACATCAAGAGAAGCTGACTGACGTCTTGGGCACATTCTAAGAATGCCCAGATATAGACTAATTCTGGTCTTATGTCCCAATGGGGATGACGTGGATTGAGTAAGTATATAGAACATTAGATCTTTGTCCGCATATATGGACAACTCTCAGGCTAGGGTCTTGTACACTCTGATCTACTATGATCCTGTTGGTCATCCATGCCATGAGCTTATTATGATTTGTCTTGCCTGAACAACTGTCTGGTGGTCACATATACTCAGCTTGTTACTCCAACCTCCTACTCTGTACAGCTAAAGAAGGTTCCTTCCATCTTTTCTTTATTGTTCCTTGCCACATAACTGCTGCTTGCGGGTCTAGGCCGAGTTGTTGTTAAGCACTCCGTGACAATCGTTGTTGTGAAAAGCGCTATATAAATAACATTTGTATTCATTGATTTTGATTGTATGAAATGTGTTCAGTGTTAGAGAAAATTGTTTTTCATAAAGTGTATTGCGCTTTTCACTATCAATACAAAAATATCAATCGTTCAGATTTACCACCACTCAGACCTACTTCCGCCCCCATCCAAAAGTATACAAAATCATTGAAAAGACGCTAGTAAGCTTGACAAGAACCATAATGATGAGCAACCTATTAAAATGGGCCAACGTTGGCACAAGTTCCTCACATTCACACACCCAAAACTCACAGCCACAGGATTTTTGCTCAGCTATAGTATAGCAAGTATTCCACACCTCGTTCCTCTGTTGAGTCTTGTCTCATGTTCTAGAGCGGGAAATATAATGCTTCCACCAAAGTAAAACAATTTAGACAGAAAAAACCCTTCAGCAAACCTTTTCTCCTTTTTGACTGACACCTGTGGTCATGGACCTTCCATGACGTAATGGTAGATGTATTGTATGAGAAGACGTATTGTCCTAACGACTTTACTGTTGCGGTTCTCTTTAACAAGTGATGTATTATGCTCAGATCCTTGTCTTTTAGGAAGAATAGAAATAGGAGGAAAGTGAAGATTGTTATAATAAATCCTCCACACAAAGCTCATTCATGGGGTAATTTTATTTCCCCTTTACTGTAGATATCTAGTTAAGTCGGCCACATTCTCTAGTGCTGAAGGGGAGAAAAGGTCACCATAGGTTCCAGATTGTTCTTGATAAGCCTTTTGCAACAGTTACAAGGCAACTAAGGCAATCATTTTGCAAATCCACAACAGGGTTTGTTGGATAAGCAGTGTATTCACATTTGTAAAAATCTTTGTCTTTACTGGTAAATGTGATAACCCAACCCGACAACCACATAAATTGATGACCTATTTAGTCTAGATGCTAACGTTAAGGAAACATCTGAGTTAACTTTTGGAAATTTGAAATCACTAGAAATGTGGTTAAAATTGTGTTTGTGTAGAGTTTTCTAACATGGAGCTACAGTATAAAATGACTCTCATCCTCTTTTACAATGCAAGCAACTACTAGACAATGTCATTACGAAAAACAAAAACAACGCAGTTTTACAAACATTCAAATAAAATATGTAATCCTGTTTCGGTCAAAACCACTCTCATCAGGGGGGAATTTATGGAACTTTAAATGGCCCATTAGAGAGAACAACATGGAGTGTCAGCAATGAACGACTAACAAAAGAGGATTTTATGGGAAATGTGTACAGGAATTAGCAATAATTCTTGCCACTAATCTTTTTCCCAGCCACCATTCAATGGATCAGCATATGAACCTCATAACCTTTCACGTTGACATCATCACCACAAACATTCAGCAACCAGTGTTAAAATCGATCAGTTCTACCAACAAATGGACAATTCAATCATATTTGTATAGATTGCCATGCTTTTGTCAATCGTAAGTGGATTCTTGTGTTTGTTACAAGTAAGAATATGTGGTGTGAGGTGCCTTTGCTACACTTCAGCAGCAAACATGCCTCACTAGACATGTGCATAATGATTGTTTGGTTTGAAAGTGGTATTGGGCTAGTCTGGCTAACACCTAACTATTGAAGTCCTCCTGAATGGCTCTTTGATGTTGTCGGCACAATGCGTTGATAATGAAGGGGGTTTTGCTTTTACTGGTTGGCTATCCTCTGTATCTTTCTCACTCAAACACCCACAGGCACAGCCACACACAGCCCCCGAGCGCCGCCCCCTTCCATTACAAAGGTTGGATTTTAAAATCCAAACAACGAGAGGTCTCAACCCCGGAGAGGGAAAAAAAACGAACATTTCTGAGCTAATATTGCATTAACAAATAGCCTCCTTTCCAGACCAGTTTGTCACAGCTCTCCCTGCACTGTGATCACATGGGCCGCATCAGCCAGGCTTGTATTGGGCATCTTTCAGGGCATGAGTGCCATAAGGCCCTGTGAAATATCAAACAAAATGGACGATCGATAACTTCTCAGGCTGTAATAAGCTCTGCCACATATTGTGATATGTGGAGCTTTCTGTCATCTTAACCACATACAGATTTATTGAAAATCCATCTTTAAGACGAGAGTTTGACATAACGTGGCACTTAGTAAATTAAGTAAAACCTTAATTTAGGATTTATATTTAATTCAGTAATTTTTTTCTCTAGTTATGTGCCTCTTGAGATAAAAAAAAACATGGCAACATCATTACATTTTTACATTTTAGTCATTTAGCAGACACTCTTATCCAGAGCGACTTACAGTTAGTGAGTGCATACATTTTCATCATCTCCAAGAATTAATGAAGGGCACTTTAGATCTTCTCACTGAACCAAATTATCTAATTCAGTTTAACATTAAGATCAAGATCTAATCTCTTACTGGTACTTATTCACTCAATACCTTTGGTGTGTTTGTTTACTTTGCAAATAGACTGAATGTGGCACCATGGGAGGCTGTGACTTTTGTGTGATAAAACATAGAGCACAATAATCTTGAAAAATCTGAGAAGTATGAAAAATATATTAACTTATTACTGGTGAAACAAAAAGCAAAGGATAATACTATCATTATATACAGTGGCTTGCGAAAGTATTCACCCCCCTATTTTGTTGCCTTACAACCTAGAATTAAAATAGATTTTTTTGGGGGGGTTTGTATCATTTGATTTACACAACATGCCTACCACTTTGAAGATGCAAAATAATTTTTATTGTGAAACAAACAAGAAATAAGACCAAAAAACAGAAAACTTGAGCGTGCTTAACTATTCACCCCCCCCAAAGTCAATACTTTGTAGAGCCACCTTTTGCAGCAATTACATCTGCAAGTCTCTTGGGGTACGTCTATAAGCTTGGCACATCTAGCCACTGGGGTTTTTGCCCATTCTTCAAGGCAAAACTGCTCCAGCTCCTTCAAGTTGGATGGGTTCTGCTGGAGTACAGCAACCTTTAAATCATACCACAGATTCTCAATTGGATTGGGGTCTGGGCTTTGACAAGGCCATTCCAAGACATTTACATGTTTCCCCTTAAAACACTTGAGTGCTGCTTTAGCAGTATGCTTAGGTCATTGTCCTGCTGGAAGGTGAACCTCCATCCCAGCCTCAAATCTCTGGAAGACTGAAACAGGTTTCCCTCAAAAATGTCCCTGTATTTAGCGCCATCTATCATTCCTTAAATTCTGACCAGACATAGCGTTTTCCTTGATGGCCAAAAAGCTCAATTTTAGTCTCATCTGACCAGAGTACCTTCTTCCATATGTTTGGGGAGTCTCCCACATGTCTTTTGGCAAACACCAAATGTGTTTGCTTATTTTTTTCTTTTTCTTTGCTTACTTTTTTCTGGCCACTCTTCCGTAAAGCCCAGCTCTGTGAAGTGTATGGCTTAAAGTGGTCCTATGGACAGATACAGTGCCTTGCAAAAGTATTCATCCCCCTTGGCATTTTTCCTATTTTGCTGCATTACTACATGTAATTTAAATTGATTTTTATTTAGATTTCATGTAATGGACATACACAAAATAGTCAAAATTGGTGAAGTGAAATTTAAAAAATAACTTGTTTCAATAAATTCAAAAAAATAAATAACGGAAAAGTGGTGCATGCATATGTATTCACCCCCTTTGCTATGAAGCCCCTAAATAAGATCTGGTGTAACCAATTACCTTCAGAAGTCACATAATTAGTTAAATAAAGTCCACCTGTGTGCAATCTAAGTGTCACATGATCTCAGTATATATACACCTGTTCTGAAAGGCCCCAGAGTCTGCAACACCACTAAGCAAGGGGCACCACCAAGCAAGCGGCACCATGAAGACCAAGGAGCTCTCCAAACAGGTCAGGGATAAAGTTGTGAGAAGTACAGATCAGGGTTGGGTTATAAAAAAATATCAGAAGCTTTGAACGTCCCACGGAGCACCATTAAATCCATTATTAAAAAATGGAAAGAATATGGCACCACAACAAACCTGCCAAGAGAGGGCCGCCCACCAAAACTCACGGACCAGGCAACGAGGGCATTAATCAGAGAGGCAACAAAGAGACCAAAGATAACCCAGTTTTTTTGTCTTATTTCTTGTTTGTTTGTCCATTACAGTAGCCAAGACTCCATCAAATGGAGCAAAGCAGCTGACTCAACTTGACTGCTTTATAATCAAATAAGTGATTGGCACTGAAGGCACAAGTCTCTCTTTTAGAATACACTGACTGCACTAATGATAAATCTGCTGAGGTGTACAGAAATAGCAATAACTACATACAGCCTGTAGGGAATACAGTATAGAACGGAGGGCTCTTATTTGATATTGATTTTCCTACAGACAATAGCTGTCTATTACAACGACTACAGGGAAATAATCATGTATGTTTTGATATGGTTTCCTTTTAGGATATCTGAGGCCAAATTATGAGTATTACAACAAAATCTTTCAATATTGTGATAACATTTTATGAATCACTTTTCCTCAATTGTAAAACTCTTTCTCTTAGGAGCTCTTGGTGTCCTTGGCAGACCATAAAGAAGCTAAGGCCAGCAATTATTAAAATATACATACCAAGTATACATACCAAATATACATACCAAATATACATACCAAGTATACATACCAAATATACATACCAAGACATTTTGGATAAAAAAAGACTACTTGGAATAGAGAGCAGCAAGGTCCACCTTAAAGTATTAATGGACCTATGGTTGTTCTTGATGTTTTTTTCATTTTAATTGCAAGAGAGAACCAGACATAGAATGTCCATTAAGACATCGTATTTCCTTTTTATGGGTGGTAATGATTACCCACTATAAGCAGCTCAAGGACATCACAGACAACTGACGTGATCTATCATTCATTTGAAGTGCCTCATAACGTTACCCATAGTCGACCATCAAACACACACACCCATGTATGTCTCTCTGCAATTAGCTGGTCTGAGACAGAGGGTCGCTCAACAGTCACCTTGCTATAGGACAGGTAATCCAAATGAACTCGTAGGAAAAATAGTAGTTTTAAGAGTGACTATAAATCTGACATGGGCCAGTAGGCTATGTTCTCAGTACTGCACCAAGATACTTGTACTATTCAATTGAGACGTTGTAAAGGAGATGCTATTATCCTTATCTTGACGATTTTAGCTTTTGTCAGACTTTCAGGTTTTTCCAGGTTATCTTGTTTGATTTACTATTGACAATGAGCTGAAGTGGACTGACAAACAACAGTGTGTGAAGTGTGAAAGCATGACAGGGTGGTACTGTGGGCACAATGTGAGAAGATAATTAAGGAAGTGTGCAAGTGTGCCTATGAAGCCATTAGAGTAAACCGAGTAATTGAGTCCATTGTACAGAATAAAAAAAAACTGCTTCAGGTTCATACAGTGATTTTAGTCATTATTATACATCAGGAATATAGTACCTCACATTCTCCAATGTCAGAAATATGTTGCTAATGCAATATTTCGCTAACATGGAGGAAAATATATGGAAAATCCATTATAAAATGATACGGAGACAAACAACCTTATTTAATTGTAAAATATTGATCTAGGATTTATGTCAAGTTAACCTCCCATGAATGGGTGTTAATGGATTTTGAAACAACCATTAATAGCACATAAAACATTTTTGGTTCTGAGCATTTCATGTGTTAAAATAAATTATTTATTTTTTCATAGGCTTGGACAAATACGGTAGCTGTTGGCTGCTGTAATGGCACTATGATTGAATGTCTCAGATACCATGTTCCTAGGAGCTATATTGATTGTTCATTGTCTCGTAGAAGGAACAGGTTCCAGTTTCTATTACTTTGAGGGAAAGGACCATATATTGAAAATGTAATTTATATTAATACACTCAGTAAAAATGTTGGTTACAATTCTGGTTGGTATGCCACCCGACACACTCTTTTCGTGGTCCTTCAAGCCGGATAGGGATAATTATCATTTTAACATGATACCCCAGGCAACATCCATGCCTACATTTGATGTAAGATACTATATGTTAGTGTGACTCCGGAGTGGCTTTTGCTATGGAGCTCAAAGGCGGGAAAATCTCTTCGGGAAGGAAGTGATGTATAGCTTTCCCAGCATATTCATGAGTTGGTGAAAGTTTATGGCCAAATGTGAAATCTTTGTTCATGTACTCCAGTAGAATGAAAACTAAATTGGACCTCATGCTATTGAAAATACAGTCAAGGTCTACAGTAATAGAGTATTTTGAGAAAAACTCTCATGACAAGTTTGCACCTATGGGAATATAACATTAGCGCCATTGCATCATTCATTGGCACTGGTTGTTCTCTGAGAGTGAACCTGCCAGGCTACCCTGCATGCCCACGCTGTCTGCCTCAGCTGCCAGACAGTGCCCATGTACACAATGCCAGTTTAATTAATGGCATCACTAAAAGGTTTGGCCCACTAAAGTTTGCATCTTGTTTAATATCCTAAGTGCCTCTGCACCTCTCGCAATCTCCCAAAGGTACAATATGAAGGAAGTCAATCAATACTAGGTAGGCCTAAAGCTCCATGCCATCACCAACGGCATTAGCAGCAGCTCCTCCCCTCTCCCAAATAAGTTGAAAGTGAATCATCTAGATCTTACCCAAAGTCTGAGACATAGCAAATTACAATGCCAGCATCAGCTTGAGAGAATGACAATGTGCAACAATTTGGTTCAGGTTATTCATGAAGTCGCTGATACAATGTTCATGCTTAAGGTCACCATGCTTTACTATCCTATATCTGGTACATAACAATGTATGCTAGTGTTCTAACTCTTTCTACATGGCCTACAATGTAATACAATGCAGTCTCACAATGTGAAATTCTGTTCGATCACATTTGCTTTCCCCAGTGCGGTCTGTCAGGCTTAATTGGAAGTCCTGTTACAAGACTCTAATCTGACTCCATTGCTCATTGGATGCAATTAATTCAAGGCATTGTCTTTAAAAAGCCTATAACTCTCACTCCAGTCTCATCTTCTCCTTCATGCTCTCTCTCTCTTCCCAAACCACTGAATAAATAAGGAATTATGAATTGGTTAGCACAAACCTTAATTCACAAATTGTTGAATGGGGAAAAAACACTGACAAATAATTTGTTTTATAATAAACCTACCATTTTCACTTGGTTTATGTAAAATGCAGGCCTAGACAATATTTTCAGATGAGTGTGTTGCTGAGTTATTTATATCTCTTTAGATTCATAGAGGGGTTCTTTCCTGTGGAATCTGCAAAATACGCATCTAACAATTTCTAAGGTGTAATCATTGGAAAGGTAATGTATAGGTCTCTGTTTAGTTGCATGCAGCCCACTGTTTTAGCCAACCAAGGTAATCAGGAGAAAGGTCTAAGCACCTTTTTCACACAGCAAATTCAGACCAATCAGTCCCTCTCCCACTAATGCAACACCAGGCCAGGCTCTATTTATAGGACTGCGAGCGACTGAGGATGGCAGAAACGATTATTCAGACTGACTCTGACTCTACATTCTTATGAGCTGTTATTTAATGACTAGAGATAGAAATAGACATAGAACCTTACTTGAGGAGCTAAGGAAGGGAAGGAAGGGATAATCCTTTGAAGGTTGGATGGGGTCATCATTTGCTTGGTTCATCTATTATTGGTCTTCAAGAAGAAAATTATGCTGACTGTGGATAATAAGGAGAGTTATAGAGACAGGAAATATTGGTGAGAAGTAATGATCATTTGCCAGAGAGGGCAAGGATGTATTTGGGCTAAACGGTTTTCTAGTGGCAAAATACTCCCCCCTTCCTGTTCACTTCTATAAATAATAATAATAATAAGCCATTTAGCAGATGCTTTTATCCAAAGCGACTTACAGTCATGTGTGCATACATTTTTACGTATGGGTGGTCCCGGAGATCGAACCCACTACCCTGGCATTACAAGCGCCATGCTCTACCAATTGAGCTACAGAGGACAGACACGGTAGACAAATAAATACATGTCAATAAAAATAAGGCAAATTAAGGTTATGCAGCAAATAATTTACATTGAAGTTAAGAGTAAACAAATATGCTTTAATCTTCTATTATTTCACACAGTTATTTCACAGAAATAATGGCGCCGGAAGAGATGGCTGTCGTTTTACGGGCTCCTAACCAATTGTGCTATTATGTGTGTTTTTTCGCGTTATTTGTAACTTATTTTGTACATAATGTTTCTGCCACCGTCTTTTATGACCAAAAAGAGCTTCTGGATATCAGGACAGCAATTACTCACCTTGTACTGGAAAATATTTTTTATTTAATGACTCGGACGCAAAGGATTTAATTCAGACACCCGACAAGGCCCAAATCCCCGTCATTCCCATGAAGAAGAGACGGATATATCGGGGACGTAGGTCGGGGTGCCTTGTAAGGATCCGACGGCGAGTGGGTAATCTGCCTCTACCATCAGTCCTATTAGCCAACGTACAATCATTGGAAAATAAAATGGATGAGCTCCAATCAAGAATATCCTACCAAATAACTGTAATATCTTACGTTTCACCGAGTCGTGGCTGAACAACGACATGGATAACATACTGCTGGCGGGGTTTTCGGTGCATCGGCAAGATAGAACAGCTGCCTCCGGTAAGACAAGGGGTGGTGGTCTGTGTATATTTGTAAATAACAGCTGGCGCACGAAATCTAATATTAAGGAAGTCTCAAGGTTTTGCTCGAGACTTCCTCATGTATCTCATGATAAGCTGTAGACCACACTATTTTTCGTAGCTGTCTACTTACCACCACAAACCGATGCTGGCACTAAGACCACACTCAACAAGCTGTATAAGGCCATAAGCAAACAAGAAAATGCTCATCTTGAGGCAGAGCTCCTAGTGGCCGAGGACTTTAATGCAGGGAAGCTTAAATCTGTTTTACCTCATTTCTACCAGCATGTTAAATGTGCAACCAGAGGAAAAAAAACTCTAGACTACCTTTACTCCACAAACAGAGATGCGTACAACACTCTCCCTCGCCCTCCATTTGGAAAATCTGACCATAATTCTATCCTCCTGATTCCTGCTTACAAGCAAAAACTAAAGCAGGAAGTACCAGTGACTCGCTCAATACAGAAGTGGTCAGATGACGCAGATGCTAAGCTACAGGACTGTTTTGCTAGCACAGACTGAAATATGTTCTGGGATTCTTCCGATGGCATTGAGGAGTACACCACATCAGTCACTGGCTTCATCAATAAGTGTATCGATGACATCGTCCCCACGGTGACTGTACGTACCTACCCCAATCAGAAGCCATGGATTACAGGTAACATCCGCACTGAGATAAAGGGTAGAGCTGCCGCTTTCAAGGAGCAGGACTCTAACCCGGACGCTTATAAGAAATCCCACTATGCCCTCCGACGAACCATTAAACAGGCAAAGCGTCAATACAGGACTAAGATTGAATCGTGCAACACCGGCTCCGACGCTCGTCGGATGTGGCAGGGCTTGCAAACTATTACAGATTACAAAAGGAAGCACAGCCGCGAGCTGCACAGTGACATGAGCCTACCAGACGAGCTAAATTACTTATACTCTCGCTTCGAGGCAAGCAACACTGATGCGTGCATGAGAGCATCAGCTGTTCTGGACGACTGTGTGATCATGCTCTCCGTAGCCGATGTGAGTAAGACCTTTAAACAGGTCAACATTCACAAGGCCGCAGGGCCAGACGGATTACCAGGACGTGTACTCCGAGCATGCGCTGACCAACTGGCAAGTGTCTTCACTGACATGTTCAACCTGTCCCTGACTGAGTCTGTAATACCAACGTTTCAAGCAGTCCACCATAGTCCCTGTGCCCAAGAACACTAAGGTAACCTGCCTAAATGTGGTCCTCTGTAGCTCAATTGGTAGAGCATGGTGCTTGTAACGCCAGGGTAGTGGGTTCGATCCCCGGGACCACCCATACGTAAAAATTTATGCGCACATGACTGTAAATCGCTTTGGATAAAAGCGTCTGCTAAATGGCATATTATATTATATGACTACTGACCCGTAGCACTCATGTCTGTAGCCATGAAGTGCTTTGAAAGGCTGTTCATGGTGCACATCAACACCATTATCCCAGAAACCCTAGACCCACTCCAATTTGCATACCGCCCCAACAGATCCACAGATGATGCAATTTCTATTGCACTCCACACTGCCCTTTCCCACCTGGGCAAAAGGAACACCTACGTGAGAATGCTGTTCATTGACTACAGCTCAGCGTTCAACATCCATGGTGCCCTCAAGGCTCATCAATAAACTAAGGACCCTGGAACTAAACACCTCCCTCTGCAACTGGATCCTGAACTTCCTGACGGGCCGCCCCCAGGTGGTAAGGCTAGGTAACAACACATCTGCCACACTGATCCTCAACACGGGGGCCCCTCAGGGGTGCGTGCTCAGTCCCCCCCTGTACTCCCTGTTCACCCATGACTGCATGGCCAAGCACGACTCCAACACCATCATTAAGTTTTCCGATGACACAACAGTGGTAGGCCTGATCACCGACAACGATGAGACAGCATATAGGGAGGAGGTCAGAGACCTGGCCGTGTGGTGCCAGGATAACAACCTCTCCCTCAACGTGATCAAGACAAAGGAGATGATTGTGGACTACAGGAAAAGGAGGACCGAGCACGCCCCCATTCTCATCGACAGGGCTGTAGTGGAGCAGGTTGAGAGCTTCAAGTTCCTTGGTGTCCACATCACCAACAAACTATCATGGTCCAAACACACCAAGACAGTGGTGAAGAGAGCACGACAAAGCCTATTCCCCCTCAGGAGACTGAAAAGATTTGGCATTGGTCCTCAGATCCTCAAAACGTTCTACAGCTGCACCATCGAGAGCATCCTGACTGGTTGCATCCCCGCCTGGTATGGCAACTGCTCGGCATCTGACCGCAAGGCACTACAGAGGGTAGTGCGTACGGCCCAGCACATCACTGGGGCCAAGCTTCCTGCCATCCAGGACCTCTATACCAGGCGGTGTCAGAGGAAGGCCCTAAAAATTGACAAAGATTCCAGCCACCCTAGTCATGGACTGTTCTCTCTGCTACCACACAGCAAGCGGTACCGGAGCGCCAAGTCTAGGTCCAAAAGGCTTCTCAACCACCCCACTCCCTCTTTTTAAGCTGCTGCTACTCTCTGTTTATTATCTATGCATAGTCACTTTACCTCTACCCACATGTACGTATTACCTCAATTACCTCGACTAACCTGTGCCCCCGCACATTGATTCTTTACCGTTACCCCCTGTATATAGCCTCGCTACTGTTATTTTACTGCTGCTCTTTAATAATTTGTTATTCTTCCATTTTTCCTATTTTTCTTATTTTTATTTATCTCTTTTTAACACTTAACACTTATTTTTCTTAAAACTGCGTTGTTGGTTAAGAGCTGGTAAATCAAATCAAATCAAAATCAAATCAAATTTTATTGGTCACATGTGCCGAATACAACAGGTGCAGACATTACAGTGAAATGCTTACTTACAGCCCTTAACCAACAGTGCATTTATTTTTAACAAAAAAAGTAAAAATAAAACAACAACAAAAAAAAGTGTTGAGAGAAAAAAGAGCAGAAGTAAAATAAAGTGACAGTAGGGAGGCTATATACAGGGGGGTACCGTTGCAGAGTCAATGTGCGGGGGCACCGGCTAGTTGAGGTAGTTGAGGTAATAAGTAAGCACTTCACTGTAAGGTCTACACTTGTTGTATTCTGTGCATGTGACAAATACAATTTGATTTGATTTGAATTTGCCCTGTTTTTTCATTGATTATACCCCAGCATACTTAAAAAATATGGGATTTATAGTCTGGCCGTCGTCAAGAAACACCAAAGAAGAAGAGGATTAGCTAACCGGATGTTACGTCAAATCTACAAACAACCCAAGGCTGCTGAATTATCTGGAGCAAAGCAGCATTTTCTAGAATAACCATAACTGGAAAACGATAATACATCACCACTGGAAACTTATCAGGCTATAGAAGAAAACTGGGACGGCTGAAGAGCAAGGTAATTTGACCACGTCTTTTGTTTTACCAGTGACACATTCCTTTGATGCTGGGCATCATCACAAAAACATTAGCTAGCTAGTTAGCTTGCTAGCCTCTTAGATAGCTAGACAGAATGATAATTTTCACAGCAACGCAAATTACTGCAAAATGTTGATGTTGGCTAGAACATTCAGTATGGTCTTTAGCTTTGGTATTATTGGTTTTGAGTTGTTAGGTGATGTGTAATGCTAGGAGGCACAGGACAGCGAACAAAACTGGCTATGCTATCGAGTTAGCAATCTTCTAGCTAACGTTAACATAGTGAGCAGCATTAGCTAGTATAATGCAGAGTGACATTTCAGAGATATGGCGGAAAGAGAAAAAGATGAGACTCTGCCTAATTGTATACAATTATTTCCGATAAAATCGATAGTTAAACAGTAGCTAGCTAGCTGACGTTGTATACCTGGCTAGCGCAGCCGCAGCACAACGACTCATGTCCCCACTAGTATATGTTAGTTAGCTAGATCAGGAGCTTCAACATATACGGACAATTGTAGCATTCCCCCTGTGGTTGATCCAGAGTTGTCAATCAGGCCTGGTTATTGTTAAATTGCACCAGGGGGTATGTTCTACACTGAGCCAGAATGTGACCTCTTTGGACGATAAAGCGTTGCCCATTAATGGCACCATAAGCCCCCATCCTCCAGCTGTCACTCAGGCATGCCAATTAGTTACCAGGCAACTGCCAGTCCAGTCTGGGGAGGATAAAGTAATTTAAGTCATAGATTAGCCCATATTCAAGGTGCTGCTGTACTTCAATTTTTTGTTCCCTGAGGCTTGGGAAATAATTGCCCATTTACACCATAACTTGTATAAGATGTAGAATTTGCAGGAGTGCACATTACTGTTTCCTATTCACACAGGTTGGAAAAAGTTATACAAAACCATGGTGGAATATTATCACATTTTAGGAGTCCTAAGAAATGCATCTCAAGAAGACATTAAAAAAGCGTAAGTATCCTTGTTAAGTTTAGCGTATGTATTCCAATAGATAGACTGGCACTAGATGTAGATGATGGGATTTTCAAATGTTTTAAATGTTTCAATCTACTGATATTATAGGCTTACATTAAAAAAAATCCCCTTGAGTTGCTGTTTAATGTATTTCTCTACTTTTAGGTACAGAAAATTGGCACTAAAATGGCATCCAGATAAAAACCCAGAAAATAAGGAAGAGGCAGAGAAAAAGTTCAAAGAACTTTCTGAGGCCTATGAGGTTCTGTCAGATGGTAAGTCATACATTTTGAAAGGTGTTTGAAGTCAAGAGAACACAGTATTTATAATACATGAACAATAAATAATGCACTGATATCTGCATCCATGACACGTAAAGTACATCTAACCAAAATAAGTTATTTTATTTTCAAGGAAGCTATTTGTTCACATACAATAACAGCATCCACCACTGTTATGCTATTGTTAAACTGTGTGTTAATGTGATGTGAGTAGTTGAGGTTGCAAAATATTGCATTTGTTTCCTTCTGAAATTCCCGTTAATAATCCCATAAAGGCTGTATACGCTGATCTGCAGGTACTTACCCAGTGTGATGTCCCTCTGAACCCTTGGCAAGCATCCAGTGTATCTCACTTGTTGTCATCCTGTTTGTCATTTCACTGTTTACTTTGACGTGAGTTTACGTTTTTATATTCTGTTGTAGCCAACAAAAGGAACATGTATGATCGCTATGGTAAAGAAGGCCTAACAACAAACAGCGTTGGAGGTGGTAAGTCGTTTCTTTATTAGGCTCTTGGCAAATGTCAGAAATGTATACAATTATTTTGTGGAAAGTTTCATTGTTTGTTTATTACAGATGTATAGAGTAACTATCATAACACTTATTATTATTTCCACTGACCATGTTCATCCTTTGTGTTTTCATTTAGGTGGACATTACCACAATGGTGATCACTTCAACGAAGGGTTCACCTTCCGCAATCCCGAAGACGTCTTCAGGGAGTTCTTTGGCGGTCGAGATCCTTTTGCTGATTTCTTTGGTGAACATTTCTGAGTATTGCTTTTTGAGTGTTGGTAATACATTGTCAACAACATATATCTTAAAGCTTTTACAGAGAGAGCTGCAGACGGAAGAGAGGGACAATCAGTAGGCGAGCACAGAGAAGGAAGGACGGAGATGAGAGGCAGCCAGAGAAGGAAAGATGGAGATGAGAGGCAGCCAGAGAAGGAAAGATGGCGATGAGAGGCAGCCAGAGAAGGAAGGACGGAGATGAGAGGCAGCCAGAGAAGGAAAGACTGAGATGAGAGGCAGCCAGAGAAGGAAAGACGGAGATGAGAGGCAGCCAGAGAAGGAAAGACGGAGATGA
Source organism: Coregonus clupeaformis (assembly GCF_020615455.1). Classification (NCBI taxonomy): domain Eukaryota; kingdom Metazoa; phylum Chordata; class Actinopteri; order Salmoniformes; family Salmonidae; genus Coregonus; species Coregonus clupeaformis. The sequence goes on from NC_059212.1 coordinate 17,363,537, forward strand.
GAGGCAGCCAGAGAAGGAAAGACGGAGATGAGAGGCAGCCAGAGAAGGAAAGACGGAGATGAGAGGCAGCCAGAGAAGGAAAGACGGAGATGAGAGGCAGCCAGAGAAGGAAAGACGGAGATGAGAGGCAGCCAGAGAAGGAAAGACGGAGATGAGAGGCAGCCAGAGAAGGAAAGACGGAGATGAGAGGCAGCCAGAGAAGGAAAGACGGAGATGAGAGGCAGTCAGAGAAGGAAAGACTGAGATGAAACAGGCAGCCAGAGAAGGAAAGACGGAGATGAAACAGGCAACCAGAGAAGGAAAGACAGAGATGACAGAGGGAGCCAGTCGTCCTTTATGAGGACCATGTTGGGTTGGTTACTATAGACTCAGTATGCTTATCCCAGAAACTAATAATATGAATCATTTAGCATCTACTAGATTGGAGTATTACAGTCAGTAAATTGCATTACATTCACTTTCAAATCGTAGGTGGTGTAGGTCTATTTATCTGAAAGCATGCAGGCTATTTCTTGTTGTTTAACTTTAGCTGTCACCCAGAAACTGAACACAGTCTCTTCTCTTCACACTCTTCCTTCTCTTCTCCTGCAGGAGGGGATCCGTTTGGGGATGAGTTCTTCGGTGGAGGGCGGAGGCACCACAGGGGGGTGAGCAGGAGTCGGACGGGGGGACCCTTCTTCGGGGGATTCGGTGGCTTCCCACCATTCGGTGCAGGCTTCACAGCATTTGACCCAGGTCAGGAAACACTGGTCCCAGATATAGATGTTAAAAAAAAAAAATATCCCAAAGAAACAAACACGTAATTCATAAGTTATTGATCAGTTCACCTTGTAATTTCTTAGGAAACACCTGGTCCTGTCTGTACTGTCAAATAAAGTGTACAGCTATCAATCCAGAACTACTTTTCCTTAAAGCAGTTAGAGGATGTATTTTTTGATGCATTGAGAGATGTGATTGTTATGGATCTATAAGTGAATGTCATCTCTCTGTTCCCTGACAGGCTTTACCTCTTTCGGACACATGGGACACATGGGTCATATGGGTCCTATGGGCCATATGAGTCACATGGGTCATCTGGGAGGAGGAGGAGGAGGAGGCCATGGTGGCTTCACCGCCTTTTCCTCCACCTCCTTTGGCGGCGGGGGTGGAGGTGGAGGAGGCGGGATGGGCAACTTCCGCTCTGTATCAACCTCCACCAAATTCATCAACGGCAGGAAAATCACAACAAAAAGGTGGATTAGTAGCTCTCTAACCACACAGTGAAGTTGATATTGTTTTGTTTAGTCTTTAATTATGTTTTCAAGGGGAAAATGCAACTAGGTAGCCTCTGATGATAGTGTATCCTTTAACATTGGTTATTTTTGAAGTGCATTGATTTAGAAAAGGAACACTAAAATGTATCTTAAATCCCCCCAATACTTTAGAATTGTGGAGAATGGACAGGAACGCGTAGAGGTGGAAGAAGACGGACAGTTAAGATCACTAACCGTCAATGGTAAGGAACAACTACTGCGACTGGATAACAAGTAATCTCCTGGAGCATTACCAGCACAAACTTGAGCTCAAAAAACAATGTTATGTCATTGTTTGGATGTATGTACTTTTGTTTGTTTTTCCCTTGTTAGCGTTTGTAGGTCAGTGTCCATTAGGTAAATTCCATTTTCTATGCATTTTGTTAATGTATTTATGAATTAGAGCTGTCAACAATTTGGCTCAGGATGGTGTGTTTTACTTGCGTTTGGGACCATGGTGTAAGTAAGTTAGGACCAGAGAACTTCTGTTTGTACTGTCTTTCTGTATGCACTTCTTCGCTCTATTGCAGTCTCTCTGATAGTGTTTTGGACAAGGAACGCTTTGTGCATTTGGATAAAGCATGACTTTGCTTTTTCATCTGGATATTGATATGAGTGTTAACTGGAAAACGTAAGCCTTGCTTTAAAACCCTGTTTACGACCTGATTGCTTATCTAACCTTTGTTAGTAACATTTATTTTATAAATGCTGGTAGAAAGTGTTAATATGCTATTTTATTTGTTCTAATACAAGTGTTTTTAGTTTTTTTGTTCATTTCAGCATGTATGCCAATAAATGTTGTTCAGTCTTAATGTTATGATTGCATAACCATGCACAAATTAACGATTCATTATATAAATGATACATGAATATACAAGGAATTTTGTGTACTTTGTAAAACAATTTAAAATCAATAAATATGAATTTCATCCTTTTTTGGGGATGGGACCGACAGTCTTGGGTGGCGTGGTGTGCTGTTTCTTCTAACAGAACAAGCAATTCATCGTCCTAAATTGCTAACTGCTGCTTTGCTTACAGAGGATTGATCCTTTTGTGTGAGTGCATGCTACTGTACTAACTGCATGAACAGGCTTTCTATCTTCTAGATATCTTTCTACATGCATTCTATTTTCCCTATCTTGCATGAAATGGCTGTCTTGTCATTTACTAAGTCTTCATGGTGTGAAGGCATAATCAGTGGAGGATATTCTTGCAATGTACATAATATCAACTGGTCAGCTGAGTCCATAATAAAGTAGCATAAGAGCTACTTTTACCATAAGAATCAATTTATTGTAGTTTAGGTATAGGTGACCCATAATGACAAGGCAAAAATAGTTTTTTTGAATTTAAAAATGTGTGTGTATGTATGTATGTGTGTATATATATATATATATATACACTGCTCAAAAAAATTAAGGGAACACTAAAATAACACATCCTAGATCTGAATGAATGAATAAATACTTTTTTCTTTACATAGTTGAATGTGCTGACAACAAAATCACACAAAAATTATCAATGGAAATCAAATTTATCAACCCATGGAGGTCTGGATTTGGAGTCACCCTCAAAATTAAAGTGGAAAACCACACTACAGGCTGATCCAACTTTGATGCAATGTCCTTAAAACAAGTCAAAATTAGGCTCAGTAGTGTGTGTGGCCTCCGCATGCCTGTATGACCTCCCTACAACGCCTGGGCATGTTCCTGATGAGGTGGCGGATGGTCTCCTGAGGGATCTCCTCCCAGACCTGGACTAAAGCATCCGCCAACTCCTGGACAGTCTGTGGTGCAACGTGGCGTTGGTGGATGGAGCGAGACATGATGTCCCAGATGTGCTCAATTGGATTCAGGTCTGGGGAACGGGCGGGAAAGTCCATAGCATCAATGCCTTCCTCTTGCAGGAACTGCTGACACACTCCAGCCACATGAGGTCTAGCATTGTCTTGCATTAGGAGGAACCCAGGGCCAACCGCACCAGCATATGGTCTCACAAGGGGTCTGAGGATCTCATCTCGGTACCTAATGGCAGTCAGGCTACCTCTGGCGAGCACATGGAGGGCTGTGCGGCCCCCCAAAGAAATGCCACCCAACACCATGACTGACCCACCGCCAAACCGGTCATGCTGGAGGATGTTGCAGGCAGCAGAACGTTCTCCATGGCGTCTCCAGACTCTGTCACGTCTGTCACGTGCTCAGTGTGAACCTGCTTTCATCTTTGAAGAGCACAGGGCCCAGTGGCGATTTTGCCAATCTTGGTGGTCTCTGGCAAATGCCAAACGTCCTGCACGGTGTTGGGCTGTAAGCACAACCCCCACCTGTGGACGTCGGGCCCTCATACCACCCTCATGGAGTCTGTTTATGACCGTTTGAGCAGACACATGCACATTTGTGGCCTGCTGGAGGTCATTTTGCAGGGCTCTGGCAGTGCTCCTCCTGCTCCTCCTTGCACAAAGGCGGAGGTAGCAGTCCTGCTGCTGGGTTGTTGCCCTCCTACGGCCTCCTCCACATCTCCTGATGTACTGGCCTGTCTCCTGGTAGCGCCTCCATGCTCTGGACACTACGCTGACAGACACAGCAAACCTTCTTGCCACAGCTCGCATTAATGTGCCATCCTGGATGAGCTGCACTACCTGAGCCACTTGTGTGGGTTGTAGACTCCGTCTCATGCTACCACTAGAGTGAAAGCACCGCCAGCATTCAAAAGTGACCAAAACATCAGCCAGGAAGCATAGGAACTGAGAAGTGGTCTGTGGTCACCACCTGCAAAACCAGTCCTTTATTGGGGGTGTCTTGCTAATTGCCTATAATTTCCACCTGTTGTCTATACCATTTGCACAACAGCATGTGGAATGTATTGTCAATCAGTGTTGCTTCCTACGTGGACAGTTTGATTTCACAGAAGTGTGATTGACTTGGAGTTACATTGTGTTGTTGAAGTGTTCCCTTTATTTTTTTGAGAAGTGTGTATATATATATATATATATATATATATATAAAAACTGCAATATCACATTTACATAAATATTCAGACCCTTTACTGAGTACTTTGTTGAAGCACCTTTGGCAGCGATTACAGCCTCAAGTCTTGGGTATGAAGCTACAAGCTTGGCACACCAGTATTTGGGGAGTTTCTCCCATTCTTCTCTGCAGATCCTCTCAAGCTATGTCAGGTTGGATGGGGAGCGTCGCTGCACAGCTATTTTCAGGTCTCTCCAGAGCTGTTCGATCGGGTTCAAGTCTGGCTTCTGGCCGGGCCACTCAAGGACTTGTCCCGAGGCCACTCCTGCATTGTCTTGGCTGTGTGTTTAGAGTCGTTGTCCTGTTGGAAAGTGAACCGTCGCCCCAGTCTGAGGTCCTGAGCGCTCTAGAGCAGGTTTTCATCAAGGATCTCTGTACTTTGCTCCGTCCTTCTCCCAATCCCTGTCGCGGAAAAACATCCCCACTGCATGATGCTGCCACCACAATGCATCACCGAAGGGATGGTGCCAGGTTTCCTCCAGATGTGATGCTTGGCATTCAGGCCAAAGAGTTCAATCTTGGTTTCATCAGACCAGAGAATCTTGTTTCTCATGGTCTGAGAGTCCTTTAGGTGCCTTTTGGCAAACTCCAAGCGGGCTGTCGTGCCTTTTACTGAGGAGTGGTTTCCGTCTGGCCACTCTACCATAATGGACTGATTGGTGGAGTGCTGCAAAGATGGTTGTCCTTTGGGAAGGTTCTCCCATCTCCACAGAGGAACTCTGGAGCTCTGTCAGAGTGATCATCGGGTTCTTGGTCACCTCCCTGACCAAGGCCCTTCTCCCCCGATTGCTCAGTTTGGCCGGCGGCCAGCTCTAGGAAGAGTCTTGGTGGTTCCAAACTTCTTCCATTTAAGAATGATGGAGGCCACTGTGTTCTTGGGGACCTTCAATGCTGCAGACATTTTTTGGTACCCTTCTCTAGATATATGTGCCTCGACACAATCCTGTCTCTGAGCTCTACGGACAATTCCTTTGACCTCATGGCTTGGTTTTTGCTCTGACATGCACTGTCAACTGTGGGACCTTATATAGACAGGTGTGTGCCTTTCCAAATCAAGTCCAATCAATTGAATTTACCACAGGTGGACTTCAATCAAGTTGTAGAAACATCTCAAGGATGATCAATGGAAACAGGATGCACCTGAGCCTCATAGCAATGGGTCTGAATACTAATGTAAATATGGTATTGCTGTTTTTTATTTGCAAAAATTTCTAAAAACCTGTTTTTGCTTTGTCATTATGGGATATTGTGTGTAGATTGATGAGGGGAAAACATTATTTAATCAATTTTAGAATAAGGTTGTAATATATCAAAATTTGGAAAATGTCAAGGGGTCTGAATACTTTCCGAATGCACTGTATGTGAGATTATTAAATCCCAATTTTCTACGTTTCACTCCAGGCCCTGGAGATTATTCTTTACTGGAAAATGTTTAGCGTTATTGCAGATAGAAAGATGCAATGTAGAACAGACTGTGTTCTCTCTCTCACTCCTTTGTTTCTATGTCCCAAAATAATGCACCCTATTGAATAAGCCACAACTTTCACTCACAATACGGCATGTTATATGATATTTCACAGCATTTTGCCTCTGTCCCCTTTATGTATTTAGCAATTAACTGTTCAGTTCAACATTATCCATCTGATGGTTGCCCCTGTTTAGGTTCATTCATTTACATACTGTACGTCTGTCCTGATCCACGCATGGAAATTCAATGGAGCGTTTCCTATTGAAGACCGTATGTATTGTAGGGGGTAACTGGTGTCACCCTTCTCTTCTTACAACACCCCATTCCTCTCCTCAGGGGCAAAGCCTAATGCCACAGTTCAAGCAGTCCAACAGGAAGAGTGCAGACAAACTGTTACTGCACACTCCTCCAGTGCACATGCCTCCCGGTCCCCTGTTCCCCGTCCTCCTTATCATCATGTAAAGACTTCCTCCCACAGGCCCACTCCAGACAGAGAGGAGGGAAGGAGCCCAGCTTCAGGTTAGAACCCCTTTTAATACATGATCCCCTAACATTCCCATAATAGTACAGTGGGCAATTTTTTTTAAATTTATAAGTTTCTTTGAAACATCATGGAGAAGGTGTGCAGGCATTCAATTCTCAATCAAAGTGGAATAATGTGTTATTTGTTTTCATACTGTAGTTCTGGGCCTATCAAAAGAGTAGGAGTGGTGATCTAGTATCAATTTAGCCTTGTAAATCATAATGAATAAGACAAGGAGAGATATCATCCTAGATCAGGATTCCTGCTATGTGAATATGGGCCCTGGACTCATTGGATCCACAATCAAATAAGCTGTCTTTTTCTTATGCATCTCTCTCCAGTACACAGTGAAAACAAGAGGAAGAAACCCATGCCTGAGCCCACAGAGGATGCCAAAAAGAGAAAAACATGATGGATACAGTACACACAGATCCTTTTCCTCCTAGTCAGCTACGGAAACAATATGTTATTGATACACCCTTAACAATGAATATTGTTTTAAAGGACACTTAAATATGGGGTCCTCAAAGCGCTTTAGCAAGCATGCACACATACAGTAAATGTATAATCCTTTTCTATTATATATCCTATTTTACAACCATACGAAAATGTGGGGTGCATCCGACTAAATGATTCAGAAAACCATGCAAACTACAATTGAAATTAGTTTAAATCATGACACTTGTCTTTCCTTACATCCAGTAATATACATTACTAAAGGAACACTGTCAATTAGTTTAGCTTAAATATTGAATGGGTGATGTGCAGGGGTCGACTTGTCAAAAGTTAACGGGGAATGGTAGTTGCGTTGGGGGGGACAGTCCATTATAATATATGTGATGGATGATACTCCCTGGCTGCCAGTGCCCTCAGCAGAGGGTTCCATTTGCTCTTGGGGGGGAGGGGCTTATCCCTGTAGCCTTGGAACAGCTGAGGACCGTCATGCTCTTCCTCCGCCTCCGAACTGATCTCCATCTTCTGAACGATCAGCTTCAGCAGGTTGTGCTGCTTCTCAATAACATTAGACATCTCCTTCAGCCTGGAGAATTAATAGATTGTCTATTTTAATAGTCTCAAAAACTGTGTAGTATTGAAGCACTTAATACAAAATTGATAGAATGCACTTTAAATACTGATAGATTTTTAAATACTGATAAACCAAATACTGATACACAATATAATGTTAATACTTGTGCATTGCTCTGCTGTTGTATTTGAATAAGGTCAAACAAACCACTGGTGTGAACTAAGTCCTCACCTGTACTTCTGTTTACTGATTTCCTGTTCCATAGGTGTAAACCGATGGGAAGTGGAGTTGAGACGGGTTCTCTCATGCCCCATACCCAGCATTGCAAAGAACATTTCTCTCTGTTAAAGGAGATTCAGACTATTCATTATGACTATGTTGTTTACCAAACACCTATACCAAACACTAACAGTGTCCTATGGTGGGCTTGGACAACCTCCATGTCTCTCCATAAGTATTTACATGCAGAGTATTAGTTGATTAAACAATCCTTTAAACTAACTGATTCACAATTTTTATAGGTCAATAGATACACTGAAGAAAGTCCTGTATTAAACGCCTTCAAGAGGATCTCAAAATATTTGTTCTGTTCTTCAGTTTGAAAGCCCTTCAATTTTACACAAACATTCAAAGGGCAGTTATTAACATATTCTTTTAAATACGACCACTTGTAGAAAGGACACACCTTTCTGCTGCAGGCTCTGTTAGGGTACTCAGTGAGAGAGTCCTGGTCAACCCTCTTCATTAACCAGTACGGCATCTTCTCCTCTAGACTAGTGTGAAGCTCAATCTGTGGAATAATGGTTTATAATACATGCATAGTTTATTTTATCCTGGCAGTCAAACACTAGTAAAGAGTTTGAAAATTCTTTATGAGTTTGAAAAAGCATGACAAAGAAGTCAAAACACACCTGCATTCCCATTTGCTTCAGCACAGCATTCTCCTGTACCTTTGCTATGTCACCAACAGCCAAGCCAATCTATGTCACACAAAATGTAGTCATGTAGATGCAATGAAGCATCCTTAGTTGATAATGGGAGTATAGGTAAATGGCTTCATGTAGGATTTTAGGACTTACCATTAGGTTCATGAGGAGAATGGGCACAGCGAAGGTGAACATAACAAAAATGGCGTAGGTCAAAGAAGGGAATGGCAGAATCCCTTCCAGAAATGGCTTCAGGATATTTTCTTGGTAGTTGAATTCTCCAACCATCATGACAAATGCTTGCATAATTGCTAGCAGTAAACTAGATCTACTGTCAAAAAAGTTCTGGGAACAAAGATGCATAAAGTCATATACAGTGAGCTCCAAAAGTATTGGGACAGTGACACATTATTTTGTTGTTGTTTTGGCTCTGTACTCCAGCATTTGAAATGATGCAATGACTATGAGGTTAAAGGGCAGACTGTCAGCTTTAATTTGAGGGTATGTTCATCCATATCGGGTGAACCGTTTGGAAACATTTTGTACATAGTCCTCCCATTTTAGGGGACCAAAAGTATTGGGACAAATTCACTAATATGTGTATTAAAGTAGTCAACAGTTTAGTATGTGGTCCCATATTCCTAGCAAGCAATGATTATATCTAGTTTGTGACTCTACAAATTAGTTGGATGCATTTGCTGTTTGTTTTGGTTACGATTCAGATTATTTTGTGCACAATAGAAATGAATGGTAAGTAATGTGTTGTGTCATTTTGGAGTCACTGTTTCTAAACACTTCTACATTAATGTGGATGCTGCCATGATTACGGATAATCCTGAATAAATCGTGAATTATGATGAGTGAGAAAGTTACAGATGCACAAATATCATACCCCCACAAAAAATGCTTACCTCCCCTGTTATTGTAATGGTGAGAGGTTAGCATGTCTTGGGGTATGATATTTGTGCATCTGTAACTTTCTCACTCATTATTCACGATTCATTCAGGATTATCCGTAATCATGGTAGCATCCACATCAATGTAGAAGTGTTTAGAACCATATTATATTATTGTTTACAATAAAAGAGACTCCAAAATGACACAATACATTATTTACCACTCATTTCTATTGAGCACAAAATAATCTGAAACACGACCAAAACAAACAGCAAATGCATCCAACAAATTTGTAGCAGTCATTGCGTGCTATCATGCATCCAACATATACTTAACATTTGACTACTTTAATACACACAAGTGAATTTGTCCCAATTATTTTTGTCCCCTAAAATGGGGGGACTACAGTATGTACAAAAAGTGCTGTAATTTCTAAACGGTTCACCGATATGGATGAAAATACCCTCAAATTAAAGCTGACAGTCTGCACTTTAACCATTTCAAATCCATAGTGCTGGAGTACAAAGCCAGAAGAACAACAAATGTGTCACTCTCCCAATACTTTTGGAGCTCACTGTAATTGTAGAAATGCATTATACAAATACAGGTACAAGTTATCGCCCATTTTAAACAGATGTTCACAGACAAAACACTCAGCTACATACATTACACAAAACAATACAATACAATGTTCTTCACAAAGAGATAAAACATTGTTATATCTCTATGGTCCTGTAAACATACCTGTTCTAGCATCAGGGCATAGAACGCCAAAGCAAACGCCAGCAGCAAGAAGAAGAACAGTACAATGATGCTTAAAAGAGTTTTTGCAATCTCTAAAAACATCACCACGTAGATCCCAACACATTCAAACCTGTGGACCAAGAGCGATTTTATTTGTTAAAATTGCTTTTGTTGATCAAAAAATACATTTGATCAATTTATATAAATGTTTCTTCAAAGATGGATCTCAATAAACCTACACTATTTTATGGCAAAAAAAAACTTTGTCTCCATACCGTTGGAAATAGAGAAGAAAGTTGATCCAGGATAGAAGAACTGCCACTACCCCAGCCTCCCAATGCCATGTGTCCTTGAAGTCCATCAGTAACGGGATCACAAACAACAGAGAAGTGACGGAAGCACCCCAGTCCAATGCATTGGTCACATCACGGAAGTACTTTGAACCCTTGAATAGAAACACATCAAATTAACGTCTATTTCAATATTGTAATGAATTCGGGCGGTAGCCCCGACTGGGACTCGAACCTGGGTTCAGGGGCTGTCAAACCAACACCTTAAACGTTACACCAAGTGATCCAAACTCCTTGACAAGGTTGCTAGGTGTTGGGTTAACTTCGCTACAATATAATTTAAATGATCAAATCACACTACCAGATAAATCACATACCATGGATTGAGGCTACAGTATTTAGAACAGCTTTAGATTTCCATGATTACCTGATGAACTATCTGCACCAGCTCCTTGCCAACTGTGTACATATTCATGGCAAGAATCAGGAACATGCAGGTGGTGATAAAATAGCATTGCTGTGAAGATGGAGGAGTTGTTATTGAACTAGGTTTCTGAGACAAACAAATACACTAGAAAATAAGTCTAATGTCTTGCTGTGGATGTAATCGGATCTCATACGGCACCTTGTCAAGGGAGGTGGTCACCATGCTTACTGATGGTGATGTAGTATTGGTGACATTGGTGTTGAGGATGGGCTTCAGAGTATGAATGACGTGTGTCAGAGGCCCCAGACCAAGTGAGTAGATGGCCAGATTGAGCAGATGCACTTTGATACCATAGGCGTTCCTAAATAGATAAAAGAAACCATTTGGTGAATATTCGCAGGTGATTGTGCACTAATGTATTTTGTATATACTGTAGCTTGGCATGACTTTTAATCTGATGTTGTCAATATTTAGTGTTGGAGACAGTAGTATGATGTTGTCAATATTTACAGTGTTGGAGACAGTAGTATGATGATAACGTTCATGCATAATATGCAGTCTAGCAGTGTCACTCACCATTTCATTTCTAGATACTTCTTGCAGACAGGATGGGTCAGAAGCTCTATGCGATTAAATTGCACCATGGACTAGTAAACAAATAACAAAATAAACACTTTGACAACATGTCAGATAATTATGTTTTCCTTTCCTCTATCCAACAATGTTGTATTGTGGGAATGACAAATACAGTACAAGTCAAAAGTATGGACACACCTACTCATTCAAGTGTTTGTCTTTATTTTGTACTATTTTCTACATTGTAGAATAATAGTGAAGACATCAAAACTATGAAATAACACATATGGAATCATGTAGTAACCAAAAAAGTGTTAAACAAATCTAAATATATTTTATATTTGAGATTCTTCAAAATAGCCACCCTTTGCCTTGATGACAGCTTTGCACACTCTTGGCATTCTCTCAACCAGCTTCATGAGGAATGGTTTTCCAACAGTCTTGAAGGAGTTCCCACATATGCTGAGCACTTGTTGGCTGCTTTTCCTTCACTCTGCGGTCCAACTCATCCCAAACCATCTCAATTGGGTTGAGGTTGGGTGAATGTGGAGGCCAGGTCATCTGATGCAGCACTCCATCACTCTCCTTCTTGGTCAAATAGCCCTTACACAGCCTGAAGGTGTGTTTTGGGTCATTGTCCTGTTAAAAAACAAATGATAGTCCCACTAAGCGCAAACCAGATGGGATGGCGTATCGCTGCAGAATGCCTTGAATTCTAAATAAATCACAGACAGTGTCACCAGCAAAGCACCCCCATACCATCACACCTCCTCCTCCATGCTTCACGGTGGGAAACACACATGCGGAGATCATCCGTTCACCTACTCTGCGTCTCACAAAGACACGGCGGATGGAACCAAAAATCTCAAATTTGGACTCATCAGACCAAAGGACAGATTTCCACCAGTCTAATGTCCATTGCTCGTGTTTCTTGGCCCAAGCAAGTCTCTTCTTATTATTTGTGTCCTTTAGTGGTGGTTTCTTTGCAGCAAAACGACCATGAAGGCCTGATTCACGCAGTCTCCACTGAACAGTTGATGTTGAGATGTGTCTGTTACTTGAACTCTGTGAAGCATTTATCTGGGCTGCAATCTGAGGTACAGTTAACTCTAATGAACTTATCCTCTGCAGCAGAGGTAACTGGGTCTTCCTTTCCTGTGGCAGTCCTCATGAGAGCCAGTTTCATCATAGCGCTTGATTGTTTTTGAGACTGCACTTGAAGAAACGTTCAAAGTTCTTGAAATGTTCCGTATTGACTGACCTTCATGTCTTAAAGTAATGTTGGACTGTCGTTTCTCTTTGCTTATTTGAGCTGTTCTTGCCATAATATGGACTTGGTCTTTTACCAAATAGGGCTATCTTCTGTATACCACCCTTACCTTGTCACAACACAACTGATTGGCTCAAACACATTAAGAAGGAAATAAATTCCACAAATTAACATTTAACAAGGCACACCTGTTAATTGAAATGCATTCCAGGTGACTACCTCATGAAGCTGGTTGAGAGAATGCCAAGAGAGTGCAAAACTGTCATCAAGGCAAAGGGTGACTATTTGAAGAATCTCAAATATGAATATATTTTTGATTTGTTTAACACTTGTTTGGTTACTACATGATTCCATATGTGTTATTTCATGGTTTTGATGTCTTCACTATTATTCTACAATGTAGAAAATAGTAAAAATAAAGAAAAACCGTTGAATGAGTAGGTGTGTCCAAACTTTTGACTGGTACTGTACATACAGTGCCTTCAGAAAGTATTCAGACCCCTTGACTTTTTTCACATTTTGTTACGTTACAGCTTTATTCTAAAATTGATTAAATCGTTTTTTTCCCTTATCAATCTACACACAATACCCCATAATGACAAAGCAAAAACAGGTTTTTTAAAATGTTTGCTAATTTATTAAAACATTTACATAAGTATTCAGACCCATTACTCAGTACATTGTTGAAGCACCTTTGGCAGTGATTACAGCATCGAGTCTTCTTGGGTATGACGCTACAAGCTTGGCACACCTGTATTTGGGGAGTTTCTCCCATTCTTCTCTGCAGATCCTCTCAAGCTCTGTCAGGTTGGATGGGGAGCATTGCTGCACAGCTATTTTCAGGTCTCTCCACAGAGATGTTCGATTGGGTTCAAGTCCGGGCTCTGGCTGGGCCACTCAAGGACATTCAGAGACTTGTCCCGAAGCCACTCCTGCGTTGTCTTGGCTGTATGCTTAGGGTCATTGTCCTGTTGGAAGGTAAACCTTCGCCCCAGTCTGAGGTCCTGAGCGCTCTGGAGCAGGTTTTCATCAAGGATCTCTCTATACTTTGCTCCATTCATCTTTCCCTCGATCCTGACTAGTCTCCCAGTCCCTGCCACTGAAAAACATCCCCACAGCATGATGCTGCCACCACCATGCATCACTGTAGGGATGGAGCCTGGTTTCCTCTAGACGTGGTGCTTGGCATTCAGGCCAAAGAGTTCAATCTTGGTTTCATCAGACCAGAGAATCTTGTTTCTCATGGTCTGAGAGTCTTTAAGGTGCCTTTTGGCAAACTCCAAGCGGGCTGTCATGTGCCTTTTACTGAGGAGTGGTTTCCGTCTGGCCACTCTACCATAAAGGCCTGATTGGTGGAGTGCTGCAGAGATGGTTGTACTTCTGGAAAGTTCTCCCATCCCCACAGAGGAACTCTAGAGCTCTGTCAGAGTGATCATCAGGTTCTTGGTCACCTCCCTGACCAAGGCCCTTCTCCCCAGATTGCTCAGTTTGGCCAGGCGGCCAGCTCTAGGAAGAGTCTTGGTGGTTCCAAACTTCTTCCATTTAAGAATGATGGAGGCAACTGTGTTCTTGGGGACCTTCAAATGCTGCTGACATTTTTTAGTACCCTTCCCCAGATCTGTGCCTCGACACAATCCTGTCTCGGAGCTCTACGGACAATTCCTTCGACCTCATGGCTTGGTTTTTGCTCTGACATGCACTGTCAACTGTGGGACCTTATATAGCCAGGTGTGTGCCTTTCCAAATAATGTCCAATCAATTGAATTTACCACAGATGGACTCCAATCAAGTTGTAGAAACATCTCAAGGATGATCAATGTAAACAGGATGCAGCTGAGCTCAATTTCAAGTCTCATAGGGTCTGAATACTTATGTAAATAAGGTATTTCAGTTTTTTATTTTTAAAACATTTGCAAACATTTCTAAAAAACATTTTTTTGCTTTGTCATTATGGGGTATTTTGTGTAAAAATATTTAATCAATTTTAGAATAAGGCTGTAACGTAACAAAATGTGGAAAAAGTCAAGGGGTCTGAATACTTTCCGAACGCACTGTATATGACTTGTTCCTGATATTGCACTGTTTTGCTTTAAAATGTTAGTTGTTGAAACTTCATGGCCCTTAACTCTGGAGCAAAATACCATGTTTGAAAACAGTGAAGTTCAGTCTACAGTATTGTAGTGGGTACTAACGTTCAGAGCAGTGAGAGGCTGAAAGTAGTAGCTTTTGTCCGTTTTTGCAAGCTTAATGATATGCATGGGAGCTTGTAGCCATTTGAAAGTGTACTCGATCTGTTGATTAAAAAAAATAAAAAATACATTATTTTACATTACAACACATACCCTAACTGGAATGTTTTTAGGGGAATTTGATTAAGCAATAATGAACCTGAGTTTTAAGAAGGTAATACCACATACAGAATAGAGAGAACAGACTTACAGAGTAGTTGTAACTATTTACGTCATCATCTGACTCATTCACACAAGCGTCCAAAAGATGCTGTGGAAAAACATTGCACGATAAATGTACTTCTCACATGCTGACTGGGAAATGGGAGAGTTTTGTATCCATTTCCTTTATGACAGTTTCCTTTATGCATAGTTTCTTGGATAAAACTAACTTTGAATGACTCTGGCAGGAACTCTATCATGTCCATGACAACACATCGCTTAGTTGACTTCACTTCGAACAATAGCATAGCCTCAGCACATCTGAAACAAACAGGTTATATTTTACATGTCAACATGACATTGTCATGCAATCCAACTGAATACCAATAATCAAACACATCATTGTACTGTCAAAGCATCATAACAGCACATACTGTACATAGTTAATAGATTAAGTATCCACTGTATCTTAGAACAGTGGCCCAACCTCTCATTGTGGATGACAGCGATGGCAACGTCTTTCCTGCCGTTGAGAACAGCTTCATGGAGGAAGGAGGCATCACTCTTGTTGAGCATCATCTGGGCCCCTCTGCCCAGGAGCAGTGTCACTGCAGCCGCATGACCCTCCCTGGCAGCCAGATGTAACGCTGTGTTCTGGACCAAAAGTAAAACATAGCACTTTGAAATTAGAACAGAGGATTGTATATAACCGCAACAATAACCTTTAGATTGACTTTTTCAGAAAGAGGAATGATATCTATTTGTGGAAGACTTCCTCTGAATTTCAACATAGACATCTTACTCCCTCAAGCAAAACAGAAAGGAAACATACAGTGGGGGGAAAAAGTATTTAGTCAGCCACCAATTGTGCAAGTTCTCCCACTTAAAAAGATGAGAGAGGCCTGTAATTTTCATCATAGGTACACGTCAACTATGACAGACAAAATGAGATTTTTTTTCTCCAGAAAATCACATTGTAGGATTTTTAATGAATTTATTTGCAAATTATGGTGGAAAATAAATATTTGGTCAATAACAAAAGTTTCTCAATACTTTGTTATATACCCAATGACACAAGTCAAACGTTTTCTGTAAGTCTTCACAAGGTTTTCACACACTGTTGCTGGTATTTTGGCCCATTCCTCCATGCAGATCTCCTCTAGAGCAGTGATGTTTTGGGGCTGTCGCTGGGCAACACAGACTTTCAACTCCCTCCAAAGATTTTCTATGGGGTTGAGATCTGGAGACTGGCTAGGCCACTCCAGAACCTTGAAATGCTTCTTACGAAGCCACTCCTTCGTTGCCCGGGCGGTGTGTTTGGGATCATTGTCATGCTGAAAGACCCAGCCACGTTTCATCTTCAATGCCCTTGCTGATGGAAGGAGGTTTTCACTCAAAATCTCACGATACATGGCCCCATTCATTCTTTCCTTTACACGGATCAGTCGTCCTGGTCCCTTTGCAAAAAAAACAGCCCCAAAGCATGATGTTTCCACCCCCATGCTTCACAGTAGGTATGGTGTTCTTTGGATGCAACTCAGCATTCTTTGTCCTCCAAACACGACGAGTTGAGTTTTTACCAAAAAGTTCTATTTTGGTTTCATCTGACCATATGACATTCTCCCAATCCTCTTCTGGATCATCCAAATGCACTCTAGCAAACTTCAGACGGGCCTGGTCATGTACTGGCTTAAGCAGGGGGACACGTCTGACACTGCAGGATTTGAGTCCCTGGCGGCGTAGTGTGTTACTGATGGTAGGCTTTGTTACTTTGGTCCCAGCTCTCTGCAGGTCATTCACTAGGTCCCCCCGTGTGGTTCTGGGATTTTTGCTCACCGTTCTTGTGATCATTTTGACCCCATGGGGTGAGATCTTGCGTGGAGCCCCAGATCGAGGGAGATTATCAGTGGTCTTGTATGTCTTCCATTTCCTAATAGTTGCTCCCACAGTTGATTTCTTCAAACCAAGCTGCTTACCTAATGCAGATTCAGTCTTCCCAGCCTGGTGCAGATCTACAATTTTGTTTCTGGTGTCCTTTGACAGCTCTTTGGTCTTGGCCATAGTGGAGTTTGGAGTGTGACTGTTTGAGGTTGTGGACAGGTGTCTTTTATACTGATAACAAGTTCAAACAGGTGCCATTAATACAGGTAACGAGTGGAGGACAGAGGAGCCTCTTAAAGAAGAAGTTACAGGTCTGTGAGAGCCAAAAATCTTGCTTGTTTGTAGGTGACCAAATACTTATTTTCCACCATAGTTTGCAAATAAATTCATTAAAAATCCTACAATGTGATTTTCTGGAATTTCTTTCCTCATTTTGTCTTTCATAGTTGACGTGTACCTATGATGAAAATTACAGGCCTCTCTCGTCTTTTTAAGTGGGAGAACTTGCACAATTGGTGGCTGACTAAATACATTTTTTCCCCACTGTATAAGATGAACACACCTCAGGGTAAGTGAAGGAAATGTGGAAAAAGAGAGGAACCAAACCCTTTCGTCATCTGTTTTGTCCAGCAGTTTGATATTTGATGCCAGGAGTATGATCATGGTCTGGGTGTAGCCTTCTGCTGCAGCGTGATGTAGACAGGTCCAACCTTTATAATCACTGCAATGGCATACTGTAAACATTCATTACTACTGCAGCTGATTCAAAATGGAAAATGTAGTAAAAAGACAGACCTTGGTTTCCACTGGTTTGGGCAATAATGGTTCACCTCACTCGGATTAGCGTTGAGTGTGAGTGCGTGTGTGCGTAGCAGGTCTGAAGTACTGTACCTGTGGAACAGAGCTCCTTTTCGCAGCAGCAGCTCTACCACTTTAATATGGCCGCCGCGGGATGCCAGGTGGAGGGGAGTCATCCCCCTCTCATCTCCCTCGTTCAGCAGCCTGGTGCTGGTCATGCTCTCCAGGAGTCTGTGGCAGGTGTTTATCCTCCCATACCTGGAATAGAAAAGATTGATCATTAAAAAGTAAGTTATCAAATACAAATAATGCTAAACTGAAAACCAGCCAAAATAGAAAACAGTGAAAATCATTCATGTTGTTGGAGTATATTGAGTCTATTGACAACTCAATTAGTCAATAATGTAGAAATGTATTCAGAAGTAACTAACTCGGCTGCGAAATGCAGTGCAGATTTCTTCTGCTTAGACTTCTGGTCCAGTGAGACATTGAGTCCGAGCATGTTCGTCACTGACTCTGGGATTCCCAGTCTGCAGGCGTAGTGCAGGGGAGTACAACCCTCATTGTCCTCTGCACCCAGGAGCTCTCTCACATTGCTGCACTGTGTGGCAAGAGACAATATGATAAGTTTGGGATCTCATGAGTCAAACTAAGCGTTTACTGCCAACTTGATTAAAAATGATTGTACATGTCAACCCTACTGAGACAGTCACAAGAAGATATATGGTTTTAATATTGAACCTTGTTTAATACAAAGGCTAACAATATGATTCTGGGATCCTTCTCCGTGTGTTGGATTTGCTTCAAGTTCTCTACACTAGGTGGCAGTAATGCACTACGTGTTCTTACAAGATCCCCCACTAGTGCTCATTACAACATACTGTATGAGCTCATTGCAATATTTAGAACTTATGACTTTGCATTGAACATTTTAACATGGATCTCAGGGTCATTTTGGAAGCTTCATCATTGCTATTGAAACTTCTAGCAGGTACGTTCATCATATAATATTACCTGTAAGACTTCTGGAGGAAGGTTTTTCAGACCTTTAGGCTGCAAGATGGCAAGGTGAAGGAAATTGCAGTCATATTGGTCTTTTATTTTCAAATTAGCGCCTAAAATAGGAGAGGATGAACATGATTACGACAAACCATACACTAGTGTAAACTAAATGTGACATTCGCCTCTCTTTGAGAATCGTACCATGTGTAAGAAGAAGCCCCACTGTTTTCCATGCACTACAGCTTGTTGCCAGAAGCAGTGGGGTATGACCCTTACAGTCAATGGAGTTAATGTCTGCGCCCTGTCAAAGAATAAATATTAATATGATAAGATCGTGAAACACTGGAAAAATATTCATACTTTTCTCATGGTTCTTTTCATGTTTTGTGTTTACCTTTGAAATGAGGTATTCAGCCAATTCAACATGGTCAAATATTGTTGCCCTGTTGGTGAAAAACATGATAAAAGAGTAAGAGAGTAGGATATAATTTTTACCTAAAAGTATTTTCCAATGAAAAATGTCTACTACTTATGCAGTGGGGTTTGGCTAGCTCCATCTGTGATATTGATGACATCACAGACTCTATCATATGCTGATAGCATGAGTTTGACCGCCTCGGTTGCTCCCTGGGTACAGGCAAAGTGGAGGGCTGTGGAGTTGTCACACTGTAAAGAGAAGCACAAAGACATGACAGAGATTACAATGACTCAGACCAGCTTGAAATTATGTCAGGATATTACAGACACCGGTCGGTTCCCCTTGATTAGATTTAGAGTGGATTTGGTCATCTTCCAATGTCTCGTGGGAGTAACATGAACTGTCAATGTACCCATTATGGGTGGATGCTTATGGATGCATAATAACCTATTGTTACTTACTGTAACACATTGTAAGAACCTCAGTTCTAAGAACCTTTCAAATGAATGCCTGTAATGGTAACTGTGATATTTACATTGTTTTATATTGGAAGAAAAGTATAATTAAGGTTCATAATTGGTCTTTCTTATTACTCAGAAGCCTTAGAAATATATGTGTTTTTGTCTATGGTTCTGAGAAAGAACCAAAGTTATTTTTGTGTTAGATATATGTATATGATATTTGTAGGTGCAGTTTGAATGATTATTTACATATCCACAGAAAAAGCTTCTTAACTTCATCATCACCAGCTGACATACCTGTTGTTGGTCGATTTTTGCTCCATGTTCTATGCAGAGTTTGATCACCTCCAGGTTGCCTCCATGGACGGCCAGATGAAGAGGAGTGCTGAATGATTTGTCCACGTAGTTGATGTGCGTTTCAGTTGAGCAACCCATCTCCTCACCTTCAGCAGAGAACATTAGTGAGTAAGAATTATCTGATTAACATTGTTTGAGTACCAAAATGTGTATTTGATTATTATAATAGGAAAGCAAATGTTTCTTATTTACATTTCTGAAGAACCACCAGCATTGATTTTTTAGCACCTGCAAATGCTGCTGCGTGAATGGGATAATGCCCCAGCTTGTTCTGTTGACATAGTCTGGCTCTGTATTTAAACTGAGAACAGTACGTGAAATTTGAGCAGTTACATTACAAAAACCTCATAGGACATCAATAATGAACGATGAATCACACACATATCCTTGTTCAAACATACAAGAACACACAATTTGACAATTATACAGTGGCCATATATTTAATATTCACACACAAGTAGACGAAGAGCTTCATGGTTATCAACCGAGCAGGCCAACATTACAGGTGTGTTCCCCTGGTCTCCCTCCAGGTTGGCATCCGTGTTGCTGTGAGACAGTAACAGCTGTGGAAAAACCCAATTACTTATAATATAAATCATACTGTATGATATCATATCTTATTATATCATATAATATCATATCATCATATAATATCGTAGTATATCATATCACATAATATATGTTATTAGACTGAATGAATAATAGTACATGGAGGTGCACTAGCTAGAAGTGTAGAAGTGTTATAGAGGTGTATTAGAACATGGTTTCCCAAACTCGGTCCTGGGGCCCCCCCTGGGTGCACGTTCTGTGAGAGAGAGACGAGAGACCGCAACCAACCAAGCTGACTCACGCTATAGCAGACTAATAGCTGCCATAGCTAGGTTATTTATCATCCAATATGATTAAGTAGTGCCTGTCTTGACTGCATCAAACTGGGAGAACCTTGTTAAGCTAGCTAGATAGCTAGGCTAATTGAGGCTGCTTGTGCTTTCTTGTCCTACAGTTACAAATAACAACAACTACATTCATAATATTAAGTAGCAGCCTACCTGTTGGCTCTTGGTCGTTGTAGCCTATCCTTCTCCTTTAACTTTTAATTCTGTCATTTTAATTACATTTTCCATGATATCTCCTCACTTTTGCCACACACTGAGGCTCTATGACTATTGCCATTTTGATGACTTATGATTGGCCATGCGCACCACTTGAGCTACACGCGACCAGCTACATGCACCACGCGCCACTCTCTCTCTCTCTTTACAGCAGTTGGGTTCGGATCTGTACGGGTCCTTCCGGAACGTCAGTTAAAATGACACATATCCGAGATAGGTGGCACCACAGGCCCCAGAGTGGTGTGGCGGAAACAAAATTCTGGGGCCCGTAGTTTTTCCTGATCTGGTAACCTAACCAGGTAAAACTCTAGACCTTATATGGTATGACTGATTAATCTGTTGTAAAAGGTTTAAATGGGCAGAGTTTTTCTTATCAGGTCACATCATTAAAAAAAATTCCTAGCCTTGATGAAAACCCTGTCAAACTGCAGTAACCTTGTACTTGTTCATATGAATTATTTGTTAAAGACTAGGGGGGTTTCCTATAGGCCTACACTAGCTTTAGCGGAGTTGCCAACAACCATATGTTACATTTCTTTCTGCTGAAAACCGGATGTGGGAACTCCGCTCAAGCGTTTCTCTTAAGCCTGCTACGTTAGGTTACCTATATCCTACACAGACACAGAGAAACATGGCCGCGGGAAGATGTTTTGGGTTGGGAGTATTGTCGATGGGGGGAGTAATAAAGGCCTTGTTAACACATTTTGTGGATATTTTTTTTCCAAAATGTATTTGGGGGTGCTGCAGCACCCTCAGCACCCCTACTGTGGCTATGCATAGAAAGCAACATGATTGGACAATAAATCTCACAGGGCTGAGCTTGCTTTATGCAGGTTTGCATTATGTAGTCCTGCCCTATGCAACTGTAGGCCTAATTAAACATTAACTCACAGTTTATGTCAGCTATTGTGTTTATTGATTAATTCCAGTTAATCATTTTGGATTGAAAAAGTATAGGTAGCCTAGTCATCCCAAGTTTGAATATAAACCAAATTTGATCCCATTCACATTTTCTCACAAACAAATGGGCTATAAATATACAACCTTTGTTTCCCTGGCCAGCCCAGAGGAACAGGGCGCATAGTTGGCTAGACTATACAGCTGCTGTTGTTAGTAGCCTACAGTTGATCAGACTGAAAAATAGTTTCGTTTCCATGGAATACAATATGTCAGATCGCTAATGTTGATGTGTATAGGCTGCTACATTTATATAATAGTTTTTGCTTGTGTCTGTCAGTAGTGATGTGTTGCTAAACACCTGAGGAAAGTGGAGAGCGCGCGCCTTGAGCTTTGTGCGTTGTGCCCGGCCCGACCTGAGATGTCTGTGAATCTGATCGCTCAAGAAGACACACAGACCCAACAGCAGCACTCCGATGTGAAGGACAGAGAAATTGTGTGTTATTTGACAAATCATGAGGCAAATTTATTTATTTTTTAACTGCACTTTGCCCCTCTTTTTAACGCTATTTTATTCAACTAAATCAAAAGTGGGGTGGAGCTGCCACAACGGATTGAAAAGTGCTGTGGCAAGTGCAGCCTCATCACACGTTTTCTGATCGCCCTGGTGACAATCATAGCAGATCCGACCCAAAAACCGTGACATTATTTAGAATTCTGGAAACGGACCCACTCAGGGGCTACAGGTGGATCAGTGAAGACCTCGAGTTGCAACAGAATACCATCGTGCATACCATTTGTATGTCTCTACATCCAGTATGAAGTTAGAGGTAGTTTCACGAGCCAATGCTCGCTAGCGTTAGCACAATGACTGGAAGTCTACAGGAACAGTTAGCATGCTAGCTGTTCCTGTTCATCAGACTCTGGGGAAGTGGATAAATAGCTTATTTGCCAAATCTCAAAACTAATATGGAGGAAATTACAGTCATTGGAGCTAATTACAGTTTTTTTCTGTATAGAAAATTATTGTGGTATTTTTTTCGGGATGGATGAAATGTTTCAGTGTCAACTTAAACAACCAAAACCGGATAGAAAGCATGCAGGAAAGGTATTGGAACTATATTTTAAAATAATACCATCTTTGAGAATGAACAATAAAATAAAAGCTAGACAGTCAGGGAAAATAGAAAATTCAAGTAAATGGACATTCAGGGCACATGCCCATTGATATTATTAAAATGTTTGAGCAGAGGAACAGCATTAGCCATGGCAAAATGCATAGAATTGCAGGAAATTAGCTTAGAAACTGCAAAATTCTCTCAGCTCAATGGAAAAATGTGTAGAATTGCAGAATATTTGCTTTACAACAGCAACATTTTCACTACACGCCAAGACACCTTTCTAGCTAATAGACTATGTTAGAGTGTACACTTCCTCTTCCAATGAACTGTGGGGAGGTCTATATAATGAAACTGTCCACCAAATCTATTCATTTTCAAATGTTGATTACTTCTACTTGCTATTATCATTCACCTGATGATAAGACAAGACGTAAAACATTTTTTTGTTAACATATGATGGGGCGGGGGTCCTTGGGCAAGAAAAGTTTGAAAACCCCTGTACTAGAGTAGAGATTAATGGGGGGTCAGGTAGGGGACGGACCTCGACGAGAGCGTTGTGCCCGAGGCTGACAGCCAGGTGCAGGGGAGACATGAGGCGGAGGTTGAGGATGTTCGGGTCTGCCCCCAGGTCCAGCAGGCAAGCACAGCTCTCTCTCTGGGTCCTCTGCACAGCCCAGTGCAATGGAGTGTTACCCTCCTCATCACTGGCATTCAGTTCTTCACAAAGGTCACAGATAGATATTTGTTTTCTCAATACATTTAAATACATGCATCAATACCATATGATTGATAAAACAAAATAAATACGATTTTGGCGACAATATAAAATGACAAACAATAATGATGTTTAAAGGAAGATATTCCCTATGACCTGTGGTACCACTGCATACAGTAAATAAATACGTCTTACCATCTGGACCAGTCAACTGCACAATGAGCTGTATGGTGCTGATATGCCCGTGTGAGGTTGCGTAATGCAGAGGGCTGGCATTGGCTTGGTCACGGACCCCCAGCAGGGCTGAGTGCTTTCCCAACACTGCCGAGTCACCTTGCAGAGCCCACTAATATCATAGTGTGGAAAGACCATATCAGTCCTGTATTATGATCTGGTTTACAGTAACACATCTGTTCAAAATACTATTGTACATACTGGATTCTGTTACTGTTCAATTGACAGTTAAGTAAAACATCTGAACTAAAACCAGAGAAAATATTGCCAAAGACTCCAGCCACCCAAGCCATAGACTGTTCAGTCTGCTACCGTCCGGCAAACGGTATCGGAGCATCAGCTCTCGGACCAACAGGCTCCGAGACAACTTCTACCCCCAAGAAATAAGACTGCTAAATAGCCAGACTGCTAAATAGTCAATTAATGGTACTCATACTATTTGCACTGACCCTATGCATACCTCACTAGACTATATACAGTATACACACCATATACACACTCACACACACTACATTGACACTCCCACACAAAACCCTCCCACATTCACAACACTACATTGACACTCCCACACAAAACCCTCACACATTCACATACACTACATAGGCGCACACACACACATAACACACACACGCATATCGACAAAACACAAACACACATTCATACACATTACACACACACCCATACACACTTTTACACTCATCATTTGCTGCTGCTACTCAGTTCTTTATTTTACTCTTATTATTATCTATTCTGATGCCCAGTCACTTTAACCTGCCTTCATGTACATATCTACCTCAAATACCTCGTACCTCTGCACATTGATCTGGTACTGGTACTCACTGTATATACAGTGCCTTCAGAATGTATTCACACTCCTTGACTTTTTCCACATTTTGTTGTGTTACAGTCTGAATTTAATATGGATTAAATTGAGATTTTTTTTTATCACTGGCCTACACACAATACCCATAATGTCAAAGTGGAATTATGTTTTTAATTTTTAAACATGAAAAGCTGAAATGTCTTGAGTCACTAAGTATTTGTTATGGCAAGCCTAAATAAGTTCATGATTTTTTTTGCCAAACATGCATCCTGTTTGCAACAAGGCACTAAAGTAATACTGCAAAGAATGTGTCAAAGCAATTACAACTTTTTGCCCTGAATACAGTGTTATGTTTGGTACAAATCCAATACAACACATTACTGAGTACCACTCTCCATATTTTCAAGCATAGTTGTGGCTGCATCATGTTATGAGTATGCTGGTAATTGTGAAGGACTGGGGAGTTTTTCAGGATTAAAAGAAACGGGATGGAGCTAAGCATAGGCAAAATCCTAGAGGAAAACCTGGTTCAGTCTGCTTTCCACCAGACACTGGGAGATGAATTCACCTTTCAGCAGGAAAATAACTTAAATGGCCAAATCTACACTGGAGTTGCTTACCAAGAAGACAGTGACTGTTCCTGAGTTGCCAAGTTACAGTAAAAAAAAAAAAGAATTTAAAAAAAGAAGGGCAATCAGGGCACATGCCCATCGATTTTATTATAATGTTTGAGCAGAGGAACACAGCATTATCGATGGCAAAATGCATAGAATTTCAGGAAATTAGCTTGAAAACTGCAAAATTCACTCAGCTCAATGGAAAAATGTGTAGAATTGCTGAAAATGTGCTTTACAACAGCAACATTTTCTCTACGACGCAAGATATCTTTCTAGCTAATACACTTTTTAAAAAATGAATTCACCTTTCAGCAGGACAATAACCTAAAACACAAGGCCAAATCTACACTAGAGTCGCTTACCAAGAAGACAGTGACTGTTCCTGAGTGGCCGAGTGGCAGTTTTGACTTAAATCGAATAGAAAATCTATGGCAAGACCTGAAAATGGTTGTATAGCAATGATCAACAACCAATTTGACAGAGCTTGAAGAATTGTGAAAAGAATAATGGGCAAATCTTGCACAATCCCGGTGTCTTAGAGAATTACCCAGAAAGACTCACAACTGTAATCGCTGCCAAAGGTGCTTCTACAAAGTATTGACTCAAGGGTGTGAATACTTATGTAAATGAGATATTTCTGTATTTCATTTTCAATACATTTGCAAAAAATTCTAAAAACATGTTTTCATTGTCATTATGGGGTATTGTGTATAGATGGATGAGAAATAACATATATTTAATCCATTTTGAATTCAGGCTGTAACACAACAATTGGGGAATAAGTTAAAGGGTATGAATACTTTCTGAAGGCACTGTAGCTCCATTTTTGTGTATTTTATTTTATTTGTCTTGTGTTACAATTTTTAAGCAAGAATTTCACAGTAAACTCTATACCAGTTGTATTCGGTGCATGTGATTTGATTTAGAGCAATATATTTTTTACTAATCACAAAAACATATTAAAATAGTTTAGCATATTTGCAGATGATGGCTCTCATACTCAACTAATAATGAGTAAAGTTGAAAAATAAAAAACTCTACATGAAAGAGGAATTGAACATCTGCAAGATCTGTTTTCCACATGACTTACCTCAAATATTTTGCCAGAAATCTCTGTAGCATCATCTCCATGAATCATAGACTGGTAGGTCTTGTCCTGCATCAGGTCGGTCTTTGAGGAGCTCATCAGGCTTTTCTGTTCATGTAGACATTTCCACAAGGACTTGAACGTTTCATGTGGTTTGGTTTGTGACCGAATGTGTAGATTTGTAGTATGTTCTACAATAGGTAAGAGCAGAGAAGTTACATTTCAACATACATTAATATCTACAGTAAACAGCTGTCAATGTATAAGCACTAAGTGTACATAAAAAACATACAGTATTGAAAACAAACACATCCAGCAGGCTGCATAACCGGCTGTAAAATATTAAAACATGTCAACCAATGAGTCCAAGCAGTAAGATGTAATATATGATCTTACCTTTATGTTCTCTGGGTGTGAGATGAGCTTTCTAGTGTCTGCTGCTATTAGAGGGGTGGGGTTTATATAGAGACATTTGCCAAACAAATCAAATTACATTGCCTCTTGGTTGGTCAGACTTTGGACTGACAGTGGAGAGGCTTATTATCCTAATGTAAATGCATCTGGTCCATTGTCACAGACTAGACAAGTTAATTGGACAAACAGTCCTTCCTGAAAAACAACATTAGCTGAAAATGAGGGGTAACTTTGTGGTTTAGAGTAAACCTATGAGATTCACAATCTCATTACAGCACTATGGTACTATGATTTTCCAGTAGTAAACTAAAATCAATAATTCTCTCTTTGTTCCGAATTATGTAATGACCACAATGGAATGGACCTATTCACTTATGTTTCATATGTAACATATAGCTGAGGATCTTTTCCAATCCTTATAAAACATTCTAGTACCATAAACAATTATTAAAACCAGGAAATTACCTTATTTCTATCATGGCTTATATTCAATTTACATGCATTGTGTTAACTTTGCCAATTCAACTCTGTGAACGTAGTTGTTCCAAAACATTACATTTAGTATAAAATACCCCATTCACAATGCTTACTCTTACTCAGTCCGCTGTAAAAAAAAAAAAAAGAATACACCTCCTGTATGCACAAATCTTTCGGCATTTATTGACTTAAGCTTCAGCTTGTTAAGCTCTTTTATTATATTATTTCATAAGCGGGCTTTCATAAGGCATTCAGGTTTTCTGCTGATAACAATGCTCTGTGGGAGCCTGGGCAATGAACCATATATATGTTCATGAATATTTTCAATAAAGATAGGGACCTCCATTATTGAGTCCAATCACAGTCAATATTTGTTTGGTTAGCATTACAGAGGGGCAAACATGGTGTTATATTTCATAATGCTCCCTTGCCATCATCTGATAAACATCTGGTTTATTGTTGTATTTTGAATTAAAGTACAGAGCGTTCAGAAAGTATTCATACCCCTTTACTTATTCCACATTTCGTTGTGCTACAGCCTGAAATAAAAATGAATTAGATTGATTTTTTATCTCACCCATCTACACACAATACCCCATAATGACAAAGTGAAAACACGTTTTTAGATTTTTTTGCAAATGTATTGAAAATGAAATGCAGAAAAATATTATTTACGTAAGTATTCACACCCCTGAGTCAATAATTTGTAGAAGCACCTTTGGCAGCGATTACAGCTGTGAGACTTTTTGGCTAAGTCTCTATGAGCTTTAAACACCTGGATTGTACAATATTTGCCCATTATTCTTTTAAAAATTCTTCAAGCTCTGTCAAGTTGATTGCTGATCATTGCTAGACACCCATTTTCAAGTCTTGCCATAGATTTTCAAGCCAATTTCAGTCAAAACTGTAACTAGGCCATTCAGGAACATTCAATGTCATCTTGGTAAGCAACTCCAGTGGTTTAGGTTATTGTCCTGCTAAAAGGTGAAATCGTCTCCCAGTGTCTGTTTGAAAGCAGACTGAACCAGGTTTTCCTCTAGGGTTTTGCCTGTGCTTATAGCTGTATTCCGTTTCTTTTTATCCTAAAGAATTCCCTAGTCCTTGCTGATGACAAGCATACCCATAACATCATGCAGCCATCACCATGCTTGAAAATATGAAGTGTGGTACTCAGTGATGTGTTGTGTTGGATTTGCCCCAAAAATAAGGCTTTGTATTCAGGAATAAAAAGTTAATTTCTTTGCCAATTTTTTTGCAGTATAACTTAAATGTCTTAATGCAAACAGGCTGCATGTTTTGGAATATTTGTATTCTGTACAGGCTTCCTTCTTTTCACTCTGTAATTTAGGTTAGTATTGTGGAGTAACTACAATGTTGTTCATCCATCCTCAGCTTTCTCATATTACAACCATTAAACTCTGTAACTGTTTTAAAATCACCATTGGCCTCATAGTGAAATCCCTGAGCAGTATCCTTCCTCTCCAGCAACTGAGTTAGGAAGGACGCCTGTATCTTTGAAGTGACTGGGTGTCACCATCCAACGTGTAATTAATAACTTCACCATGCTCAAAGGGAAATTCAGTGTCTGTTTTTTTTATTTTTACAATCGGTGCCCTTCTTTGCGAGGCATTGAAAAACCTCCCTGGTCTTCGTGGTTGAATCTGTGCTGGAAATTCACTACTCGATTGAGGGACCTTACAGATAATTGTACTTATGTGGTACAAAGATGGGGTAGTCATTCAAAAATCATGTTAACCACTATTATCGAACATGGAATGAGTCCATACAACTTATTATGCAATTTTTGTTAAGCACATTTTTACTCCTGCACTTATTTAGACTTGCCATAACAAAGGGGTTGGATACTTATTGACTTATTTCAGCTTTTACATTTTTATTAATTTCAAAAATTGTCTCCAAAAAAATTCCACTTTGACATTATGGGGTATTGTGTGTAGACAAAATCTCAATGTAATATATTTTTTTACTAAGTCTGTAACACAACAAAATGTGAAAAAAGTAAAGCGGTGTGAATACATTCTGAAGTCACTGTATGTTACTATGTTTGATTGATTGCCAATTCGGAAAGTATTCAGACCCCTTGACTTTTTCCACATTTTGTTACGTTACAGCCTTATTCTAAAATGGATGAAATAAAAAACTGTTCCTCATCAATCTACAAACAATACTGACAAAGTGAAAACAAACAATAATGACAAAGCGAAAACAGGTTTTAGAAATTTTAGCAAATCTATAAGAAATAAAAAGCAAAATACCTTATTTACATAAGTATTTAGACCCTTTGCTATGAGACTTCGAAATTGAGCTCAGGTGCATCCTGTTCCCATTGAACATCCTTGAGATGTTTCTACAACTTGATTGGAGTCCACCTGTGGTAAATTCAATTGATTGGACATGATTTGGAAAGGCACACACCTGTCTATATAAGGTCCCACAGTTGACAGTGCATGTCAGAGCAAAAACCAAGCCATGAGGTCGAAGGAATTGTCCGTAGAGCTCCGAGACAGGATTGTGTCGAGGCACAGATCTGGGGAATGGTAGTGAAAATGTCTGCAGCATTGAAGGTCCACAAGAACACAGTGGCCTCCATCATTCTTAAATGGAAGAAGTTTGGAACCACCAATACTCTTCTTAGAGCTGGCCGCCCGGCCAAACTGAGCAATCGGGGGAGAAGGGCCTTGGTCAGGGAGGTGACCAAGAACCAGATGATCACTCTGACAGAGCTCTAGAGTTCCTCTGTGGAGATGGGAGAACCTTCCAGAAGGACAACCATCTCTGCAGCACTCCACCAATCAGGCCTTTATGGTAGAGTGGCCAGACGGAAGCCACTCCTCAGTAAAAGGCACATGACAGCCCGCTTGGAGTTTGCCAAAAGGCACCTAAAGGACTCTCAGACCATGATAAACAAGATTCTCTGGTCTGACGAAACCAAGATTGAACTCTTTGGCTTGAATGCCAAGCGTCACGTCTGGAGGATTTCTGGCACCATCCCTACAGTGGAGCATGGTGGTGGCAGCATCATGCTGTGGGGATGTTTTCCATCCAACCTGACAGAGCTTGAGAGGATCTGCAGAGAATAATGGGAGAAACTGCCCAAATACATGTGTGCCAAGCTTGTAGCGTCATACCCAAGAACACTCGAGGCTGTAAGGTGCTTCAACAAGTACTGAGTAAAGGGTCTGAATACTTATTTAAATGTGATTTTTCCTGTTTTTATTTGTAATACATTTGCTACAATTTCTAAAAATCAGTTTTACCTTTGTCCTTATGGGGTATTGTGTGTAGATTGATGAGGGAAAAAAACAATGTAATACATTTTAGAATAAGGCTGTAACGTAACAAAAGTTGGGAAAATTCAAGGGGTCTGAATACTTTCCGAATGCACTGTAGTTGAGCTAGAAATGTCCCAACACATATAGAGTTATTAGTCATAACTGTCATGAAATATTGCTTTTAAATTTATGAAATAATAATTATATACGTATTTAATGAAATAATAATGTAAGGGCCTATTTAATTGAGTGGAATTTTCTACTGTCATTTCATATTTTACTGGTGCAATGCAAGAGTCAATGCTGTTTCAATGGATAACTCTGACTGATTTCTTTAGTAGTAATTTAAGTAGTCCACTGGATTGAATGTCAAACTTTGTCAATGCAAAATAATGTTCTTACGGAAAACAGTATTATCTTATACTGTATGCTTATGTGGAACATCTTTTATACTATGAATAAGCAACCTACCCCCTCTTGTGGTCACCTTTGATACAGCTATTTATTTTACCCATGATGAAGTCATAGATATCCACATCCCTGGCAAACAGGATCTTCTTAGAAAGCCACATACAGTCAATGGCAACCCGTCATTCAGGGTAGGTGCCCCACCAGTTTTGAGCCCCACCTGCTTAGCAACAAAAAAAGTAATATATATATGCATTTCTTTGTGTGCCTGTTTTGCATGTTATTTTGGCATTAATACGTGTCACATATCAGTTTGCAAACAATGTAAAACAATTAATAAAAATTGAGTTAATAAAGCCGCATACAAACATTTTCTTTTTTGCTTTCTTGAGTAAGGCCGCTCCAAAATGCAGGTGTTTCAGCCTAGCTCAGTGCTTTCTGTGGTGGTGGGGCAGCCAGCGGAAAATACGGAGCATAGGGGTTGGTAATGTTCTCACAGGGAGGGCTCGAAAATTCAAGCCCCTTGGGTGCTGCCATAGAGTTGCATTAGAAGTGCCCATCCAAGAAGGCTCAGGGTCATTGGCCACAGATAAAATGACATCAAATCACGTTATAGCTACAGTAACTTTGATTGGACTGATCATGTCAACATCATACTTTCAAAATCTTAGCTAGCAAACTAGCAGTCATCATCATGAATCAAGTTGACAATCTACTGGCAAATCCTTTTCAATCCTTGTCATATGAAGAGAAATTATGAAGAGAAATTATAGATAAACGTATCGGTGCTCATCGGCCATTGGACATAAACATTACACAACAAGTTGGAAATCGCAAATTCAACAATGAGGGGTTTGGAAGGCATCAGTGGCTAACTGCAAGCATGACAAAGCAATCCCTAGCCTGCTATTCAGTGGAGTGAATGTGTGGTCCAAGTCTTGGTTTAAGGGTCTCTTTTCCAAGCCTAAAAGGAGAAACATTCAACATTGGCCATGCTGTCAATCCAGCATGACTTCTGCCACTTTCAAGACAACTGGGAACTCTGAAAAAAACTAGCTCCGACTGGGAAAATATATTTGAACGGTCATCCAACTCGGAATTCCTAGTCAGGAACTCAGGCCTCTTTCTAGAGCTCCGACCTGAAGATCACTAACATCATGATTCTACCTTGTTTTTTTCAGAGTTCCCATTTGTGTTGAAAACACCATACATCCAGAGAATGCCAGACTTTGATGACAAAGTCTGATGAAAAAATTGCCCACGAAGGACCACCGCGCCACCTTCCTGTTCAAGTGAGCACAGCACAACAAGGTGGATCCAAAAATGTATTGTATGCTGCTGCATAAATGATGTAATATGCCAGGGAGATATGTATACTGTAGCTAAGAAAGTAATACTAAGTGTATGTTGTGTAGTAAGCTGTTAGTAGCCCATGTGCCTCACCCTAATAATTTGGTCCGTTTTCCCCTCATAATTTAGCTTACTGTTCTGACTTGGTGGTGCACATGTAGCCTATAGCCTGTTATAGAGAAATGTCATCATCGAATATTGTAAGAGCTTTCATTGCCACATTGGAACTCTGAGTGATCCAGTTTGTCCTGAAACAAAGCGTAGTAGATACAGCTCCTACAGCACTGGAACCGTTCATTTACTTCTCCAGACAAAGAGGGATCCATTGGAAAACTCATCTGGGACTAACTTCGTTAGCTTGATGGCTAACATTAGCAGCTTAGCTAGGTTAGCTGCTCTTTCAAGCAGACTTTAACCAGTCAGTTAAGTGGGATTCCGGGACAAGAAATAACGGTCCTAGCTTAAAAGCTAACCACGTTGCGGCTTCCCTAAGCCAAATGACACAGCACCCATGAAACAACAGTTCCCTTTCAGTCAGTCAACTTCGGTACAACATACTATGGGGAGTCGCATTCTCGCGACTTCGGTTGAAGGATCGACAATCATGCCTGACAAGGCCAATGAAATCCGCGCCTCGCTGGAAGCCCCGCCTTTCACAGGTGATAAGCGTGAGGCTCGGATTCATTCCTTCAATTATTCCGCGCTTCACCTCGGTGTAAACAGGAACGATTCATGCTACTAAAATAAACAATTAGAAAACGAGACTGTCTTACGTTGCGCCAACTAAACTGTTCCATAGTGGTAGAGCGTGCTCACCCCCTGGACGTTGTGTGCTGAAGTTTGTACTTCCACCTCTGGCCTGCTGGCCCCCCTACCTCTGCGGAAGCACAGTTCCCGCTCAGCCCAGTCAAAACTGTTCGCTGCTCTGGCACCCCAATGGTGGAACTTGCTCCCTCACGACGCCAGGACAGCGGAGTCACTCACCACCTTCCGGAGACACTTGAAACCCCACCTCTTTAAGGAATACCTTGGATAGGATAAAGTAATCCTTCTACCCCCCCCAAAAAAAATATATATATATACAGTGGGGGAAAAAAGTATTTAGTCAGTCACCAATTGTGCAAGTTCTCCCACTTAAAAAGATGAGAGAGGCCTGTAATTTTCATCATAGGTACACGTCAACTATGACAGACAAAATGAGAAAAAAAATTCCAGAAAATCACATTGTAGGAGTTTTAATGAATTGATTTGCAAATTATGGTGGAAAATAAGTATTTGGTCAACAACAAAAGTTTCTCAATACTTTGTTATATACCCTTTGTTGTCAATGACACAGGTCAAACGTTTTCTGTAAGTCTTCACAAGGTTTTCACACACTGTTGCTGGTATTTTGGCCCATTCCTCCATGCAGATCTCCTCTAGAGCAGTGATGTTTTGGGGCTGTCGCTGGGCAACACGGACTTTCAACTCCCTCCAAAGATTTTCTATGGGGTTGAGATCTGGAGACTGGCTAGGCCACTCCAGGACCTTGAAATGCTTCTTACGAAGCCACTCCTTCGTTGCCCGGGCGGTGTGTTTGGGATCATTGTCATGCTGAAAGACCCAGCCACGTTTCATCTTCAATGCCCTTGCTGATGGAAGGAGGTTTTCACTCAAAATCTCACGATACATGGCCCCATTCATTCTTTCCTTTACAAGGATCAGTCGTCCTGGTCCCGTTGCAGAAAAACAGCCCCAAAGCATGATGTTTCCACCCCCATGCTTCACAGTAGGTATGGTGTTCTTTGGATGCAACTCAGCATTCTTTGTCCTCCAAACACGACGAGTTGAGTTTTTACCAAAAAGTTCTATTTTGGTTTCATCTGACCATATGAGATTCTCCCAATCCTCTTCTGGATCATCCAAATGCACTCTAGCAAACTTCAGATGGGCCTGGACATGTACTGGCTTAAGCAGGGGGACACGTCTAGCACTGCAGGATTTGAGTCCCTGGCGGCGTAGTGTGTTACTGATGGTAGGCTTTGTTACTTTGGTCCCAGCTCTCTGCAGGTCATTCACTAGGTCCCCCCGTGTGGTTCTGGGATTTTTGCTCACCGTTCTTGTGATCATTTTGACCCCACGGGGTGAGATCTTGCGTGGAGCCCCAGATCGAGGGAGATTATCAGTGGTCTTGTATGTCTTCCATTTCCTAATAATTGCTCCCACAGTTGATTTCTTCAAACCAAGCTGCTTATCTATTGCAGATTCAGTCTTCCCAGCCTGGTGCAGGTCTACAATTTTGTTTCTGGTGTCCTTTGACAGCTCTTTGGTCTTGGCCATAGTGGAGTTTGGAGTGTGACTGTTTGAGGTTGTGGACAGGTGTCTTTTATACTGATAACAAGTTCAAACAGGTGCCATTAATACAGGTAACGAGTGGAGGACAGAGGAGCCTCTTAAAGAAGAAGTTACAGGTCTGTGAGAGCCAGAAATCTTGCTTGTTTGTAGGTGACCAAATACTTATTTTCCACCATAATTTGCAAATAAATTCATAAAAAATCCTACAATGTGATTTTCTGGATTTTTTTTCCTCAATTTGTCTGTCATAGTTGACGTGTACCTATGATGAAAATTACAGGCCTCTCTCATCTTTTTAAGTGGGAGAACTTGCACAATTGGTGGCTGACTAAATACTTTTTTCCCCCACTGTATATACACTGCTCAAAAAAATAAAGGGAACACTAAAATAACACATCCTAGATCTGAGTGAATGAAATAATCTTATTAAATACTTTTTTCTTTACATAGTTGAATGTGCTGACAA
Source organism: Coregonus clupeaformis (assembly GCF_020615455.1). NCBI lineage: Eukaryota > Metazoa > Chordata > Actinopteri > Salmoniformes > Salmonidae > Coregonus > Coregonus clupeaformis. The sequence continues at coordinate 17,398,655 of NC_059212.1, forward strand.
CAAAATCACACAAAAATTATCAATGGAAATCAAATGTATCAACCCATGGAGGTCTGGATTTGGAGTCACCCTCAAAATTAAAGTGGAAAACCACACTACAGGCTGATCCAACTTTGATGTAATGTCCTTAAAACAAGTCAAAATGAGGCTCAGTAGTGTGTGTGGCCTCCACGTGCCTGTATGACCTCCCTACAACGCCTGGGCATGCTCCTGATGAGGTGGCGGATGGTCTCCTGAGGGATCTACTCCCAGACCTGGACTAAAGCATCCGCCAACTCCTGGACAGTCTGTGGTGAAACGTGGTGTTGGTGGATGGAGTGAGACATGATGTCCCAGATGTGCTCAATTGGATTCAGGTCTGGGGAACGGGCGGGCCAGTCCATAGCATCAATGCCTTCCTCTTGCAGGAACTGCTGACACACTCCAGCCACATGAGGTCTAGCATTGTCTTGCATTAGGAGGAACCCAGGGCCAACCACACCAGCATATGGTCTCACAAGGGGTCTGAGGATCTCATCTCGGTACCTAATGGCAGTCAGGCTACCTCTGGCGAGCACATGGAGGGCTGTGCGGCCCCCCAAAGAAATGCCACCCCACACCATGACTGACCCACCGCCAAACCGGTCTTGCTGGAGGATGTTGCAGGCAGCAGAACGTTCTCCACGGCATCTCCAGACTCTGTCACGTCTGTCACATGTGCTCAGTGTGAACCTGCTTTCATCTGTGAAGAGCACAGGGCGCCAGTGGCGAATTTGCCAATCTTGGTGTTCTCTGGCAAATGCCAAACGTCCTGCACGGTGTTGGGCTGTAAGCACAACCCCCACCTGTGGACGTCGGGCCCTCATACCACCCTCATGGAGTCTGTTTCTGACCGTTTGAGCAGACACATGCACATTTGTGGCCTGCTGGAGGTCATTTTGCAGGGCTCTGGCAGTGCTCCTTCTGCTCCTCCTTGCACAAAGGCTGAGGTAGCGGTCCTGCTGATGGGTTGTTGCCCTCCTACGGCCTCCTCCATGTCTCCTGATGTACTGGCCTGTCTCCTGGTAGCGCCTCCATGCTCTGGACACTACGCTGACAGACACAGCAAACCTTCTTGCCACAGCTCGCATTGATGTGCCATCCTGGATGAGCTGCACTACCTGAGCCACTTGTGTGGGTTGTAGACTCCGTCTCATGCTACCACTAGTGAAAGCACCGCCAGCATTCAAAAGTGACCAAAACATCAGCCAGGAAGCATAGGAACTGAGAAGTGGTCTGTGGTCATCACCTGCAGAACCACTCCTTTATTGGGGGTGTCTTGCTAATTGCCTATAATTTCCACCTGTTGTCTATTCCATTTGCACAACAGCATGTGAAATGTATTGTCAATCAGTGTTGCTTCCTAAGTGGACAGTTTGATTTCACAGAAGTGTGATTGACTTGGAGTTACATTGTGTTGTTTAAGTGTTCCCTTTATTTTTTTGAGCAGTGTATATATATTGTAAAGTGGTTATCCCACTGGCTATCATAAGGTGAATGCACCAATTTGTAAGTCGCTTTGGATAAGAGCGTCTGCTAAATGACGTAAATGTAATGTAAATGTTGTTCTCATAAGTTTTTGAATCACAAACAATTAGTTATTCTTCAATTTGGTGCAATGAGTAAGATGGCTAAGAAAACGACCAAGACGACGATGGCTAAGCCGGGTTCGGGGTTGAGATCCTGCCCCCAGTCATGCGGTTATAGCATTACTCTGAAAGATACTCACGATCTATGCGTAGTTTGTCTTGGCTTGGAGCACGCTTAGGCAGCCTTTGCTAAAACCAGTCTGTGTGTGCATTGCCACGTACTGCGTACAAACTCCCTGGAAATACGTGTAACATTCTTGAGGAAGCTTGAAATTACTGAATGCGACTTTTCTTTCCCGGATGCCGGTACCTCGGCTGGGTCAAAGGTGCAGGATTTTTTTTTTGGTGTGTGCGGTCCAGCACCCAGAAGGTTACCTGAACGCATCTTACTGCCTAAACCGAGTGAGGCTTGTTGTTACAACAACAGTACCCCCAAGTGGCACGGCCAATCGGGGTACGTCACTGATCGCCGAAGCCCGTTTACCCAGAGTGGGCCGGGCTTAAGGCAAATGTTGGAACATAAACAACTTTTTTTGAACCGAATTCCACAGTGTTCACGGGTGTTAAAATGTGTTGTCTCCCACATGTGAGTTTGATGACAAGTGTTCCTTCTCCATGTTCAGACACACGGTTGTCAAGAGTGGCGAAAATGGAAGAAGAACCAATCTCTCCCAGTCCACAAGGTGGCATCCCGCCCCTTCAAATGGCACTTCACGGGAGTCTCGCTGTCTGCTCCGACCAATTGCGCGCATGTGCAGTTTCGCCCTGGAACATGCGAACAGTGACATCAGGGTACAGACTACAGCGTAATCACGTTGACTGTTCCCGAGGCCTCAGCGATCATTTTGAGGGAGGAAATATCCTCTCTTCTCCAGAAGGAGGCAATCCGAGTGTTTCCTATGTCGAAGATCCGGGACTGCTGGCACAGCCGGTATTCCTGGTTTCAAAAAGATACGGGACATTGCATCCCATTCTAGACCTATGAGCCCTCAGCAAGCACCTCAGAGTCTACAAACTCAGAATGCTCATGAGCCACCAGCTATTACAGCGATTGGCTGGTGGCAGCGGAGTCGAGGGGGCAAGCAGTGTTACACACATCCATGCCACGGTCCTGTATTCAGTCTCTAGGCTTCATAAGAAACCAGAAAAAGAGCGTCTGACTCATCTCAGCGCAATCTGTTTCTGGGTCTCGAGCTAGGCTCATTCGCGTATCGCAGTTTTGTATCCCCATGGAGGGTGTCCGGGTTCTGGCTCTGCTTATCCAAATTTCGACAGGGTCACAGTGCGTTTTGCCAGTGCCTATGCCTACTGGGGATGATGGCTTCTGTGATGGAAGTCATTCCCATGGGGCAGTTGTTGATACAGCCCTTCCAACGCTGAGTGCTAGCTACTGACCTGGAAGCATCTCGCAGCCTAAGCCGGTCGCTGCAGGTGTCTCTGTCAGGCCTACGGGCTATGGCCCAATGGTGGGACCGGATCCCGAGGGTGGGGTGCACTATACAAAGGCAACTCGATTCGGGGGTATGGACACTGGTGCGGAGCGCACAGCATGTCAATTACCCGGAGTATCTGGTGCTCATGCGCTTCCCCCTGTTTTTGTCGGGCCGGCTTGTGCTGGTCAGAACCGACAATATATCAGTGGTGGCGTACATCAACAGATGAGTAGAGACTATCTCTCTCCCTCCTAACCTTGGCTCGCTCCCTATTGCTGGGGAGCAGTGCGCACATGCTTTCGCTTTGGGCAACGCATGTCCCCGGGTGCCTCAACTGGTGCAGATCTTTTATCCAGGTGGTACCTTCTCTCTCAGGAGTGGAGGCTTTCCAGGTATTGGACATTTTCGGCAGGGATGACATAGATCTTACGCATCTCGAAAAAATGTGCAGTGTCATCTATTTTTCTTGATTGCACACCAGTGGCCTCGGACACTCCTTTACGCTTTTCGCCAGTGGTTCTGATTCAGCCCACCTTGGAGTGGGTGCACCGGGAGGGCTTACCATTGATTCTTGTGGCTCCCCATTGGCCCATGCATCCTTGGTTAGCAGAGATCATTTGCCTTTTAGGCAGGGATCCGTGGAAACTCCCGTTGCGCAGGGACCTGATGTCCCAGGCGCATGGGCAGGTTTGGCAAACAAGGCCAGAGATTTAGTTGCTATGGGCCTGGCCACTAAGAGGGCCAATCTGATGGCTAGAGGTTTACCTCCGAATGTTATTGCTACCGTTCAGTCTGCAAGGCTGCCTTCCACAAGAGGGCTGTATGAGTGGCAAGCGTTTGAGCTCTGGTGCCAAGATAAAGGACTTTTCAGTGCTCTGTGAACGACATCCTTATGTTCCTACAGGAGCTTTTCAAGCATTCTCCACTTTCAAAGTGTACATGGCCGCTGTCTCAGCATGTCAGGTGGGAATTGACGGAACATCACCGGGTGCTCAACCCCTGGTGGTGCAGTTCCTGAAAGGTGTACTTCGTCTCAGACATGGTGCTGGTTTTGGAGGCAATGTGTGCGGCCCCCTTTGAGCCTCTGAAATCAGTTGATCTGAAGATCCTCTCCTACAAAACCCCCATGCTCATGGCTTTGGCCTCGGCTAAATGTGTTGGGGACTTCCACGCGTTATCCGTACACCTTTCATGTACTCAGTTCGCCCAGGGCGACTCTAAGGTGACATTGTGTCCAAATGCGGCCTTCACCTCAAAAGTCATGGCAATGTCCCACAGGCACCTTTTCACCTCCTCCTTTTGATTCTACAGAGGTTACATGCCCTGTGTCTGGTGCGAGCTTTACGCATGTACATTGAACAGACCGGGATTACTGGTTGTGTGACCAACTCTTTGTGTGTTTTGCTAATCCAGTTTGCGGCAGGGCATTCTCTAAGCAGCGTCTCTCCCACTGGATTGTGGAGGTTATCTCCCTGGCATATAGCAGCAAAGGGCAAGGGTTACCTAGCGGTGTACACGCCCACTCCACCAGGGGTCTGGCAGCTTCTTGGGCATTGTTTAAAGGGTTGACTATAGGAGATATTTGTGTTGCGGCGAGTTGGGCATAACCACACACTTTTGTGCGGTTTTATCGCTTGGATGTCACTGCTCCCAGTAGAGTACACAGTGTGCTTACCCCTGGAACAGGGGAAAGTCACTAGGCAGCACAGCGTTTGCGGAATAGCCAGACTGTCGCATCTGGCGGGGTCAGGTCTGGGTGGTCTGCCATGGGCCGTTTCATTTAGTATCCGTTGGGGTCGGCTTGAGGCGTGATTATATTTCCCCATATTATGTTGTACAGAAGTTGACTGACAGAAAAGGAATGTAACATTATGACTATGACTACTGTTCCCCGCACCGCCCGTTCCTGGGTGAAGAGCTCAGTGAAAAACGGTATTAAATTAAAGGAATGAATCCGAGCCTCATGCTTATCACCTGTGGAAGGCGTTGCTTCCAGCAAGGCGCGGATTTCATTGGCGTGATTGTAAATCCTTAAACCGAAGTCGTGAGAGTGCGACTCCCCATAGTATGTTGTACCACGTTTCCCTCCTTCAGGGAATAGTAGTTATAGTCCTAACGTTATGTTTTTCCAGCATAGTCATACAGTATAGGCTACTACTAGGTTGAAAACAGCACTGTTCCCCACACAATGTGTAACATCTGACTGATAGTGGTGTGTTGGTTTTGTTCTTGTTGCTCTCAGATTGGCTCATTCTATAAAAAACTATACATTTTCCTGATTTATCAGTAGCCTAATACTTGATGCTTTATTTGTGTCTGGGCAATACTAATGTAGCATTAATTATAAACTGGTGGTTCGAGTCCTGAATGCTGATTGGCTGAATGCCGTGATATATCAGACCGTATACCATGCACATGACAAAACATTAATTTGTACTGCTCTAATTACGTTGGTAACCAGTTTTTAATCGCAATAAGGCACCTCGTGGAGTTTGTGGCATATTGCCAATATACCAAGGCTAATGGTTGTATCCAGGCACGACTCCACGTTGTGTCATGCTTAAGAACAGCCCTTAGCCTTGGTATTGTATTATTGGCCTTATACCACACCCCATCGGCCCTTATTGCTTAAATAACTACATGGGGAAAGGGAAGTTATTATTTTCTGTTATATTCTATTCTAAAAGTCGACATTTCTAACACAGATGCAGATTTTCATTCAACCGCAACAGTTTTATTTTATTTTTTCTAATCTAAGTCTTTTCAGAAACACGTTGCATGCTTGACTAGCAGATGTGGCTAGAACCTAGAACATTACAACATGCAGTCTCCCTCGTTGACACGTCTCGCACTGTGCAGAGTTCGTAGAGGGCTAGTTCTCGTTGATCTGGAGCTGTCCTTGGTGATGTACAGCTCAATCCAATTAGCTTTCACCTCTGGGTTGTGTTGCAGCCAGCGGGTGGAAAGAAAGCTCACCCCTTTCAGTCGATCCTGTGTGTCTTGCTATGCAGATAGCCCCATGGTGCGCTCATCCGTTTATTTTTACATGTTCCATATCCGAGGGCAACCTCTTTTACCATATCCCCATGGAGTGTGCTATCTGCAGTTTTACTACTGGTAGTAGTATTTTCTCACTACGAGGGCGATATTTATCTGTTTATTTCAAGATTTGATAAAGATATGTGGAAGACTCCAGTTACAGACGGCTTGCGGTACTAGTCGGATGGGAGGGTAGCCTAATCACGAATAACCTGCCTCTTCAATTCTTTTCAGGGGAGAGGAGTTTGGTTTGAAAGGTAAAGTGGTACAAAAAGGTAGGACACGAATTGTTATTAGCCTATATTAGACTGTTTGAAAAAAAATCTGAAAATGTTCACCTTTCACTTTTTTCTGAAATGTTGTTTAAAAATAATATATCGTATTTTAGCCTATCTACAGATCTATTATTTAATGATAGGTTGTGTAAAATCCAAAGAACACATGTTAATAATAGCCTAAATGTGAACTAAATTGTTTGATTACAGTGAAATACAGGATCAGTCAGGATCTGATTACGGATACTTGAAAAGTGAAGGTTACTGAATTTATATGGTAAATTGTGTAGGATAACCAATCATATATTGGTTCCATTTGATCTTCAAAGCGGTGTATTACATAAGTAACCTTGGGGTGATAAAGTCCAACTATGTGACCTCTATCAGAATTTACCCTAGGCTATAATCATCAATCGCAACCCCAGCTTTATCAAAAGACCTACAGTATCAAGATGGAGTGGGGTACCATTTACCCTCCATGTGATACATCTACTGTAAGTTAGTGCAACTGAGTGCCCTAGAGCTTCCTGTCTAAATAGCCTGGAGGCTATTATCAAGTCATGTACAGTAGCCTAGCTAAGTGTAATAGGCTAGCATACTTGCAGTGGGATTTGTGGTTGTCTTCAGCCTACACAATCACATTAAAGCTTAGGCCTATTGCCTTCAATACTATAGAGCACCTGAATCCTTTTTTATTTTATAAAGAATAACTTTTTAGGCTAGTTCTGCAATACCTTGAGCTCACATCACATTTATTTAATGGATTGGCTATATTGTTCTTCAATGCTGGTCTTGGACCACAGGGTAGGATTTTGTTCCAGTAGCCTGCTAAGGAGCTGAATTCAGTCTGGATTTTCTTGCTATACTAAGAGACTGATGGAAGGGTGTCAACTGAAAAAAAAGGGTGTGATGATTAGTTGAGGCCTGCTGGGCTGCAAGAAGCCTGCACACCCTGTGGGTCCCCACGACCAGGATAATGCATTCAGATGCACATTTGTCATCAACTAATGGTAAAATTAGTGTCCCTGTTTTTTCCTTCTTTTTTTTCAGTTGAAGCCATGGGGCAACCGGTTTGAAGTTTCTCACATTCAAAGTTGGTGTACCCATTCCTAACAAGGGGTCAGTGGATTTGACCTGACCTCCCCCTGACCTAGCATAACACCTGAACTGTGACCATCATGGCGGAGAGAGCTGGCTTTGGGATCCCCAAAAGCAACTCACGTCCTATTGGCTCACTCCCACCAGAGCCTATCGACATCATCCGCACCAAGGCCCGATCCAGAAGAGTCCGCATCAATGTTGGGGGACTTGTCCACGAGGTCCTATGGAGGACACTGGACCGTCTCCCCAGGACCAGGCTGGGTAAACTCAGAGACTGCAATACCCACGAAACCTTAATGGAGATCTGCGATGATTACAGCTTGACTGATAACGAGTACTTCTTCGATAGGCACCCAGGGGCGTTCTCCTCCATTCTGAACTTTTACAGAACAGGGAAGCTGCACATGATGGAGGAGATGTGTGCCCTGTCCTTTGGCCAGGAGCTTGACTACTGGGGTATAGACGAGATCTACCTGGAGTCCTGCTGCCAGGCCAGGTACCACCAGAAGAAGGAGCAAATGAACGAGGAGTTGAGGAGGGAGGCCGAGTCTCTCAGAGAAAAGGATGGGGAGGAGCCGGAAGAAGGCTGCTGTCCAGACAAGAGACAGAAGCTGTGGGACCTCCTTGAGAAGCCTAGCTCTTCTATTGCTGCTAAGGTAAGACCAAAGCGTTGACCTGGGTTGAGTTTAGGCCTACTGACTGTGGGTCAGTCCAAATCCATCCCATCCCATGGTGTCATAGCTGCTGCAGGAATCTCTCTAATTGATTGATTTAAACATAATTTACGATCTTGGGTTTGCCTAATGGCAAACCTCCTAAAGTGGCTGCTGTGAAGTAGTGGAGTACTATAGAGCCTACCCTGTTCAACTCCAGCTCAGCTGCTGGAAAAACTCTAAACGAAGTAGATCTCAATATATCAGGAATTTTATATATGGAATTTGATCAATTCGTTTTATTCACAGATCTTGTGTCCCACATTGAGTTTTTCTTTAGATACCTCCTTCCTTCCAACTCAGGAGGAGAATATTGTGCCACCAGCAGCTTAATCCTCCTTTAACCTATGAAGTAATCAGATAAGAAAGAACCCAGAAGATTATGGTGCATGTGTGATTAGTGCATACTGCTATGTGTATTGTACAGCTGATATGATACACTTAAAAAATATATTAATAATATCACACATTAAGTGAGGGAAAAAAGTTTTTGATCCCCTGCTGATTTTGTACGTTTGCCCACTGACAAAGACATGATCAGTCTATAATTTTAATGGTAGGTTTATTTGAACAGTGAGAGACAGAATAACAACAACAAAATCCAGAAAAATGCATGTTAATTTTTTTATAAATTGATTTGCATTTTAATGAGGGAAATAAGTATTTGACCCCTCTGCAAAACATGACTTAGTACTTGGTGGCAAAACCCTTGTTGGCAATCACAGAGGTCAGACGTTTCTTGTAGTTGGCCACCAGGTTTACACATCTCAGGAGGGATTTTGTTCCACTCCTCTTTGCAGATCTTCTCCAAGTAATTAAGGATTCGAGGCTGACGTTTGGCAACTCGAACCTTCAGCTCCCTCCACAGATTTTCTATGGGATTAAGGTCTGGAGACTGGCTAGGCCACTCCAGGACCTTAATGTGCTTCTTCTTGAGCCACTCCTTTGTTGCCTTGGCCGTGTGTTTTGGGTCATTGTCATGCTGGAATACCCATCCACGGCCCATTTTCAATGCCCTGGCTGAGGGAAGGAGGTTCTCACCCAAGATTTGACGGTACATGGCCCCGTCCATCGTCCCTTTGATGCGGTGAAGTTGTCCTGTCCCCTTAGCAGAAAAACAACCCCAAAGCATAATGTTTCCACCTCCATGTTTGACGGTGGGGATGGTGTTCTTGGGGTCATAGGCAGCATTCCTCCTCCTCCAAACACGGCGAGTTGAGTTGATGGCAAAGAGCTCGATTTTGGTCTCATCTGACCACAACACTTTCACCCAGTTCTCCTCTGAATCATTCAGATGTTCATTGGCAAACTTCAGACGGGCCTGTATATGTGCTTTCTTGAGCAGGGGGACCTTGCGGGCGCTGCAGGATTTCAGTCCTTCACAGCGTAGTGTGTTTCCAATTGTTTTCTTGGTGACTATGGTCCCAGCTGCCTTGAGATCATTGACAAGATCCTCCCGTGTAGTTCTGGGCTGATTCCACACCGTTCTCATGATCATTGCAACTCCACAAGGTGAGATCTTGCATGGAGCCCTAGGCCGAGGGAGATTGACAGTTATTTTGTGTTTCTTCCATTTGCGAATAATCGCACCAACTGTTGTCACCTTCTCACCAAGCTGCTTGGCGATGGTCTTGTAGCCCATTCCAGCCTTGTGTAGGTCTACAATCTTTTCCCTGACATCCTTGGAGAGGTCTTTGGTCTTGGCCATGGTGGAGAGTTTGGAATCTGATTGATTGATTGCTTCTGTGGACAGGTGTCTTTTATACAGGTAACAAGGTGAGATTAGGAGCACTCCCTTTAAGAGTGTGCTCCTAATCTCAGCTCGTTACCTGTATAAAAGACACCTGGGAGCCAAAAATCTTTCTGATTGAGAGGGGGTCAAATACTTATTTCCCTCATTAAAATGCAAATCAATTTATAACATTTTTGTTGTTATTCTGTCTCTCACTGTTCAAATAAACCTACCATTAAAAGTATAGACTGATCATTACATTTACATTACATTTACACTGATCATGTCTTTGTCAGTGGGCAAACGTACAAAATCAGCAGGGGATCAAATACTTTTTTCCCTCACTGTATTGATACACAGTATTTTGCATCCTTAACAAATACATTTAGTTCATTTCAGTATAGGGTGATCAGTTGCTTAATAAGGGATGAATATACTAGGGCACTAAATGCCTAGTGTTAGGTTAGGTATTATGGTTTGGCATTCATTTTCAAGTTAGATCAAGTAACTATGTCTCCAGGACTAAGCTCTTATATGAATCTGTCTAATGTGAAATATTATTTATTGTCTTGCATACACAATCCCAATGGTATACCATGTGTACTGTGCTTCCCAGAATTCAGGCCAAGAAAAGCAGACAACCCATTAGTAACGGCTTTAATGTGCATGCTTTTATCTTTTTTTTCTAGAGTGGGGAAGTATAATGCATTGTATTCCCACAATTGCACATTTGTCCTCTCTATGGGCAGAATCTAAAACATCTAATGGTTCACCCAGATGCTAACCTCAAATGGTATATACAGGAGGTTTTCTGAAGGACCATGCTGGAGTTTTAGGGAGAGTATATTACATTTACATTTTAGTCATTTAGCAGACGCTCTTATCCAGAGCGACTTACAGTTAGTGAGTGCATACATTTTCATACTGGCCCCCCATGGGAAACGAACCCACAACCCTGGCGTTGCAAGCGCCATGCTCTACCAACTGAGCTACAGGGGACTTATTTCGTTTTGCTAATAAACACAAGTGATACCGGCAAGCGCAGTGTGCAAGTTTTTATTTTCTTCAATAACATTTAGTCACTTAATCCGGGAAGAGGTGCAGAGAGTGTCTTATAGGAGTTTTAGGAGTAGGCCTGATAGGAAAGGGTTTTAGGAGGAGGTGGTGGAGGTAAGAGGACAGATGGTCAGGGGAACCCACTGGCTCACACAAGTCCTGGTCAGTCCCCATTATCCTGCCTCACTAAACTGGCAGGACACTCAACAGACTGCCAACTGGGCAATCCTCAGTGATTTCACTTTGTCCCTGTGCAATATTTTAGTCACTATTAACATAATGTAACTCAAGCTGATGGGCTCCAAACCCTGAAACATGTTCCCCTTCACATACCTGTACTTTATTTACATTGAAACCTGACTATCCAGAGATAGGTATGGTACCACCAGACCAAATGTGTTTGTGAAATTAGCTTGGTGATTTGTACTGATAGAGTGAACAGTGAAGAAAGATAGGGCATCCCTTACCCCCCCTTGACGGACACTTGGCTTGCAGAAGGAAGCTTGGGGGTAGCACTAGCTAGCACATGGGGATTAGGGAGTGCTTAAAGCACAGAGGTGATCCCAGGGTGTGCTGCCCCCTTTGACCTGAGAAAGACATGGAAAAGCAAAAGGCACAGGGAAGGACACTGGCTGTGTGCATCGCCAACTCCTACTAGGTGTGATATACTGGAGGAGCGGCCATGGGTTGTACACGGCCTGTCACAACAGTGCAGTATGTTATGGTTGGCTCCCAGTCAATCAGATGTTGTGAGTCAGCAAAATGACACAGTATCCACTCAAGGCACTTGTCATTACATCACCCACAACTGCTGACCGGAATGGAAAGGGGCCTTGCATTGACCACATCAAATTACCTCATGGACTACTCCAGAAGTCATAAAGCTTCAATGGATGTTCAATACTGTAAAATGTTATTCCAGTTTATTACTTAGAGTACAGTATTTGATTTGGTATATTTATAGAATCTACATTTTTACATGTAACATAACTTTCCAACGGGTGTCAAAAATGTATTGTGTGATTTTCAATTATACAAACAAACAAACATACATACATTAGAAACTTTAGTGAATATGAGTAACTCCTTGACACAGAACATGTGAAACTTCCATGTGAGTGTCAGCTGCTTACAGCTTGCTGTGTCCTGGCCATACTGTTCATCAACTCCTTCATTCTACACACAGTTCTTAAACATCTGTCTGTTTTAACATACTTTTATATGCTATAAAAGCCATCAGGAACTCATATAGGTAGGCCTACTACATAATGGTATGTGTCCCTAGTTTTGCTGAGGCCTGGTTGTACAGCTCAGTACTGTAGGGAGTGATGGAAGTGAGACTTAATCTCCTTTGGGGGTTTTACCCAGGCTGCTTCTGCAAATAGACTGTTGCGAAGGATGTATACCGTCTGGCTCACAGCTAGCTGGGTTTGCAGTATGCCGGTCGGCCCCGGCGGGGGTCACGTGTGCGGTAGAGCTGTTAATCAATTACTAGAGTTGGGTTTGCTGCTGCTATAAGATTAACAAATGAAGTACAAGTAGTCTCCTCTCTTCATGATGAGTTCCTTCAGTACTTGTTGAATAGATACAGGTTGAGGGTCCCCTGGTTAATTTGAGTTTGTGCAGATGGCAGGAGCTTGTTTCCTTATCACACTCAATTTACTCTTGAAGAATGCTTAAAAAGTGAGTTAAATTTGTCCATTTGGCAGGATAGCATAATTGTTTTTCCCAATTGTGTTGTTGATGTGTTTCCTTTTTTAAATTATATTATTTCACCCATTTCCGTCGATTGACCTTCAATTGGAGCTGATTATGTCATATGGGTAAACGGCATTGTTCTCAAAGAAAGGTACAGGTTTTTCACTAGCTCATGTGGCTCAATTGCTGTGATCTGGAACATGCACTATAGCAGTACAGGGTTATCTTAACCTTGGCTAGATTGGAATTTTGTGTATGGTGAAACTGTATCCCAACGTTTTAGCTTTTTTGAGAGACGTCTTTCAATCCACCTCAATTTACCCACTGGATAGAAAGGTCAGAATTTTGACATGGGGATCTGATCAACTCAGAGCATTTAAGTGCTCTTGATATATTCGGCAGCCATGGTAGTATATTCACACAGGCATAGTTGGATCATTATTATACCAAGGATGTTATCCTATTATTGATATATGGGATGAGGGATTTTGAGTCTTGGCAAGGAAACTGCACCTCTCAGCATAATCCATTTTGCGTTCAGTTCGTATAAGCATGGCAGTTCAGTTCATATAAGCATGGCAGTTCAGTTCATATAAGCATGGCAGTTCAGTTCGTATAAGCATGGCAGTTCAGTTCGTATAAGCATGGCAGTTCAGTTCATATAAGCATGGCAGCTCAGTTCGTATAAGCATGGCAGTGCGAGGTGCAGGAAAATGTCAATGGCATCTGTGTGGTAATGTGCCACCCTTTATAGAACTACTTGTCTAATCCCTCCTCCCCTCTCCTCTATCTGCAACTACCTCAATATTAAAAGCCATAACCAGGGAAAAATAAACCCATCACTTCTCATCCTATATGTCACTTCATACAGGCACGTGCACAGATAGGGCTCTACCTGTGCAGAGCACATGCCCCTTTGCCCTTCCAGTCTCTAAAGTGCCCTTTTGTTGCTGTTGTTCTGAACCCACTGCCCGCAAGTTGTCGAAAAAATGTGCGTTAAATATTTGACATTTAATTAGCCATTAAGATGTGGCCATCTATTGCTTTTATGTAAGTTAATAAGGAAAGTCATAACTGCTCAACAAGTCTATGACCGCGGTTGCGGAAAACATTATAAAACAAATGTTGCACCTGCCCCCCAAAAGATCTGTGCACGGCCCTGACTTCATATATAGACATTGTGTTGCTAAGTCATTTAATTTAAAATGCCCTTCACATTCCACTATAGTAGCCAGTTGTTAAAATTCAAAGCATGAGCCGTCCCTTTTATTTTTAGAAAGTACTGGTTAAACCTTTCAAATAATGACTCCCCTTTTTATCCCAGATTTATAGCAACTTTGAGAGAATTTAATTCCATTCTGGCAGAGGGTCCATCTGGACCTTTTTAGAGCTAGCCTTAACCATCAGTGACACTGAGGTTGTTCAATATTACTCAGATGCCAAAAAGTGTCTTCTCTCTCAGGTTAGTCTTAAAGGGGACTTGTTTGTAGTTTGACATACTGTAAATGTGTTTTTCCTCATTTTTGGAGGGGTACAGATTAAATGAGTCAGTTGATCCTCTTCAATAAACACTGGAAAGTCAAGATCATGCGATTGATAAACATACTTTAAATGTACTTTTTTTTGCTTATTTTTCCTGCTTATTTGAGAAATCATACAATTGATTCCGTGGCTTGAGGGTGGTGAGTGTGATATGATTTATTTGACGGCAGTTGGCAGGCTGTAAGCCTACAGCACATGAGAGGAACTGAGCACTTTACTATAGTTGGAAATCATTGGCCTGAGTTGAGTAGTCTATTTATGAAGTGGGTAGTAATCGAATAAGTAGTCATATGCAAATTAGCTCTGCATTAGCAGATGACATACACATGTTATTTTTAAATGTGATGTTTAAGTATGCTGTGGCAGTCTGTTCTTCTCCATTCAATGTAATACTGTGTGATGAGCACGTGGCCATTGCAACATCCAATGTTTGCCCCTAAAACAGAAAACCTTGGATATTTATTTAAATATCAGTTCAGTTTACACGCTGTGTTGAAGTACGGGTTGCCCACTCATCATGTCGTCTGAATCTATGTCACATGTTCATGTCACCTAAATTACCAAGCTTTTGGTTGGCCTGTATATCGTCATGACCAATCAGGCACATGTATTTGACTAATTACTATAATCAGGCCTTCTCCCTTCCCCCCTCACACAATGAGACACCATCACACCATCACCAACTAACTGAACACAATCCAGTGGGCTTTGGTTTACATATATCACAGTCAGAGACCATAGCCTGAGCCAACATGGTCTAAATAAAACCTATTTTGTGGGGTAATAGCATGGTGTCTTTGACGTTTTTGAGTGTCTATATGCAGTTTCACTGTCTATTGATAATTGATAATTGTGTCATTGCATTGCTAAGAAACACCAATATTTTAGGTTTCCAATCCAGTGGTACATCCCTCATCAATAGTAAAAATGTACACACACATATATACACAAACACACAAGTCTTGATATTGGTTTAGTTATGGTCTTATGTAGGCTATATAACCATTTTCCAGTTGCTATTGTTGTACAATGGCCTGAAATGCCACTCCTCCACTGTGCCCCTTACTCAGCAGAAGCTCCTAGACAAATATGGTGGTTTGGCTCCAGCTACATCTCCCCTATAAAAACACTGCTAATCCAATGTATCCAATGTCACTTTTCCATAAATACCCCGACATTGATCAAGACATTCTTAAGTTTCCGTGCTGAGTTTGTGTCCCCTCCGTGACTGGCCTGCAGCAGTGCTAACTTTTGTCAGAAATAATCTAACCTTCGATCCTTACATCCTTTGCATTGAGGTGGTATTTCCTTTTTTTTGTGAGATTTTAAAGTGTGTTGTTTGTCTTGTTGCTTTTGTCTTGTTGCTAAATGACTAAAATGTAAATGATCACAATATTGCTACTGGACTTGAGGTGAAGTCAGTTTGAGGTGAATGTGGAACCCTAATACTGTTTGGCTGATGGACTTACTGTTATTTGCACATCATTTTTATATGACATTTTACAAGTGGTGTTTCTCTTTTATGTCATAACCATAACACTTGTGATGCAGTCATCATTTTGATGAAGATTCCCCTCTAACAGCTGTGTTAAGCCGCAGTTCTCTGCCTTCCACACGTGTTCATTTCCTCTCCGATGTCGCTGTAAATCCAAACTCCTGTCGCAGATTATAGCTGGAACAAATCCCTGTGTTCTGCCAGATTGAACCTCTACAAACAATCTTCCCTGGAAAATGTTTTGTGCGTTTCCTAGGAGCCTTTGTTTTAAGTTTAGCAGCAACCCAAGAGCTAAACGTAACTGAGTGGGAGGAAGGCACCTGCCAGGGCTTAATGAGGGAAATCCAGATCTTTCAATTAATCTGCTTACCTCTCAGTAGCCAGATGTTCCCAAGGACTGCTCTATGCCGGTCCAGGTCACACATGCATGCAGCCTGGTGGGGACAGAGAGACACACAGCAGAGGCAGCTCAGCCAGTAAAATAGCCCCATTGTCCCGCGGTCCCACCTCTCACGTACTGTATTGGACATCTCCGCCACTCATAACCATAGAGCATCACGCTCAGATTGAGCCATGTTCAATCATCACACTCAGGGTTATGTTTTGAGGGATTTCTGTGTATGAATAAAGGGCTTTAGTGTCAAAGCATATTTTAATGAAAATGTGGATTAGCAGAGTATAATACTCAAAGCTCTTAGACTGGGTATCCCGAATGGATTCCCTTGTTGGATCTTAAAATTTCCAAAGGGCATTTTCTAAATACAGAACATAACTATATCTATTTGATCTCAAATTAAAATTACTTTGTCCCGGAGAGGGAACTTTTGTTATTTTTTTTTTATCTGTTGTGCTATATGAAAATATATGGAAAATAGTAAATTGTTATTGCTGTGAAAAATGTATTTCCTGTAGACTACAGATAAATCCTGAATACTCTACAATAACTGTTGCAGATACCCATAGTGATATCTGTCTTGAGAAGATAATGAAAGTGACATACTGTACATTGTCTATTGATTCACCTTATTATTTCCTTTTTACATATTCATAAAAAATACAACAAATGTGCCTCAATGGTAATTGCTCCACTCCACTGAGAGCTCCATGGCCAAAGAGGAAACTCTGTCATTTGCAGTTATTTAATGAGAGCTTTAGTGGGTAAAGATTGTCTGTCAGGACTGTTGGAGGATAAAACCACCCAGAATGTATTGCAGGAGAAGAACAATACCTGTGTTTTATGACTGTTTCACAGCGTATCAAAGAAGACCCTTACACCTTAGCCATGAAGGTGCAGTCTTGTGGCTGAGTATCTGATTATCCTTTGGCATTCCCTCCCTGTGTGCACACGAATGCCTTGGAATGGTCTCAAGACGTAGGCTAGCTATTTCTCTGTATCCAGATCACTGTTCATGTAATTACATTTGTGCAGATCTAAAGATAAGGTCAGGAGGAAGCTAATCCTGCTCATTCCACCCCCACACCCTCACCACTGATGTCTGTCTACCTGGACTATATCTAAATGCACCACACGCACACAAGGCCCATGAGTGAATTACTCTGTATTAAGTGCTTGGGTAGTATATCACATAGCAATGTGAGGGTATAATCTATAGAGCGTTTGCTGAACGAGGCACAGAGGTCTCAATGAATGGTGTAAATGCTATGTGGTTTCATAGACAAGACAAAGAAACATGGTAGTGGCCCACTAGTGTGGTTTTCACAGAAAAGTTGTGTAAGTGTATAATGGTGAATGCTGACTTCAGTGTCCTGCCTGTGAAATAGTCCAACTTTTCAGCGTAGTCTTTGCCATTGTGTTGTTTATTCATGTACAGAGCAACTCAAGGCTATCACTAATTTCCGCATGAATTTAGATTAGGCCAAGGTGGAAAGGTGCAAAAGGTCAAACAAACAATTTGGCAACTATTACGCCACTTTAGTTAGTGTTGCACTTGCCCTTTGATCCACCTGGTGGGTGATAGTTCAGGTCACAGTTGACCAATGAGACCTCAAGCAGCTCTGCCATCACAGCCAATAGGCATAATGCTGGATGACCATTAACTTGACCTCGGCAGCCATGACTGTGGCCTGAGGGGTTGTTCATCCTGACATGCCCGAGACAATCCCTGCGTCACGCGATGCCTACAGTCAAGGCTTTCCAGAGGCTTTGTCTTATCCCTCCCTACACTCTTAGAATAAAAGGTGCTATCTAGAACTGTACCCTTTCCTGCAGTCAAATGACCAAATCGCCCTCTAGTGGCCTCATGGATGGAATGTTATTAACCCTTTGATGCGTACGGTCACATATTTGTGATCATTGTTCAGTGGTCCCTGCAGCGTACCATCGCAAATATGTGATTGGAACAGTAGCAACAGAACGAATGATGCCACAACCGCATCTAAACAGCATTGTTCTCTGAAAACAATGTTTTGTACTGATGGGAAATAAAGATCTTCGCAACTCTATTCCTCAATTTCACCTTTTATTATAAAAGATAAATGCGAACTTCATCATCCAAGCATCACACGGAACACATCCACAGCCAAACTCATTCCATAAACCAGTCTAAATAACAGGTTGCACTGACAAAAAACTAAACATAAGTTAGCGACCTAACAGTTAGACTTGTTAACAATGTAGCACATCTCTGGTGAGCACAAGGGAGAAATGTAATATTGTTTAGAAAAGAGATGCATGTCAGCTAAACCAACAGCAGCTAAATTCTTTATGATGGCAGCCATGTTTGTTTATGTTCGACAAGCGAAAACTCCCTAATCCCAGAATGCCATTCACTATAAGACGCAAAGTCAAAGATGGCTTCGCCCATTGCCTGAAAAATATGAACTTAGTTTGGCCACATTTCAGCATATTAAAAATCTTTGTTGTACTTGTTACAGTGTATACAAGAACCGGAGCACATGACTTGACAAGTCGTTTACAGTTTTTCACAAATCACAAAGCAAATAAAATGTTATCACCTCACAGATCATCACCCTAAATACAAGCCTACTCCCTAGTTTAACCATAGCGCGAAAGCTAATCAGGGTTGCCGGATTTGGGCGAAAGCATTTTAGAGGGGTTTGTTGGGGGGGTTCATTTAATTTCATTTGAGTTCCGACTTCAGTGCATTCAAGACAACTGGGAACTCGGAATAACTTGTGGCGGGCCGAGCAGGGTGGATGCACACTGACTTCGGTCGACAGCTGTACAGTGTTTCCTCCGACACATTGGTGCGGCTGGCTTCCGGGTTAAGCGGGCAGTGTGTCAAGAAGCAGTGCAGCTTGGTGGGGTTGTGTTTCGGAGGACTCATGGCTCTCGACCTTCGCCTCTCCCAAGTCCATATGGGAGTGGCAGCGATGAGACAAGAGTGTAACTACCAATTGGATATCATGAAAAAGGGGTAAAAAGACAATAAATAAAGTATACACATCATATGTGTCCATTACAATCTATGCAAGAATCGGAATGCATGATTTGTCACCAGTTCTTGAAAACGTGAATTAAACAGTAAATACAGTTGAAGTCGGAAGTTTACATACACTTAGGTTGGAGTCATTAAAACTCGTTTTTCAACCACTCCACAAATTTCTTGTTAACAAACTATTGTTTTGGCAAGTCTGTTAGGACATCTACTTTGTGCATGACACAAGTATGTTTTCCAACAATTGTTTACAGACAGATTATTTCACTTATAATTCACTGTATCACAATTCCAGTGGGTCAGAAGTTTACATACACTAAGTTGATTGTGCCTTTAAACAGCTTGGAAAATTCCAGAAAATGATGTCATGGCTTTAGAAGCTTCTGATATGCTAATTGACATCATTTGAGTCAATTGGAGGTGTACCTATGGATGTATTTCAAGGCCTACCTTAAAACTCAGTGCCTCTTTGCTTGACATCATGGGAAAATCAAAAGAAATCAGCCAAGATCTCAGAAAAAAATTGTAGACCTCCACCAGTCTGGTTCATCCTTGGGAGCAATTTCCAAACGCCTGAAGGTACCACGTTCATCTGTGCAAACCATGGGACCACGCAGCCGTCATACCGCTCACGAAGGAGACTCAGTTACACCAGCTCTGTCAGGAGGAATGGGCCATAATTCACCCAACTTATTGTGGAAGGCTACCCGAAATGTTTGACCCAAGTTAAACTATTTAAAGGCAATGGTACCAAATACTAATTGAGTGTATGTAAACTTCTGACCCACTGGGAATGTGATGAAAGAAATAAAAGCTGAAATAAATCACTCTCTCTACTATTATTCTGACATTTCACATTCTTAAAATAAAATGGTGATCCTAACTGACCTAAGACAGGGACTTTTTACTCGGATTAAATGTCAGGAATTGTGAAAAACTGAGTTTAAATGTATTTGGCTAAGGTGTATGTAAACTTCCGACTTCAACTGTACATTATGCTCCATACATACATGTAGTATGCTACAGTAGAAACAACAACACAATATACAGAAAATAAGGCACTTACTTTGATAGGAACGCACACATGTCCAAAGTTATTATTTGTAAGGAAAACAAGAATGAAGGCAATGCGGGCACCAGCCAGAAAATGTGCCAGGGGGGAAAAAGTTTGTGCAAGGCCTGTTCTGACTAGAGATGTACAAATGTCTGCATACTTGATGTGGGGAAACACTGGGGAAGTGCTTGGGCTCCCTTTGAAGAGAGAATTTTGTCCGGCTCAGTAAAGCCTCAAACATAAATTGTCCGCAACAGTGAAATGGGCTACTTCTTATGAGAATGAATGAGGAGGCCGAACACACCTCAATTCAAACTGTTGTTGCAAAATAAAACTTGTTGGAAAATAATTTGAAATGGCAGCGTGCCTTGGTTTGAGGGTAGCGCTGGTTAACTGTCCTGTTGCGTAACAATCACATTTTGGAACAGTGAGTGCATTCTGACATCACCTGCATTAAAAAAACTCATGCTGGGGTGACCGTTACATGCTGACTACACCGGGCACACGCGTGCGTCCGTGTGCGCCATCGCGTGCATGTTGATTTTATCCATCCACACCCGATGCGATCAGGACACGGAGGTTGAAATATCAAAAAGAACTCTGAACCAACTGATTAATTTGAGGACAGGTTGAAACACATATGAAACATTCATGGACATTTAGCTAGCTTGCTTGCTGTTGCTAGCTAATATGTCCTGGGATATAAACATTGTGTTGTTATTTTACCTGAAATGTACAAGGTCCTTTTTTTGTTGCTGGATCTTTGTAGACTATCGACCCATTTTTAGTCACAGAAAATCGTGTGTTCTCTACTCCGACAATTAATCCACATTTAATCTAGTAATCTCTCCTAGTTCATTCTTCTTCGGTGGATTTTATATGGCATTAGCAACCAACATTAAGATGCATTACTGCAACCAACTGGACTGGAGTGTGGACCTCCTTCATCTTTCAGTCACCCACGTGGGTATATGCTCCTAAAAACCAATGAGGAGATGGGAGAGGCAGGACTTCCAGCGCGTCAAGCGTCACAAATAGAACCAGTTCAATTTTAGCGTCTGGCTACGCAGACGCTCGTGAGCAGTTTGGATGAAATTATTGAATAACATGTATGTGTACATTTATTTTGCAATGCTCGTGCACACAACGCAGTCCGTGTGGTCAGCATGTTAGAGATATTTGGAACTCACGCGTGAAAAGGTTAATACAGTATTTTTCATAATTTCATAATTAATCAACATTATTATTTCAGTCTTCTGTATATGAAGTGTAATATTGGGATGCAAACTCAATATTGAATACATTTCAACTATATATCTGACATGGTACCGGTGTCTTCTTTTTTTAAGCCCATAACCATGTGTGTGGGGTGTATACTTTTGTTTCAATGTAGATTTGTTTAAGACTACCAACAAACACTCTGTGTGACCCTGATTTAGCCCACTGCAGTAAAATGAAAGGGTTCTTTGGCTGTCCCCATAGGAGAACCCTTTGAAAAACCCTTTTTGGTTGCAGGGTTCCAATTAGAACCGTTTCTACAGAGGGTTCTACATGGTACCCAAAAGGGTTCTACCTGGAACCAAAAAGGGATCTTCTATGGGGACAGCCGAATAACCTTTTTTTCTAAGAGTGTACCTCTGCATCACATAATGACAGACTCTCTCTCTACGTCTCTCTATGTAATGCTCTATAGCAAGCCACCATTCTTTAATGTGTTCTCAGTTGAACATTTGTATTTTATTTTTTATGTTCTTACATCTAGTATCTTTCCAATTATTTTGGTTATTTGGGATTTAAATATGTAGTAACATAGTTGTTACATCATTCTGGAAATATTAATATTAAAATCTGGCAAATACCATCTAAAACAGCACTGTAAAATAAAACATTACCAATACTTGTATGGATCATGGTACTTTATAAGTGGAACCAACATATATATTATGTTTTACCACCAATTGTGGCTCATTTATTTTTTGGCTCGGTCTTGGCAGGAGGCTTTCTCAGAAGTAGCTGGCAGCAGATGCAGGCGGGTGTCAGCAACTCACGTGGCATCGACAGGCTGTCACGGCGATGGCCACTCTCCACTGTAAATCACCTTATGTGCTCTCCTGGACATTTTTTATTCTTTTTTTTGTATTTATCACTTTATATGTAGATGTATAATAAGTCAATATAACCCCCGTCCCGTCCCGTCCCGTCCTCCAGAGGGCCATAATTACAGGAGCTTCTGCATGTGCTTGCGGTGTCTTGTCTCTGTGAGGAGGACATTTCAGGATAATTGTAATAGGATTTGGTGGCTATCTATAGTAAGGATAGAGAGAGGTTAGAAGTGGTTACTCATTCTTTCCTCAACAGGAAGAATCAACCAATAATCTGATACTTCTTCAGTATCAGATATTTATGTTTCAAATAACAAAGAATACATGACAGTTAATAAAGTCTATAATTGTATTTGTTTCATGGGATGAGGGAAACCCCTCCAGAAAAGGATTGTTCTGTGTAACCATCTCTCACAAGGCCAAGAGTCCCATCAATAGCTCTCTAAGCCAGTCATTTGAGCTCCCCCATTTGTCCCTGGCAAGACTGCCCTTCACTTTCATTGCACTCATATTTTAAAGGGCTAATAACACTGAAGCACTACAGAACACTTCACCTGCTATGCCAGTATTGAGACTCAAGCCCATGCTCTCACATCTTTGTTACACACGTACAGTATTGCTCATTTGACAATTTGCTAATTGCACTTGTTCGCATAAAGCACTTGAAGATGAGCAGAGGGCGGTCACACTTATGACAGTTAGTCATGTTACGTCCTGCAGCACTGCAGAAAGGTTGTCATGTGAAAATATTTCTGTGCTAAATACTACAGTATGGTCTGTTTGGGATATATAACAATATACACTGAATATACAAAACATTAAGAACATGAAGCTCTTTCCAGACTGACCAGGTGAATCCAGGTGAAAGCTATGATCCCTTATTGGTCTCTTGTTAAATCCACTTCAATCGGAATAGATGAAGGGGAGGAGACGGGTTAAAGAAGGATTTTTAAGCCTTGAGACAATTGAGACATGGATTGTGTATGTGTGCCATTCAGAGGGTGAATGGACAAGACAAAATATGTAAGTGCCTTTGAACAGGATATGGTAGTAGGTGCCAGGCCCAGGCGTACCGGTTTGTGTAAGAACTGCAACGCTGCTGGGTTTTTCACGCTCAACAGTTTCCCATGTGCATCAAGAATGGTCCACCACCCA
This sequence comes from Coregonus clupeaformis, assembly GCF_020615455.1. NCBI lineage: Eukaryota > Metazoa > Chordata > Actinopteri > Salmoniformes > Salmonidae > Coregonus > Coregonus clupeaformis. Next base: position 17,422,076 of record NC_059212.1, read on the forward strand.
AAGGACATTCAGCCAACTTGACACAACTGAAGCATTGGAGTCAACATGGGCCTGGAGTCAACATGGGCCAGCATCCCTGTAGAATGCTTTCGACACCTTGTAGAGTCCATGCTCCGACTAATTGAGGCTGTTTTGAGGGCAAAAGGGCAACTCAATATTAGAAAGGTGTTCCTAATGTTTGATATATTCAGTGTATATTATTGATTGAGTAGGCAAATATATCCTTGCATTTTATTTGCCAAGTAATCAACAACTCTTGAAATGTTACTGCTAACTCCTAACTGCATTAACTGCAATGAGGGATCTGGATTGTTACGTCATTAGTTCTCCCATTCAAACACTTGTGCATCTTTTAGATGAGTTGAAATTCAATTTTTAACTTTTTCTTTGCCCTTCACAATACTGTATTTAGAGTTGCAAAGCTACCAGTAATTTACCAAAGTTATTGGAATCTTCAGTAATTTTGGTAATTAACAGAAAATCTATGGCAAGCTATCGTAATTTTGGTAATTTCTACTTGAATAAGTTGTTAAAAAATTATTCATATATAGTATACATTTTTTATGTCGGTGTCCATGAGTTTCTAGTAGATAGACCATATGGTTTAAGAGAAAATAGCCTAATTAATGAAAAACGCATCTAATCAATAATGGTATTATTTTCTATTAACTCTGCAACTCTTACAACTATTGACTTTTCTTCACAACTGCCACCAGTTTGATGCCAAAACATTGACAACAAATATATATTGACATTGTGAAATAAATACAGTGCCTTCAGAAAGTATTCACACCCTTGACTTTTTCCACATTTTGTTGTGTTACAGCCTGAATTTAAAATGGATTAAATTGAGATTTTGTGTAACTGATCTACACACAATACCCCATAATGTCAAAGTAGAATTTTGTTTGTAGAACAATAAATTAATAAAACATTAAAAGCTGAAATGTGTCAATAAGTATTCATCCCTTTGTTATGGCAAGCCTAAATAAGTTCAGGAGTAAAAATGTGCTTAATAAATCGCATTATAAGTTGCATGGACTCATTCCGTGTTCAATAATAGTGGTTAACATGATTTTTGAATGACTACCCCATATCTTTACCCCACACATACTATTATCTGTAAGGTCCCTCAATCGAGTAGTGAATTTCAAGCAGAGATTGAACCACAAAGACCAGGGAGGTTTTTCAATGCCTTGCAAAGAAGGGCAGCGATTGGTAGATGTGTAAAAATTAAAAAAAGCAGACACTGAATATTCCTTTGAGCATGGTGAAGTTATTAATTTGGCTTTGGATGATGTATCAATACACCCAGTCACTCCACAATACTAACCTAAATGACAGAGTGAAAAGAAGGAAGCCTGTACAGAGTAAAAGTACTCCAAAACATGCATCCTGTTTGCAACAAGGCACTTAACTATTACTGCACAAAATGTGTCCTGAATACAAAGCGTTATGTTTGGCGCAAATCCAACACAACATATCACTGAGTACCACTCTTCATATTTCAAGCATTGTGGTGGCTGCATCATGTTATGGGTATGCTTGTCATCGGCAAGGACTAGGGAATTTTTGGGGGGATAAAAGGAAACTGAATACAGCTACAAGCACAGGCAAAATCCTACAGGAAAACCTGCTTCAGTCGGCTTTAAAACAGAGACAAATTCACCATTCAGCAGGACAATAACATTTACATTACATTTACATTTACATAACCTAAAACACAAGGCCGAATATACACTGGAGTTGCTTACCAAGAAAACATTGAATGTTCCTGAATGGCCTAGTTACAGTTTTGACTTAAATCGGCCTGAAAATCTATGGCAAGACTTGAAAATGGCTGTCTAGCAATGATCAACAACCAATTTGACAGAGCTTGAAGAATTTTTTACTACAAGAATAATGGGCAAATATTGTTCAATCCAGGTGTGCAAAGCTCTTAGAGACTTACCCAAAAAGACTCACAGCTGTAATCGCCGCCAAAGGTGCTTTTACAAAGTATTGACTCAGGGGTGTGAATACGTAAATGAGATATTTCATGTTCAGTAAATAAAAAATATAAACAATTATTATGGGGTATTGTGTGTAGATGGGTGTGAAAGAAATTGATATCATCCATTTTGAATTCAGGCTGTAACATAACAAAATGTGTAATAAGTCAAGGGGTATAAATACTTTCTGAAGGCGCTGTAAAGGTGTGTTAAAGAAAATTATATTTCATGCTGAAACCCTCATATTAAACAACAATTGTATTCACTAAGTTGATGGCTTATATTTAGGATAATGTTTTAGAGCTTTGTCATTCAATGTTTTTAAAATTTTTAAATCATCTTATTTAATTATTTCATATATTTTACATGTGATAAGGCCACAGAGGGCCAGAGATAATGACGGACACCTGTGATAATCTGAAATACCCAAAAGGGCCACTAGATGTCTTGTCATAGATTACATAAAATCCTTGAAAGACACCAACATTCTGGTAGTTTACTGGTAAACTTTGAAAGTTTCAAGTAATATCCCCTCCCTTTGCAACCCTAACTGTACTCATGCCATAGTTTTTTGGCTCTCTCTGCTACTCACAATTTACTTTATTTCTGCAGATCTATTTTGGTGTCTGAGTCCTTTGTAAACTGGGGTTAATTCTTCTCTACAGCCATGATTAAGAGTGTTGCGGGGAGGTCAGGCCCATGTGATGACAGCGTCACAGGCCTTGGGAACCCAAGCCAAGAGGGAGGGAGGGAAGGAGGGAGGGAGGCTGGACGACCAGGTATAGCTAAGAGGGATATAATAAGCGTCTATTTCCACAAGGCACTAAACCTGTGCCCTTGTCTTGATGATGAAGTGAACACACACACACAGACACACCTCACAGGTTTGACCTTTGTCAACCATTGGTATGTGCTTATGTTAGTGCTTATTTAATCTGAGCAAGATGGCCATTGACAAAGAGTTCTTAGAACCATGACATACAGTAAAAGGCAGACAAAAATCTATATAGGCCTATTGTTAGCGTTAACTGATGTGATAAGTGGTGATTTGTTTGTTTCCCCCATCAGTCAGATATCCTTGATTTAAGTGTTTCTTGGGGTAAGGAAAGAGTGGCCAATGTGCTGCAGAGAGTTGAGAGGATATCTGCTTTAAGCATTGATTATCAATCTATAAGCGAGCCTTTGCTGCCGGACACATTTAGATGGATGGGAGGAAATATTGCCTTCTGCTGTCATCTGTGCTTTACACAACCATTTCTGGTATTGCTCACATCATCATACCCATTGGGTTATACAGTACAGTATATACAATTTTCAGTTGCAGAACCGTCTAATCAAAGGGTGTTGTGTAATAAATAAGAACAATTTGGTCGCTATACTGTCGCTAAGTAACATACCAGTAATATCATAGTAAAACTAAAAATTACTTTATAGTTAGATGGATGCACTAACAAATCTCTCCCTGAGGTCAAGGCACCTTACGAGGCTGCTCTGCCTCTGTCAGACCAATATGGCCACCCCACTGTAGGGTTAAGGGGTTGCATGGGGAGAACAACCCTAGGCCTTGTCAATACAGCCAATGAAGACAAAGTGACAGCTGAAGTGTGGTAGTTGATTTACTTATAGAAAATCACTAGACCTTAAGACCTTAAGCACAGTAAGCAGCCGACTTACTGGTTGATATTTAGCTTCTTATACCTGCTCTTATTGATCCTCCTAGCAACACTAAATATCGATGTCACTCACTATCTGTTCACTTGAAGGCATAATGAATGTTTTCCAGGTACCTCAGTAAGGAAGGATTAGTCCTGAGAAACCAGGTTAACTACAATTAGTAACCAGTATGTTCTTGAAGGCTTGCAAGACTGTCAGGTGGAAATAATGCTTTTGGATATACGTTCATACCAAATCAAGTCTTAAGAGATTTAGAGACAGGCTATTGCAGTTTGATTCATATTCCTTGATATTTTCTTTCATCAAGAGAACACATTGAAACATGAAAGAACCACTTGCAAAATGCTTAAGTTATTTGTTTACTTAATCAAAACTGTTAACCTCAGACAAATATGACATCACTTTGTGGATTGTCTATGTATGTAGTAGACATAATCTTATTGTTATTGTAGCTTTACCTCCCAAAGTTGGTAATCCTTTATATCAAGCAATGCTAATCTGACATTACATCATGATGATATGAACCTTGTTTATTTCTAATTCTTATTTACTTGTCCAGATGTTAACATTAATCTGTTCTATGTTCAGTGGACCTTTTGTGGACCCCCTTGTTTAGTCGATCAAACACAAGAGATGATGAAATCAATCCAACCACATACCATTTTCTAGTCGCATGACACATACACGTGCACCACACGTGCGCACACACACACACACGTAATAAGAGTCGTCTCAACTCTCTCATCATGACTAATTTTAAAATTTTTCTTTGTCTTTCAGTTCCTGGCCTTTGTCTCCGTATTCTTCATCGTTCTATCAACAATCTCATTATCACTCAATACCTTGCCGGAGCTACAAGTCGTTGATGAGTTTGGACAGTTCAATGACAATCCCAGCCTAGCGCATGTTGAAGCTGTGTGCATCGCCTGGTTCACAATGGAGTACCTTCTCCGCTTCCTCTCTTCTCCTGACAAGTGGCAGTTCAGCAAAGGCCCACTCAATGTCATTGATTTACTAGCTATCCTGCCCTACTATGTAACTCTTTTCCTGACTGAATCCAACAAGAGTGTTCTGCAGTTCCAGAATGTCAGACGAGTGGTCCAGATATTTCGTATCATGAGAATCTTAAGAATTTTAAAACTGGCCAGACATTCCACTGGACTGCAGTCCCTTGGGTTCACCCTTCGGCGCAGTTACAATGAACTGGGTCTGTTGATATTGTTTCTGGCTATGGGCATCATGATCTTCTCCAGCCTGGTATTCTTTGCCGAAAAAGACGAAGATGCCACCAAATTCACTAGTATTCCTGCTTCATTCTGGTGGGCTACCATTACCATGACAACTGTAGGTTATGGGGACATATATCCACAAACTCTTCTTGGTAAAATAGTCGGTGGGCTCTGCTGTATTGCAGGTGTGTTGGTCATTGCATTGCCCATCCCCATCATTGTGAACAACTTCTCAGAGTTCTACAGGGAGCAGAAGAGACAGGAGAAAGCCATCAAGAGGAGAGAGGCATTGGAGCGGGCCAAGAGGAATGGCAGTATTGTTTCTATGAATCTGAAGGATGCGTTTGCTCGCAGTATGGAGCTGACGGATGTTATGGTGGAGAAAGGTGACGAGAAACGGCCAATGGATAACCATCTCTCGCCTAGTAGGTGGAGCAGTAGGCACGGCAACTCTGAGGTTAGTCCAAAATCCCAGGCGAGGTATAAAGAGGTTGCTCAACTGGGATCTCCAGATAGGGTCAATCCTCCAATAACCTGCCCACAGCACCTGAATGCCCAGATATTGGAGGAGATGTACAACAAGTTGACGACCACTGCCAACATTGGCTCTGGAGCTCCACATGAACAAGGACAGAAGCTTGAGGAGGTAATGGAAATGACGGTAGTGTCTTCCGCACTAAAGCCCCCCCCAATCAAGGAACGAGCCATGGGTAACCTCAGGAGCCCATCCAGTGTGGACAGCTTCGCCAGCTGCACTACGGAGTTCAGTGTGGCAGAGAGCAGTTCCCTCCTCCCCAATGTAGCAGGACGAAGGGCCCCTCCTCCCCTCGACCTCAGCCAGATCACCTCTATGGAACCAAAAACCCCAGAGAAAGTTCAGCCGGCCACAATCATTAAGGAGGGTCTTTATGAGTTTGTCTCAAGCAATCCAGAGGGGGCGTCACAGGGGGAGGATAATCAAAGCTTTGACATGAGCATTGAAAGCATCCGCAGTTCTCTCAGAGGCAACAACCCACAGAAGACAAAATCTCTCAAGGTCAATTTCAATGAATCTCAGGGAGAGGTGCCATTAGCACCTCCCAGCGCTAAGTCCCCTCAGTCTCTCAGTGCTACTCTGTCTCCACCAGGATACCAGCCCTCCCCACCTCCAGGCCAGGCCCCGGTGACCAGCCCATGGTCTCCAGGACAGTCAGGCCAAAAAGAGGATGCAGCCCAGGGCTTAGAGGGCGAAGGTCAGCCTTCCATTTTAAGCCATAGGGGGAATCACATGGACAGGGCTGCCGTCTTCAGCCCTTTGTCACCTAAATCTCTCAACTACACTACTCAGGAAGTGGTTGTTGCCGGCAATGGGGAAAGAGAGGCAGGCAACAGCCAAAAGGAAAACCACATAGTTCTGGATGGAAGTCTATCTCCACCTTGTGAAACAAGCATGTGACTAGTATAGGTGGAAGGTCAAGGAAAGAGGAAACATAATCTCTGTTTGTGTATGATGAAAAAGAAGAAGCACACTAATGTAGTGAACAATAAGTTGTCTGCATGGCTTGACAAGTATTATTTCTGATAACATCACTGTTTCTGAAGACCTATGAGAACTGCTGTTTGCTGCAGACATGGAACTTATAACAGTGGATTTTACTATAAGGCTCCATTGTGAGCAAAAAACAACCTAGTATGAATGAGGACATTTATGAACAAATTGTACATTATGGTCCAGGACTTTTTACGTAGCAAGTTATCCGTTGGAAGTTTCTTTGTTTTAGCTTGCTAGTGTGTTGGGACAAGGACATCGACTGAAGAGAGAAATTAGGTAAGGCTTTGGGATTTTTATATAAGGGCTCATCATTTGTGGAACAGTATCAATGTCATATCATATTCTGTTACTTGATATGACTTGCATTCATTTGCAAAGTTTCATTTCCTTCTCATGTTATTATGTCTGTTTAGATGTTGCATTGTTCTCAATCAAGTCAACCGAGAGATATACTATATATGGAACAAGCAACAGTCTCTTAGTTCAGGGAAGCAAGAAGAAAAATAAAGCATATTATATAGCAATTCATAAACATCTGCCTATATGGAAATAGACCAATAAGACATTTTTAATAATAGCCTATACATGACTATCTATGATTGCTTTCTAATACTTTATATTCTACTATTTTATATTCTGTTCGTGAATGAGCTTATGTCCCTAATTTCTGTGTTTAGCCCTGTTGTTGTGCAACCCTTCATCCATGCAATGGGAAATGGACAAGCCATATAAGTATTGCATGGCAATCTCATGGATTTACACTATGGCAAAAGTGATTAGATAATGACAGCCATTATACTTAAGAAGAAAAAAAAGTAGCATACAGCAGCACTTAATTCATGTAGATACAGATCATATCAACTGAATGGTTATTGAAGTTCTTCACTAAAATGGCATTATTGCTGAGTACCAGATCCATTCTGATCATAGGAAATCTGTTGTTACATTCCTCAAGGTATTTATGTTGTTATAATGCTGCCTTTTGCTTAGAGAAGTGCAGAAAATGTTTTGGTTATGTATGTATGCTAGTTGGAACAAATACTGTGTATGTGATGTTTGATGTGTAAAGTTTAATTTATATTGTATGGGGATGATTGCTAGGTCTAATACAGTACAGGACTCAGGTAGAAAGTGTAACACTGCCCTCTACAGACGGAGGATTTTAAGGCACTAATCCAAGAATTCATGCATATCTCTAGTTGGAATTCCTGTTAATATTGAACAAAGTAACATCTTTATTGATTCATTGTGCATTTTCAAGTTTTGAATGGCTGACCTACTCAGTAATGGTAGACATCTCAACTGTTGCAGCTTCAAAAAAATTATGCTGACAAGTCTGAATTGAATCAGGAGGGTTACTGCGGACAATCTTAAAACTACAGTGTATTAACTATATCAACTACTGTGCTTATATTCTATTTAAAGTAGATTATGCTACCATATTATGTTTTGTTGGTTCACTCGTATGATTGATTCCATTTTTCTAAGATAAAATGGATCAGGACTGTAATATTTCCTGGTAAGTTTTTTGAATTGTGTGCCTTTTCATAAATATAAATTTATGAGAAGGCGAAAACCTACATAATTTGGCTGGTTCATAGAGATCTATAAATAATGTATTTCTAGTAGGGAGACATATGAGGTGATGATATGCAAATAGCTATTGTACCAAGTTCTCGGGTTTTGTATAACTTGAAAGCTTTGTCATATCATGGCTTACTTCCTCCTTTCAAAGTACCATTTGCTGTCAGTAATGTACAGTACAATACAGTACAGTAGGCTTATGTTAGTTCATAATTGAGATGTCAGGGAAAACAGGGAAAGTTACTGCACTGACACTCCCTGGTATAACACCACCTCTTATCCACCAAGTCATCTGTAAAATGATTTGTATTTTTGTTGCAATTATCTTACATTATTTTGTACAGTTAGCTCGATCATACTCATATCCTCAAATCAATACTTACAACCACAATGTACTGTAGGTAACTCTAGGGTCCATTCCTCATTTATTTTTCTTCTGCCTGCTTTTTTTGGTGTTCCCTCCATCCCAATATACTTTGGTTGTTTTAACGGTATGTGACCATAGTCATCTTAGTTGTTAGTCAACATAACTTAATAGTGAATGAATAGTAACTTATTGTTTTACAATAAGTTTATTACCATATGCAAGACAAATAAAATTTGTTCATGTGACCCTTTGTAATGTGTGTGCTTGCAGATTTTCAATAATAAGGTGAATAGACCAGACATACACAGTATGAGAGGACAGAAAACCTTTTTTGGGGGGGGCAAATGTGTTACATTCCCTTCTATCGAATGGTACTGTGTAGTAGGCCCTATCTAGGAACCGTACAAACAAGTCCATCATGTGGCGCGCTCATATTCAGTGATAATCAGTCAATCGCTGGCTGTTACCAAATTCACTTCAATAAAACAGCAATGAACCAAGGATATGTTTAAGGGGAGGTCCTTTGGTGATGATTGAACAGTGAACAGAAAATATAGTTTACCAAGCTACCAATTGCTTCACACTGGAAGAAGTTAAGCTAAACTAAACTACCCTTTAGAAAAATATAGTTACTTTGAAAAAGTAGTTCAGTACATCCAAACTACTTTGTGAAAAATTATCATATGTAAATCTGAAATGTCATAGACTACAAATTGTAGGAACAGATCACTTTGGGGTCATACGTTAACAGAATGTCTAATTTAGCCAATTAAAAGAGCTACATGTAGAAATTGTGCATTGTATTTTAAGAAAATGTCCATTATATATCTGCAGTAATAGTGGAATGATACTGCTTCACAATATTTTTTCACAGAAAATTTATTTTGGGCCAATACAAAATCGCAGTCTAAAATGCAGACTTTCTATATGACAACAAAAGCCAGACCGGTGAATAGTGTAAGGTATCATTGTACCATCTACATTGCTGTGTAAAAATATAATTTTTATGGCTGTTTGAAGTTTGTGGATGAAACTGAAAGTAAATTGTCTCCACCATGCTATCTGGAATTCTTGGGATGTCGGATAGCACTAACCTCTCCAACGTGTTGCGAGGAAATGATATGCGGGGGAGGGGGAGAGTTGTTTATATTCAGCCTAAAAGCTGATTTAGCTTGATCCGGTAATGCGGTCCGGAGGCGCCGTATCGAGGGTGTAATGCAATTGCGGAGCCTCCGGAGGCCAAATCAAACACCTCCCAAATTTTGTAACAATGCGGAGGGGCTACGTATAGCTCCGTATAACTCCGCATTTACAGGATTGGTTGATGGTAGGTGGGGGCGGTACGTCCTGTATAAACACAAACTCACTTCCTTGACAACTTCATTCACAACAGCTGTGCTCTGCTCCGCGAAGCGCAAGAAGTATGAATGCCCTGACTTCTGCAGAGGCTGCATCGAAGTGCTGTACGGCCAATGCAGAAAAGTCGGAATGACCATAAAACCATAAAATAAAAAGTGTTGTTGCAATTCACCTAGTTTCCACATGGGTGAAACATTCTACATGTAGCACCTTTAAACACAAAAACTATGTTTCAAGTGAGAATTGGGCAGATCTGATGCCGAAATCAGTTTAAAGCCGTTATTGTTGTGTTTGTTTGGAATGCACCTTGAAATATTGTTCCAATAAACCAGACAAGGGCCACCTCCCCTGCTCTACAGGTTTGGTGGATGGTGAGATGTGTCTCTGATTCAGCACCATGTGTACGCTTACCTGTGTGATGTTAGCAGGTGAGAGGAGGTGTACTTGACTGCAGATAAGGTGCAACGTGTAGGGTTGCAAAATTGGTTTTCCAGAAATCCAGGTTGTAGTATTCTGGATTTCATGATTATTCCATACTGATTCCAGGAATCCTCCAACTCGGATTTCGGGAAAACTAGGGAATTTTTTTAAAGTTCCAGGAATCTTGCCACCCAAGCAACGTGAAGTGGGCAACATTGATATCCTTATCAACAATGCTGGGATGGTCTCAGAACATCACCTGCTGGAGTGTCCAGATGAACTCCTAGAGCGCACCATGATGGTCAACTGCCACGCTCACTTCTGGGTCAGTTGCATTGCATTCAACCAGATCACATAGCTTTGCATGGACTACTCCAGTGATACTGAAGTGTATTTCCAAAGCCATTCAATCTCCAATCACCTGCTTAGGACACTGGTGATACAACTCATATTGGGATCATTCTACAGTGTATGAATTCAATCACTGTTTGACCTCATCCCTTTTAATTTGAAGGAAACCTTCCATACAGGTTTGCCCTTGGTAGAAGACATTCAGGAGATGGATGGTATGATAGTATACATGGTATGGTAGATGGTCCTCTGTAGCTCAGTTGGTAGAGCATGGTGCCACTTGCAATGTCAGGATAGTGGGTTCAATTCCCGGAACCACCGTACATTAAAATAATGTATGCACGCATGACTAGTGGAACGGAACGAAAAAAAACAATGGTTCTGTTCAGAACGAAACGATTGGAAAATTATTTTGGTTCCAAAAGTAACAGTAATAAAGGACTGTATAAATGGCATATAATCCCTGAACATGTTTACAACGGGGACTGTGAAGAGACACACACAAAGGTACAGACACATGCATACGCACACATTGTGATATTGTTGTATGGTGGTATTAAACATTTTGTATTGTAGATATGTAGTGGTGTAATAATGTTATATGATGTACTGTTTTATCGTTTGTTTTATATGTAATGTAAGTGCTTTAATATGTTTGGACCCCAGGAAGAGTAGCTACTGCCTTGGCAGCAGCTAATGGGGATCCCTAATAAATACAAATACAAATACAGGTTACAAGCTATACAGTTGCAGCATACATAATGCAACAACAACAACTAACTATTAAGAACAATATATACATGTAACACAACTCACTTTTGGCACGCACACCATCCCACATGTCCATTTGTTGATGGGCAGAGACAAAGATGTTGCTCTCTGCCAATGCTTGAGGGAGACTGCAAGTTTTGACCCTTCGCTAAGCCCCGCCCCCCTTGGTTACTGTTGCAACCTTGGACAACATTTTCCCGGGAAGCCCAATTCCCCCTTCTAACCACTGGCAAAATCCCCTCACAATGATCTCAAACTGTGTTTTTAATACACAATGAAATTAAACACAGACTACCCCTTGCTAATCAGGAGACTCTCTGATATGTTGTGGTAGACTGTCATTGCAATTGCTTTACGGGAACCTGGTAAAATGAAGATTGTAGTGTGACTAGCCACTGGATGGCTCTGAATGCACTGAGAGCCTTCTCCAATAACCCCAATCTTCCAAAGAAGTCAGCGAACAAGAGAGTCTGAACTCAGCTGGTGACATCGGTCACACGAACTGGTTCGAGCCAAGGCAGCCTGAGCGTGTTTCCACCCCAGGCAAACAGGACAATATGTCACTAACCTTAACAGAAGAAGTCTATTCTATTATTACCTTGTCTTTGTCACAGTCTTTTTAGGACATACTGTACATCTATCAAATGTGCAATGAAAACAGTCTCCAACTGTACAATGGCAAATCTCCCACCCCATACCTACAATTTAGGCCAAACCCCTACCTAAGGCTAGAACTAAAATAATAGACAACTACAAAGTGTACAGAGACTAATCTACCGTGGCAGTCAACTCAACTCATTTCTTAACAGTATATATTTTACTAACTGTAAATCAAATCAAATCGTTTTTGTCACATATGCCGAATACAACAGGTGTAGACCTTACCGTGAAATTCATACTTACAAGCCCTTAACCAACAATGCAGTTCAAGAAATAGAGTTAAGAAAATAAAATAAAGTAAAAAATAAAATAAAAAGTAACAAGGCTATATACAGGGTTTACCGGTACCGAGTCAAGGTGCGGGGGTACAGGTTAGTGCAAAGGATCATGTGCAACTATCTACTTCTGTACTTTGAACTGATTAGATGAACCACTGCAGTTCCCTTTCAGTCGGTCACTCGGTATAACATACTATGGGGAGTCAACGACCAATCATATTCACCTGACGAAAACAAAAAACATGCCCAATGGGCCAATGAATGCAGAGCCGGCCAGGCTCGCCAGGCCCGCCAGGCTCGCATTCATTTCCGTAATTCTTCAGCTCATCTGAAGGAGAACAGGTCACGCAATTTACAAACTTTGCAAGCAGAAGAAAACTACTGGATTCGGCTCCGATTTAGGTGTCTGTTAGTGGGGAGAGAGTACTCATCCCCCTAGATGTTGCGAGTTTTGGGTCTTGTTATCAGTTTTTGTGTTTGCTAAAAGCTAACTACTTTCTGCTCTGTTTGTGTAGCTAATGCTTTCTTGTTTGAGTAAGATGGCCAGTGGTAAGAGTAAGTTCAAAATGGCTAACCTAGGGTATGTGGTTTCACAATGAAAATTAAAGTGCAGTCCTGTTTGCCTGGGGTGGAAAATGCCTTGGCTCGGATCAGTTTGTGTGACCGGTGTCACCAGCTGAGTACAGACTCTCTTGTACGCTGTCTTCTTAGGAAGATTGGGGTTACTGGAGAAGGCCCTCTCTTGAAATAAATAAATACAACATTTCTTACGGCAGCCTCAGGGCTGCCGGAGACGGGGAGAGATTGTCTGTTTGTGGTCGTAGTTGTTCCTCGCCTGTCATGCAGGGGACTGGGGTTCAATTCCCTGATGAACAACCCAGCCAAGCAATGGCTAGCTGGCTGGGTTCTCTGCTTCCCTGAAGGTGTTCAGGAACCGCATTCTGGAAAGGATGTGGTGTTTCTGACTGGTTCTGGGGGGGGTTTCGGAGAAAGGGACGGATGAGCTAGCTCCAGCAGCTTCATTTCTCTGCCACGGATATCGTGATGGGCTGCAGAGCAGCGGCCTGGAGTATGGCTCTCCTCTTCTTCAAAGGAGGTAGCCCAGGTTGGGGAAAGTTTTACCACCTGTGATGACTGCGGTAAAGCGTCACTTGACTCTCTTTCTGGTTTTTGACATGGAATAACTCACATTCAGCCAAGTTGCATGAATGTGGAACGGTTTTAGAGGGGGCGCATCTAGCTTGCATGGTTTGGGTGGACCAGTGTCAATCCTGGTTGACTGTCACAAATAGCCTACCGGAGCAGGGGGGAATGTGTTTTGGGCGAGCCAATTTTGTCAATGGAGTGTTTGGCTCAGCTATAGAGTCCATACAGTCCTGTTCAGAGGAACTCCTGAGTGGCGCAGTGGTCTAAGGCACTGCATCGCTGTGCTAACTGTGCCACTAGAGATCCTGGTTCGAATCCAGGCTCTGTCGCGACCGGGAGACTCATGGGCGGCGCGCAATTGGCCCAGTGTCGTCCAGGGAAGGGGAGGGAATGGCCGGCAGGGATGTAGCTCAGTTGATAGAGCATGGTGTTTGCAACGCCAGGGTTGTGGGTTAGATTCCCACGGGGGGCCAGTATAAAAAAATATATATGTATTCACTAACTGTAAGTCGCTCTGGATAAGAGCGTCTGCTAAATGACAAAAAAAGGAGAAGCGAAAGCAGGAAGTAGCAGTGATTACTTGCTGCGTTCACGTCATGTTGGGAACTCTTATACCCTGATGAAGACAGCTTGTCTGTCGAAACGTTGGTTATTAAATTATTGCATCTGAGCTCCTAGAGTGTGCAGCTCTCCTTTTCTTTTTCAAGTGTTCTACTCCGTTAGCCAGCACCTCGCCTAAATAGGTGTGCATTTCTTTCGCCTCCAGGGAACTCCAATACGACCTTCCTACTGGGAAAATGCATGTGAATGCCTGTCCAACTCTGGTATATGACTAGGAGACTCGGGTATGATATCTGGACCCCGATCTCATATGCACCACTGAGAATGACAAACAGGGTCGGACAGAAGGTTGTCGGGAGTGGCGGGTGTGAGAGGATATGACAAAATAAACACATTATTCCAGTCCTCAAGGTGGTCCTCTGCCCCTGCAGATGACAATGTATGGGAGGTTGGCCGCGTACTCCACCCAAATGCGGGCATGTGAGGTGTCACCATAGGTCCTCTGTAGCTCAGCTGGTAGAGCACGGCGCTTGTAACGCCAAGGTAGTGGGTTCGATCCCCGGGACCACCCATACACAAAAAAAAAAAAAAATGTATGCACGCACGACTGTAAGTCGCTTTGGATAAAAGCGTCTGCTAAATGGCATATTATTATTATTATATATTATGTGTGTCCTAGCACTTGTTTTGAGAGAGGACATTTCCTCTCTTCGTTGGACGCTGGCTATTCAGGTGGTTCCCATGTTGGAAATACGGAGCGGTTGGTACAGCCGGTATTTCCTCATTCCTAAGAGGAACATTACGCTGCATCCCATCCTGGACTTGCATGGTTTGTACAAGAACCTCAAGGTGTGCAAGTTCAAAATGCTCACGCTTCGGCAGCTAATACAGTCTGTGCGTCCCTGGATTGGTTCACGTCCATCGATCTGAGGATACATATTTTCATGTGGCTATACAGTGCCTTTAGAAAGCTGAAATGCCTTGAGTGAATAAGTATTCAACCTCTTTTGTTATTGCAAGCCTAAATACATTCAGGAGTAAAAATGTGCTTAACAAGTCACATAATAAGTTGTATGTACTCTGTGTGCAATAATAGTGTTTAACATGAATGACTACCTCATCTCTGTACCCCACACATACAATTATCTGTAAGGTCCCTCAGTCGAGCAGTGAATTTCAAACACAGATTCAACCACAAAGACCAGGGAGGTTTTCCAATGCCTCGCAAAGAAGGGCACCTATTGGTAGATGGGTAAAATAACAAAAAACAGACGTTGAATATTCCTTTGAGCATGGTGAAGTTATTAATTACACTTTGGATGGTGTATCAATACACCCAGTCACTACAAAGATACAGGCGTCCTTCCTAACTCAGCTGCCAGAGAGGAAGGAAACCGCTCAGGGATTTCACCATGAGGCCAATGGTGACTTTAAAACAGTTACAGTTTAATGGCTGTGATAGGAGAAAACTGAGGATGGATCAACAAGTAGTTATTCCACAATACTAACCTAATTGACAGAGTGAAAAGAAGGAAGCCTGTACATAATATAAATATTCCAAAACATGCATCCTGTTTGACACAAGCCACTAAAGTAATACTGCAAATAAATTAGGCAAATCAATTAACCTTTTGTCCTGAATACAAAGCGTTACGTTTGGGGCAAATCCAATACAAAGCATTACTGAGTACCACTCTCCATATTTTCAAGCATAGTGGTGGCTGGATCATGCTATGGTTATGCTTGTAATCGTTAAGGACTGGGGAGTTTTTCAGGATAAAAAAGAAACACAATGGAGCTAAGCACAGACAAAATCCTAGAGGAAAACCTGGTTCAGTCTGCTTTCCATCAGACACTGGGAGATGAATTCACCTTTCAGCAGGACAATAACCTAAAACACAAGGCCAAATCTACACTGGAGTTGCTTACCAAGAAGACAGTGAATGTTCCCTAAGTGGCCAAGTTACAGTTTTCACTTAAATCTGCTTGAAAATCTATGGGAAGACTTGAAAATGGTTGTCTAGCAATGATCAACAACCAATTTTACAGAGCTTGAATAATTTTGAAAAGAATAATGGGCAAATATTGTACAATCCAGGTGTGCAAAGCTCTTACACAGCTGTAATATATATGTAAATGAGATATATATTTCTGAAAACATGTTTTCACTTCACTGTCATTATGGGGTATTGTGTGTAGATGGGTGAGATTATTATTTATTTTTTAATCTATTTTGGATTCAGGCTGCAACACAACAAAATGTGGAATAAGTCAAGGGGTATGAATACTTTCTGAAGACACTGTACATCCTCCCCACAGAAGGTTTCTGAGGTTTCATTTCAATTGTGTGGCTTACGTGTTTTACTGTTTTCTGACATTCGGTCTCTGGGGTTCTTGGTGAATCACAGGAAAAGTTGTCTGACTCCTTCTCAACGAGTTCAGTTTTCTGGGTCTCGTTCTGGACTAGGTTCTGAATTGTGCTTTTGTCCCCAGGAGGGTCGCATTCCGGCTCTGTCTGGCATGGTTTTAGCTTGGGCATTCAGTGCCTTTTTCGCTTGTGCCTGCAGCTACTGGGTCTGATGGCCTCTATGATAGCTGATGTGCCTCTGGGGCTTTTGTTGATGCGTCTGTTCCAGCACTTGGTGATAGCTATGAGTGGGCGCATTTCGCCATTGTCATCGGTTGCTCAAGTTATCCCCGTCAAGACTGTTGTCGCAGGGTGTTCCCATGGGCCGGGTAATGTCCTGCAGGGTGATCACAACAGACGCATCATCACTGGGATGAGGAGCGCTGTGTGTGGGCTACTCGGAAAGGGGGGTTTGGTCGACAGCGCTAAGGGAGCTGCATATCAATTACCCGGAGCTAGTGGCTGTTTTACTGGTGCTAAGGCATTTTCTTCCGATATTGGAGGGCCAGCATGTGTTGGTAAGGTCCAACAACAAGTCGAAGGTGGCATACATCAACAGGCAGGGGGAGACGCAGTCTCACTCTCTCCTGAACCTGGCCCGTTATCTGTTCATAGGGAGCAGTGGACATTTCCTGTCGTTCAGGGCGACATACCTTCCAGATCTCTCAACGTGGGTGCGGTTCTATTTTCCAGGGGGGTCCTCTCTCAATGGAGTGGAGACTTCACCCTTCGATAGTTGCCCAGATATGGGATCGGTTTGGCAAGGCCGACGTAGATCTTATGCATCATGAGAAAACATGCATTGTCGCCTGTTCTTCTCAATGAGGGATCTGGACGCTCCTTTGGGAACGGATGCTTTGGCGCATCAGTGGCCTCGGGCTCAGCTTTATGCTTTTCCTCCAATGGACCTGATTCAGTCCATCTTGGAGAGGGTCTGTCAGGAGGCTCTGTTGTTGATTCTAGCCCAGACAACCCTGGTTCCCGGAGATCATCCGCCTGTTAGGTGGGGACCCGTGGAGAGTTCCGTGTCATTGGGATCTGTTGTCCCAAGCACACAGGAAGGTTTGGCACCCACGACCGCACCGACCTGGGACCTGGCTTTGGTCCTGGACGCTCTGTGTGAGCCTCCTTTTGAACTATTGGCGTCTGTGGACCTGGAAGTCCTTTCCTACAAGACTGCCCTGCTCATGGCCTTGGCGTCAGTACACCCTTTCTGTTTGGAGTTTGCGCCTGGCTACTCCAAGGTGGTGTTACGTCCTATTGCAGCTTTTGCTCTTAAGGTTATGCCTATATCCTACAGGTCTCTAGCTTTCGAGCTGTTGCCTGTCTCACCTCCTCCATTTGCTTCCAGTGAACCACAGAGGTTGCATGGCCTATGTCCAGTGCACGCTTTACGCACGTATATGGATACGACCAAAGATATCCGCGTTTGTGACCAACTTTTTGTCTGTTTCACTAATCCAGCTCGGGGTAAGCAGCATCTATGTCATTGGATTGTGGAGGCTATCTCCCTGGCATGTGACAGCAAAGGACAAGGTTTGCCTAGTGGTGTGCATGCTCACTCCACTAGGGGTGTGGCAGCTTCTTGGGCATTGTTCAGGGGCATGACAATTTGTGATATCTGTGCTGCAGCGAGTTGGGGTTCCCCAAATGCCTTTGTGAAGTTTTATAGCTTGGACGTAACTGATCCCAGTGTGGCTCATAGTGTTCTTATGGCTGGGTCCAGGAGCGGGTGTTAGGCAGCGTGCAGATTGTGCATTTATCCAGGTTACCACAGTTCCCCTGTGGGTCTGAGCCTTGGGCTGCCGTGGTTTGCCGATGAGGCAGTGTGCGAATGCACATTATCAAATCACAGCAGGTGCCCTGTTGTTTTGTACTTGCGGTTCCTTGTGTGAGTTCTGGCATTCCAGACTCCTTAGGTCTCTGTGGGAGCCTTTTTGGAACCGGTAGAGTCTATGGACTTGGGCCGCTGTGGTCGATGTTAGGCAGCTTTTTGTCCACAGTTTCCCTGTGGGTTTGAGCCTTCGGATGCCTTGATGGGCGGCAGTGGGCAGAGTGTGCATTTCATCAGGGTTACCACAGTTCCCTGTGGGATTGAGCCTTGGGCTGCCTGTGGCAGCACGCGAGTACACAGCTTCCAGGTTACTGCAGGTTTTCTGTGGGTTTGAGCCTCGGGCTGCACTGGTTTATCAACTCTGGCCGATGCTATGCAGCGCGCGTGTGCGCTTTACCAAGTCACGACAGGTGTTCTGTTGTTTTGGACTTGCAGTTCCTTGTACAAGTTCTAACATTTCAGGCTCGCAAGGTAAGTATTGTTCTTGGAACCGTGAGGTCTATGGACTTGGGCCGCAGTGGTAGCATGTCAGTGCACATAGCCAAGTTGCAGCAGGTTCTGGCTCCGTATATGGGGCTTTGACAGTTCAGGCCTCATGAGGCTCTGACAGTTTAGGTTTCTCGGGTAAGTATTAGGGAACCTGTGTGTGCTTGGGCTGCAGCGGGCCTCCTAGTTTGGTACCCGCTTGGGGCGTGATTGTATGTCTCCATAGTATGCTATACAGGGTGACTGACTGAAAGGGAACGTACAGTTATTAATATAACTACTGTTTCCTGAAGGAGGGAACGAGGTATAACATATTTTGGCTCGCTGAAGAGCGGTACTGAATTGAGGAAATTAACGCGAGCCCCAGTGTTATAACCACGAAGGCGGGGCTTCCGAGGGTGGACTTTGCATTCATTAGCCCATTAAGCATGTTTTATGGACAGAGATGGAAATATCCGTTACAAATGCAGAAAGAGGGGAGATCAAAAGATGCAACAACTATCATGGGTTGCTATTGCCTGGAAACCTGACGTTGAATTGCATTGAATTCTACGTCGGGCAGAAATGAGCATTTGAATCAGGTACGTTTCTTTACCAGTTGTCTGTGCGGTTGGTCCTTTTGGTGTTAGGAATGTGAGACAATATATCCACAGGAAAGTATAAATACATCAACTGGTAGTGCGTTCAGATTTATATCACCTGAAGCATGAGCAGAACCATGTAAACACATGCACAAGCTCGACAAGGATGCATGTGTCTCATGCATGTTTTTTTTTACTTGTGCGCATGCTTCAGGTGATAGAAATCTGAGCGCACTACCAGCGCTTTGAAAAGTTTCCTGTGGATATATTGTCTCACATTCCTACCGCCAAAAGGACCAACTGCACGGACAACCGGTAAAGTACTTTAAAATATAATTTTATTCAACATTCTGGCTTGCTCATTTCTGCCCAACGTAGAATTCAATGCAATTCAACGTCGGGTTTCCAGGAAA
Organism: Coregonus clupeaformis; assembly: GCF_020615455.1. Classification (NCBI taxonomy): domain Eukaryota; kingdom Metazoa; phylum Chordata; class Actinopteri; order Salmoniformes; family Salmonidae; genus Coregonus; species Coregonus clupeaformis. Next base: position 17,441,719 of record NC_059212.1, read on the forward strand.
GGGTTGCTAATATGACTAAATAAAATACAATTTGATTGGTCACATGCACCGAATACAACAGGTGTAGACTTTACATAGACTAGGATAATGCCTTTGGCTGCTAGACAATTAAAGAAAGTTGAAAAGAAAAACAATAGAACAAGAGAACGCATATGAGGAAGTCTTTATAAAATAGTTGTCTCAATGTTTCTATGGAGGGATTTTGGCTATAAGCTACTTTGAAGCAAGGTAAGACATGCTTCATAATAGGAAGTAAAACGTCCAGGTTTCAAACAATTAAGAAACAGGAAAAATATAGCGATGATAATGATAGACCTAACCGTCTTCTGGTAGATGGAAAGGCCTATGCCTAAGTGGCAGATCATTATTTGCATCAATCCAGTGGCCATTTGTTTTTCAAACTCAATCTCATGTGCTACAAGAAGAACTCTAACCAAACAACAGTGCTAGGTGCTTGCTCACTTGAATTAAAGGTCAACTATACTAAAAAATCTAATTTTCGTAGATTATTCCCAGACCTCAAAAGTAGTCACCTGCTGTGGTTTAAGAACATCCCATTTTGTTGTATTTCTATTAAAAAGTGTGACTTTGAGAGTGAAAACCTGAAAGAAATGGGGGCAATCAGAAACCTGTGAATTTCCAACTCAGTTGACAGCCTCATGTATCTATTTCAATAGTAGGCCTACTATTAGCCTACTTGCACAGTACAGCTTGGGTTGGCCTTACTGTGAAAGACCAATATGGGATTTATCATTTTAGGTCATTCAAGAGTGTATGTCACTGTTTCTCATAGAATTATTCACAGAGGGCGCCTTTCCTTTGTCGGAAGGGCCATTTGGCAAAATTAGAGTATACCCACTTCTCCAGGCACCACTACACCACTGACTAGATGTATCCACAAATCCAAAGAGAGGAATAGGCGGGAGCTTGACAGCCCGCCATTCCACTCAGTGGACAACGAATACCATTGTTAGGGCGGAGGTTTTATGGGCATTATGACGCGTCCACTGTGGGTCTCTATATGTGTTGCCTCTCATAATATTCAAAGTCTGAATCAAAGCTCACAACAGAAAGGGGAAAGGAAGGCAAGATGGCGGATGGCGAGATGACGCAAGGCAGAAAGAAGGGGCAATATGACGCGAGGCAGAAAGAAGGTTCAAGTCCAAACCGACATCTGCGAAATACAAGCCTAGTACTTTCTCCTTTGAGTCAAGTACAGGAGAGATAATTACGTTACGCTCCTGTAAACCCTGAGCAGTCGACGGATAGTGAACATGAAATTGTAACCTGACAGAAGTGAAGTGGAAGATCCTGGGCCGTCAGGTGAGGTGAAGGCTTCCGAGCCTCAATTAAATTAATCATGTAAAAATTAACTCATTAGGAATTTGGGGCACCACGGAAGAAGTTGTTTAACGAGTTACCATCTCCCGAATTAAACTCTTAGAAGATATATATGTTATATATCGATAACAGTCACTTATTAATCATTACCTCATCAGTCTCATTCTGAACGTTGCATAATCCTTGAACCTGCAAGAACCATAACCTTACTTATGAGTCAGCAATACACAAATTGGCTTAATTATTTATTTACTAGCTAACTAAATAATAACACAGAATACATACATACTTAATACATGAGAAATGTCCCTAGCAGACTAACAACAGCATGACTGCTAGGTTATCAAAAAGGGAGGGGTCAATAGAAGGAGGGAGAGAGGGACAAAGAGAGTCAAACTTATCGTACATACATTTGGAAACTACGCTCACGGTAATCAGAATACTTAGCACCCTAACCACCGCCCGTTTGGGTAAGAAACGCAATGTATTTACGTGTAGAATGTCTTCTCTGTCGTCTCTCTGTTGAAACCAATCACTCCTATGGGGAAGGTGTCAATGGGTGTAAGGCTCTGGTTTGTCCACAATGTCCTTTGTAGAGCTTCTCTGGTAGTGAAGTGGTTGTTAGAACAAATACTTCAGATGTACCAACGGTTGTCTGAGATGGAAAATTCTAGATTACTTTACATGCCAGCTGCAGACTGCTAATGCTACGGTCTAGTGAGTTTCTTCTTCTTTTGTAGAGATTGAGAGTTTCAGAGTTTCTCACGATTTCAAACCTGTGGACTAACGTCTCACGTTTCCTGGTCTTAGAGTGTCAACCATTTGTAACGTTCAGCTCCCGCTGCACGTCGGCTGGTCTTTCTGGTTTAACCATTTTAAGCCGTGTAGCCACAGCTCCACGCTTTCTGGTCTAATGTTAATTTGTCTTTCAAGCCTTCATGCCCTCTTCGTAAAAGGGGCGTTCCTACTTGCTGACACGATCTCTGATGGCACTTGGGGCGTGGCTAGTTACTGTGCAAAGGATATGATTAGAAGTTATCTCTACATTTTAGTGAGGGGTGTTGAGAGTAGTCCAGTAGTTCAGAGATGGAACCTGCCGAGAGTGAGGATGAAGTGCCTGTCGTGAGGACCACCGAGTTCCGGCCTCGTCCCGAGGATGATAAGAAGGATTCTGGCCCAGTGGGAGTGAGATTTGTAGAGAGAATGGATCCTTGCATTTTGGCTGATCCATATTTGCTATCAGGTTGCTAATATTAGATTCCTATCTTAACAAAAATAGTTTCATCTATTTTCATATCACATAGACAACGTATTGGATGGAAACTTGACAGATAAAGGGGGTATCCTTCCTAAGTTACAGTATTTGGTTCAGACAGTTTTTATATTTGACATGTTTATTCTTTAGATCCCCACTGACCATTCCAAACATTCGGATGTTAGGAATATTGTTCCAGTGTTTACTTTTTGGACGTTAATAGTTTTGACGGCAAAAGTCTTCTGGAACAAAGACATTCCTTTACCAATACTGGAGAGCAAGGGAGAGATCCCCTTCGTCTCTAATTTATGGCAGAGCGTTAAGGTGTCAAAACAGGCTGTGTCGCAGCCGGCCGCGACCGGGAGACCCATTAGGCGGCGCACAATTGGCCCAGCGTTTTTCGGGTTAGGGGAGGGTTTGGCCGGCCGGGATGTCCTTGTCCCATTGCGCTCTAGCGACTCCTTGTGGCGGGCCGAACGCATGCATGCTGACTTCGGTCGCCAGCTGAACAGTGTTTCCTCCGACACATTGGTGCGGCTGGCTTCCGGGTTAAGCGAGCAGTGTGTCAAGAAACAGTGCAGCTTGGCGGGGTCGTGTTTCGGAGAACGCATGGCTCTCGACCTTCGCCTCTCCCGAGTCTGTACAGGAGTTGCAGCGATGGGACAAGACAGTAACTACCAATTGATATCACGATAAAAGGGGTAAAAAGTACCAATAAAATTAAATAAATAAAATATCCATAAGTGGACTTTTTTTTTGTATGTCTGCTGCCCAGGGGGAGAGGGCACTAGGCATTTCATGATTCGGAACGTTAGCTTTGTCCTGTTTTGCTCTCCGGAGCAGAGCACCACTGAAAGGAGTGATAACTGGGGTGACGTTGAGTTTTGAGGTGGATCGACTGAAGTTGAGGATCCCCGGTGTCTGTGATGCACGCTGTTTGGTGCGATGCAGACCCAGTGGCAAGAGCGAGACTGAGGAGACCCTGTCTGTCCTTCTGAGTTTTGATGCAGAGTGTTTGCAGGATAAAGTCATGCTAGGGTATATAAGTTATCCTGTGAGAGCTTTTGTTCCGAGCCCACTACGGTGTTTCAGATGCCAAGTTTATGGTCATATTGCAGAAGTATGTAGGAGGGAGATTCTGATGTGTTAGAAGTGTGCAGGAGGGCATGGGACAAAGAAGTATATAGTTTCGGTGAAATAAGTAGAGTGTTTCAATTGTGGGGGTGGCCATGCTGCTGGGGACAAGAAATGTCCTGTGTGAGTGAGGCAGGTTGAAGTTTTCAGGGTGAGAGCAGTGCACAAAGTGTCATATGCTGTGGCAGTGAGGAAAGTAGAGGATGGTGTGAAAAGGGTGAGGGAGTCTGAGAGGATCCCTGTGAGTAGTAGGCCAGTACAGAGTGACCCGAACAGTTTGCAAAATGCAACAAATCATCTAGTCTGCCGGAAAACCACACTAAGAAGAAGAAGATTGTTAGGGCTGAGTCATAAGCATCTCATCATTATATCCAGTATCTCTGACATTGCTGCTTCATACAGGAAATCCTGTGTGTAAGCAAGGATGTTATTTTGGGTGACCCGTTTGTGGTCTCGAAAATGGTGAAGTACGAATTGGGTAAAGTGGAATCGGTCAGAGTGACCAGGAGTGGTATGATGTATGATTTCGTGTGTGTCAAAAGTGCAAAAGGAGAAAGCTCTGTCGCTCAACAAGATGTTGACATATGATGTGGAAAGCTATGATTTTCAGAGTAGGGCACCAGTTAAAGGTGTCATCTCTGGTGTCTCGTTGGACATAGAGGCTGTGTGGTTTAGGGATAACCAGTAGCGGTGCGTGTGTAAAATCACTGGAGAAGCCAAGCCCACCCCACCTCAAAAAGCCATTTTACAACCTATTTGTTGTGATAATTGAGTTGTTTGCTCTATAACCTGTTAATTCATATGCCTTGCGACCGTGATATATAGGCCTAAAGGCCGAGACAATAAGAAGACACAGTGGCAGAATAAATTCAACCACACCTTTGTTTTATCACAAAACCGGATAGCAACCTCTGTCCAGTGAAGTCAACAAAGCTTATTGCACGTACAGTAACAGACAGTTACATGACCTACAGCATGGTCAAGCAAGTTAATGTTTCCGACATTTTCGGACCACTAAACAACTATTGATTTAGAACCACAGAGAGTTACTGAAAGTCGCAAAGAAAACAAGAGCTGCTTCCACTATTTCACAACCCTTTCAACTTCATCATTTCAACATCAAATCACCTCTGCTTAGTCTAATACAGTGACAACTAAAAGATACCAAAAACAATTTAGTCCAATCAACGAAAGCTAAATATGACGTGGCTGTCCATGGTTCTGATTTCTGGGTGTGCGTGCGTGCAAGTAGAAAAACATGTTGACTCACCCTACTTGTAAGAAACGCCAATGCCATCCTTCTCTCTTTCATGTTGACGAAACGGTCTATCACTCTGTCATACAGTACAAGCTAAAATGCTTGCTCGCTAGCCTAACTTCCATTCATGAGCAACATTAGCTAGTTAACATTAGCCTTCTACATCTAGCTACATATTGAACTTCCATCCTCTCAGGCCAGGGGCCGGAGGACAACAACACAACATGATGCAACAATTCAAGTTTTTCTGTCAATGATGTATGCTCTCAATGGGATTTGATAGGAGCGACACCAAATCCAAGCTGGCTTCCCTTGACACTTTTTTTGGTGCGCCAGGACCATTCACAGTTGAGCTCGCTCAGTTTAGCTCAATGCTGATTGGCAAATTTGTTATACTTTTTTTGTCAAGGGAGGCCAGATGCTCGCTGGCTTGCCTTGCCTTCAATGCTAGAGGCGCCAACAATGTCATACTAATTTGGAACAGACAGCATCAGATAGATGACCTACACGTAGAGAGACAGAGGGGCGCTGTTTCGCTCGCTCAGAATGCTTTCTCCTGTCAGCCTCTAGCGAATTGAAATAAAATTATGAAACACGGAGAGACTAAATTTTCCATTGGCATTCATGAATACACGCCACTGGGGAGAACATTCCAGGTGTGGTAGACGCACGTCGCTTGAATAGAATGATAGACGGACGGAAAGAAGGAGCAAAGCCTATCGGTTTTACTGTCGTTTGATGAAGTGGTTCTCCCAATTTATGTAAAATTTAGGAATATGAGATATGCGGTGAGACCGTATGTACAGAAGCCACTGCAGTGTTACAATTGTAAAAAGTTTGGACACGTGGCAAGTGTTTGTAGAAGGAATAAATATGTAGTAGTTGAAGAGTCAGATTAAGCATGTTGTTGTAATTGTGATGGGAATCACGTTCCCGGAGTGCCTTGTATGGATGAAGGAGGTCGCAGTAGCTAGGATCAGGGCCATCCAGCAAGTCTCCTATGTGGAGGCAGTGAAAATAGCTGAAGGAGTGAGTAGAGAGATGGTAGTGGATGTTCCACAGTCTGCAGTGAATGCCATGCAGGAGAAGGATCCCGACACACTAATAGTGAAGAAGGTGGACTTTGTTGCGTTTATAGCGCAAATGATAAATTGCACTAGTCAAACTAATAAAACATCAAATAATCTTTGTGAAGGCGGCAAATATATTTCTGGATCTATTCCTGAGCCTGTGTAGGTATCTGAATAGTACAGGGTTTTTAAAAAATGTTTTTTTTTTTTTGCTTGAAATTCAGGGTAGTAGCGTGCATTTGGTCAGTGTTTTTTGTTTTTGGTCATTAGTATGAATTTGTTCAACCAAAACACATTTTGTTTTTGGGGTATTTTGTACTACCCCGTACAGTAGGTGGCGGCAATACACCTTATGAGTGTAGTCTGCCAATAAACCTCAAAGAAGAAGAACCTGTGTGTACCACTGCCACAGAGGAAGAAAGGGACGGGGGTTAATAACAGTGCTGTTGTGCATGCAGCTAGCAAAGAAGCTAGTAAGGTGGCTTAACTTTATGGTTGTATAATGTTTCAGCATCACATTGCACGTAGATTACGTACTGCTATTTCGCTAAAGTTTAGTATACAACTTGCTGCCCTTCGAAATGGGAGGCCTGCTACTCACGCGTGTAGAAGGCTGCCATTGAAGACCGAAGAGTATTTGTATCACGCTGCCAAAAGGTCGTTTCTCAATGATACGGCTAAAAAGGTATTTGGCTTTATTTTGTCTTCTCACTTGTCAGGTAGATATCTCTACTTCCATTCAAGGGAATAATGCCCTATTAGGCTAACTACGTATGTTTTTTGTTGTTGTTGAATGAAGCTATGTTAGCTAACTAGCTAGCCTAGTCCTAGTCTAGTAGTGGCTCTACGTTCGATAGTTCTGCACTCGATACATTAGCTATGCCTGATTTAGGCATGATCTGCACTGGCTTGGTTGTGCAAGTGCATTAACTTTTGAAAGTGCGTTAGCGATTCAATTAATCTCTACAACCCCTATGCAAATTGCGTTATGACATATTTGATCAGACTCTATAAGATCTCATCTGAAAGATAATTAAGCAGTGGACCAAGTTATTTTAAACTGATTAATTATTTGTTCTAGTCTAATTGTAGCAGTTTCAGGCATTGCATGGAAAGAAATAGCCTAGTTTCTCATTTGTCTCTCTCTGCCCAGGTACAGCCAGCCTCTGTACAGCAGATGGTCCGCTGCTTCTCTACGTCCTCCACAAACCACTCTGAGGGGAAGCTCATCTATTCAGGGAACCTCGGCAATGTTGTCCGAGGTATTACTTTAATCATTATCAACAATCTCTCACAATCATCATCTTCTCATTATCATCAACTCCAGATCATCAACATTATTATCATCATCATTGAATAACTAGGCCTAAACATGAATTGTATTTTTTTGTCTGTTTGTTGCAGGTGTGAAGATGTTCTCCTACACCAGTAGCGGGGCCAGCCTGTGTATGATGCCCTACATTCTTCTGAAGACTGGCATCAGTGTTCAGAGTCTTGTCCTGAAGGGGGCCTTCTGTGGTGTCATTGGGTTCTTCACATTCCTGACTCCCATCCTCCTCCACATCATCACCAAAGGCTATGTGGTTCGCCTGTACCACAACCAGGACACTGACACGTACACAGCTGTCACCTACAACATCCTTCTGATGGAGAAAAAGACTGTGTTCTGTCAGAGTGAGGTCAAGATACCGGGTGTCAGCAAAATGTTCACCACGTTCTATGCCGACAAGAAGTCAATGCTTGTGAATCCGATGCTGTTCCCACTTCCTCATGACTATAACCACCTAATGGGTTACGACCAGCCCTTTTCATTTGATACGGAAGACTTGGATGGTAAACCTAATAAAAGTTAACAGATTTCTACAGATAATGCCAATGGCAGTCTGAACTGTTGAATGGAACGGTTGTTAGTGTGTGTATGTACGGCTTAGTTGTTAATGTAGGGTCTCAGTAGCATATCAAAGGGAACCTTTGAGAGATGTTGGTTTCTTCCTTTGACTATTAAGAGGTAATGTACAGACATAGAGTATATGAATTAAAAAATGTTGAACAAAGTTTATGGATTAATTTCATCACTAAGTATAAACTAAATTCACCATGACTGGTTTCAATTGTAACGTCCCTTCCTTCTGCTTCAAACAATGCCTCTCTTCAGAAAAACACTACCAGTATTCTGTGGGCAAAATGAGGAGTTGCTACTTCGAAGTTTGAGAAAGTTTGGCCACTGTCAAACAGTGTTAATTGCATGAAAACAGGAGACTGGCAGTAAGTCAAACCATTGTAGAGTATCAACTTTACCATGAAGTTTCAAAGTCTGGGTATTGTTTTGTTGAGTGTTTTGGCTGCTTCTGGACAGAAAATATAACTTTGTTCTTCAGAGAGGGTCGAAACCTGGTATACTTGGCATGGTAAGACCTTTCTATTTACTTATCTAGTGTGATCATATAGAGAAGAATGTAAAACCTTTATTCAGAATTTAATCAGAACGTTTTAGATTACTGTCTAGTATATCGCTGTGACTACATATGAAGTACCAGAACTACTAGGTGTCTGAAAATGTAATTACTTATATTTCCTCTGGTACTCTTTTAGCAGGGGCAATGTAGGATTTGTCTGTGACAATGTCACCCTGCAACAATGGAATGACAGTATTTGCAGTTAACTACTCAGTGATAAGTGAGAATTTCAGTTGCTATTTAACATTTTAAATGTTTCTTGCTAAACACTTCTCTCTTTAGTCTTGTTGCATTTTTGACAGTTCAAGCAGTTTAGGACCAAACCAATAGCTAACACGCAATATGCTTTCTTTTAACTTTCAGTGTTTCAATTGAGCCACATTGGTTCTATATCGTGGAGCTCCGCCCCATAGGGAGCTCTGCTCCTATCGGTTTACCCCGCTGCCTAGGCAACGAACAGCTTGAGACAAAATTCTGCACACACCTGCAGCCAATAGGAGTACAGGTGTCCCTATAAGAGGGGACGCTTCCCCTCAATCAGCCTCCCATTATCTTCAGCGACTGGACTGGACTGAAGAAGCCAACGAAGACACAGGACGAAGAAAACGCAGTTGATTTTCCAGGTAATCGACATCGTCCTAATGAGCACACCAGGAGATTATCCACCCCCAAAAGCTATTTTCAGAGCTCAATGTCGCTGTTCCGCCATGGCGACTGCTGACCCCCACTACTTATGTTTAGGGTCACAGCACGCCAGGGACGGCCTCATTGATCCCCCACTATGCGCCAGCTGCGCCCTCCTTTCTTTGAAGGAGAGGAAGCAGCGTTGGGCATTTTTCAGGGAGGATATCCCTCTTGAGGATGTGCTATCGGTGTTAGCCTCAGCTTCTGAGGCGTCATCTGAGGGCGCTGATTCAGGAGAAGACAGATATTGGGGACGAGTTGGATATTCCTTTGGAACAATCCGTCTCAATGACCCACATTTTCAAGACCCCCTTTCCTTTGAGAAACGAGAGGTCATGTTCATCCCTGGGCGATGACGACACGGGCTCTGAGAATCCAGCAGCCCTGTCTTACGCCACAGACTCTCTGTGCTCGGATTTTCCAGGGCTCATCGAGAGGGCTGCCAAACGTCTAGAGATCAAGCTGCCTCCCATTCCCTCCAGATCGGAAAGGGATATGATGGAGGGCGACCCTTATTCTCGGCCGAGGAGGGCGGCGGAGCCTCTGGCTCCAGCCATGCCCTCGCTTGGTAAATACATTGAGGGCTCATGGGAGGCACCTTTGGCGGCGCGTTTGCCAGCCAAGGTGTACCTCCCATTCACCAGAGTGGAAGGGAGACCGCAGGGCTTCTCAAAGGGAAATCCCAGGCTCGAGAGCACCATGGCTGCGTATCTCGTGCCGGGTTCGAGTCCCTGGCCCTCGTCCAAGAAAGCCACCTTGCCTACACAGAAGGACCGATTCACAGTGCAGCTTGTTGAGAAGTCCTTCATGTTGGGAGCCCAAGCTGTAGCAGCAGCAAATAACATTGCCCTCCTCGCAGCCTCTCTGTCCCGCTTAACCACGGGTAAGACTGAGCTCACGAGGGAGGAGGTGGAAGAGGCGTCCAGGATTTCTGGTGCTATTCTCCACCTAACAAGCGTTGGCTGTCTGTGCGGGGAGGTCCATGGCCACTTCGGTGGTCACGGAGCGACACCTATGGCTGTCCATGACGGCCATGAAGGAGGCCAATAGAACGTTGCTCTTGAACGCCCCCATCTCTGACGACGGCCTTTGTTGGGTCGCCGTCAAGGATGCGACGGAGCGCTTCATGAAGCTGGACGAGGAGAGGAAGCAGTTGGCCAGACACCTACCACTGGCAGGGAGATCTAGCCATGCGCCGCAGAAACCGTCCACCTCCACCGCCTCTAGTAGACCTGGGTCTACTCCAAGGCGTCGTGCCCGGTGTCAAACGGCGACCTCGAGCAGCAGGAGAGAGGGCTCCACCCCCCCAGCAGCACCTGAGGTTCCGACCATTCCGCCGGCAAGGGAGGTCATCAGAACGCCGACCTGGCATCACCCGAAGGGCAGCCAGAAGCGACAGCGTCTATGACGGGACGAGGTGGAGAGAATGGAAGCTGGCACAGCGCCTGGTTCGACTGCGCCCACTATTCCCCCCCACCCTTCTGTTGAGGGTACGGAGGAGATTGTATGTATCTGTGTGTAAAAAAGAGTTGGCTCCAATTGACTTTGTCACAAGAGAGCCCCTTTTCCATAATACATCTGAGAACGTTCAGGATTCTTCACTCCAAGGGTGCGTAGCTGAGCACACATGAGGCGGGTGTTAAAAAGGTAACAAGGCGCCGCCTTGCTTTACCTCATAAAGACCTCACATTACAGACTTCTAGGAGTGCTGTAGTGAAGGTCTCACATAGCAAACTGCAGGCACAGCCAGGTAATGGAATGATGACGCGCAATCGCTATTCGTGGACGGCGCTCTGTCTCAGGCTAACGCCTCAGTCAGTGCAGTTCAGACCCGTGCTGCGTTCACGGAGGGCCGGAATATCGAGGTTACGAGTTTAACCAACGTATCGGCGCCCCCGTTTCTCTCAGAACGCGCTAATGTTTCCTCTCCCTTTCTTGGGAGGCCTGCCTTGGGCTGTTCCACCACTTCAGTGTTTGGGAACAGCGGCTGCGAGGGCCGTCGAGGAATACAGGTCCTTCCTACTGAATGTACCACAGCTTCGCGCTCTTTCGCTTTCTCTGCATTGCTGGGAGTGGCGGCGAAGCTGTACTCTTTCCCGCTGGCTAGATCAGACGCTGGAGAAGGCTTATGCCATCCTATTTCATCGCACCCCTCCCCAATTCAGGGGGGTGGTGGAGACGGTGATGAAAACGCCCGAAAAAGTCACCGCTCTCGTTGCAGAGATTATGGATCTTTTGGCGAAGGAGGCGGTCACAGTAGTTCCTTGGGAGCAAAGGAACAAAGGGCTATATTTGCCCTATTTCCTGGTGCCGAAAAAGACGGGGAATGAGGCCGATATTGGATTTACGCATTCTCAATGAGAGCGTAGCCAAATGGCCCTTCCGAATGCTAACGACGAAACGTCTACTGGAATGTGTCCAGAAAGGAGACTTTTGTACGAGCATAGACCTAAAGGACGCGTACTTTCATGTGCCGGTGCAGCCGCGTCACAGGAAGTTTCTGTGGTTCGCCTTTCAAGGGGTGGCATGCGAGTTCACGAGGATGCCATTCGGGTACGCCCTGGCACCTCGCACGTTTTCCAAATGTGTGGAGGCGGCATTAGAACCGTTGCGTCGTCAGGGAATAAGGCTACTAGCCTACCTAGACGATCTACTGGTTCTCGCCCCGTCAGCAGAGCTGGCGTTCACTCACACGACACAGACAGTGATTCATCTCACGCGTCTGGGGTTAGCTGTGAATTGGAAAAAGAGTGCACCCTGGCCCAGTCATCAGATTGTCTATCTGGGGATACAGATAGACACTGTAACGATTAGGGCTCGAATTTCGGACCCTCGAAGGGTTGCTATGTTGCTAGCCCTACGAAGGTTTCGTCCGAATCACACGGTAACGGCGCTTTCGGTCATGTCACTCTTGGATCTCATGTTGTTGGCGCATTTCGTGGTTCCGCTGGGACTCCTGCGCATGCGCAGGATACAGTGATGGTTCGCCCAACTACGACTAGACCCAGTGTGTCAACGTCGTCGGTTGGTGGTGGTTCCTCTCTCACTCAGTGCAGATCTGAACTATTGGAGAGACCCGCATGTTCTCACGCACAGAGTCCCAATAGGCAAAGTGTCCTCCTACATTCCAGTGTTTACAGATGTCCCTCCCCATCCAGTCAGAGAGGCATGTCAGACCCAATTAATAGGTGTGTGGCCTCTTTCGAGTCGTCACATCAACCTCTTAGAGTTGGAAAAGGTTCTATTGGTTCTGACCCACTTCGCGTCTACCCTTCGGGGTCGCGATGTGTTGGTCTGGTCAGACAACCAAACCACAGTAGCCCACATCAATCGCCAGGGAGGAGTCAGGTCTGTGGGCTCACGAGCACCTTTGCTCATTGAGAGCAGCACACATTCCAGGCTACTTGAACATAGGGGCAGACATCATGTCACAAGGGGGTCCTTGAGACGACGAGTGGCGTCTGCACCCGAACATCGTTCTCCAAATTTGGGAACGGTTCGGGAGAGCCGAGGTGGATCTATTCGCGTCACGCATGAACACGCATTGCCCGCTTTGGTTCTCCCTTCGAGCTCAGGACGAACCGCCACTGGGCAGGGACGCATTTGCACACTGACCGTGGCCGAGAGTTCTCCTGTATGCTTTCCCACCGCTGTCCTGCATTCTCCCGCTGTTAGCCAGGGTGAGATCAGGCGGGCTGTCAATCATATTGGTGGCTCCCGATCGCCCAGGGGCTCCATGGTTCGCGGAGATGATTCAGATGTTGATTGCGCCACCTTGGCCAATTCCACATCAACAGGATGCGTTGTCTCAGGCGGGAGGCGCGATAGGGCAGTTGCCCATAAATGGCCAACCACTGAAGGCTTGGCTCCTGAGAGGGACAGGCTAGAGCGCCGTGGGTTATCCGATTCTGTAATCAGAACCATACAGGGTTCACGTGCTAGTTCCACTTCCAGGGTTTATGCCAGCAAATGGAACGTGTTTTCACAGTGGTGTGCCACAGAAAATGTGGACCCCGTGTGCTGTCAGGTTGAGTGTTCTCTCGTTCCTACAGTTCTTATTTGATAAGCAACGATCGCCCGCCACCATTAAGGTGTTTGCAGCGGCGATTTCGGCTTGTCATGAGAGGTTTGGCAGAGACACTGTCTTCAGCCACCCTCTGGTGACACGTTTCCTTTTGGGAACACGGCGGCTTCGGCCAATGCCTAGAGCCACGGTTCCTCAGTGGGATTTGGCTCTGGAACTTCGAACCATTGAACCAAATTCCCCTCAAGATGCTGTCTTTGAAGACGGCACTGTTGCTCGCTTTGACTACGGCTAAGCATGTCAGTGATTTGTGCGCTCTTTCGACGAGACCCGACTGCCTTGCCATTAATGGCGATTTGAGCAGAGCGGTGTTACGTCCTAACCCGGCATTTATGCCGAAGGTTATTAAGAGCTCGTATAGATCACAGACCGTGGAGCTGTGGGCTTTTTCTCCCCCTCCCCATGGGGAGAGGAGTGAGGAAAGGCTCCATCGCCTGTGCCCAGTGCGCGCTTTGGCATGTTACGTTGAGCGCACAGCAGCGATTAGGTCATCGCCTCAGCTGTTTGTGTGTCACGGTACGGCTGCACTAGGTAGACCACTTTCGAAACAGCGTCTGTCTCATTGGCTTTGCGAAGGCATTGAGACAGCTTATGAGGCAACGGGGCGACAATTGCCTCAGGGTATAAGAGCCCACTCCACTCGTGGAGTAGCGGCTTCTACTGCCCTTTTCAGAGGAACAGGGGTAGAAGATATTTGTGCGGCGTCGTGGTCGTCACCGTCTCCATTTATCTCTTGGATATGTCTTCTAACTCTTTGGCTCGGTCTGTACTCAGCGTAGCTGATGGGAGGCCTTGAGCTAGGAGAAAGGAATGCAGGACTAAAGAGGTAGGTCTCTTTCAGGTCCGCTCCTTTTAGAGGGAGACATATATGACATGAGTCCTGACTGACGTGTTCAGTACAGTAGAGGGAATATTATTAATCTGCCCACCAGTGTTACTGGGTTGGGGCGGGATAATGAGGGAAATAGTTTTTCTAACTTTGTTACATTACTATTAGACTGATCATAAAATATTGACGGAATTGTGACGTCATCTATCTGCTGGTTCAGATTAGTATGGTTATCTGCCCACTAGACATTGGCAATGCCATTGGACTAGGTGGGGCGGATTTGTACAGAGGACACAGTGTGTCACTGTACTGTGGGACTTGGTCGCAACCATTGCTAGGCCCAACCTTTTCATTTAAGTGGGAAGTGTTGGGCTCGGCAGGGAGTACATTTTGGAGCGTTGCGCTCCGTCTTAAACCAATACACGATATAGAACGATAGTTACCGGAGTTGTAACTCCAGTTCTATGAATGGAGCGGAGCCCCATAGGACTTAAAGCCCTGCCGATCCTCCAGTCTCGCTGAAGATAATTTCTCAGGAGGCTGATTGAGGGGAAGCGTCCCCTCTTATAGGGACACCTGTACTCCTATTGGCTGCAGGTGTGTGCATAATTTTGTCTCAGGCTGTTCGCTGCCTAGGCAGCGGGGTAAACCAATAGGAGCAGAGCTCCCCTATGGGGCTCCGCTCCACTCATAGAACTGGAGTTACAACTCCGGTAACTATCGTTTCGAGGTATGTGTCTGGTATAACAATCGGAAATACATAGAATTAGTTTTCCAAGAAAGATGACTTTTACCCAGATCTGAAAATATGTAACATTCTCAAAGGAGGCATGTATCAGAAATACTAATATTTATATCTATCCACCATTCCAACTGTCAGAAATTGTATGCTGTTTAATTTCACTTCTGGTGGGTGGTGTGACTAACAGATAGTCATCCTCTTTGCAGAATGCCTACATGATACCGTTCCCTTTTATCTCAGGGCCTATGATGTGTTGCCAAAAGTGAGTACAGGTCTTACTGTTGAAAACCAGATTCTATATCTTCTACAAATATACATATTTTTCAGACATAGCTTTGCCTCCATGGTTAGTTACCCTCACATGGTACACCTCTATGTGAAGGGCTTTGAGGCATGTTATTATTTAGAATGTGAGTTTTAATAATGTGTTGTAGAATTTATTTGTCTCATTACCGGGGAATTATGAGGTCTTCGTTGAAACTGTGGAGTTCAGACGACAGCCAAACTGTGGAAAAATTTAAAGTCAATGTTACAACTGAATTTAAATAGGGGGAAACGCATGTGAGTGGAGCATGACATTCTCATGATTTGCATGTATTTATGTGTTACTGTTACAAACCATAATGTAAAATAGGTATAGTTTGCTTCCAGCAAAGTTGTTCAAATACTAGTTTATTACAATGTATGCAATGCTAATCCTGATGTGCCAGAGACAACAAGATAAGACACACACTCTACAAACATGTGCACATGGATGTTGTATTGTAAATATGTGGTGGTGGAGTGGTGGCCTGAGGGAACACACTGAATGTGTTGGGTAAGGTGTTATGAAATGTAATGCCATGTAGTATTTTAAACTGTATGTAATTGTCTTATGTTGCTGGACCCCAGGAAAAGTATCTGCTGCCTTGTCAGCAGCTAATGGGGATCCATAATAAATACAAATACAAGACAACTAAGTAACTCAAGCTCTGAAAGCTCCTTCATGCCAACAAATGCTATATTCAAGTCAGGAAATGTAGTCACTAATGTACTATAATGGATGTGATGACTACATCCACTAGGGTGCACTGTAAGTCAAGTAAAAAGAGAAACAAGCCAGTGTGGTATTCCACAATCATGAAACAAACAACACAATATCTTGTAAGTAGCTATGGAATAAGTCATTCAGAAAATGTTATCTTGTTAAAAATAATAACCTTTTGCTATTTGGACAAATCAATAAAAACCACAAAAGGGACTTTTGCAAGATGCCAGTTGAAGGCACTGGCAGGAACACATGGAAATATTTTCAGCCTGTGAGGATCAGCCAGAAAGGAAAGCCACTACCCCCTTCCTGACTCCCCGCCCCAGCCCGTCAGCCGACCATTTTGGTCCTCCACTGTGACTCATGGGGATGCACATTATCAGCTGCTGAGTATTGTCATTCATTGAGGAACTCATCTGATACAGATTTGATTTCTGTATGCGCTGCTCTAACCAATCAAAGGATGGAGCGATACTTAGATATAAAACTCCAGCACACACTTTACTGTTTGTGACCTTTTTGATAAACTAATCAATTGTAATGATCAGTTACATTTTATGTTTATATGTTGCTGCAATGTTTAGTATGTTATACTGTGTGTGTGATTGCTAGGGAATGTGAGTCATTGATTTAATTCAACAATGTTTTTGAGATCTGTTTTAAGAACTAACATGTCTCTGCTCTTGTGTTATGACATGATTTCAACTAAGCAGTAGCTACAGCTCCTTCCTCGCTAGTACCAATGATAATGATATTCAGCCTGTGTTTAGTTTAATTGGAGGGCTAGAGCCTTTGCCTGGCAGGTGAATCCATATGTAACTGAATGATGAACTTGGTTGGGGCAATCCAACAATGTGGTCTATATATATATATATATATATATATATATATATATATATATATATATATAAATATAAGCGTGCCTTGGCTGTGAGGAACTTGACAGTGGGTTGGAAGTGGCAGCTAGCAGCCCCGCAGGCAGCCGGTGGGTGGGTGGGTGCAATGTTGCGCTCCTGACGGGGAAGAGCAGGTGCCACTGTGCAGACGGGACGACCTCAGAGTTTTGACCCCTAGGGCCTATCAATCTAGCTCTACTGGGGGGGGGTTAAGTTTAATGGAGCAGAACAGGCAGGCAAGTTTGGGGGCGAATGGGCGGTAGTGGGCAGGGTTAATTAAGGAGCCTCCTCAGGCCCCCATAATGTATTACCAGCTGTAACGGCTGCCATTTTGACCAGGGCGGAGGAGACGCAACGTTTTCTGAGCAAGTTTTTTATGAAGCTGAGTTTTAAATGTGATGCGACTTTCAACACCTTCAACTAATGAATACATGTGAAATGTGTGTTGATATTCTTTTATATAATTTTTATATGATTTGAATGTATATATTACCTTGAATAAATTAAAAACAAATGCTTTAAACATTGAGCACAATGAGAATTGACTTGGTGAAAAGCAAATGAAAAGTAAATGTGTCTGGTATCCCACACAAGAAGTGATGAAATATGAGCGTGTGTGTGTGTAGTTGGAGATGTTTGGGGTTTGTCACTGTCTCCCATTCACATGCCAGTAATACGCCTGTAACCAACGCTGTTTGGCCTTGGCTATTCCCACGAAAATATCTCTGAAATTGCACATGGACTATGCTTTCGAACCCTCCCTTTTTGTTCGATACTTCATCCGAGACCAAAGATCAGATGAGAACAGTACTTGGTGTAGATTAGTTAAGAGATTGTTAGATTGGAGGGCATTTGGAAATAAAATAACACCTGCATAGGATTGTCTGAAACAGGTCTCCCTCCAACAGTTTAAGTGCAATATGCAATTCTGTTTCTGGCAGAAGTTAATTGATGCAATGCCAGAATCATCTAGAATCCTGCTTCTTCTTTCAAGTTGCCATGTATACTTTTCACATCACATGTTCCTTGTGTAGCAAAGGGGTGGAGAGTACATGCATGCAGGATTTGTTAAAGACATGTCAATCGTGCTCCTGTTGTGATATCAGTATGGTCTACATTTACATATACGTCATTTAGCAGACGCTCTTATCCAGAGCGACTTACAAATAGTCTACCAGGCTTATGCATGGAGTAATGACCGTTGAGAAAATTGAGGACAATGGGGATATGAAGGAAAAATAGAATAGTCAGTGGGAAACGTTGTAGTGCTTCAAAGCTTATTGACACTCAGGAGGCTTTCTCCCCTAGAGGAACAGTATAAGGAGTTGCCATAGCTGCAATACATTCATTATATGGGGCTGTTTCTGCTGAACCACTGTCCCTTACAGAAGTTGTCTGGAAACACAAAGAGAATGGAACAAAAACTGTTTGTCAGTGACCTTCCTTCCATTTGCTCATACACACTGCGATGTGAGCAGAGTATATACAGAAAGAAATGAGCAACTTCTTCCATTGCTTTCAAATGTGACACTCTCCCAGCAGCAGCTGTTGTACACTATTTTAGTCTCAGGATAACCGCAGCAATCCCTGAGACAAGGGCCAATTTTCACACTCGGGGGGGTTAGACTGCTCCTAATAAAATAGTACCCCTTCTGCTATGGCAGATCAGTTTAAGCAAAGGGGAATTCCCCCGTTCCTCTCACCACCAACGTTAATATGAAGTTAAAACATTTGAAGTATTACATCAGTATGCTTGAGTAAAAACAATAGACCATAATTCAAAGTGCTACATCAGGGTTTTGGAGTGAGAACTATAAAACATACAACGTTAACACGAAACTGAGTGGGATATCATTGCCGTTTTAGCACTAACACCTGTAGATCTATGGTATAATTATGTCTATTTTTAGATAGCCTTCTCTGATTCTACTTCTGATAAAGGACAAAAGAAAGCTGGCCCCCACACATAAAATTGGACAGACACAGAAAAAATGTTGTAAATGTTTTTTTTTTAATTCTTAATGGGGGGAACTACCACCCCAAAATCCATAAAAATCATTGTAGTCAGAAGATCATAAATATCAAAACTCTTTGTCCAATATAGCTTAATGTTGTTTATTTTGTATTCAGTGATATTCTTTGTAAGCCTGGCAACAGTTCATAAATATTGAATTGATATTAAAATCACTAATTACAAATATTTATCAAATAGTAAGTTACATGTTCCAAAAGTTTACAGGCTAGTTTTCCAAAACACATTTTAGAAAAATACAATCATACATAAAAATACTCTTACTTTGCCGTTAAAAAGCAACAACAGCTCATCAATTTTGGCAAAAAAAATGTATGGAGCATCAGGTACAATTAGTAGAAAATAGCCTTATACATACACTACCGGTCAAAAGTTTTAGAACACCTACTCATTCAAGGGTTTTTCTTTATTTTATTATTTTATACGCTGTAGAATAATAGTGAAGACATCAAAACTATGAGATATCACATGGAATCTTGTAGTAACCAAAAAAGTGTTAAACAAATCAAAATATATTTTATATTTGAGATTATTCAAATAGCCACCCTTTGCCTTGATGACACCTTTGCACACTCTCTCAACCAGCTTCATGAGGTAGTCACCTGGAATGCATTTCAATTAACAGGTGTGCCTTCTTAAAAGTTAATTTGCGGAATTTCTTTCCTTAATGCATTTGAGACAATCAGTTGTGTTGTGACAAGGTAGGATGGGGTATACAGACGATAGCCCAATTTTGGTCTATAAGCAAAGAGAAACGAAAGTCCATCATTACTTTAAGACATGAAGGTCAGTCAATACATAAAATGTCAAGAACTTTGAAAGTTTCTTCAAGTGCAGTCGCAAAAACCATCAAGCGCTATGATGAAACTGGCATTAGACTGGTGGAAATGTGTCCTTTGGTCTGGAGTCCAAATTGGAGATTTTTGGTTACAACCGCCGTGTCTTTGTGAGATGCGGTGTGGGTGAACGGATGATCTCCACATGTGTATTTCCCACCGTAAAACATGGAGGAGGAGGTGTTATGGTGTGGGGGTGCTTTGCTGGTGACACTGTCTGTGATTTATTTAGAATTCAAGGCACACTTAACCAGCATGGCTACCACAACATTCTGCAACAATACGCCATCCCATCTGGTTTGGGCTTAGTGGGAGTATCATTTGTTTTTCAACAGGACAATGACCAACACACCTCCAGGCTGTGTAAGGCTATTTTACCAAGAAGAAGAGTGATAGAGTGCTTCATCATATGACCTGGCCTCCACAATCCCCGACCTCAACCAAATTGAGATGGTTTGGGATGAGTTGAATCGCAGTGAAGGAAAAGCAGCCAACAAGTGCTCAGCATATGTGGGAACTCCTTCAAGACTGTTTGAAAAGCATTCCAGGTGAAGCTGGTTGAGAGAATGCCAAGAGTGTGTAAAGCTGTCATCAAGGCAAAGGGTAGCTATTTGAAGAATCTCAAATATAAATACAGTGAGGGAAAAAAGTATTTGATCCCCTGCTGATTTTGTACGTTTGCCCACTGACAACGAAATAATCAGTCTATAATTTTAATGGTAGGTTTATTTGAACAGTGAGAGACAGAATAACAACAAAAAAATCCAGAAAAACGCATGTCAAAAATGTTATAAATTAATTTGCATTTTAATGAGGGAAATAAGTATTTTACCCCCTCTCAATCAGAAAGATTTCTGGCTCCCAGGTGTCTTTTATACAGGTAACGAGCTGAGATTAGGAGCACACTCTTAAAGGGAGTGCTCCTAATCTCAGCTTGTTACCTGTATAAAAGACACCTGTCCACAGAAGCAATCAGTCAATCAGATTCCAAACTCTCCACCATGGCCAAGACCAAAGAGCTCTCCAAGGATGTCAGGGACAAGATTGTAGACCTACACAAGGCTGGAATGGGCTACAAGGCCATCACCAAGCAGCTTGGTGAGAAGGTGACAACAGTTGGTGCGATTATTCGCAAATGGAAGAAACACAAAATAACTGTCAATCTCCCTCGGCCTGGGGCTCCATGCAAGATCTCACCTCGTGGAGTTGCAATGATGATGAGAACGGTGAGGAATCAGCCCAGAACTACACGGGAGGATCTTGTCAATGATCTCAAGGCAGCTGGGACCATAGTCACCAAGAAAACAATTGGTAACACACTACGCTGTGAAGGACTGAAATACTGCAGCGCCCGCAAGGTCCCCCTGCTCAAGAAAGCACATATACATGCCTGTCTGATTGATTCAGAGGAGAACTGGGTGAAAGTGTTGTGGTCAGATGAGACCAAAATTGAGCTCTTTGGCATCAACTCAACTCGCCGTGTTTGGAGGAGGAGGAATGCTGCCTATGACCCCAAGAACACCATCCCCACCATCAAACATGGAGGTGGAAACATTATGCTTTGGGGGTGTTTTTCTGCTAAGGGGACAGGACAACTTCACTGCATCAAAGGGACGATGGACGGGGGCATGTACCGTCAAATCTTGGGTGAGAACCTCCTTCGTGGATGGGTATTCCAGCATGACAATGACCCAAAACACACGGCCAAGGCAACAAAGGAGTGGCTCAAAAATAAGCACATTAAGGTCTTGGAGTGGCCTAGCCTGTCTCCAGACCTTAATTCCATAGAAAATCTGTGGAGGGAGCTGAAGGTTCGAGTTGCCAAACGTCAGCCTCGAAACCTTAATGACTTGGAGTGGGACAAAATCCCTCCTGAGATGTGTGCAAACCTGGTGGCCAACTACAAGAAACGTCTGACCTCTGTGATTGCCAACAAGGGTTTTGCCACCAAGTACTAAGTCATGTTTTGCAGAGGGGTCAAATACTTATTTCCCTCATTAAAATGCAAATCAATTTATAACATTTTTGACATGCGTTTTTCTGGATTTTGTTGTTGTTATTCTGTCTCTCACTGTTCAAATAAACATACCATTAAAATTATAGACTGATCATTTCTTTGTCAGTGGGCAAACGTACAAAATCAGCAGGGGATCAAATACTTTTTTCCTTCAATGTATATTTTGATTTGTTTAACACTTTTTTGATTACTACATGATCCCATATGTATTATTTCATAGTTTTGATGTCTTCACTATCATTCTACAATGTAGAAAATAGTAAAAATAAAGAAAAACCCTTGAATGAGTAGGTGTTCTAAAACTTTTGACCGGTGGTTTAGCTGTGTGCAAATACAGTTCAGACAAGAAAAATAAATTATTGATCATTCATCGTGGTTCTTTCAACTTTGAACTTTGCCTGTGATCTTTAACGCTGTGCTCTAAATGTTCTTTATTACTCAGTAGAAGTAGTAATAAACATGTCTGGAGGCATTTTCCCTTCTGATGCTTTCTTCTTCCCATCTCACATACTCTCTGTGGCAGTCTATGACCAAACCTCTGTAAAACATCGCAATGTTACTGCCCTGAAATCCAACTAACACATCCTTCAACTCCTCCTCATACCATACTCTCAGCATTGTTGCAATGAAAATGTTACCATAACCAGTGAAAATACATCTCCTACACCTGTCAACAGTTAACCAAAATGTACACTTTTATAAATATAATACATTTAATTATATTTATTGACCTTTAACTGAGAAAACAGAACATATTTATTATTTAAAAAATAAAAATAAATCTGCATGCTTAGCTAACTAGGCACAAAATAATATTAATAATATATTGATGACAAAATACAGTAATTAGACTTTCATATTTAAGACCAATGCACTCCCTCTCCTCTGTCTTCCCCAAAGTAAACTGGAACATCATTCTAATGTTCTAACAGTCCTGACAGATACTCATCTAAACATTTAGTCAACCATTTATTCTACCTGAATGTATTCAACACACATAAAAAGGTGTAATTGCAGAGAGGGGTTTTGAGCATGGGGCTGCTTTCACAGCGGTGCAAGTTAGTTAGTATGAGGTCCAGTGTTCGTGGGCTAGGTGGGGTGTTGGCTCGGCCAAATTAAAGACTCAACTATTAAGCAAAAAATGTGACATTCATCAACCAACCCATGCACAAATAGTTTACTCATATATGACTAAATCAAACAACTCCTTAACGACATTCTACAAGACGCAATTGCATATTTTCAAATTAAAATCAAACCAAACTAATCACGTTATTCTAATGTATTCTCTTCATGCGCCAATCTACTGTATATGTTATATTCATGTCGCAATAAATCAATGCTACAAATTTGAACAAAAGAAGAAGAAATTAAGTTGGCAAGTCATTATGCCTCCATTTGACAATGTACATTTGCGAAATTAACCATTAAGCCTTTATCTCACAAAACAATTTAGACTACAATTTTTTTTGCACATTGATCCTTGATTGCACAAAGAAAACTGGCAAAAACTCTAACCAAGTGCAACCCACGTCCAAAACTATAGTCATTTTGCTTTTTATGTAAAAAAAAAAAAAAAAAAAAAGATGCAATATAGCAGGGTTCTTCAATTCCGGTCCTGGAGGGCCAAAACACTTCTGTTTTTTATTTATACCTGGTAGTTAATTGCACTCACCTGGTCACAGGTCTGAATTAGCCCCTGATTAGAAGGATAGGATGAAAAACAGAGGTGTTTCGGCCCTCCAGGACCGGAATTGAAGAACCCTGCAATATAGGGTCAGTGTGCAGAAACAACACTGTGACAATGACTAGCTGTGTTAACAAACTGTATCAGTGGCTGGTTAAAGATAGATACATGTTGAATCAGGAGGAGTTATTCAATATTACCAGTTAGCCCTTAATTAGAAAATAAATGTCTAAGAAATGTTATCACAAATCAGTGTTGATTAACTATGTCATCTCATAAGTTTGTGTTACATGTAACCAGCCTCTAGCTGGTTAGTCAAAAACAAGCTGGTTAGTCAAAAGTTCATGCACAATCTGTGTTTGTATACTGCTAAGATGCTTCGATTTCATATACATTACTCTCATTTGACAATGAAGAAATATGTCCTCACAATAACTGGAATTAAACGTTTCAATTTCTTTCAAATGAGAACTACTTTGTGTAACATAGGCTTTAATTCCTTTGGATTTGAAGGATCTTAAAAAAGTTTGAGAAATGCATGGACTAGACTTAAATACATTAAACACTCTCTTAATCATTTGTAATACCTAAGGATAAACAGACAAAGGAAAAAACACATGAAAAAACAAACAGTTACTAACAAATACACAAAACAAATGCACTTGAAACGGCCCCATGCACAAGCATGTCCCAACAGGATAAGTTAGATAAGGCTTTAGCAGTGGGGAATGGAATAAGACTGGTGAGTGCGACTTTAAAAAATGTATGATTTCTTATGTACCAAGTGAATAATATAGCAAACACCGAGACACACTCCCACGGCAGCAAAGTCTGCCGAAAGACATTCCTCTGGCAGCCTTGTGCACTGCATCTCCCCACTAAAACGTCAGATGGTAAAAGAGTAAGGCAGCTGTTAGCTTCTGTCAACTAAAAGTGCATCTCCGAACATATCCAGTCAAGCCCCCCCCCCCACCCCCCTCCACATTCCCCCTGTCAGGGCAGATGGAGAGGCAATGCACTTGACTGGTAACAGCTTGGATCAGCAGATATTTCTTTTTGCTTTCGCAATGACTGCTTGCTTCAGCTTTCACAGAACCTAAGCGTGTCACAAATCATCGCCAGCGAAACTGGGCAGCATCAGGGCCGAATTGTCCTGGTCTCATCTTTCTCCCGTGTTTCACTCTATTTCCAGTCCTTCTTTGCCTGAGTCTGTGCCTGACCGGTGCCATTTTTAAAGGCCATTGACGCAACTGCAGAGAGTTAGGGGCCTTGCGCCACTAGTTTTGATGAGTTCACTGAAGATTCAAAACAGTAAAAGGGTTAATAGTTATGTTGAATCACAGTCAGGCTTACTGTATCTTCATATTTCATGTAAAACTTGCAATTTACTCTTTACGTAAACTTTTCTTTTACTTTACGTTACATTTTAAAATGTCATGGAACATAAACTACTGTATCACAATGCTCTACAATTTATAACATCTGAATTGATGTTATTAAGCTGATTCTTACCTCAGTTCAGATTCCGTCAGGTTAAAAAATGGACAAAAATGATTGCTAGACCAATATTCAACAGCATTACAAGGGCAACCAGTATTGAGTTAGGACCCTGTGAAGTAGGAAAGACAACGATTCAGGAGAACATTTCAGAAACGGCATTTTTAAAGTTAGCTAGGCATTATCACTGAAAATATTAGACTACCTTTGATGTTTCACACATTGTTCTGAAATGACACATTTCTTTCTCTTTGTTTCAGTTTTCCCATTTTCATCATCATACAGTATGAGGTACTTACTGACTCTTCCTCTACGAAATCCGTGGTGATCTCCAAGCTGGCTTGTTTCCTAGTTTCTGCTAGGCTTTTTGGCTTATACGAATCTAGTTTCTTAAGTCTTGACTCAGGTCTGCTTTCTTTGGATACCGACTTTGGCGCTATAGGTTTTGGGGTGGGTGTCCTGTACTGCGCCATAGGTTTTGCTGGTGGTGGCATCCGGGCGAGGGCGGACGGGGTAACATGCTCCTCTCCTTCCTCAGGTTCGTCTGGAGGGATCTTCACGTCTGCCTTCACGTAGTAGCCGTGGTACTCAGTGTCAGTATGCAGCTGTCCATTGCCAGGGCTGGCAGGGACCGACTCCCCCATTTTGAACAGTTTCGGTTGAGGCAATTCCTGTCTTACTTCCTGTTTCAACGATGTCTTAGACACTGCCTTTGTGATGACCGGGAGCTGGCTCTCTGCTGTGGGGGTTTTGTTCTCTTTTCCTGGCTTGGGGGCGAGCTTGCTGAAGAAGCTCTTCTTGGGCTCCGGGGTAGGTGCTGGCGGGGGTGTTGGTGGGGGAGAGGACTGTGGACTCGCGGTGGGAGAGTGGTCTGGGGTTGTGCCTTTACGGTAGAAATGAGGGCTACTTGAAGGGGACTTCTCTTTCTTCTCCTCTTGGACAATAGGTTCAATCGGTTCGTTGAACCTCTGCTTTATATAATCAGGGCCTAGAAAATGGAAGGACATTATTATCATGATATACAGTCCTTTTATCTATACTTAGTCAATTTGTAGCATGTACACAGTGATCTAATATCACAATGTTTGAATTAATGTGGTGTGTTTATATCACTATCAACAAACACTCAAGTATTTAGGGCTGAATCCCAATTTGAGATATAGATATAAACACACACCTACATATTATTTTGTGTTGCTTTTGGTGAATCATAAATGCACATTTATTCACTGTCAGTTAGCTCATGGTTAGGATGCCTTTTCTGCATCCATGATTTCACATATCGAGTATTTGTTCCTTAATGGAGTTTCAAAGCTTCCCCAGTTGGTTTATGATTCCTGTTAAAGGTTCCAAGCATTCTCGACATTCTCCTGACCACTGATGAGGCCAACGCTGTAACACAGCTGACACGAGCTCGCAAGCCAACAAAGTTAACACATTTCTGACGCAAGCAGTGTTATCAAATGGAATCCTGGTTCATAATATTACATTTGTTCTACTATTAATAGCAAGTGCTAAGATCACTTACTAAATCTCTACAAGCTCAGCAGTTGTTCATAAAAAAGCTAATCAAAGCACAATGATAAATAATTCTTAAGACATTTACGGGGCATTAAGAAAAAAGTTATAAGGAATGATTGAAATGAAATAGATTACAGCTTGCAGGCAGGCAGGCTGGCTATTGAACAGGTTGGCTGGTTATGGAACATGGTTGTTAGGAGTCAGTGATATACACTATCCTGATGTCAGGTCAAGTGTCAAAGGTTTAGCGAGGCTATATGGGCCGGACCTGAGAAAGACCATGTGGTAAAAACAGGAACGCTCAACAAGCATAATAATATAAGACCACTGACCTACATGCATACAGGAGTTGAACATGCATTAGACCGTAACACGAACACTCATCACACTGAAGAACCACCCTCTCCCAAAACTAAGCAGGCTGACAAAAGTACCGATCTCTATATTTAAATAATTATCTTGCAGAAAAAAATTAATTCATTTGTAGAAGAATATGCTGTACAGTATGTACGTAGACATACACTACCAGTCAAAAGTTTGGACACACCTACTCATTCAAGGGTCTTTCTTTATTTTTTACTATTTTTTTCATTGTAGAATAATAGTGAAGACATCAAAACTATGAAATAACACATGGAATCATGTAGTAACCAAAAAAGTATTAAACAAATCAAAATATATTTTATATTTGAGATTCTTCAAATAGCCACCCTTTGCCTTGAAGACAGCTTTGCACACTCTTGGCATTCTCTCAACCAGCTTCATGAGGTAGTCACCTGGAATGCAT
Source organism: Coregonus clupeaformis (assembly GCF_020615455.1). Lineage (NCBI taxonomy): Eukaryota > Metazoa > Chordata > Actinopteri > Salmoniformes > Salmonidae > Coregonus > Coregonus clupeaformis. The sequence goes on from NC_059212.1 coordinate 17,468,872, forward strand.
TTCAATTAACAGGTGTGCCTTCTTAAAAGTTAATTCGTGGAAAATGTCAAGAACTTTGAAAGTTTCTTCAAGTGCAGTTGCAAAAACCATCAAGCGCTATGATGAAACTGGTTCTCATGAGTACTGCCACAGGAATGGAAGACCCAGAGTTACCTCTGCTGCAGAGGATAAGTTAATTAGAGTTACCAGCCCAAATAAATGCTTCACAGAGTTCAAGTCACAGACACATCTCAACATCAACTTCTCAGAGGGGACTGTGTGAATAAGGCCTTCATGGTCGAATTGCTGCAAAGAAACCACTACTAAAGGACACCAATAAGAAGAAGAGACCGGCTTAGGCCAAGAAACACGAGCAATGGACATTAGACTGGTAGAAATGTGTCCTTTGGTCTGGAGTCCAAATTGGAGATTTTTGGTTCCAACTGCCGTGTCTTTGTGAGACGCGGTGTGGGTGAACAGATGATCTCCGCATGTGTAGTTCCCACCGTAAAGCATGGAGGAGGAGGTGTTATGGTGTGGGGGTGCTTTGCTGGTGACACTGTCAGTGATTTATTTAGAATTCAAGGCACACTTAACCAGCATGGCTACCACAGCATTCTACAGCGATACGCCATCCCATCTGGTTTGGGCTTAGTGGGACTATCATTTGTTTTTCAACAGGACAATGACCCAACACACCTCCAGGCTGTGTAAGGGCTATTTTACCAAGAAGAAGAGTGATGGAGTGCTGCATCAGATGACCTGGCCTCCACAATCCCCCGACCTCAACCCAATTGAGATGGTTTGGGATGAGTCGGACGGCAGAGTGAAGGAAAAGCAGCCAACAAGTGCTCAGCATATGTGGGAACTCCTTCAAGACTGTTGGAAAAACATTCCAGGTGAAGCTGGTTGAGAGAATGACAAGAGTGTGCAAAGCTGTCATAAAGGCAAAGGGTGGCTATTTGAAGAATCTCAAAAAAATATATATTTTGATTAGTTTTTTGGTTACTACATGATTCCATATATGTTATTTCATAGTTTTAATGTCGTCACTATTATTCTACAATGTAAAAAATAGTAAAAATAAAGAAAAACCCTTGAATGAGTAGGTGTGTCCAAACTTTTGACTGGTACTGTACATCGATGCCACAGAAACATGTTCACTCTAATACAAAATATTGTACTAATAAATCTGACACTTGCTGTCCCAAAAAACAATGACCTTTTTGTCTGACGATAAAAAAGTCCCCAAGGTAAATTATACTAATTATATTCCTCCCTAAATAGATTAGCATTTTAACATTTGCATATACATCTGCCCCAGACAGAAAATAAAGAGAACCCCATAACCCAGACACAAAGGAAATTGGACAAAGGGGATTATAACAAGGGGCTGTGAGATAGATAGATGCTGGGGTCTAGTTGGGTATGTTGGGTTACCTGGCTGATGGAAGTTGGGGGACAGTTCCCTGGCCACTGCCCTGGCGATGTCAGAGTCCTGACTGGCTGACTGACCGGCCTGGTCAGCAGCGTCACCTTTAGTCCTGGCGTGAGCCGTTCTGGATGAATGCAAAGCAGAATAAGAGCTGGTTAGATTGGGAAGGGTACATACCGGGGTTCAAATAGTATTTGTTTCCTTTTAAATACTTTGAGCGTTTGTTTGAGCATGTTGTTTGAGAGTGCAAGATCAGCAGGGTTTGGGACTATTCTATTGGTTTCATTGCTCCAGACAAGCCCAATCAGACACAGCTAAATTATAACAAATATTTCAAATACTACTTGAAGCCAGGTCTAAGAGGGTGCAGAAGCACTGCATGCCTCTGGGCCTTCCAGACAGACACTGTCTTTAGTGGCTTATAGGGGGGAGAGCTCAGTGATGCTACAGTGTTCCCAATAAATCATGTTGGAGCAACAGCTTCTTCCAACATGAAATCATATTAGAAGTAGTTAGATAATTAAATAATACAAGTGAATGGTTATCATACAGTCTCACACTCTTAGCAGTAAAACAAATATTGCAAACACTAAATGGTTTGACATGCCATATCCACTGTGTGATATTCTATAGAAAGCATTGTAATTCATCAAAACCATTATTTTTGTCATTTCTGATTAAACTTTTTTTCAACTTAGATACAGTGCATTCGGAAAGTATTCAGAGCCTTTGACTTTTTCCACATTTTGTTACATTACAGCCTTATTCTAAATTGATTAAATTATTTTTTTCCTACACACAGTACCCAATAATGACAAAGCGAAAACTGGTTTTTAGATTTTTTGGCACATTTATTAAAGATAAAAAACAGATACCTTATTTACGTAAGTATTCAGACCCTTTGCTATGAGACTCAAAAATGAGCTCAGGTGCATCCTGTTTCCATTGATCATCCTTGAGATGTTTCTTCAGCTTTATTGGAGTCCACCTGTGGTAAATTCAATTGATTGGACATGATTTGGAAAGGCACAAACCTGTCTATATAAGGTCCCACAGTTGACAGTGCATGTCAGAGCAAAAACCAAGCCATGAGGTCGAAGGAATGGTCCGTAGAGCTCAGAGATCTGGGGAAGGGTACCAAAGCAATTCTAAAGCATTGAAGGTCCCCAAGAACACAGTGGCCTCCATCATTCTTAAATGGAAGAAGTTTGGAACCACCAAGACTCTTCCTAGAGCTGGCCATCCGGCCAAACTGAGCAATCGGGGGAGAAGGGTCTTGGTCAGGGAGGTGACCAAGAACCCGATGGTCACACTCTGACAGAACTCCAGAGTTCCTCTGTGGAGATGGGAGAACCTTCCAGAAGGACAACCATTTCTGCAGCACTCCACCAATCAGGCCTTTATGGTGGAGTGGCCAGAAGGAAGCCACTTCTCAGTAAAAGGCACTTGACAGCCCGCTTGGAGTTTGCCAAAAGGCATCTAAAGGACTCTCAGACCATGAGGAACAAGATTCTCTGGTCTGATGAAACCAAAATGGATCTCTTTGGCCTGAATGCCAAGTGTCACGTCTGGAGGAAACCTGGCACCATCCCTACGGTGAAGCATGGTGGTGGCAGCATCATGCTGTGGGGATGTTATTCAGCGGCAGGGACTGGGAGACTAGTCAGGAAAGATGAACGGAGCAAGGTACAGAGAGATCCTTGATGAAAATCTGCTCCAGATCACTCAGGACCTCAGACTGGGGCGAAGGTTCACCTTCAAACAGGACAACGACCCTAAGCACACAGCCAAGACAATGCAGGAGTGGCTTCGGGACAAGTCTCTGAATGTCCTTGAGAGGCCCAGCCAATCTAATATCTCTGGAGAGACCTGAAAATAGCTGCGCAGCGACGCTCCCAATCCAACCTGACAGAGCTTGAAAGAGTCTGCAGAGAAGAATGGGAGAAACTCCCCAAATACAGATGTGCGAAGCTTGTAGCGTCATCCCCAAAAATACTCTAGGCTGTAATCACTGCCAAAGGTGCATTAACAAAGTACTGGGTCAAGGGTCTGAATACATATGTAAATGTGATTTTTACGTTTTCTATTGTAATAAATTGCTACAATTTCTAAAAACCTGTTTTTGCTTTGTTGTTATGGGGTATTGTGTGTAGATTGATGAGGGATTTTTTTTTTTTACTCCATTTTAGAATAAGGCTGTAACATAACAAAATGTGGAAAAAGTCAAGGGGTTTGAATACTTTCCGAATGCACTGTATACACTATATATACAAAAGTATGTGAACACCCCTTCAAATTAGTGGATTCGGCTATTTCAGCCACACCCGTTGCTGACAGGTGTATAAAATCGAGCACACAGCCATGCAATCTCCATAGACAACCATTAGCAGTAGAGTAGCCTGTACTGAAGAGCTCAGTGACTTTCATCGTGGCACAGTCATAGGATGCCAAGTCAGTTCGTCAAATGTCTGCCCTGCTAGAGCTGCCCCAGTCAACTGTAAGTGCTGTTTTTATGAAGTGGAAATGTCTAGGAGCAACAACGGCTCAGCCACGAAGTGGTAAGCCACACAAGCTCACAGAACGGGACGGCCGAGTGCTGAAGCGCATAGCGCGTAAAAATCGTCTGTCCTCGGTTGCAACACTCACTACCGAGTTCCAAACTGCCTCTGGAAGCAACGTCAGCACAAGAACTGTTCGCCGGGAGCTTCATGAAATGGGTTTCCATGGCTGAGCAGCCGCACACAAGCCTAAGATCACCATGCGCAATGCCAAGTGTCGGCTGGAGTGGTGTAAAGCTCACCGCCATTGGACTCTGGAGCAGTGGAAACGTGTTCTCTGGAATGATGAATCACGCTTCACCATCTGGCAGTCCAACGGACGAATCTGGGTTTGGCGGATGCCAGGAGAATGCTACCTGCCCGAATGCATAGTGCCAACTGTACATTTTGTTGGAGGAGGAATAATGGTCTGAGGCTGTTGTTCATGGTTCAGGCTAGTCCACTTAGTTCCAGTGAAGGGAAATCTTAATGCTACAGAATATAATGACATTCTAGACGATTCTATGCTTCCATTTTATTGCAACAGTTTGTGGAAGGCCCTTTCCTGTTTCAGCATGACAATGCCCCTGTGCACAAAGCTTTGGTCCATACAGAAATTGTTTGTTGAGATCGGTGTGGAAGAACTTGACTGGCCTGCACAGAGCACCGACCTCAACCCCATCGAACACCTTTAGGATTAATTGGAACGCCGACTGCGAGTCAGGCCTAATCGCCCAACATCAGTGCCCAACCTCACTAATGCTCTTGTGGCTGAATGGAAGCAAGTCCCCATAGCAATGTTCCAACATCTAGTGGAAAGCCTTCCCAGCAGAGTGGAGGCTGTTATAGCAGCAAAGGGGGGACCAACTCCATATTAATGCCCATGATTTTGGAATGAGATGTTCGACAAGCAGGTGTCCACATACTTTTGGTCATGTAGTGTATGTGTTTACATTCACTTCCTTTCTCTCAAGTAAAATCGTTTTTTCAAAACAAACCATTTACATGCAATGACATACAGAATACCATAATATACTTATTTATAATTATCATGATGTATTTCAATGGTACAATGACACAAAACCTTCAAGGTTAGTTCAATAGTGTTTCTTTATAAACAGCTCAATAAGAGGTAGTTGGTTTTACGTCTGTTTGTTTAAGTGTCCTTCAGGGACTCTGAATACAGAGGAGTGCAGGAGGATTCACACTGTGTCTCTTGAACTGAATGTTTTACTTCAGACATGTTTGACACAGATGAAGCTCACAAAGACTAAACATTTGCTTTTTCAACCTTCAAGATTGTGGACCTTCCCTTTTTCAACTACTGATTATGAAAGCGCATTTCACCAACTTTAAGGGGCACATGAATACAGAACCTTAGTGTGCATTGAGGATAGTTTGTATTACAGTGGGGGAAAAAAGTATTTAGTCAGCCACCAATTGTGCAAGTTCTCCCACTTAAAAAGATGAGAGAGGCATGTAATTTTCATCATAGGTACACGTCAACTATGACAGACAAATTGAGAATTTTTTTCTCCAGAAAATCACATTGTAGGATTTTTAATGAATTTATTTGCAAATTATCGTGGAAAAAAAGTATTTGGTCACCTACAAACAAGCAAGATTTCTGGCTCTCACAGACCTGTAACTTATTCTTTAAGAGGCTCCTCTGTCCTCCACTCGTTACCTGTATTAATGGCACCTGTTTGAACTTGTTATCAGTATAAAAGACACCTGTCCACAACCTCAAACAGTCACACTCCAAACTCCACTATGGCCAAGACCAAAGAGCTGTCAAAGGACACCAGAAACAAAATTGTAGACCTGCACCAGGCTGGGAAGACTGAATCTGCAATAGGTAAGCAGCTTGGTTTGAAGAAATCAACTGTGGGAGCAATTATTAGGAAATGGAAGACATACAAGACCACTGATAATCTCCCTCGATCTGGGGCTCCACGCAAGATCTCACCCTGTGGGGTCAAAATGATCACAAGAACGGTGAGCAAAAATCCCAGAACCACATGGGGGGACCTAGTGAATGACCTGCAGAGAGCTGGGACCAAAGTAACAAAGCCTACCATCAGTAATACACTACGCTGCCAGGGACTCAAATCCTGCAGTGCCAGACGTGTCCCCCTGCTTAAGCCAGTACATGTCCAGGCCCTTCTGAAGTTTGCAAGAGTGCATTTGGATGATCCAGAAGAGGATTGGGAGAATGTCATATGGTCAGATGAAACCAAAATAGAACTTTTTGGTAAAAACTCAACTCGTCGTGTTTGGAGGACAAAGAATGCTGAGTTGCATCCAAAGAACACCATACCTACTGTGAAGCATGGGGGTGGAAACATCATGCTTTGGGGCCGTTTTTCTGCAAAGGGACCAGGACGACTGATCCGTGTAAAGGAAAGAAAGAATGGGGCCATGTATCATGAGATTTTGAGTGAAAACCTCCTTCCATCAGCAAGGGCATTGAAGATGAAACGTGGCTGGGTCTTTCAGCATGACAATGATCCCAAACACACCGCCCGGGCAACGAAGGAGTGGCTTCGTAAGAAGCATTTCAAGGTCCTGGAGTGGCCTAGCCAGTCTCCAGATCTCAACCCCAGAGAACATCTTTGGAGGGAGTTGAAAGTCTGTGTTGCCCAGCGACAGCCCTAAAACATCACTGCTCTAGAGGAGATCTGCATGGAGGAATGGGCCAAAATACCAGCAACAGTGTGTGAAAATCTTGTGAAGACTTACAGAAAACGTTTGACCTGTGTCATTGCCAACAAAGGGTATATAACAAAGTATTGAGAAACTTTTGTTATTGACCAAATACTTATTTTCCACCATAATTTGCAAATAAATTCATAAAAAATCCTACAATGTGATTTTCTGGATTTTTTTTCTCATTTTGTCTGTCATAGTTGACGTGTACCTATGATGAAAATTACAGGCCTCTCTCATCTTTTTAAGTGGGAGAACTTGCACAATTGGTGGCTGACTAAATACTTTTTTTCCCCACTGTATGTGCAATTGGCTTTGCCTCATGTAGACAGCTGACAGTCTCACAGACAGTGAATCATTGTGAATAAGGAGAACTTCATATGCATATAGTGTCGTTGTGCTGTTGAATGAATCATGCCATAACTCTGTTATAGAGAGAATTGTTGTCACGAGTTACAAAGCCAGAACCCAGAAGCAGACCAGGACAAGGTAAGTTGAAACGAAGGTGAGTGTTTATTTACAAATTCAAGAGTGATGCTGAGTAATCCAGGGAACAGAGCGGGCGGCGTTGATTAGTTGTTGGGGGTGCAGTGGTTGATCCGATCATGGCTCGGCAGCCGCCGACCACCAGGCAGAGGTTGGATGAAGGTTCCGGACGAGTGACTGCAGATGGAACAAAACGGAGGTAAGTAAACAACAAACCAACAAGGTGCAAAACAACAAAACTAACGCTAGAAGCTCTAAGACTGATACTCTGGTAAACCTACTGTTCATGGCTAACGATCCGGCAGGGAATGGATGTTAGGCCAGAGCCTAAGAAGGGTGATGATCAGGACCAGGTGTGCAGATTGCTGATGGGATGCAGGTGCGGAAATCAAGAGAGCTCCCCGGAGCGTTCCAGAACCCTCGGGAAACTGGAGATCACGAGCAGAACAACTAGTCCACAGACAGGACCCGACTCAGACTGCCGGGATCGTTACAGTACCCCCCTCCGACGAACGCCACCGGGCGGACTCCCGGAGCGCCAGGATGGAGGCGGTAGAAGTCACGGATGAGGTCAGCATCTAGGATCTGTCGCCGCGGAATCCAACTCCTCTCTTCAGGACCATACCCCTCCCAGTCCACGAGATACTGGAAACCCCGGCCCCGCCGTCTGGAATCCATGATGCGTCGCACCGTGTAGGCAGGACCACCTCCGATCATCCGAGGAGGAGGAGGAGGAGGCGGAGGAGGCAACAGAGGACTGAGGAAAACAGGCTTGAGGCAGGAGACATGAAAGGTGGGATGGACTCTGAGCGTCCTCGGGAGTTTGAGTCGAACTGCCACCGGATTGATCACCTTCTCCACCACAAACGGACCAATGAACTTCGGTATCAACTTCCTAGACTCAGTCCGTAAAGGAAGATCCCGTGTGGCCAACCAGACCCTATCTCCGATGGTGTAGGTGGGAGCGGGGATCCGGCGACGATTCGCCTGGAGCTGATACCGGTCCGAAACTCTAAGGAGTGCCTTTCTGGCCCGATGCCAGGTCCGGTGGCAACGACGAATATGGGCCTGAACAGAAGGCACTGAGAGCTCCCTCTCCTGAGAAGGGAACAAGGGCGGTTGGTAGCCATACAGGCACTGGAAGGGAGACATCCCAGTGGCAGATGTAGGGAGAGTATTGTGGGCATACTCAACCCAAGGCAACTGAGAGACCCAGGAGGTGGGGTTGGAAGAGGCCAGGCAGCGAAGCGTGGATTCCATCTTCTGGTTGGCTCTCTCCGCCTGACCATTAGATTGGGGGTGAAAACCAGATGTGAGACTGACTGTAGCTCCAATGGCCAAACAGAAGGACTTCCAGACAGCAGAGGTAAACTGAGGGCCACGGTCGGAAAACGATATCACTGGGCAACCCGTGGACCCTGAAAACCTCCCTAACCAGGATCTCGGACGTCTCCGAGGCAGAGGGAAGCTTGGCAATTGGCACAAAGTGGGCGAACTTGCTGAATCTGTCCACGATAGTCAGAACGACCGTGTTCCCCTCAGAAGCGGGCAACCCAGTGACAAAGTCCAGGGGCCAGATGCGACCATGGTCGCCGGGGAATAGGAAGGGGGTGAAGTAGTCCAGAGCTGGGCCGATTGGTACTCTTATTCTGCGCACACACTGGACAGGCAGCAACATAACCCCGAGTATCCTCGGCCATGGCAGGCCACCAAAAACGTCTGCGAAGAAACGCCATCGTCCGAGCCACGCCAGGGTGACAAGCCATCTTGCTGGCGTGGGACCATTTGAGGACCGCAGGACGAACCGACTCAGGCACAAACAACCGACCGGTGGACCGTTACCGGGACCGGGCTGCGTCCGAAGAGCCGCCATCACCTCCTCCTCAATCTTCCACCTAACAGCTCCCACGACGCAGTTCCGGGGGAGAATTGTCTCGGTCTTGGACCCACTCTCCTCCGTCTTGGAGAACATCCGAGACAAGGCGTCCGCCTTGCCGTTCTTAGATCCAGGTCGGAACGTCAGGGAAAAAATTGAATCGTCCGAAAAACAACGACCACCTGGCCTGACGGGAGTTGAGACGTCTAGCCGATTGCACGTAAGCAAGATTCTTGTGGTCAGTCCAGACAATAAACGGCTGCTCCGCCCCTCCAACCAGTGGCGCCACTCCTCCAAGGCAAGTTTCACCGCGAGAAGCTCCCGGTTACCCACATCGTAATTCCTCTCCGCAGGCGAAAGGCGACGAGAGTAGTAGGCGCAGGGATGGAGTTTACTGTCCGTGGAGCATCGCTGCGACAGGATGGCGCCAACTCCCACATCAGACGCGTCCCACTTCAACGATGAACTGACGGGCCGTGTCCGGTTGAGAGAGAATCGGTGCGTTGGTGAATCGCCTCTTCAAATCCAGAAACGCTCGATCCGCCTCCGGATTCCACTTGAAGCTCCTGATACTGGAAGTCAAGGCCGTTAACGGAGCGGCCACACGGCTGTAATCCCGGATGAATCTGCGGTAGAAATTCGCAAACCCCAAAAATCTCTGGAGCTGCAATCTCGTACCGGGCTGGGCCCATTCCAGAACCGCTCTAACCTTCTCCTGGTCCATCCTAATCTCTCCCCTGGAGATGATGTACCCGAGAAAGGATGTCGTGGTGGGCGTGAAACTCGCACTTCTCGGCCTTCACGAACAGGCGATTCTCCAACAATCGCTGCAGAACCTGCCGGACATGCTGGACGTGGTCGGAAGGTTCCTTCGAGAAGATCAGAATGTCATCCAGGTAAACAAACACAAAGAGACCGATCATATCTCTCAGGACGTCGTTCACCATACTCTGGAATACCGCTGGAGCATTGGTCAGTCCAAACGGCATCACCTGATACCAAGTGACCCATCGGTGTATTGAAACCCCGTCAACCACTCGTCTCCCTCTCTGATCCGGACCATGTGATACGACATTGCGTAGGTCTAGCTTGGTGAACACCGTAGCACCCTGTAAGGAGTCGAAGGCAGAACTCATCAAGGGCAGGGGATACTTGTTCTTGACCGTGATGTCATTCAACCCCCGATAATCAATACACGGTCGAAGAGAGCCATCCTTCTTACCCACAAAGAAGAATCCTGCCCCCAGGGGTGATGACGAGGGACGAACGAGACCAGCAGCTAGGGACTCCTTGATGTAGGTCTCCAAAGCCTCACGTTCAGGGCGGGAGATACTGTATAACCTTCCCTTGGGGTAGACAGCTCCAGGGAACAGGTTGATGGCACAATCATATGGTCGGTGGGGAGGGAGTGACAGAGCCTTCTGCTTACTGAACACTTTCCCCAAATCGTGATATGTCTCGGGAACCAGGGACAAATCTGGGGGTTTAGCCTCAATCACCTGACTGGGAACCGAATGGGGACAGGCAGTCTTGAGACAGTTAGCATGACAATCAAGGCTCCAACTCGTTACCTTGCCCGTCACCCAATCGAACGTGGGATTGTGTTCCTTCAGCCAGGGGTATCCAAGGACCAGAGGAACATGGGAAGACGGCAGAATGAAGAATGAAATCATCTCCGAATGATTCCCCGACAACAGCATCTTAACCGGTTCAGTCCTCATCGTGATACGTGCCAGACTACTGCCGTTCAGAGTGGTCGCTTAATGGCTTCCGGCAATTGCTCCTTGGAAAGCCCCAGCTGTTCCACCAACTCGGCATCAAGAAAGCTTCCATCGGCACCTGAATCGATAAAAGCGTTAATCGCTAAGCTCTGATTCCTGTTCACAAGGGTAGCCGGGAAACGGGGTCTGACAGAGGTACTGAGAGGTTGAAACTGGCTCGCTAAAAGTCCTCCCAACTTTAGCGAGCCGGGCAGTTTGACGACCGCCGGGAACAAGTGGAGATGTAATGTCCCGAGCTACCACAGTAGAGGCAGCAGTTGGTCTTACGTCTATGTTGACGCTCCTCCTTGGTTAACCCGTGCCGCCCCACTTGCATGGGTTCAGAATCGGGAGAGAGGACCTCTCCACTAATCCTTTGTGGTGGAGAATGATCGACGTGTTCTGGTCCACCACCCGACCCGACTGGGAACTGAGAAGCTGATCGATTGGACGGACCCCATTGCTTCTCCCTCCTTCGCTCTCGGACTCGATTATCCACCCGAATAGACAAGGCTACCAAGCTGTCCAGGTCACTAGGCTCGGATAGGAGATCAACTCATCCTTGAGCTGCTCCGACAGACCCTGGTAAAAGGCCGCTTGCAGAGACTCCTCATTCCACCCACTCTCCACAGCCAACGTCTTGAACTCGATCACGAAGTCGGCCACGCTGCGAGTTCCTTGGTGAAGCGAAAACAGGCGCCTAGCTGCGTCCCTCCCTCGGACGGAATGGTCGAAAAGCTTCCTCAGCTCGGCCGTGAACCCCTGGTATGAAGCCATGCAGGGGTCTTGTCGTTCCCAAACGGCTGAAGCCCACTCCAGCGCTCGACCACGCAGCAACTCAATCACAAAGGCTATCCTAGCCTTGTCTGTGGCATAAGAGTAGGGCTGTAGATCGAACACTAACCCACACTGCATAAGGAAAGAACGGCATCTTCCCAGCTCCCCCTCATATTTATCCGGCGTCGGAACCTTGGGCTCACGGAAGGACACCGCTCCAGACGCGGCAGGCGAGATGGGTGAAACCGGTAGTGGATCCTCCACCGGAAACTGGCGCTGGTTCTGGACCTCCGTCAGACCGGTAGAAAGGTTCCGAACTGCCAACGCGATCTCCTGTAGCTCCGTGCTATGATGGCCCAACATCTTCTCCTGATGGGTAATGGCATGGCGAACAGAGTCCAGGTCCGCTGGGTTCATTACTGGCCGGATCGTTCTGTCACGAGTTACAAAGCCAGAACCCAGAAGCAGACCAGGACAAGGTAAGTTGAAACGAAGGTGAGTGTTTATTTACAAATTCAAGAGTGATGCTGAGTAATCCAGGGAACAGAGCGGGCGGCGTTGATTAGTTGTTGGGGGTGCAGTGGTTGATCCGATCATGGCTCGGCAGCCGCCGACCACCAGGCAGAGGTTGGATGAAGGTTCCGGACGAGTGACTGCAGATGGAACAAAACGGAGGTAAGTAAACAACAAACCAACAAGGTGCAAAACAACAAAACTAACGCTAGAAGCTCTAAGACTGATACTCTGGTAAACCTACTGTTCATGGCTAACGATCCGGCAGGGAATGGATGTTAGGCCAGAGCCTAAGAAGGGTGATGATCAGGACCAGGTGTGCAGATTGCTGATGGGATGCAGGTGCGGAAATCAAGAGAGCTCCCCGGAGCGTTCCAGAACCCTCGGGAAACTGGAGATCACGAGCAGAACAACTAGTCCACAGACAGGACCCGACTCAGACTGCCGGGATCGTTACAATTGTACGGATACTTACATAGTTACAATGAGGAGTACAACAAGTTGTAAGGGAGAGTGGGGTAAGTTCAGCCAAAGCGTAAGTTAAGCCAACCCTTGTTTCTAGGAAACCATACACAGAATTACTAATTTGACCAAATATTTAGGAAGATGTCATCATTTCATAGAGTCTGTGAAGGAAGAAACCACATGGGAAAAGTCCTAACCAAGTTTAGGTCCCCCCCAAAATAATTCACCAAGTCAAATTAATTTGTGTTAGAGGTTTCATGATGCTTGTATCTAAACCAAAGTAAATAATTTAAAGATTGTTCTATACATCAGTTGGGGACTCTATAAGCTTCAATATGAGGTCCTAAACCTAGCATCAAAGTGCATATTTGTAGCTGTGTGGGCTAATATAGTCTAAATGTTTGCCTTGAGCCAATGGCCATGTGGTAAATTTAGCAAATTGAAGTGTTTTTTTCCCAGGCGTAATGAAAGGGATTATCACTGGGACATAAGATAACACTCGGGCCTGTCCAAATAAATGTGTAGGCAGCTCAACTTACCCTGTCCCGCAGCTCAACTTACCCTGTCCCGCAGCTCAACTTACCCTGTCCCGCAGCTCAACTTACCCTGTCCCGCAGCTCAACTTACCCTGTCCCGCAGCTCAACTTACCCTGTCCCGCAGCTCAACTTACCCTGTCCCGCAGCTCAACTTACCCCTGTCCCGCAGCTCAACTTACCCTGTCCCGCAGCTCAACTTACCCTGTCCCGCAGCTCAACTTACCCTGTCCCGCAGCTCAACTTACCCTGTCCCGCAGCTCAACTTACCCTGTCCCGCAGCTCAACTTACCCTGTCCCGCAGCTCAACTTACCCTGTCCCGCAGCTCAACTTACCCTGTCCCGCAGCTCAACTTACCCTGTCCCGCAGCTCAACTTACCCTGTCCCGCAGCTCAACTTACCCTGTCCCGCAGCTCAACTTACCCTGTCCCGCAGCTCAACTTACCCTGTCCCGCAGCTCAACTTACCCTGTCCCGCAGCTCAACTTACCCTGTCCCGCAGCTCAACTTACCCTGTCCCGCAGCTCAACTTACCCCATAGCTGGGGTAGGTTGTGCCAAGAGATAACTTTTTTTGGACAAGCTATGTTTTCTAAACTCTAATGTTTACATGAAATCTGATTATTTCCAGGGATAGACAACATTCTGAAATATATGTAGATATCTTTGTTAGAAAGAATACTATATTTCCCTTGGCGGAGTGATGCTGAATGTAAAAATAGGCTTAACTTACCCCACTATCCCATACTCATATTATTATCATCATGGAGTCATGATACGATTTAATGTGGGCTTCCTTAAAGCTTTGAAGCCTGTGAGCATAGGCTATACTACATCACATGGCTTGGGGAGAAAAGAGAGCGAGCGAGGTCAAATTGAAAAAAGGCAACTTAAACCAAGTTTAAGAAACTTTACTGGAAGCTTGTTAGCAAGTCTAAGGAAAGTTCTGAGGAAAGGTGTGATAAACAAACTCTCCAACACCTAGTCCCAACCAGATAGACTGAGTAGTCCACCAGATGATAGTGGGTGGTGGGACAGAGATGGGCTAATGTATCAGCTCAGCTGCTGCTGTATTCCTGTAAGCTGTTGATAAGCCAAGTCCTGCCTTGCCTTATTTAGTCAGAGCTCAGTGCTGACTGACACACTAGAGGCTGTTGGCCTCACATGTGAGCAGGGCATAGCTAGCACACACCTCTACTCCCTCCCTCCTTTGCTCCCCTGGGCTTCCACCCAGATGACGGAAAAGTGACGCAAGCCGAACCCAGTCCGCACTTTCCAAAGCTCTTACCACACTTATCAACTCAGACACATAACAGTCTTCAAAGACTGAGACCTTAATTTTAGACATTCTGCCACTGAGGGACACATTTCTATTTCATGACAGGAGGAGTTGTTGTGGTGGTGAGATATGAGAGCCTAGATATGAGAGCCCTCATTAAAATTCATACAGATGCCAGAAAATCAGGATAAAGAACATGCTAATGAGTGGTTCTCATCAGATAAGAAGATTATGAGGAAAGGGGGGATGGGTGGGCAGGATATGGCAATAAAGTGACTATTTTGATACTTTAAATAAATATGGGTGGGTGTTTTACATGGTAGGATATCATTTAATCTCTGTGCATTGCATTCAGTAAGGGATAATCAATGAGGGTCTATGTGTTCTCTGGAAAAGAATGCACAATGTGGAAGGTGTGTTCCACCATGCATTAGCGGAGTGGAACTAACCTTCCACGGAGTTGCATTATTTTCCAGAGAATGCATAGAGCCCTGAGTTGATTACCCCTTTTATACCATGGCTATAAATAATAAACATATTTGCCTCTAGAAATGTATTCATTTGCCAGTAGAAATGTGACAACATCCACTGAAGTAGCTAGTAAGTTTACTATCTAGCTACAGTAGTTGCCTTGGTAACCAAACAAACAGACTTGTTAGCTTAGCTAACCAAACCATCATCTTAGCTTGCTATTATGAAAATCGAATTCAACAATGCCAATAATGTTTTTAATTCGACTTTTGCTTTCAAAAGCAGCTCAAAAATAGAACATGTAAGAATGAACTTCATAGCCATTGAATTATATCGTGCAATTATACCGCACGTTATAGGAAAATAATGTACGCAAGAGAATGCCCTTCAAGCCATTGCACCTAAATATAAACAGTACCAGCACCCAAAATGAGTACCGGAACCTATTTCAGTCCAGGTCAAGCACTGATAAGAAACATATTTTATGACGTTTCCACTGGATCAGAGCAAGACATTTTTCCCTTTCACGCTGAGAGGTTATCGAAAGGGAGAGAGCTGGAAAGATTTTTCAAATACATTGATGAACTATTGTAATTCTCAATGGATGTAAAAACAGACTTTGTTTGCTTGCTGTTTGAGGTGAAGAAAACATTACTTTGATAAGCTCCACGGGTCATTAGTGGTGGTGCGTTAAGCCAATCAGAAATACTATCAGATCCCCAAATGGGCACATTTATATGCCTACATTTGCGCACAGGCCAGGTAGCCTATAGGCCTACTTCTATGCGTGCGCGTCCTTACTCAACATTGACAGGAGCGCTCCAAACAAAAGACAATTACTAAATCGACAGAACTTGTAAATGGAATTAAATAAACCAAAACTTGTTTCTCACAAGTGTTGCATAGGTTGTGCACTCTGCAAACAATGTGTCCACTCCGACAGTGAGAACAGGAAGACTGAAATAATAATATTGAATGTATTAAAATAAATGACCGTAACCAAAGTAACAAACATTGTAGATTAGAAATTATAGGAATGAACGGTAAATGTACTACTGGTGATATACGTAATGGAAAATTGATATACACTAACAATCAAATGCAAACAATTCACACAATGAAGTTATGAAACAATGAATGTGCACATATTGGCAGGAGAGAGCGCATTCTGGAGAGTGCATTGTGCATCTGGGCGCATGGTCAATCTGACGTCTGCATTGGCCATGCAGCATTTACAGTGATATGGCCCCAGCAGAAGTCAGGGCATTCATAATTATTGCTCTTCGCAGAACAGTGCAGAGCTGTTGTCAAGGAAGTGAGTTTGTGTTCATACAGGATGTACTGCCTCTACCTACCGTCAACCAATCATGTCAATGCGGAGCTATACAGAGCCCTCCGCATTGTTACAAAATTTGGGAGGCGCATGGCGATGCAGTACAGACCTCGATTTGGCCTCTGCATGCCTCTGGAGGCTCCACAATTGCGTCACACCCTCCATATGGAGCCCTCAACCACATTTTCGAATCAAGCATAAATTGGCTTTTAGTCTCCGCAATGGATTAGTTCACTGAGATGGGCGCAAATATATATATACGTAAGTGTCCTGATTAGTGTATATATATTTGTTACTGCTCAATTAAAACAATCTTGGTCGACCAACAGCCTAACGACCAAACAATTGACCAGTCGACTAATTGGGGTCAGCCCTAGTTGACAGTCAACATTGTTGTCACGCCCTGGCCGTAGAGATCACCTGTATTCTCTGTTTGGTTAGGTCAGGGTGTGATTTGGATACATTCTAGTGTATCTATTTCTATGTTGGCCGGGTGTGGTTTCCAATCAGAGGCAGCTGTCGATCGTTGTCTCTGATTGGGGATCATACTTAGGCAGCCATTTTGCCTACCTATGTTGTGGGATCTTATTTCTGTTTCGGCTTGTTGCTGTTAGCCTTTAGAACTTCACGTTCAGTTGCTTTTGTTATTTTGTCAAGTGTTTATTTAAATAATTAAAACATGTACGCATACCACGCTGCACCTTGGTCCAATCATTTACACAACGAACGTGACAGAAGATCCCACCACCAACGGACTAAGCAGCGTGACCAGGAGGAGCAGACACCCTGGACACAGGTGGGGAAGACATTTTGGACATGGGAGGAGATATTAGCCGGTAAAGGACCCTGGGCGAAGGAAGAAGCCAAGGCAGGAGAGGATCAACGGCGACGCCGACGGTGCCGACCGCGAAGGAAGCACGAGAGGCAGCCCCATTAAATATTTTTTGGGGGGGCACACGGAGTAGAAGGAGGCCCTGAAAGGGCTGACTGTGGAGGAAGAGGAGGCCGCTATTATAGAGGCCCTCCAAGACATGCAGCTCAGCACTCTGAGAGAGGAGATAACTACCTTACGGGGGCTGTTAGCTAAGAGAGAGCAGGAGAGCTCCCTTCAGAGGGAGGCGCTGCAGGAGGCCCACAGGGAGAAGGAGTCAGTGGATGCACGGAGAGAGGAGCTGGCCAGACAACAGGAGGAGCTGAGAGAGGAGTTAACCCTCCAGCAGCAGAGAGCTCAGTCCTTAGAGCAGAGGCTGGTGGAGCCAGGTTTCAGAACAGAGCCAACTCCCCGCACTCGCTTTGAGGAGCGGGTGACCGTGCAGGCACCAGGCTATGCGCTAGCTTTACGCACTGTGCCGCCAGTGCGCCTTCACAGACCGGTACGGCCCGTGCCTGCTCCTCGCACCAAACCAGTGGTGTGTGTCGCCAGCCCGGTACGCCCCATACCTGCTCCTCGCACCAAACCAGTGGTGCGTGTCTCCAGTCCTGTACGGCCCGTACCTGCTCCTCGCACCAAACCAGTGGTGCGTGTCGCCAGCCCGGTACGCCCCATACCTGCTCCTCGCACCAAACCAGTGGTGCGTGTTACCAGCCCAGTGTGCCCCGTACCTGCTCCTCGCACCAAACCAGTGGTGTGTGTCTCCAGTCCTGTACGGCCCGTACCTGCTCCTCGCACCAAACCAGTGGTGCTTGTCGCCAGCCCGGTGCGCCACGTACCTGCTCCTCGCACCAAACCAGTGGTGCGTGTCCCCAGCCCGGTACGGCCCGTGCCTGCTCCTCGCACTAAACCAGTGGTGCGTGTCTCCAGTCCTGTACGGCTCGTACCTGCTCCTCGTACTAAACCAGTCGTGTGTGTCACCAGCCCGGTGCGCCCCGTACCTGCTCCTCGCACCAAACCAGTGGTGCGTGTCCACAGCCCAGTGCGTCATGGGCCAGCGCCCCGCACTTGCCGGGCTCCAGTGATGATCCATGGCCCGAAGCCTCCAGTGATGATCCATGGCAGGAAGCCTCCAGTGATGATCCATGGCACGAAGCCTCCAGTGATGATCCATGGCACGAAGCGTCCAGTGATGATCCATGGCCCGGAGCCTCCTGCGACGGTCAGCTGCTCCACTCCAGTGCCAGAGCAGTCCGCTCCACCGGTGCCTAGTCCAGCTCCGGTCAGCTGCTTCACTCCAGTGCCAGAGCAGTCCGCTCCACCGGTGCCTAGTCCAGCTCCGGTTATCTGCTCCCTACCAGAGCCGGGGCAGTCCGCATCACCGGTGCCCAGTCCGGGTCCGGTTGTCTACTCTTCCCCCATGCCGGAGCCATCCACTCCACTGGGGTCCGAGCCGGAGCCAGACGTCAACCCCTCTCCAGGGTCGGGGTCTCCCACACCAGGGTCCAGACAGGACTTGGTGCATCGCGGGAGGACTGCTGGGCCGGGACCAGACGTCAGCCCCTCTCCAGGGTCGAGGGCTCCTACACCAGGGTCCAGACAGGACTTGGTGCATCGCGGGAGGACTACTGGGCCGGGACCAGACGTCAGCCCCTCTCCAGGGTCGAGGGCTCCCACACCAGGGTCCAGACAGGACTTGGTGCATCGCGGGAGGACTGCTGGGCCGGGACCAGACGTCAGCCCCTCTCCAGGGTCGAGGGCTCCCACACCAGGGTCCAGACAGGGCTTGGTGCATTGTGGGAGGACTGAGAGGGGGAGCATCGCACCGGGGTCCAGACCGGACCGGGCGTGCAAAGGGGAGGCAGGATGGGAGAAGAGTTTACTGCCTACGTCACGTCCGAAGCCGGTGCCCACCCGGACCCTCCCCTAATGAGTCAGGTTTTTGCGGTCGGAGTCCGCACCTTTGGGGGGGGGGTACTGTCACGCCCTGACCTTAGAGATCACCTGTATTCTCTGTTTGGTTAGGTCAGGCTGTGATTTGGATACATTCTAGTGTATCTGTTTCTATGTTGGCCGGGTGTGGTTCCCAATCAGAGGCAGCTGTCGATCGTTGTCTCTGATTGAGGATCATACTTAGGCAGCCATTTTGCCTACCTATGTTGTGGGATCTTGTTTCTGTTTCTGTTTAGGCTTGTTGCCTTTAGAACTTCACGTTCAGTTGCTTTTGTTATTTTGTCAAGTGTTTATTTAAATAATTAAAACATGTACGCATACCACGCTGCACATTGGTCCAATCCTTTACACAACGAACGTTACAATTGTTGTAATTGGCTTCAACCAGTATAGGCCTTTACACATCTCACTTCTCCTCAAATAAAAAATACTTGGCTCCGGTAAATTCTATTGTATCTGTAATTCTCGCTATTTTGATCACCACAGTATGTATCAAATTATTCCAGTGTAGCATTGGGCCACTGTTTGAACTCACCATGTACTGCAGTTCATCATCTGTGCCACATGTGCAAAACGTGTGTGTGTGTGTGTGTGTGTGTGAGGGAGAGGTAGTGAGAGTGAGTAAAAGGGACAGAGAAAGAGAGAGGCAGAGAGCAAGTGAGTGAGAGAAAGAGTTGGAGAAAGATGGAGAATGTTGTAGAGAGATGGGAGACGTAGGATGAGGTGACACCAATAAAAACCTGACCCCTCGTTGAGAATCCCAACCTGTCAGCCATTCAACTTAACCCAATCAGCAGACCTGACCTGGAAACGCATGCAGCAGTAGGATTCTTTACCACCAACAACACCACAACATGGGCTGTGTCCGAAATGGCACCCTATTCCCCATATGGAAAAGTCTAAACGGGATCCTTGGGATGTCCCAACTCTGATGACATCCCATTGAAGTTTACATTTAAAACGGTTAAGGTAAGGGTTAAGGTTAGGGAAGGGTTAGGGTTTAGGGTAAGGACTTCCCAAGGATTCCAGATAGCACTAACCTTCTCCATATAGTGCACTACTTCTGACCAGGGCCCATAAGGCTCTAGTCAAAAGTTGTCCACTGTATAGGAAATAGGGTGTCAATTCAGACGCAACCATGCAAATTGAGAAACTGATTACCTTGAAGTGGCTATTTCTACTTTTGTTCTGGCAATAGCTGCTGCCCGTATGGCTCCTTCCACAGCCCGATCCACTTTCTGTTTAGTTTTGGTGTTTTTGAGAGGAATGAGCTGCTTCTTGATGCTTCGCACCAACACATTGTTTTTATACTTCCCCTCTTCTTTGGTGCCATCTGGGAACATTGTGCATCCGTAGCCGTGGCGTTTGTTGTTCATCCACTCGCCCTCGTACTTCATCCCGTTGGTACGCTCGCTGACACCAAAGCCGTTCCGCTTGTCATTCTTCCACTCCCCCATGTAGGACTCTGTGGTGGTGGCGTCTACATTGTCCTCCAGGGGCATGTACTCATCAACTCCATCCCCAAAGCTGATGGTGGAGTTGGCATCACTAGAGCTGATTCGGCTGATGGAGCTGGCGGCATCGCTGCGGGCAGAGCTGCGTTTGCTCGATATGGACGACCTGGAGTCTGACTTTCTGAGGTTCCTGAGGCTGCCGAACAGGGACCCTCTACGAAACAGGCCCTTTTTCTTCTCACCTTCACCTTCACTGTGGAAGTTGAGAACAAAGCCTCCTCTGGTGCCGGCAGGGCTGTCTGACAGGTCGAGGTTGGCATGGAGGACGGTGCCATTGCTCTGTTCGCTGCGGAGCGAGGCCAGCGAGGTTCGGAGAGGTGAGCGAATAACCGTAGCCATCCCGTAAGGCACACTTTGTCTCACACCGTATCCGTGTCGCATTCCTCCTGTCCATTGCCCCTGGTATGTACCTGTTAGGACAACAAAAAATGGCAAGAATGAATACAAACGTTAAGAAAATCATGAACGTTAATTTTTTTCATGATCACAGAATAATCATTTGGCGTACAACATTTTAATATTAGAGTTGATTAGAAAATCTATTTACACTGGGCCAATGTCAATTCAAGGAATTTAAGTGGAAAACATATCTACAAGTCCATAATATCCCTACTATATTGGGAACTTTTCATTGAATGGATTAAAATCACATCCAATACCTAATCTTACCCAGGGACTGTGATTCTGCTGTCAGTCAGACAGAGCTGTATGTTTCCAAATCACATACAAGATACCACGTTCATGACGAGATTCATATTTCAGTCTTTGTTTGTGTCATGATTTATTATCACTTCATCATTTGCTATTAATATACTCCTGGCATTATGCCAAACCAGGCAGTCTTTAGTCGTGTCTACATTTGACACTTACATGTGACTTCTGCTATCAGAACACGAAGATCGTATTGAAAAGACGGGTCTAGACCAATGTTCCCTCAACATTTTTTGGCACTGACAAAATGTCAGGTCTGCTGAGCGCAAACTTGAATGTTGTGAGAATTCTCTGCAACTTCTGGCGCGCATTTAATGTGAACAGTGAACACTGAGGCTATACCTGCTTTAACTTATTGTTTTAACAGTGGCCAAGTAGGCTACTGTGGCTATTTGATCATAATGTAGGCCTACCAGAGTGGCCTACCATCTAGCCAGCTAGCTAATATTTAGAAAAAATATGTTTTGTTTGGCTAGAGTTATGCTAACCCGTTTGCAATCCCTTTACATTGCTTGCTAGCTTGCTGGCTAGTTAGCTACAGTAGTTAGCTACTGCCAACAGTAGTTGTGTTATTATCATATTTTGCCTATTCCACCATTTGTAGAATGCATACTGGCATTTGAATATAGAGTGGGAAAAGGGAATCCAGACACACTGTGGACACAGTAGACACATTTAAATGTAGGTGTAGATGCACGTTTGGAATTCCATGATCTGAACTCTATGATCAGAATACTAAAGCTGCATGAACTGTCAAGTCTAGACACGGCCTTTATGGCAGTAGACATACTAGACAAACATAGGCTACCACTTGTACATAATTTAAGTTATGTACCAGTGGTGTGCTGCATTGTTTGTTTAGGTTATGGAAAGGTGGCAAGAATGAAGTCATTACTATGTAGTGCACTTATCTATGATTAGATGGGGCCTATTGAGGTCCTAATATGTTAGCCTTCAAATATTTTCTAAGATGAGCTCCCACCCACAGTAACAACCTGTCCTGCAACAGGTCGTGGCATGGAGATCAGGAGGGACTGGGAAGTGTAGGCTACTCATTCTACACCCAATCCCAAATCAACCACTAGACCCTATGCCCTATGTACTACCATTTTATTGGTATTGAAGCAATGTAGTGAAACTTCCACCTAGCCTATCAGAGGGCAAGTTGGAGCTATTAGCATATAGCTTACACCTATCAAATCCTCTGCTATCCCCACAAGTGCATAGGGATCTAGGGGTTGATTTGGCATTCCTTATGCCTCTTGCACACAGTATCCATTGGAAGAACTGCAGTTCGGCAGAAGTCACTAATCTCAAACAGCGCTCAGGTGGAAGTAAAACAACGCTGTCACACTAACAGTAACGTCACCATAGCACTAACTGACCTGACATCCTCACAACCTCAGTTGACACTCCAACTGTATTTTTGGCATTCAGATATTTGTTTGAAGGTGGAAGTGCAAAATAATTCAAAACCTCCCACCATAATTGTCATATCTCAAGCCTTCCCACCATTTCAGCGGCTAAAGGGGGTCTACATTTCTAAATGCATACTGCATTCTGGTGTGCACTCAAGGCGATATGCCACTCTGTCCATCATAGCTTCCACAGAGAAGAATGTGCTATTTGAAAAGATGGAAGTAACTTGAGACATTGGGAAGTTTGTTGGTCAAGCCAAACATAACTCCATCTGTCTTGCTATGTGAAATGAATCAGTCTAAACACAATTAGGTTACTGAACAAAATCACTCTGAACACATTAGGAGGATAGATTAGGGCACTTTTTGTCAGTGACTAGTATTTACAGTGGGGAAAAAAAGTATTTAGTCAGCCACCAATTGTGCAAGTTCTCCCACTTAAAAAGATGAGAGAGGCCTGTAATTTTCATCATATGTACACGTCAACTATGACAGACAAATTGAGGAAAAAAAATCAAGAAAATCACATTGTAGGATTTTTTATGAATTTATTTGCAAATTATGGTGGAAAATAAGTATTTGGTCACTTACAAACAAGCAAGATTTCTGGCTCTCACAGACCTGTAACGTCTTCTTTAAGAGGTTCCTCTGTCCTCCACTCATTACCTGTATAAATGGCACCTGTTTGAACTTGTTATCAGTATAAAAGACACCTGTCCACAACCTCAAACAGTCACACTCCAAACTCCACTATGGCCAAGACCAAAGAGCTGTCAAAGGACACCAGAAACAAAATTGTAGACCTGCACCAGGCTGGGAAGACTGCATCTGCAATAGGTAAGAAGTTTGAAGAAATCAACTGTGGGAGCAATTATTAGGAAATGGAAGACATACAAGACCACTGATAATCTCCCTCGATCTGGGGCTCCACGCAAGATCTCACCCCGTGGGGTCAAAATGATCACAAGAACGGTGAGCAAAAATCCCAGAACCACACGGGGGGACCTAGTGAATGACCTGCAGAGAGCTGGGACCAAAGTAACAAAGCCTACCATCAGTAACACACTACGCCGCCAGGGACTCAAATCCTGCAGTGCTAGACGTGTCCCCCTGCTCAAGCCAGTACATGTCCAGGCCCATCTGAAGTTTGCTAGAGTGCATTTGGATGATCCAGAAGAGGATTGGGAGAATGTCATATGGTCAGATGAAACCAAAATATAACTTTTTGGTCAAAACTCAACTCGTCGTGTTTGGAGGACAAAGAATGCTGAGTTGCATCCAAAGAACACCATACCTACTGTGAATCATGGGGGTGGAAACATCATGCTTTGGGGCTGTTTTTCTGCAAAGGGACCAGGACGACTGATCCGTGTAAAGGAAAGAATGAATGGGGCCATGTATCGTGAGATTTTGAGTGAAAACCTCCTTCCATCAGCAAGGGCATTGAAGATGAAACGTGGCTGGGTCTTTCAGCATGACAATGATCCCAAACAAACCACCCGGGCAACGAAGGAGTGGCTTCGTAAGAAGCATTTCAAGGTCCTGGAGTGGCCTAGCCAGTCTCCAGATCTCAACCACATAGAAAATATTTGGAGGGAGTTGAAAGTCTGTGTTGCCCAGCGACAGCCCCAAAACATCACTGCTCTAGAGGAGATCTGCATGGAGGAATGGGCCAAAATACCAGCAACAGTGTGTGAAAACCTTGTGAAGACTTACAGAAAACGTTTGACCTGTGTCATTGCCCACAAAGGGTATATAACAAATTATTGAGAAACTTTTGTTATTGACCAAATACTTATTTTCCACCATAATTTGCAAATAAATTCATTAAAAATCCTACAATGTGATTTTCTGGATTTTTTTTCCTCATTTTGTCTGTCATAGTTGACGTGTACCTATGATGAAAATTACAGGCCTCTCTCATCTTTTTAAGTGGGAGAACTTGCACAATAGGTGGCTGACTAAATACTTTTTTTCCCCACTGTATATTTCGTTGAGTGACACTCCCACTGATTCCTAAGCTGACTGATCCTATGCTGACTCAGGTACCCAGGGGCGTCAATTGGGTATGGCAGTCATACCCTAGCTCAACACCAAAAATTTAAAATAGGCGAATAAAATCATTCCAATCCTGATTAAAAGGCTAATGCAGTTTATCAGTATTAGAAGACTGACTTTAGGACCATGCGGACGCCTGGGAGCTGGAGGGAAGGCTGGCTAGCTTTATGGAGAGCGCATCGACGCAGCTGCAGTGAACAGCGCAACTTTTTCTTAAAGCAGTGGAGGAAGGGGAGGACCATCCTCCTCAGTGAATTTCATAAAAATTAAAATGGTAAAACATTAAAAAAGTTATCCTTTTTAGATAAAACTATACTAAATATATTCACGTCACCAAATAATTGATTAAAACACACTATTTTGCAATGAAGGTCTACAGTAGCCTCAACAGCACTCTGTAGGCTAGCACCGTGGTGTAGCCGGAGGACAGCTAGCTTCCGTCCTCCTCTGGGTACATTGACCATAATACAAAACCTAGGAGGCTCATGGTTCTCATCCCCTTACATAGACATACACAGTAATTATGACAACTTCCGGAGGACGTCCTCCAACCTATCAGAGCTCTTGCAGCATGAACTGACATGTTGTCCACCCAGTCAAAGGATCAGAGAATGAATCCAGTACTGAAAGCATAAGCTACAGCTAGCTTGCACTGCAGTGCATAAAATGTGGTGAGTAGTTGACTCAGAGAGAAAGAAAATAGTTGAACAGTTTTCAACAAATTAATTTCTTCCAAGAGGAAGGAGAAGCAAGAGAGAGAGAAATTTCGTCATTTTTTTTCACTTTCAGTATTACTTACTAGTTTAGCCTACTCAAACACCCTGCTCAAACATAGGGATGCTTTGTTAGCTAGCTGGCTATGACTATCCAACACAACACTGGAACTCTTCCAAGTCAAGGTAAGCTTTTGGTTGTACTAATTTATTGCCACTGGGGCCCGCCGGTGTAAGTGATAAACTGCTTACTGACTGTACACTGTAACGTTACTGCATGATTGTAGCGGTTTACTAACGCGTTAGTTCTATTAGCTATGTTGACTATGATGTTATTTTAGCGAATATGGTGACAACAATGTAGGCTGCGTGTAGCGGTTATGATATGGTTTGTCTTGGAACGTTTTTTTTTGCCTGGTCACATACAGCTGATGTGTTGTGCATTGAAGTCCACAAGCGAAGGGAAAAGGTGAGAGGAGGAGAGCGCATAGATGTGAGAAGGAATACAACGTGGTTGCTATGAAAGTGAACTGTGTTTACGCGTGATCAGGGGTGTATTCATTCCGCCGATTCTGTTGAAAAACGTTTCTTAAACGGAAGCAAATGGAACGAAACAAAGATAAGCATTCCTGAATTTGTCCAATAGAAACTCTCCTTTGCAACTGTTGGACTAATGATTACACCCAAGATCAGCTAGATGCAGGCAAGAGTGTGCAAGGCGGTATTGAATGTGTCACTGTCTGTCATCTCAAATTTTTATCTCGACCTGTGTGCACCTACGTTGTAAACTTTCATTCATAGGCTAGGTTGTAGCAATCTCATGATGGGTATAGGGAAAATTCTAGTATCATGCAGTAGCCTAAACCTATCGCTGTTACATTGAACTGGGTGAATGGAATTTGAATGACAGTCATCCAAAATGCTGTAATAGAAATATGGCCATGCTCATGGAAAAAAAAGTGTCCTCCCTCATCTTAAAAGGCACCGACCGCCACTGGTGCAGAGGTAAAGATAGCTGTAGTAGATGGCTTTGGCTAGGCAACTGTTGTTTGACTTGACATGAAACTAAACTAGAGTTTTAATCCCGGTGCTGAGCTAGCAGGTAATTCTTGTATGACATGTGTTTGTAGAATGTTAAGTCCTCCATTGACTAAGGTGAATGAAGCTACAACAACAAGGTAATAATGTCTGGAGACAATTTTGCTTGTTTTTGCTGTTCTCCAAATTGCATTTTAAATTTTGTAAATTTTGTAGAAATGCAGTAAATGCGCTTCAATTTGATAAAAAATCCTCCACTGTCACTTTTCCATACCCTAGGTTTCGCTGAAATGATGCCCCTGCAGGTACCTCTCGCTGCTTCAGACTGTCAGAAACGGTGAATTTTTCTCTTTACAATTTGAACCAGTGAGTGACACATATGAGAGTACTAGACCCCAAGCACAAAAGAAAGCACTAGAAGCCAAGCTTGCCCAGGGGGAACCGGCTAATGAAGCTTGCTCAGGTGTAGTTGGATCTGGCCCTCAGTCTGAAATCAATGTTCACTTTATCTTCTGCAAATCCAGCCCTCAGACTACAATCAATGTCCACATTATCTTTGGCAAATCGAATTATTATGTTATTTGTTTATTATGCCACAGTATCTATTGATTATCACACTTCATGTGAAGTAAGATATCGTGGTGTGTTTTTAATGATCTATTAACATCTATTGAATTTCCTACAATCCATTATTGCTTTCCCCTGTATTAATCAATATATAAAACCATATCAATCAATGCTATGAGTCACCAAAAAGTAGATTTTTATCTCTGGAATAGATATAATCTACAAGTTATATGCATCTGTGTGTGTATGACTATGGTTGTGTGCCCTGACATTACAACCTCATCACCACTTGTGTCTCAAACTCAATCTTTGAATGTTTTTTTGTTTAGTTTTTAACTCTAAAACGACTTTCTATAGAAACTACTGTACACTCAATTCCCATATGGCAACAAATGAACGAAGATCAATACAATAGGTAGTCCTTTGATTTTCAAGTGTGGCTGAGCGATGTTTCTATTTTTATCCATGACCTCTATGGGAGTGCTCAGTGCTGACTGACCAGTCCAGTCTATATCAATAGAGCTCAGTGGTGTGGCACTGGCACATAGTTCAGGCAGGCTTCTCTACTCTATCACACTTTGATACAACTGAATTGCTGAACAACATTTGTGCCCCCTGCTACACTGTAACAAGCGAGACTGCTCTTTCAAACGGCATTACATGTACTAACCATAAACTGTTACTGGCACGCTTACCTCCATCACCATACGTTTCAACTCCATATCCATCTTGCAGACCGTTACTCCATGTCCCATCGTATCTGGCAGGCGTGTGGAGACTTTGCCGGACCCCGTATCTACCTTTCAATCCATGAGTCCATTCGCCACGATAAATCCATCTTCCCTTCGATTCCACGCCGAGTCCGTGTCGTTTCCCCTGTGCCCAGTAGCCCTGATACACGTTTCCACTGGGCCAGGTGTACACCCCCACTACCTCGAAACCATTGTTCCAGGACCCGGAGTATTCGCCTTGGCCCTTGGGCCCGGTACAGACGCCATGTCCATGGGCTTTCCCATCCTCCCAGCCACCGCAATATGTGCCACCATCGTCAAAGTCGAACCGTCCGCCCGTCATTCAGATGATGAGGGGAGAATAACGAGTCGTGGTAGCTGCCCAATATCGTGCTGTCCCTCGCGAGTCCAGAGCGGATTTTAAAAGAAAAGTAGGAGCGCTGAAGTGAGAGTCCGGTGGATTCTGTGGTCGCAGTGAGGTGTTGTGGTTCAAAGCAGGGATGAATGATTGTCACTGTGTGCATTTGTGGTTGTCGGCTAAAGCGGTACGTGGGAGGGAGAGAGAGAGAGCGCCACTACCGCTGCCAGAATAGCGCCTGGTTTATTTTATGATTCTCTCTCTCTCTCTCTCTCTCTCTCTCTCTCTCTCTCTCTCTCTCTCTCTCTCTCTCTCTCTCTCTCTCTTATTTTATGATTCTCTCTCTCTCTCTCTCTCTCTCTCTCTCTCTCTCTCTCTCTCTCCCCCCCTCCCCTGAGAGAGGGAGAGTTGATCTGTAGTTCTAAATCCATCGAGATCAACCTGTTCATCCATTAATTGATTGATTAATTACAATAATTGTCAAAATCCTCAATAACCCTTGATTGAATTGAGCTTTTCTGAAAATGTAGCTGTTAGATCTGGGAGATAATGACATGGAAATGCCATGACGTGGCATTCAAAAAGTGAAATTATATCTGCTGTTATATTGGTTTCAAAGTTACATCGATGGTAACTACAGACTAACCCTGCTTGATATTTTCTTATTGCTTCTAGTATTGGTATCATTAGGTAGGCTAATCAAATTGAGGTGTTCTGTGTGTAAACTCTGAGTGTTAAACCCATAGACATAGAATCCCTCATTCTAGTGCTATGGTTATAGACCCCCTAATCATTCAGTTTACCGTGTGGAATCAGTGTTAATTGACTGCTGATAAATGACAATATGATTATATGAATCTCAACAGTCAGATAAAAGACGTTGAACTGGCCAGTGGTGGTGGTAGCAATCATAAAGTAGTAGCTAAATATTAATTTGAGCCTGCTTCTCACAGCAGGAAACAGTCAATGTGAATTATTATGTGGATTATAATTAATGTACAGTTTTGTAGGGGTTGATACATTTTTCGTTAGGGCAAGTCAAGTCTGACATTTTAAAGTGGAAATTACAAACTTTAGAAGCCGTTTTAAATCTTGAATACAATACAATTTGCATTTCCTGCTGTGCAGGAAAATTCTCTATGACAACAGTGATCAAATTAAGATAGCAGATCTGTAAACAGAGATAAAACTCATGTACTGACTGATTATAAGACAACAGTGACATCTACTGAGCACTACTTATCCTGCAGCATTGTACATGAATCAGGACATTGATGGGTGTTGGACTAATGTTTTTTGGTCAGAAGAAGTCAGAAGTCATTATTTTTGAATATCTCAAATACATTATGAATAGGGTACAAAACCTGCTATACTTTTTGACCATATTGGCTCTAAATGCTTTGGGACACCCCTGTTAATAAATGGAGTTTGTAGCCTATATAGGAAGGACGTGGCAACAGGCAGGTCTCACCACTGGGTGTCAGTGTACACATTGTTAATCTGCATTGCAAAGACAGTAGCTCTTCAATAGGATAAGAGCGTCTGCTAAATGACTAAAATGTATTTTTTTTTTATGTTTGTACATGTTACAACAATAATATGTTGATTGAATATGAATCTGTGGAAGAAATCATGAAGTAGACTCTTCGGCATGATGTACAGTACCATGTCAAATAATATACATACAAATGTATTTAATTATCAAATCATTTACTGTGGTGTCCATTTTTGCCACACACACCCTCTTTACCTTCTTCAGTGAAGGTGTTGGCTTTAGTTACATCACTAGAACTGAATCCACGCTACTTTGTAGGGTCTACAGACCCCTACAGACTGTATTACTACAGAGTACAGCTCTCTACATCAGGAGGTGAGGACATGCTGGCCAACAATAACACCAGCTGAGCGATTATGAGAAAACAACAAACTAAGTGTAACTGATATGAGCTTGGCAAGCAATTCGTTCAAGCAATTTATTTTTATTTTTACTTTTTTACTTTTTTTAGGGGGTAGATCAGCTTTAATATTGCAGATAGATTGTAACTCCCATCAATGTAATTGTCTGCATCACTTCCAATCCCCCATATGTATTTTTTTCTCGCATATACAGTGGGGGAAAAAAGTATTTAGTCAGCCACCAATTGTGCAAGTTCTCCCACTTAAAAATATGAGAGAGGCCTGTAATTTTCATCATAGGTACACGTCAACTATGACAGACAAATTGAGATTTTTTTTGTTTCCTGTAGGTCTTGACCAGGTTTGCACACACTGCAGCAGAGATTTTGGCCCACTCCTCCATACAGACCTTCTCCAGATCCTTCAGGTTTCGGGGCTGTCGCTGGGCAAAACTGACTTTCAGCTCCCTCCAAAGATTTTCTATTGGGTTCAGGTCTGGAGACTGGCTAGGCCACTCCAGGACCTTGAGATGCTTCTTACGGAGCCACTCCTTAGTTGCCCTGGCTGTGCGTTTCGGGTCGTTGTCATGCTGGAAGACCCAGCCACGACCCATCTTCAATGCTCTTACTGAGGGAAGGAGGTTGTTGGCCAAGATCTCGCGATACATGGCCCCATCCATCCTCCCCTCAATACGGTGCAGTCGTCCTGTCCCCTTTGCAGAAAAGCATCCCCAAAGAATGATGTTTCCACCTCCATGCTTCACAGTTGGGATGGTGTTCTTGGGGTTGTACTCATCCTTCTTCTTCCTCCAAACACGGCGAGTGGAGTTTAGACCAAAAAGCTCTATTTTTGTCTCATCAGACCACATGACCTTCTCCCATTCCTCCTCTGGATCATCCAGATGGACATTGGCAAACTTCAGAGGGCCTGGACATGCGCTGGCTTGAGCAGGGGGACCTTGCGTGCGCTGCAGGATTTTAATCCATGACGGCGTAGTGTGTTACTAATGGTTTTCTTTGAGACTGTGGTCCCAGCTCTCTTCAGGTCATTGACCAGGTCCTGCCGTGTAGTTCTGGGCTGATCCCTCACCTTCCTCATGATCATTGATGCCCCACGAGGTGAGATCTTGCATGGAGCCCCAGACCGAGGGTGATTGACCGTCATCTTGAACTTCTTCCATTTTCTAATAATTGCGCCAACAGTTGTTGCCTTCTCACCAAGCTGCTTGCCTATTGTCCTGTAGCCCATCCCAGCCTTGTGCAGGTCTACAATTTTATCCCTGATGTCCTTACACAGCTCTCTGGTCTTGGCCATTGTGGAGAGGTTGGAGTCTGTTTGATTGAGTGTGTGGACAGGTGTCTTTTATACAGGTAACGAGTTCAAACAGGTGCAGTTAATACAGGTAATGAGTGGAGAACAGGAGGGCTTCTTAAAGAAAAACTAACAGGTCTGTGAGAGCCGGAATTCTTACTGGTTGGTAGGTGATCAAATACTTATGTCATGCAATAAAATGCAAATTAATTACTTAAAAATCATACAATGTGATTTACTGGACTCTCACAGTTGAAGTGTACCTATGATAAAAATTACAGACCTCTACATGATTTGTAAGTAGGAAAACCTGCAAAATCGGCAGTGTATCAAATACTTGTTCTCCCCACTGTGTATATATATATATACATATCCTTTAAAAAAAGTATATTTCCCTTTATTACTTTCCAACCCCACCACCCCTTCCCTAATTGGAGTAAACTAGTGAACAACAACGCTTAGGCCTCTACTTCCAGCTTATACATACTATATACATTTTATGGACACAGTCAATTTTACAATAATTCTATTTTGTTTGTTTTTACTCCTGAACTTCCTCTACCCTCAACCTCTCCGATCATTTTCATGATGTCCATCTGGTTTGCTTCTACAGTGGGGAAAAAAAAGTATTTAGTCAGCCACCAATTGTGCAAGTTCTCCCACTTAAAAAGATGAGAGAGGCCTGTAATTTTCATCATAGGTACACGTCAACTATGACAGACAAATTGAGAATTTTTTTTCCAGAAAATCACATTGTAGGATTTTTTATGAATTTATTTGCAAATTATGGTGGAAAATAAGTATTTGGTCACCTACAAACAAGCAAGATTTCTGGCTCTCACAGACCTGTAACTTCTTCTTTAAGAGGCTCCTCTGTCCTCCACTCGTTACCTGTATTAATGGCACCTGTTTGAACTTGTTATCAGTATAAAAGACACCTGTCCACAACCTCAAACAGTCACACTCCAAACTCCACTATGGCCAAGACCAAAGAGCTGTCAAATGACACCAGAAACAAAATTGTAGACCTGCACCAGGCTGGGAAGACTGAATCTGCAATAGGTAAGCAGCTTGGTTTGAAGAAATCAACTGTGGGAGCAATTATTAGAAAATGGAAGACATACAAGACCACTGATAATCTCCCTCGATCTGGGGCTCCACGCAAGATCTCACCCCGTGGGGTCAAAATGATCACAAGAACGGTGAGCAAAAATCCCAGAACCACACAGGGGGACCTAGTGAATAACCTGCAGAGAGCTGGGACCAAAGTAACAAAGCCTACCATCAGTAACACACTACGCCACCAGGGACTCAAATCCTGCAGTGCCAGACATGTCCCCCTGCTTAAGCCAGTACATGTCCAGGCCCGTCTGAAGTTTGCTAGAGTGCATTTGGATGATCCAGAAGAGGATTGGGAGAATGTCATATGGTCAGATGAAACCAAAATATAACTTTTTGGTAAAAACTCAACTCGTCGTGTTTGGAGGACAAAGAATGCTGAGTTGCATCCAAATAACACCATACCTACTGTGAAGCATGGGGGTGGAAACATCATGCTTTGGGGCTGTTTTTCTGCAAAGGGACCAGGACGACTGATCTGTGTAAAGGAAAGAATGAATGGGGCCATATATTGTGAGATTTTGAGTGAAAACCTCCTTCCATCAGCAAGGGCATTGCAGATGAAACGTGGCTGGGTCTTTCAGCATGACAATGATCCCAAACACACCACCCGGGCAACTAAGGGGTGGCTTCGTAAGAAGCATTTCAAGGTCCTGGAGTACCAGGATACCAGCAACAGTGTGTGAAAACCTTGTGAAGACTTACAGAAAACGTTTGACCTGTGTCATTGCCAACAAAGGGTATATAACAAAGTATTGAGAAACTTTTGTTATTGACCAAATACTTATTTTCCACCATAATTTGCAAATAAATTCATTAAAAATCCTACAATGTGATTTTCTGGAATTTTGTTTCTCATTTTGTCTGTCATAGTTGACGTGTACCTATGATGAAAATTACAGGCCTCTCTCATCTTTTTAAGTGGGAGAACTTGCACAATTGGTGGCTGACTAAATACTTTTTTCCCCCACTGTATATGCCATATCTTTCTAACTGTGCTCTTTCACAAAAGCTCTCAACCTATAACCTATATACTTATTATGGACACAGTATGCTTTACATTAGTTATCCTGTTGTTATTAGTTGTTGTTAGTTGTTATTAGTCCCATCCTTCAGCTCCATTCAACCATGTTATTATTACTACCTTTATCACGGTTGGATTAATGGTCAGAGAAACTATACAAATGAACTCCTTATATCAGCATAAAGAGTGACAACCTATACTATAGGTTATCTGACACTCATCATATAGATTCGTTTCAGCTGATACCAGGTCAACATTTCACACTCTTATTATTACCATAGATTACATAGGTTTGTATGTGATTTAATGTAAAAACAGACTGAGCAGGTAATAAGTCTCACTCATATCTCTTTGGTGATTCAGATTGTTATTACATATAACCCCTCCTATAAAAGTCTGCCACTGACTTTACAGTCCTATATTGCATGAGTTACCTAACAGTCCATAACAGGAGCCTGAATTCCCAGTAGCAACAGGATTTGGTTTCCAGATAACAGGCAAAACATGGTGCGAAGGAACACATCATATCCTTACAGGGAAACTTGGTTTATTATTCTTCGCAACTTATATGTAGCTTACGCAATGGTCTTTCTTCAATTAGTGTGATAATATCTTGTACATAGTGCAATATATGGCAGCTTTAATGTTGTGTGGAAACTATAACCATTTGCAGTCACTCTGTGGTCTTTTGTGGACCTGTACTGAGTTTGATAGGAAAATACTATATAATAATAAATTAACATGGGAAAGAAGCCAATAATAATTAGTCACTGTATTCATATTTATGTACAGTCAAGAGTTGCAGGGTAACTCAGACATTTCTGTTTCTTATTGCCCCTCGTGTATCAGCTTGTGTAAACATGGGTGAATTACATCATTAACGTTTATAGAAACAATGATTTCAGCAGGGGGAACTTAAGTTCTTGCCATTATGTCAGATGTTATTGTTCAGGCTGTTATTGTTAAAGCTGAACTCACAGTGTACTTCTTCCAATCTCATGCCTTTTTCATGGTACAGTACAACAGCAATGACCTATTAGTTGCTGTAACATACAGTAGGTTAAGTATATTTGTATTGTATTCAATAGTAAGACTTTGGTAACTCATTAAACCGTTGTTATTAACCCTTGTCAGCCGAAGCAATGACATAAGTACTGTTTTTTATAAAGATGTATTGCCCTAACATTTTAAAAATAGCATACTACATTTTTGTCCAATGCAGGCCTTATATCAGTAGCCACTGGGCACAGACGTCGATTCAACATTTATTCCACGTTGGTTCAACATAATATCATTGAAATGACGTGGAAACAACGTTGAGTCAACCAGTGTGTGCCCAGTGAGTAAGAACTACTGAAGTTGCTTTTACTAACAAAACACAACTGAACAAATAACTGCATAACTATGTGAAACACCTGCAGTGCAAAGGACTACTATTTTGACATATCTCTATATATGGTGATACAATTTTCTCTCTCCTCTGAGACACAGTACTACTCATGTTCTTCCAAGATCAAGATTTTGAGCAATGACAATGGGCATGAGATTAAAACATTTGAGCACAATGACAGATTTGTAGTCTCAACTGCTTGGTGATTGTTATGATTAAGGTTTTTAACACCTGATTTTGTTAGATTTTTCAATGGTTCAGTTACAAAACGTCTGAAGATAGTACTTCCTGGAGCATTCACCAAATGTAAAATGCCGCTAGGATAGGTGATTCGGTATTACTGATGCATTTACAAAACTCACCTTTCTCCTATTATATCAGCTAAAAGAGCAAAGGCTAAGCTACTTCCTGCTCTCTGTGAGGGACATGGAGTTTTTGTACCTTTAGTGTTGGCATTCTTTTTATGCCAACTCCTAACAAAGACTAAACAACTTTTTAAGCTGATTTTGGAAAGCGAAAGGATGCCAGATTCTCATGCCTCTGAATTATGCTTTATAGCCACGAAACAGTGATAGCTCTTGTTAGACAATAGTTTGTCATCGAAGGAAAACAGTTTTAGAATTCCCACACAGAGTTTTCTGAGTGTTAAGGATTTGATAGGATCTTGCAACTATTTGGTCGACCAAATGGAAAAGAGAGTATTTATCCATAATTTGATCAAATCAGCCATGTTTGACAAATTATTCAAAAAAGTCTAAAGATTCAGTCAAACTTCAGGAATTACATGCATGGAATCATAATGTTAGTGTAAAGTTTTTAACCCCCATATTGCAATGCAATTCATACTGTAGATGTATGGCCTTCAAACTGCCCACTTGATAGAAGGTGTAGGGGTACCTCCTCTGCCAACAATCCTTACTGACAAAGCAATGCAGAGGTTATGCTGGGACAGCACTGCATTCCCAGTCCAGCTTCAGGCCAAACCAAAGTAACCACTGTGCTATAAAACAAGCAATAAATCTATTATTATGTGTGCAGAGGATGTAGTGCTTAAACTTTCACTATTCGGACTAGTTACTGTATAACAAAACCATAAGAACCAGAGCTAAACATTTGTCAAACTCTCCAACACTCCCA
Organism: Coregonus clupeaformis; assembly: GCF_020615455.1. NCBI lineage: Eukaryota > Metazoa > Chordata > Actinopteri > Salmoniformes > Salmonidae > Coregonus > Coregonus clupeaformis. The sequence goes on from NC_059212.1 coordinate 17,504,834, forward strand.
AGATGACGATGTAGAGAGAAAAACTATCTATCCAATATCACCTACTTTACTGTATTTCAAAACGGAAAAAAAGAACAAGAGATATAAAATCTTTGCTAATTGTTCTGTTCATCCTAAAGCTTTTTATTAGGAGCAATTGGTTGATAAACAACCAGCATTCACAGCTGATTCCCAGTATAGAAATTGAGAGGCTCTGGGACAAAATGGGACAATGGTGTGTATGTCATTCTAATATAAGTGATTTCAGAACCAGTAAAGAAGTTTAGACTTACAGTACTTTCATTTTGGAGAAAGGCTTTGGAACTGTGCTTGAGGAAGGGGGCTGTGGGTATCGGGTGTTTTTTCAGTTGTCAGCTAGCTCACAATCAAGGCGAATGAGATTCATCATTTCTTTCTCCTCTTGGTTTTTCCATCATATAATCATAGCTGCTATTGTTTCATCCTTGTGCTTGAGGTTGATGAAAACAGAAAATTACAGAAAAGGTTGTCAGTCAGTAAATGCAAACATCTGCTCTTCTACGAAACAGCCAGGGCCACTATGATGTCAGGGGCATTTTGATATTCTACAGCAACACAGCAAAAGTGGACTCTGTTTGTATTGCTCGCTTCAACACAGTCGAGATATATGCGACCCAGCAGATGTGTTTCACCAGCTGGTCAGATTTGCTTTGGCTCAGAGGTTTGGTTCTGTGTGAGTGGCAGCCAACCATCGACCTTTCCTCTTAAATATTCTCACAGTCCTCCTCCCACATCATCCACACCTGTTTACTTACATTATGCAAAGCATGTTAAATCAACCAGAACATTGTTCAGAGATCATGAGACCTTTCATGTTTGCTTGTTGAGCTCTCAACCCATTAGAATGAGGTTAATACAATTATATAATAATCATGTTTTGCACTGTCCGTCATGCAGCTTGTTTAATTTGCATTTACATTTGGGTTGGATCTGCTAATTTGCAGAGCAGGTTTGAGGGTGCGTGCCAATAGAGCAGAGCTGCCCCGCCCATTTGAGTAACATATTGGCCACAGCAGTGTGGGGTCTGAGGTAAGACAGGCCAATGATCTGAAAAAACATTCTCATGGTCATCATCTTTGGTTGATGGCCAGTTTGCTGTTACGGGCCTGCCAAGTCTTGATAATCTGTGAGAAGGCCAAGCCTGAATTTAGAATACTAAGCCATAGAAAGCCCATTATCTCAATTTGAGATTAGAACAAGCCAACAAAGGGGAAATATACAGTACGTAAAGGAGTGTATTGATGCTTGATTTCTCTACAAAATAATAATAATATTGAGAATGTGAACATGTGCAATATACCATTTGAATGTCATAAAGCTATAATATAATGGATATGAGTCATTCAAAAACATTGTTTTTGCTCCAATTGTTTTATTTCAGTATGAAATTGGGGTAGGGTCATCACAGAAACGACATTTGTCAGTTCAGTCACAAATTACAGTAAGTCTTGAAACCAGCCATTTGGGAGAATGCATTTTACCCATACTGTCTGGTTCTTCTGAAATAGCTTAAAACCTGTTGCTAATTTTTTAAAAGAACCAGATGAATGCTTAAGTCCACAGAGAAATATTGTGGGTTTAACTGGAGTGTTTCTGTTGGACAGAAAAGGGGATAAATCAAGCTCTCCCTCTCTCGGAGGCGGGAGATGGGCCTATGCCACTGGTTCAGATCTATTGGGACTGCATGGGACTCTGAATGCACTGCAGAAGTAGTCTTAGTTCTTATGTCCCTGGAGGTATCTCATTGTGCCCCAGTTGCTGATCTTTTGTATTTATTATTGTGAAAGTAGAACACATGAGAGGTTTGGAATGGAATCCATTTGATTTCCATTTGACAGAAGGTTAAAAAATGCAAGGGATTTGAGAATAGACATTGTATCCCTGAAGAACCCCATTCCTCAGTTACGTGGTTTCTTTACTAAGCTCTATAGGTCACCCTTCAATTCTAACTTTGTAATTTGTTTGGCATCTGGAGATCTCATTTAGGTTTGCTTGCGGCCTTATTATGCATCAAGCTTGTATATTTAGACATCTAACTGGACTAGACTAATTGTACATTGATATGAATGATTTACGGGTAATACCAAAACACAATCCAGATGGGAAAAAAATCCCATAACTAATTTAGTTTTTTATATAATGTAATTGATGTGAACGCAATAGTGATTTCTAATGAAACACAGGCCAAAATGGGTCAAAAATACCAAAACTGATGTGAGCTTGTATAGTTTTCTTGGGATCCAGCAGAGTTTTGACATCTCATTCTTTCAGCATGGTAAAGTCTATGGTTCTAGACTAACCCCTGCCAATGGGTAAGAATATCATTGGGTGGAGTGCACAAGTGGCAAATTGAAGAATATAGTATACTTTTAAACCACCATGTAGTTTCATGTGTGTCCCCAATTTGGTCAGCTTTACTGGAATATTATTCACGTCTCCAATACCATGAAAAGAAAAAGAAAAGAAAAATGGAGAAAGATTTTTTTTCATCTTAAATGAAACCATCCAAAATAATATATTTGGTTTGGACAAAACTAAGTCAATGGTCACAGTCAAAATAATCTGTCCCTTGAACAGCTGCAATGGGAGAGAGTCTAAATCTTAACAGGCATGAATAGATTTTTATAATCCATAGTATAACAAACATTAAACTTGAGTCCAACCAGGCTGTGAGTCCAGGAAGTTATCCCAAGCGGCTAATTACACTCTTCTGGTGTAAAGAGTGATGATGTCACACCAAAAGCTCCTGCCTAGTGATCTTGCTCCACTGTACAATCAATCACACAGGGAGCTAAGTTCTTGTGGCTCAGAAAGGAAAACACTGCCTTGAATGGTAGGCTACCATTCAATTACCATGAATGAACATCACTTGAACTGTAATTTTAGTTTCTTCTAAGCTGTAGCCTAACATATTATTTGTGTCATTCTTTGCAGGCAATAAAATATGACACAACTCCCTTGATGTGTATGACTTGTCATTCTTGATGTTGCAATATTAAAACGTGAGTTAACTGAATCAATTGAACCCAAAGATGGCTGTGAGTTTACAGCCAAGTTATTATATCACTGCAGTATTTGGAAGAAAACAAGTATGTCATTCTTCCAATAAAACTTTCAAAAGCGCTAAGCAAAATAAGCAAAATAACAGCAACTATGGGGTAAATCATTGAAGCACTTTGCTTCAGTTCATTTCCAAATGGCAAAGAAAATTATGACCGCCTTGAGTTTTTTTCAACTTGGCACTGATTTTCTCCTGGGGGGAGGGGGAGAGTGCCCAGCCAGTAGATTCAGCCACTGAACAAGTGTAATCCTTCCATTACAATGAACATGACAAGAAAACCCTAGGCACAGGAGACCTCAGACCAGGAAAATGACTTGCGATACTGTAGTTGGAAAACCTGAGACTATCTAAATCAGTGTTTGGTCTCTTCCTGACAAGGTTTTGTTGTTCAAAGGCATGAGCCTGATCCAATTTCAAATAAGAGCAGAAAGTTAACTGCATCATGGACTGATCACTAATACAATATCGTTGTTTAAGTGTGAACCACAAGCATGGCATTGTGATGCTGACAACCAACTGAGTGAAGTCATAAAGAAGACACCTTGCTATTATAGTGTTATAAAGGATATAATACTAACTTGACCTAAATGTAATGCAATTTCATTTCCAATAAATAAGCATGTAATAAACAATGTTGCAAGTAGCATACAAATGATACAATGTTGACATTAACATCTCAGACACTGTTTACCATATGCTCCTTGAGCAATGGCAGATTATAAAAACTGTGGCCAAGGCAGAGGCATGTCTCAGTAGAGTGAGAGAGGGACTGAACAGAGTACACAGAGAAGGGAATTGTAAAACTTTGAACAGGCTCATCTGAGACTTTCTGAGCTGCGGGTAAGACATTGGCTATTCAACAATGTATTTTGGCTCAAACTTTCATTTTATATTTTGAATCTAATCAGGGAAGTGATAGTTAGAATAGTATAGTTATTTGCCTGCCAAAACATTTTTTTAAAGAATTGATGTGATCTTTCTGCCTTTGCATTTTTACTGACAAACTTATTTCAAGAGCATGCCATAATTCTCTAGAGTAATATAGGATACCTGTTTTCTTTCCAACGAGACTGTTATTTCTTTGTTTTTCTTTACAGTGTGTGACTAAACTGGAGAAGAATGAAAGGCATGTGCTATTTTACCAATGTGGTCCTGTTCTGCATAGCCAGTGGAGCAAGTGGATGGGTCATCCATAACTCGACAGATTCCACTTCAATAGCCAATTTCACCGACATGAACTCTGTGCTCACCCTCAAGGCTAGACGGAAACGCTGGATTTCACAAAGCGACATGCTTGCCATCCTTGACTATCACAATAAAGTCCGTGCAAATGTCTTTCCACCTGCTGCAAATATGGAGTATATGGTGAGTGCAAGTTTTTAATTGAGATTCAATTGAAAGTGTTTTACATGCTAAACTAGTAGGCTACTTTTATTTTAGATTTGTTGGTGTAATTTTGCCTTTGTGATTTCATCTGGTAATTTACTGTATAAAAAAATAATAATTGCCAATTAAAATGTAGGTAGGCATCGTGAGTCATGTGGCTACTGTGGCTTGGTCTATGGCTCACCCTGCTGGAAGCATAAGGTTACTACATAAGATCAGTGTACTCATGGTCACAGAATAAATGTGTGGGGTTTTTTTTGGGGGGGGTGTTTCTGGCATCTGTTCGATATGATTGCAAGAAGCTTTACTGTTTCTATTGGGTATCAAAATATAACTGATGAGCAGTTTTGTGCATTTTGTATTCATGCAAGTTAATTCAAGTAGATATTTATGAGAGCAGCTCACAATGCATGGCTTTTGTGTACTTTTAGGTTCAATCCCAATGAATGCATTATCATGTCTGCAACACATACAGGTGTGGGATGAAGGCCTTGCCAGATCTGCTGAAGCCTGGGCAGCCACATGTCTCTGGGAACATGGACCACCATTTCTACTGAGATACCTGGGACAGAACCTGTCGGTCAGAACAGGGGGGTATGTAAAGCCTGGGATGTGTCAATCATATCTCAACTGACCACGTGTTGATATAATATTTTAATTGTTTTTATTGATTGAGGGGGATCCGAGCAATGTCATCTTTGAGTCCAACCTCATGCAATGTTGGCTATGGCGCGAAATGAATGTACTCTATGTGTTTCTTCCAGATATCGCTCCATTCTGCAGCTGATCAAACCTTGGTATGATGAAGTCAGTGATTATATGTTTCCATACCCTCGTGACTGCAATCCCAGGTGTCCTATGAGGTGCTCTGCACCGATGTGTACACATTACACACAGGTACAGTAGCCATCAAGGCACTTCAGATATGGGAATCTGGGGGTAGTCTTATCCTGATGAAGACCCTGATGAAGGTCTATTGACCGAAACATTGCTTCTATGAGATTAATTCAATCGTGTGTGCAATATTCAGGATAACCAGGGTGCTGGAGTTTCTTATTTTTCAGGAAAGTATATTTATCCTCAAAAGACTTCGCTGACTGTCTCTGACTGATATTCAGATGGTGTGGGCTACAACAAACAGAGTTGGGTGTGCAGTTCAAACTTGTTATAACATGGTTGTCTGGGGAGCCATGTGGAGACAAGCAACATACCTGGTCTGCAATTATTCCCCAAAGTGAGTACTGCTTAATACCTTAACAAGCTCCACTTATCACAGCTGAATGATTGATATCCTCTCTCTTACATTTCAGAAACACATTGTCAGACCGAATGAGAACAGATTTATAGGTGTTCACGTAAACTGATGTCATTATGAAAGCATCACGGCTATTTTATGCAAAATATAACTATTATGCTTTAGATTTGTGAAATGGGAAATGACAACTCCATGAATTGAAATTGGAAAATGATATGTTTAATGCCCAAGGGAGCATCTTTAAACTACAACAAGGATTACACATTATTACTCTTTCTTTTCAAGGGGGAACTGGGTAGGAGAACCGCCCTACAGAGTTGGCATCCCATGTTCAGCATGCCCACCAAGCTACGGAGGCTCCTGTAGTAACAACCAATGTTTCCCTGCAATAATGTCCAACTACATGTACTGGTTCAAGTAAACCATTTTGACATCTGTTTAAATAATGAACTGTCAGATATCATAATTTCACATGGCTTCAAATGTCAAATGTATTTTCCCAAGTACTTTACATGTACAATGTACCTTTTTATACAATTACACATTTAGAATTATAAGCTACATTTGATTTGGTTTTGAGATGTAAATGAGTATCATACATTGTTATGTTGTAGCGTACAACTTATTGTTGTCTTACCATCATATTGATGGTCAAATGTATTGATCAGCAATCATGTTGTTTTTGTTGGTGACTTTTGATTGACTATTTGGTACAGAGGTCAAACCTACAGTAGCAAATGTCAGTAGCATTTTCAACATTGATAAATATAGTTTTATTAAAGATTTACTGTATTTTTGTACTTCTAAAGTGTTTTCCAGAACATGAATTACATGTTGTTGTTTTTATTTACATGATGCTTCATATTTTTACACCATTGAATTTCACTTATATTTGTGTTCATGTAATTGCTATGGCCTGTACCAATGTTATAGAATAAAGACTGCTAAACTGTAACTGAGTGTTTGTCTTGCTTGAGAAAGTGTGTTTGGAATGTCCAACTGCATCAGCAGAGGTTTTGGCAGCTGTAGTGAGGAAAGGATAACACCAGAGGGCGAGCCTGACAAACTAAACTTGTTTTTTTCTCAAATCCAATAAAATTTGAATAGTCACATAGGCTACACGGTTTACAGCAGGTATAAAAGGTGCAGCTAAATAAATTCAGCCTGCAGTGGAATATTCCCTTGTGAATATTCAACAATGTCCCTATGTGAAGACTGATAATTATGGACACGTTGCACATAAGTCATATAAAGACAAGTAATGAAATGAATAATAGGGAAAACAACACAGGAAAAGGTTATTTAGACACAGTGTCAACTACCTGCTGAAATGTTCTGTACACTGCTAAATAGAATAAAAAATAATGTCCCTGGTCAACATCATTACAGAGAATTTGTTTAGGCCCAGCCCATAAGCCAATTATCTCTTGGACCTATTTGGTTCCCCACTGACTTGGAGTCTTGCAGTGCTAGAACCCAATTGCCCCCTAGCATGGAGTGTCTGCATTTCTACTGTAAAGAACTGAAGAAGACTATCAATGGGATTAAAATTCCCCTAGTAGGCAACTTTGAATTGGCAGTGGTACTTATTCACCCAAACTGTCTTTGTTTGTACTAGTTACCCCATCAATGCAGTCACCTGGAAGCAACCATGGCACTGTACAGCAACTTGTTACAGCTCTTAGCTGGGCACTGACTTCATTTCCACCTGAGTTGACATTTCTTGGTCATGTGGATTGATTCCTCTTGACGTCTTATTAGGAAGGCAGGATTGAAGTCAGCATGACCTAAGGTGCTGAGAATCTGATGCCCAGGAATGCACTCATAAAACAGGGAGCACAGCATGCCCTCTACCCAGAGGATACCAGCTATCTCCATGATACCCACCTGAGGAACAGAGTCTGTGTCTCGAACTTGGGTTGATGCTGACTGAAGTGGAAAAAGCCTAATCAGTTTTGATGGGTTTGGACACCGTTAAGTTCCAGAGCTCAGTTGGGTTGTGTTGCTTAAAAAAAGGCAGGGAATATAGGAGGACAGCAAGGACTGAGTGAAGCTTTTCTTAGTGTCATGGATGCAGGCACAAAGCTAGAGAGGCTTGTAATAACATAGACAGTGATGTTTGGGGTGTATAGTACAGTAATAGTTAATTCATCCAATAAGACTCCATTCAACTCAAATCCCATTACAGTAAATGTGACTTTTGAACATCTCAAAATCTTACTAACACACATAAACGGAAATACTATTCTAAAGTAAAACTGAATGTACATTTGAGTGGGCTTTCATTACCCAAAGTTTACCTTGCTGTAACATGAGTGGGATGGTTGGGATCAGGACCAGAGTCTTCCAATAGTTCAATCTGGGATCACAGGAGGAGGCCAAGGGCGGGGTCTGCGGCGTTACGCATCGCTAAATCCAAATTTGGCATATAAACGCAGGGAGCGCTCATACTTGAATGATTATACAGGTACTCTCTCTCGATTCCTTGGTGGATGTACGATTCCCGAACTTACTTGCTTATTACGTACATTTAGGCTCCTATTGATGTCCTAAATCTTAGGATGTATGAAGAGTAGCTTTCATGTTCACCATTCTGCTGCACTACAACTTTTGGAGCTGGACATTGTTTCCCGGGGATAGTTGACCAGATTGAACAAAAACTTTTGGTAAAAGGTACATGATTTTTAAAAATGTTATATTCGACACTGGGATAACGAAAATACTGTTTTGTATTATAACTTTGTATTATAACAGGATCAGAGGTGAATTGTCTTGCCTTGTCAGCCCGTGAGATAATTTCACACGCAATACGCATGCTCATGAAATATTGCATGTGCTTGGCTAAAACGTATTTTCCTTTTGAGAAATTGTGTGAACAGTGCAATTGACCTACTGTCAATAGCTTAAAATACACCAAAGCTATGTACAGTATTACAGTTCTAATTCTAATATATGATATCCATGTGCCAGAGATGTGATAATTCATCAGTACTCACATTCAAGTTAATTTATAAATCAATAATCAATAATATTGAATTGAATAAAGATCTCGGAATGCTTGACCAACCATCATATTGTATTTCATTTTTTATTTTGTTTAGCCAACAGAATACAGATTTTGTATTGGAGTGAATCACAGAGGCTCGAGAGGCTGATCGTCATCATGAAGGGTGTACCTCAGGACTGGCTGAGAGGGTTTGGGTTGCTATTCTTTGCCCGAACAGTACTTTCTATGGTGATCCCTAACTCTACTCACCTGGAAGCGATACTGGAGAAGTATATGAACAAAAATGATGAGTGGTGGGTGTCCAAACAGAGAGGGAAGAGAGCCATCACTGAGGGTGATATGCACCTCATCCTCGATTTGCACAACAAACTCAGAGGTCAAGTTTATCCTCAAGCTTCAAATATGGAGTATATGGTAAGAAAGCTAAACCAGGACCTACTGTGTCTGCTATATTTATGTTATATTTAGGTTGTCCTAAGATGGACTGTAGGCGATTAGAATATGACACTTGCCCATACTGAAGAAGGTAGAAGGAGATTGTACACTACTACAGATTGAAGCAAGTGTTAGTTACTTATTTTGCACTGATACTTAATCTAAGCTAATGTGTGATACTTGCTCATGGACTCAAGACATCTAGGCTTGAGAATCTGGAACATTCTCAAACCCATTCAACCAGAATGGTTTCAGCAGATCACATCTGCAAAGTCAGGGCCAACGCAGAGGTTTCACACCAAGCTCTGGGAGCCAGTGGTGTAAAGTAACTAAGTCAAAATACTTTGAAGTACTACTTCAGTAGTTTTTTTAGAGGTATCTGTACTTTACTTTAGTATTTATATTTTTGACAAGTTTTACTTTTACTCCACTACATTCCTAAAGAAAATATGTACATTTTACTCCAATACATTTTCCCTGACACCCAAAAGTACTTTCGAATGCTCAGGCAGGACAGCAGTATGGTCCAATCCACAACACACCTACCTGTATAATGCGTTGTCATCCCTACCGCCTCTGATCTGGCAGACTCACTTAACAAAAACTGCATTTGTAAATTTTTGTCTAAGTGTTGGAGTGTGCCCCTGGCTGTCCGTAAATGAAAAAAAAATATGAGAAAATTCTGCCGTTTGGTTTGCTTAATTAATTTAAGGAATTTGATGTCTAGCATTTACTTTTTACTTTTACTTAAGTATGACAATTGAGTCCATTTCCCACCACTGCAGGGTGCAGAGTGCTCAGATAGATAAAAATCTAAATACAAGCCTGACCAACAGCCAAGCAATAAAGCCAGTATGTTACTGGCCCTGTCAAACCTCAAGCTCTGGCCCCTGCCTTGGCTACCGGCCAGCTCTCTCCTCCACTGTTATTGTGCACTCTGCCTCAACCATTTAAACTCACATCTTCAAATATTAGTCTTTGTTAAATCTTTGCATTTCATTTGGCAACAAAGATGGATCTGTGTTGACTCAAACTTTTAACAGTTGAGCATCATCCTTTGAAGTATGGTTGTTCAAATATAGGTTTCTGCAAAGGATTCCTGGAAGCAATGTATAGTACTGTTCCCAGATGGAGGGGTTCACTGTAAATGTTGAGAAGAACGCAAAGGATTTGCCTTTTAGAGGACATCATTTCGATGTCTTAATGTAAATATCCAACACTATTTGGATAATCTGGATGATTTCCCATGTATTAACGGAGATTAGTATCCAGCCCTACAGTATGTCCATAGCCTTCAAGCCCACTGCACTAACCCTAAGCAGTGCAGAATGCAGATATCATTAATGTAATGTACTACACATGGAAGACATTAGGACTGTACAGGGCAGCCGACTGGCACCTTTTTCAGTCAACCTTGATGGGTGTTAGTGCAGTTAAACAGCAGAACAGCAGCACACTACACCTATTCTTCTAATGGACAATTTTATTACAGCTTGGCTGAAACATTAGAAGTCCTCTCATCATATCCACAGCTCTTTGTCAGAAACAAGTGGTGCACAAATAGATTATAGTTTCAATTGACCCACTACAAGATCTGTATCATGTGCAGATTGGTGCTCTTTAGTGCAGAGTTGATGCAAAGAGGCCAGTAGTACTAAAAATGCCATCAGGTCCCCCAATACTTTCTTGGAAGAATGTTTAGATTTGCATTTACAATGTTTATCAAGAATTTTGTATTTCTACAGTCTAACTAACACTAATACAAGCACTTTTAAGAGTTGTAGTCTCAGCAGCACTAGCGCCAATCTGATGTGCCTGCAGATATGTGTTTAGCTTATCAGAATAACTCTGACTTTCACATATGAAAGGTTTGGGATACGGAGCTGGAGAGGAGTGCTGAGCACTGGGCACACACCTGCCTGTGGGAGCATGGACCACAACACATGCTAACACAGATTGGACAGAACCTGGGTGCCCACTGGGGAAGGTCTGTATAGTAACAGGAGAGATGACCAGTTTGATTATATGCATTATGTCATTATACAGTAGTACTGTATGTCCATTTCTTAACATGATTACTCCTAGATACTTTGTTTTAGTTGGTTTTAACAGGATGAATGACAGTTGCGGGGTCAAATAAACTCATGAGGCAACAAATGTGTGATTAAACAGTAGAGTACAGAGTACTGATATATTGCAATGGGTTGTGTCCAGTTAGTTCAATTGTTTTGTTTCCACTTTCCTCAGAGACCGACCACCAACATTTCACGTCCAAGCCTGGTATGATGAAGTGAGAGACTACAGCTATCCTTATCCACAGGAATGTAACCCACACTGCCCCTTCAGATGCTCTGGTCCCGTCTGCACTCACTACACACAGGTAAGAGTTTCCTATGACAATATCATAACACCTTATTTAAGGCCAGAGAAGTCTGAGAGGACCATTATCTGAAGGTAGCTACTTTGTTTGTCTTTGCAGATGGTTTGGGCAACAAGCAGTCATATTGGATGCGCTATCAATGTGTGCTACAATATGAATGTGTGGGGCATGATATGGACTAAAGCTGTGTACTTGGTTTGCAACTACTCACCGCCGTAAGTTTTCCAATTTAAAAAAAATGATTCTTATGTTTGTTTTCCCCCCAAAAATGTTATTTTCAATTGCTGTATATTATGTAGTGTATTGGAACTGGGAGGGATTGGGTCAAAAGGTTCAGTGTGTTTTATGATGTCATTTGTGTGCAGGGGAAACTGGTGGGGGCATGCCCCATACAAACATGGCCGCCCATGCTCTGCCTGTCCGCCCAGCTACGGTGGAGGCTGTAGGGACAATCTCTGCTACAAAGGTAGGCTGCTTTTTTTTGTGCAAAACAAATTGGTTGCTTTTCACACTTTTGTTTTGCAGGGCATATTACATGTGATGTGGCTCGTTCTTCTTCAGAGAACGGAGTACAGCGACGTCCTGCCCCTGAACTAGAAGAGACAAATTACATCGAGCCGGAGCCGCAGCCAGAGCCGAGGGCCCAAGAGCCGAGGGCGAGACCACTGCCCCCTACACCATCATCCAATGACAACGTGGAGAGGAATGAGGTGGTCAGCACAGAGCAAATGTGTAAGAATTGATCTCTCATTTTATTGCACTGTATTTCATATACAATGTCATTGTACAGTAGGACATGTCTGTCACCTGACAGATAAGTCTATGTTTGGTATCATTGCCAGAAGATCTAAGTGAGATTGGTTTTCTTGTTTTCAAAGGTCAACAGATGGACTGTGAGACCAAGCTGCGTGATCGTTGTAAAGGAACCACTTGTAATAGGTAGGACTAAGTTGTTCCTAAAGTTGATGCTGTCACTTACCAGTTCTTACTCATTCCTGTGAATTGGTCAAAGCTGAGTTATAACTCTTGTTTCTTCTTGCAGGTATGAGTGTCCTCCTGGATGCTTGTCCAGCCCAGGAAAAGTAATAGGGACTGGGTATTATGATATGGTACGAAAAGAAAACACTATTTTGTATCTGTACAAATTATTATGTGATTATATTGGGATACGATCACATATATCTCTCTATTTATGTGTGGGAATACTTGGGAACAGATTTCCTAAATTAAAATAACTTGGAGCTGATTTCCTGGTGTTTTTACAGTTTTTTATGTCCAACAATGAAAATTCACACAAAAAATGAATGTGCTCAGTAAACTTGGGTGGTCAAATAAAATAATTTGGCCCACGGGCCGCCAGTTCGGGAACCCTGGTATAAAGAGTAGTGAAACATGTTACATTTTTCAGCAATCAAGTGTTTGTGGAGCTGGTTTACACGCTGGTATCATAGACGATGGTGGAGGTTGGCTGGACGTTACAAGACAAGGAAGAAAACCACATTTCACAAAGTCATACAAAAATGGCATTCAGTCTGTTGCGTGAGTTCAACTTTTACTCACTCCATTATGTTTGTTTTACTCATTTCATTATGATTGTTTTACTCATTCCATTATGTTTGTTTTACTCATTCCATTATGTTTGTTTTACTCATTCCATTATGCTTGTCATAAAGCCAAAGCAACAAGTGACACGTTTTCACAACAAATGATTCAAATTTACAGGATGAACAGGAGTGCAAATGCCTTCAACATATTTACTGTACCAGGTATGTCTGGTCTACTATCATGTTGTGCACCTTTATGTCTCAGTAATGCATGTATTGTTTGAATGACATTGTGGCATCTTTGCTCCTCAGTAAAAGCAGTCTCATGTGAGACCACCGTTGCACGGTTCTGTCCCTACAAAAAACCTGCACGGCACTGTCCAAGGTAAAGAAAGAGGTCACATTCTAATAAACCAAACTTGACCTCTACTGTAAAGTTGATTGGTTTGGATAGGTACTGTGTTTCATAGCTATTTTCCCCCACCAGGATGTATTGCCCCCGCAATTGTCTGCATGAGACCCGTGCCAGAGTCATTGGAACACAATGGTATTCGGATGTAAGTTCTTGTATGTATGTATGTATGTATGTATGTATGTACTGTATGTCTGACAATGGCCTCCAAATATGTTATTTCACTGTGTTCTACGCTAACCTACCTTATTTTTTCTAGAAATCCAGTATATGTCGAGCAGCCATCCATGCTGGTGTCATTCAGAATGACTCAGGAGGCTACCTGGATGTGCAGCCCGTGGACAAGAGGAGACAGTACAGCGGTAGCTATCAGAACGGAATCTCTTCAGAAAGGTAAGGGACGTGAATAAGGGAAACGCAGGCCAATTGTGGGGTTTTGACTCTGTTGCAAATGCTTTTGGATGCATAATGGCTAGGGGCCAGGATTCTTTCCTGGTCAGCTCATGTGGTCAGAAAAACTCCTTGCCTTGCCAGATACATTATAGAGATATAGGCTAGTATCAGTGTCATATACTGTACCTTGGCTTGACTATGTAAACTGTTCTTAGCTGAATGCAAACTTACACACGTGTATATTCTTCCTCCCAGCTTACAGAATCCCTCAGGTGGCAAAGCATTCAGAGTATTTGCAGTCATTTGAATCCACATTGCAAGGACACTGGCAATGAAAATGAGCACTTGTCATTTAACACCCAGTCATTTCACGGCCAGTAATTACATTGCTTATGGTTTCCTTTTCTTGCTAAGCTGCACCTCAGCTTCTTAAGGCTGTTCATTTCACTTTGAGCACAACGTATATAAAGATACACTGTTCAAATGTAGATCTTTTAAGACTGTATATTGGATGTATATAACATGTTGTAAATAAGTTGAATGTCTAACAAATGCAATCTCTCATAGATATTTGTATCAGAACAGAAGAATATGTCATGTGCATGCATGGTAAAGGTTTTAATTCTATGATATTTCAAATGTTGTATTGTTTTTTAAATTTGTAAGTATTTTATACAAAATTGTATAGCCTTTATTCATAGATCTTTACAGTTCAAGCCTGGCTGGCCAGGAGTGCGTCAGAGAATTTCATAGCACAAACCAAATGGTGAGACAGCCAAAATATGCATTATTTATTTACATTTGTGAAGAAATCATTGTTATCAATGGTCAAATCTGAAAGGACAGTTGGGACTTTCATAGCATGTCTTTTAGCTGAACATACAGTATAGCAATTATGATATGTTTCATGAAAACCTTATCAGTTCTCCATTGATTGCTACTGTTCATAATACAGTAGATGTATGGTATGTAGTTTATAAAGCACTACCTCACGTTGTTAGAAAGCCACCATTAATGTACTGGAAACTACTGGTATTCTGTCTGGATGTCAGAGAGAGTACTGTCTTACTGTCCTAGATCCAACATGTGTTTGTCAGGTTCACAGGGCATTACTGTGTGAGAAAGGGCTAAATCCTGGTGTATTTAGTAGTAAAGCTACTACCCCCCCCAAAAAAACAACGTATTAACTAGTTGAAACATTCATATTTTTTATATACACTATACAGCTATTACACATGTTCATCTATCCACAGAATGCAGGCACTCATATTCAACATTTCAAAAACCGAATTTGTAGAAAACCCATATCCTTTCCAGGCAGGAGCAGTAAAGAATGAAAGCTGAGCAAGCCCTTATGTTAAACTACTCAGGCCCACTGGCTGTGCGCTAGGTAGAGCAGACAAAGAGTGACTTTGTGTGTGTTGATCTCAATCTCACTTCCCTGGATGCATTTCCCCCACGCCTGCCACAGATGTGGTCAACCCCAGCTGAAAGGTCTCTGTCAGTCACCCTTACTTACCCTTATGCACACATACCCTCTGTGGGATGCTTTATGTAAGGGTTGAGATTTAGCTACAAGTTCAGTATATTTTACTCAATAGTTTCGTCTGAAAGGAGTTTGCTTCGGATAACATATTTTAACTAATGCTGTCGCTTTTTTAAAGGGGCAAGATCATATTTAAGATAATGTACTGTATTCTCTAATTTTGTCAAAAGCTCTTGTTAGACTGTATAGTCAGTCAACATACAAAGAGGAAGAGATAGTTAAATATTATAGCTATAAGTTGGTCAGACTTACTTCAGTATGGAATAGAAACAAGGGAATCCAACAGGGCAGACAGATTTACCTTTATCCATAAACCTTTATCCATTCTTTAGAAATAGATATTACATACTAGCTTCCATTGCCAGTGCAAAGCTATGGTTAATACATTGTATACAATGTACTGTAGTTGTGACCCATTATAACACACCACCCCCACTATCACCACCATTCTGCTGAGTGACCGGGGGGCTGGACTGAGAGGAACTTTCCAGGAAGAGGACCAAGGCTGATAGAGAGCTGCTGATGGCCTCATTGAGTTCCGCACCGCTCTCCAGAGAGAAGAGGCATGCATCAGAAGGCTGTCAAAATTCACAGGGCAGTGTTGCAGAGGAGTCCACTGGCAAAGACGCCAACTGTTCACTGCTGCAGGAGTGTTATACAATATGAAAAGACCCCACCGTCACAGACCCACACAAGGATCAATATATCATCATCTCAGAGGTGCTGTTTGGTGAAATTAGATTTGTTTCATTTCATTTGGGCTGTAGCTACTGCTAATAGTATACCTGATACTAAATAAAATAATAATCAATAAAATAATTGGAGGATATTATGTATTTATCATGTATTTGATTAATGTCTTCCAGTACTTGTTAATGCTTGTCCAATGTCTGTGGTTGCTGTGAGTAGAAAGCAGCTCCATCAGATGAATGTTGTTATAGCATAACCCTCCTAAATTCGACACACTGTAGTACAGTGCAGTATAGTACAGTACAGTATATGATTAATCTGTCTCCAGTGAACAGTGTTCCCACTGGGCACAGACATCAGTTCAACGTCTAGTTTTGATTTACATTTGGTTGAGTTGTCAACTAACGTGAATTCAACGTGAAATCAACAAAACAATTCACCATGCCATTGGATTTAGGTAAGAAATTTGGTGGGGGAAAAAGGAATGACTTTTTGCAAATCCAACATTTTTACACATTGATTCAACGACATCACATTGAATTATTTTGTTGAAATGACGTGGAAACAACGTTGATTCAACCAGTTTTTGCCCATTAGGTTCTGTGTAATCATGATAGTTTATATCTTAATAGAATAATCTCACTTGATCCATAGTGGCAGGCTATTCACAGGAAATGAATAAATATAATCTTTATTTTTGTAACTCCTGAGCCTCTAATGACATAATTTATGTTACTAGTTATAGTGAGAGAACTTTTAGAATCTTTTTGATTGTGGATGTTGGTTTATTGTACAGTACAGCTATGTAAAATACAGTCAGTAATTATACGGGTTTTGAAGTATGTTTGAAGTTTCAAGGCTGCTCACCGCTAGAGAAACATTAGCTGGTGTGTAGAGGTAAGTGGTTTCTAAATATGACTTGAACAATCATTCTCATGCTTTATAGCTTGTTCCTGAGGTTGACTTCTGGGTGGACATATATGATGTACTGCATATGGGCGAACAATCCCTAACTCCTGAAAAATAAGTGTAGTGGTGGTTAGTGCCTCATTCCTGTACTCCCTGAGAGAGTTAATCATTATTATGTTAACATAGTTTCCAGCTGTGTTTAGTTGGAAGAGAGTTATCATATTTGCATTGCTGGTTTTATAATGATAATGTGGTATTTATAACAGTGACAATTTCAATTCACTCACATGCAATAAATAAGAAACATGTCACGGAATTCCCAATACGAACATTTTTAAGAATTACAGTAGTCTGGAAATTATTTCAAATTCTGCGTCCTGTGGGATTTGTTGAATTCATACTCAAAAATTTAATTGGAATGAAAGAGCAATTTACCACTCAATTCAATTCTGACCCCAACACTGCACTTCAGAACATGTAGGCTATAGAGTTTACAACCCATAGGGTACATATTCTGAAGTAGGAAATGCAACAACAAACTATTCTCAATTTCCATTTAAAACGCACATTTTTAAATACAACATGAGAATATCAGAGTTAGAATAAGTCTGCCATGCAGCTCTACATAGTGGATCAAACATGTGCAGCCTCCTTCTCTAACCTCATCACTCTTCCTCCTCCACACACACACCCACCCAGTTGTGATGTTGGCAAGCCTCTCTCTTACTCTCCCTATTTGTTGGTATCCCACACACAGACTTCCACTGCCAGTGTGGCAACCGTGCAATATTCCCCACAGCCTCGCACTGCAATAGTAGAACCAGTCAACTCTTTATGGACTCTTTTCATGCCCCTACTGTTTGTCCCTAAAGAACCCTATGAAAATTTTCCGCAATTCCCAGAATAGTTGTCTGATGTCTTGGCACACTTTATTGGTGCCCTCCTGTCGCTGCCTTGAGCAGAGTACACATAAATGATGAGACTATTTTCATCTTAATATTTATGAAATTCATTAAATCTGTTTTTATAATATCTGTTATTAGTCTACCACCTATGCAGCACACTGCAGGATAAGTGTTCACCAGTGGCGGTCGGTGACGTTTAAGATGAGGGAGGACGATAAAATGTTTTATGAGCATGGCCTTATTTCTATTACAGCATATTGGATGACTGTCATTCATATTCCATTCACCCAGCTCAATGTAACAGCGATACGTTTAGTCTATTACATGATACTCAAATTTTCCCTATACCCATCATGAGGTTGCTACAACCTAGCCTATGAAGGAAATTTACAGTGTAGAGAAATCAAGGTGACAGACAGTGATACATTCAATACCGCCTTGCACACTCTTGCCTGATTCTAGCTGATATTGGTGGTAATCATTAGTCCAAAAGTTGCAAACAAGAGTTTCTATTGGACAAATTCTGTTATGTTTATCTCCGTTTGCTTCTGTCTAAGAAACATTTGTCAACAGAATCTGCGGAATGAATACACCCCTGATCACACGCAAACACAGTTCACTTTCACATCATCACAAACAAACAGCATGATAATTTTGCTCATTGTATAAATTCCTTCTCGCATCTACGCGCTCTCCTCCTCTCACCTTTTCCCTTCGCTTGTGGACTTCACACATCAGCTGTCTGTGACCAGGCGAAAAACCCTTTCCAAGCCAAACCTTCATATCATAACCGCTAACTGCTACACACAGCCTACATCGTTGTCACCATATTAGGTAACTTCTTAGACAACATATATACTAGAACTAATACGTTAGTAAACCCGCTACAATCATGCAGTACAGTGTACAGTCAGCAAGCAGTTTAGCAATTACACCGGCAGGCCCCAGTGGCAATAAATTAATAAAACCAAAAGCTTACCTTGACCAGTGTTGGATAGCCATAGCCAGCTAGCTAACATAGCATCCCTCTCTGTTTGAGCCGGGTGTTTGAGTAGGCTAAATTAGCTAGTGGCATACGCTAGCTAAGTGAAAGTTTTTAAAGAAAATACAACGAAATATAGCTAGCTCTCTCTCTTTCTCTTGTTTCTCCTTCATTTTTAAATAAATAAATTTGTTCAAAACTGTTCAACTATTGTCATTCTCTCTCTTTGAGTCAACTACTCACCACATTTTATGCACTGCAGTGCTAGCTAGCTGTAGTTTATGTTTTCAGTACTAGATGCATTCTCTGATCCTTTGATTGGGTCAACAACATGTCAGTTCATGCTGCAAGAGCTCTGATAGGTTGGAGAATGTCCTCAGGAAGTTGTCATAATTACTGTGTAAGTCTATGGAAGGGGGTGAGAACCATGAGCCTCTTTGGTTTTGTATTGAAGTCAATGTACCCAGAGGAGGACAGAAACTAGCTGTCCTCCGGCTACACCATGGTGCTACCTTACAGAGTGCTATTGAGGCTACTGTAGACCTTCATTGCAAAACAGTGTGTTTTAATACATTATTTGGTGACATGTGAATATATTTAGTATAGTTTTATCTAAAAAATAATAACTTTTGAAATGTTTCACTGTTTTTATTTTTATGAAATTCACTGAGGAGGATGGTCCTCCCGTTCCTCTTCTGAGGAGCCTCCACTTTCACTATACTAATACTCATTAATTGGCCACTTGTGTACAGTACAGTATACAGTACGTCTTACAAACATGCAGCATTGCATCAGTTTAGCCCCTCTGTGGGTTAACTGGTTTACTCTTTACATCCTTTGACACACACAATGTACTTTCTGACTGGAGACCTTCATTGTGAATGTGTGCATGCAACTGAAAGTAATTGTAGATACTGTGCCCTACAGTATGAAATATATAAAAGTTAATCTACACAATATATCACCCACTTGCGTTTTCACTGCACTGTAGAGACTCAAAAATACCACTGTAGTGACAGAAGAGGTCGTCCAAGCCTCCATATTTATTTAGTTTCTTGGGTTTGGAGTGCAGACTGTAAACAACAAGCAAGGCTACAAATAGAATTTACCCACTTAAGAATATAGTCACCAAGGGGCTGGGCCTTACTCCCCACGTCATCTCTGACCTTTTTCTGTTTACAGGAGGGATTTGATTTCTCCTTTTTTTTCCCAACATTCACACATAAACCATTCTAGAATCAGGGAGTATAAGGAGTATAAAATAGTAGCTTTTTGTCTTGATGAAATGGGGGTGCAGGACCAACATGCAGCTGCCAAGCCATAAAAGAATGACCAACAACCAGCTCCAATTGCCAGCTCCAGCCCTCACCAGTTATTTTATTACGATTTCAGCCTACATAAGGAACCAGGCTAGCAAATAGTTTCTGTACTTTACTTCCTTTACTTAGTCACCCCACTGGGCACAGACATCAGTTCAACATCTAGTTTTTATTTATTTGGTTGAGTTGTCAACTCATGTGAATTCAATGTGAAATCAAAAATATTTTTACTATGTCTTTGGATTTTGGTTAAAAGTTAGTCGAAAAAAATAAGAAATTCCCTTACGTTGATTACTTTTTTCAAATCCAATCAGTTTTCGACGTTGATTCAACGTCATCGTATAGATATTTTTGGGTAAATGACGTGGATTCAACCAGTTTTTGCCCAGGGGGCTGTACTTACAGTGGTGACTTTAGCGTGTAAATCTTGGTGGGGAAAACAAAAAAAACAAAAATGGAATGCATGCCAGCAAAGCCACTACACTACACAACACAACACAACACAACACTAAACAATACATTAATTGCACTATAACAGTGACAAATGGTGTCCACAATCTGTTAGGGCCTACATAAAGCTGTCCCAACAGCAGAGTCCCAACAGCAGTCCCAACACTTTACAACTGCTACACCTGGCTATCAGCGGAGCCATTCAGCCTCATTTACTGCCTTTAAAAAAAACATAGCTGATATGGCTGACTTGCTTAAACAAATGTGGTTTCTACTGACAATTGAGATGTACAAACTATGGCATAAGGGGACGACAAGCGGATAAGAGGCAATCCGTAATTTCGATTAAGACATTAATGAGCGGGCTAGGACGGACGTAGTCAATATAACTATTTGTTCAGCACTTTTGAAATGTACAGCGACAGAATTCAGAACATGGGCCATTCTTACAGTGTTCTCCCTGTACACCAATTCAGAACCTTAGGATAAATAAAGGGGGCATATAAGCAGACAATGAAAGCTCTTACAATATTTGATTATTACATTTCTCTAAAATAGGTTAAAGGCTACTTGTGCACCACCAATCAGAACAGTAGGCGAAATTAAGAGAGGAAAATAGACCAAATTATTAGGCTGAGGCACATGGGCTACTAACAGCTTACTACACAACATACACTTAGTATTACTTTTTTAGCTACAATATACATATCTCCCTGGCATATTACATCATTTATGCAGCAGCATACAAGACATTTTTGGACTCACCTTGTTGTGCTGTGCTCACTTGAACAGGAAGGTGGTGCGGCTGTCCTTCGTGGGCAAATTTTGTCATCAAACTTTGTCATCAAATTCTGGCATTCTCTGGATTTATGGTGCTTTCAACTGGGAACTCAGAAAAAAACAAGGTCAAATCATGATGACGTCAGTGATCTTCAGGTCGTAGCTCTAGAAAGAGGCCCGAGTTCCCGACTTACAATTCTGAGTTGGATGACCGTTCAAAACGTATTTTCCCAGTCGGAGCACGTTTTTTCCTGAGTTCGCAGTTGTCTTGAACTCACTGAAGTCAGATTTCCCAGTTCAGATTTAACAGTTGTTTTGAGCGCGGCAGAAATCATGCTGGATTGACAGCATGGCCAATGTTGAAAATGTATCATTTTAAGCTTAGAAAAGAGACCTTTAAACCCAGACTTGGGACCACACAGCCACTCCACTGAATAGCAGGTTAGTGATTGCTTTGCAATGCTTGCAGTTAGCCACTGATTCATTCCAAACCACTTATTGTTGAATTTGCGATTTCCAACTTGTTGTGTAAAGTCTATGTCCAATGGCCGATGAGCACCGATACATTTGATCTATAATTTCTCTTCATTATTTCTCTTTATATGACAACGATTAAAAAAGATTTGCCGGTAGATTGTTGACCTTATTCATGATGATGACTGCTAGCTAAGATTTTGAAAGTATGATGTTGACATGATCAGTGCAACCAAAGCTACAGTAGATATAACGTGATTTGACTTTATTTTATATGTGGCCAATGAACTTGAGCCTTCTTGGATGGGCACTTCTAATGTAACTCTATGGCAGCACCCAAGGGGCTTGAATTTTCGAGCTCTACCCTTAGATTTGGTGGTGACATAGTGTCCCCATGAGTGACAGAACACTGAGCCAATCACAGTGCAACTAGAGAACATTACCAACCCTTACGCTCCGTATTTTCCACTGGCTGCCCCACCACCACAGAAAGCACTGAGCTAGGCTGAAACACCTGCATTTTGGAGCTGCCTTACTCAAGAAACCAAAAAAAGAGACCATGTTTGTATGCGGCTTTATTAACTCAATGATACTTTTTTACGTTGTTTGCAAACTGATATGTGACACGTGTTAATGCCAAAATAACATGCAAAACAGGCAACCCCCCAAAAAAGTATTATTAATATTATTTATTTATTTTGCTAAAAATGTGGGGCTCAACATAGGTGCCCTGATTGACGGGTCGCCACTGTATACATAGCAGCCACGGTAGTGTATCTGGAGGGGTGCATACAAATTATTGCCTCTGTTTAGATTAACACGTTTTATCCTATGTAATTTTGGATTCAGTCCCTTGTGGATAGTGGGATTTCATATTTCTATATTCATACTGAATCAAAAGGCTATAATTCAATTTTGACTGTCACAGCACATACATTTTTTCCCCAAATAGTCACTTCTGCATGGACTTAACCAAACAACAAATTGCATTTTCCATTTATGTATTGAAGTTACATTTACGATTTTTATGCTGCTAAAAGCAGTAGTACTAGTTTTTAAGAAGGGTCTAGATGGGATGTGCAAACTAACAACGACAATGCTGCCCTCTGCAGGATAAATGTTTTGTCAAAGCATTGAAGATAATGCATGTATACTACCGTACCTTTAGGGGCACATACAGGGCACAGAGAAAGGTCCCTATGGAATAACCCAAGTGTCGTCTCATTCTGATCAAATTTGCCACAATTTATAATAATCATTGGTAATCAAAGAAAGTAAAGTAAAAAATAAACAGCTAAATGTAAACAGCTACGTTCTGGTGGTGCTACAGAGTTAAAATATCTGCAGTTATTTCAACCTGACTTACTATCATTTAGCATTTCCTGAATTACTTTAATATTTAATATTTTAGTGGAGATGCCATTGCACCTCTTGATGGCAGCATCCCACTTTTCCAGGATGTCTTTCTCTAGCAGTGGGTGGCAGGCTGGGCCTGGGGGCCAGAAAACTATTGGAGAGGAAGCAGATACGGAGAGAGAGAGAGAGAGAGAGAGAGAGAGAGAGAGAGAGAGAGAGAGAGAGAGCGAGAGCGAGAGAGAGAGAGAGCGAGCGAGAGAGGGGTGGGGGGGTTTGGGATGAGAGAGCCACAAGAAAAGGGCAACCAGTGAAGAACAAACACCATTGTAAATACAACCCATATTTATGTTTATTTATTTTCCCATTTGTACTTTAACTATTTGCACATTGTTACAACACTGTACATATACATAACATGACATTTGAAATGTTTTATTATTTTGGAACTTTTGTGAGTGTAATGTTTACTGTTAATATCTATTGTTTATTTCACTTTTGTTTACTATCTACAGTACTTCACTTGCTTTGGCAATGTTAACATATGTTTCCCATGCCAATAAAGCCCTTAAATTGAAATTGAATTGAATTGAATTGAGAGAGAGAGTGAGACAGAGAGAGAGAGAGAGA
Source organism: Coregonus clupeaformis (assembly GCF_020615455.1). Taxonomy (NCBI): domain Eukaryota; kingdom Metazoa; phylum Chordata; class Actinopteri; order Salmoniformes; family Salmonidae; genus Coregonus; species Coregonus clupeaformis. Next base: position 17,528,763 of record NC_059212.1, read on the forward strand.
GAGAGAGAGAGAGAGAGAGAGAGAGAGAGAGAGAGAGAGAGAGAGAGAGAGAGAGAGAGAGAGAGAGAGAGAGAGAGTTTGTTCTCATTCCACTTACATAATTATAGTGACACATTATCAATTGAAGATTAGGATTTAAGAATCATTTTGTAATACTGGTGACACAAAAATATTCACACACTTTTGATAATGATGCAATCAGTTGCAAAGTGGCAAACTATTCAACCAGTCAGGAACCTGGCCAATTGTTATTAATTTACAGCTCATTATATCCAATAATTTTCAGTCTATTATTCTTACAAGGTCAAGAAGTTAACCATGTTCCTCAGTGCACTTAGTGATCAAGATCTTAGTTTAAACCCCCCACCAGAGTTCACATGAGCAATCAGTGTTAATTTGTGATCTGTCATTCACCTCACTCAGAGATGCTGGGAAATACTTAATTTAGAGAGATGGGAACAGCTTGTCGTGTGAGTCACTGGAAGCGCTCTCATACTGAGCTTCATTGCAGTCTAATCAACCTTACTGTCGTGTCTGCTGTCTGCTCCTGTTGTACAGCCGCCATGGTGCATGTCTGTGATAAAGAATGACCTGTCAGGGCTGTGAGTTTTGATCCAGTGACCACACCAATCACTCATGCTCGTTTCCCATCTGGCTGCACCACTACTTGCCTCGTAACTCAGTATAAAGTCAGATGACATTGAATCCAGCTCATTCTCCTCTAAAGCATGAAAACAATGTCTGCCTCAATCTGTACTGTAATTTTAAGGGTAAGGGTAATTTCTAGAGCATAAAATATTTTCTCAAAGAAATACACATTGGGCATCTTTTACATCCTTTCCAATTAAAACAAACATGTTTTACTTTCGGGACCATACAGTGCACAAAGCAGTGCCTGAAGCCCTTTTTATGGACAGTGCTGTCAATGTCTGAGGGGTTCATTTGAGAGCTCTTGTGGAAATGGGAGTGGAATTCCTGAGTTTTCTTTTTGATTTCATGTTGTCCAAAAGCAACAGTTCTGTAGGACATTAATAATCTACAGTACCAGTCAAAAGTTTGGACACACCTACTCATTCAAGGGTTTTTCTTTATTTTTACTATTTTCTACATTTAAGAATAATAGTGAAGACATCAAAACTATGAAACAACACATGTGGAATCATGTAGTAACCAAAAAAGTGTTAAACAAACCAAAATATATTTTATATTTGAGATTCTTCAAATAGCCACCCTTTGCCTTGATGACAGCTTTGCACACTCTTGGCATTCTCTCAACCAGCTTCACCTGGAATGCTTTTCCAACAGTCTTGAAGGAGTTCCCACATATGCTGAGCACTTGTTGGCTGCTTTTCTGCCGTCCGACTCATCCCAAACCATCTCAATTGGTTTGAGGTCGGGGATTGTGGAGGCCAGGTCATCTGATGCAGCACTCCATCACTCTTCTTCTTGGTAAAATAGCTCTTACACAGCCTGGAGGTGTGTTGGGTCATTGTCCTGTTGAAAAACAAATGATAGTCCCACTAAGCCCAAACCAGATGGGATGGCATATCGCTGTAGAATGCTGTGGTAGCCATGCTGGTTAAGTGTGCCTTGAATTCTAAATAAATCACAGACAGTGTCACCAGCAAAGCACCACCACACCATAACACCTCCTCCTCCATGCTTTACGGTGGGAGGTACACATGCGGAGATCATCCGTTCAACCACACCGCGTCTCACAAAGACACGAAGGTTGGAACCAAAAATCTCCAATTTGGACTCCAGACTAAAGGACACATTTCCACCGGTCTAATGTCCATTGCTCCTGTTTCTTGGCCCAAGCAAGTCTCTTCTTCTTATTGGTGTCCTTTAGTAATGGTTTCTTTGCAGCAATTCGACCATTAAGGCCTGATTCACACAGTCTCCTCTGAACAGTTGATGTTGAGATGTGTCTGTTACTTGAACTCTGTGAAGCATTTATTTGGGCTGCAATTTCTGAGGCTGGTAACTCTAATGAACTTATCCTCTGCAGCCGAGGTAACTCTGGGTCTTCCATTCCTGTGGTGGTCCTCATGAGAGCCAGTTTCAGGTGGCTATTTGAATAATCTCAAATATAAAATATATTTTGATTTGTTTAACACTTTTTTGGTTACTACATGTTTCCATATATGTTATTTCATAGTTTTGATGTCTTCACTATTATTCTCCAATGTAAAAAATTGTAAAAAATAAAGAAAAACCATTGAATGAGTAGGTGTGTCCAAACTTTTGACTGGTAGTGTATATGTCATCCATTACTAAGCACACATTCAAACCTAGGCCTAGACATGAAGCAGTGGACTTCCACTGCATATTAAACTTTCAAGGACATAAAGCAGGTACCTCACATGCAGGATCAATATTTAAATTAAATCATGTGCATATTTCATTATGTGTTAGAAGGTTTAAGTATTTTGCCCAAATAGCCTATATAGGCTAAGTACTGTTACAATATTTGTTTAATAGGCTATAATAAAACCTGGGGTTGTCTGGAGCAAAACGTTATGCAACAGAAACCGTTTTCAATGAAAAGGAGAGTTTCTATTGGACAAATTCAGGTAGGTCCCTCTCCGTTTCGTTCCGTTTGCTCTGTTCTCTTCCATTTGGTTCCTATAGTAAATGGTAAACGGGTTCCGTTACAAAACGTTTTACAACAGACTAAAGTTTTGCAAATCCTACTAATGAATACACCTCAGGGGCGTATTCATTACGGAAACCGGTTCCATCAAGAAGGAAATGGCAGCAAACAGAGTAAAACGAGAGTTTTGCAACAGAATTGGCAGAATGAATACACCCTTGGAATCTAATTCTAAAACAAAGGTAATGGTTTTATTTTGTAAAGGTTTTGTGCAGATCCTAACAGTTATTCAAAACAGAGAACAATTTAAATTAAATATGTGACACCAAATGTATTGTGTAGGCTAAATATGAAAATGTACATGTAAATTGACGTTATTATCAATGTATTCAGTTATGGGGGATTCCTTTTACCGCTTTTCCCACAATGCAATAGTCATGTAAACAAAGGACAACGACAGGAAGGGAGACTGAAAACTTCTAGGTAGCATTAGCTAAGTTTAGCTACAAATTTGCAACTTATTACTTAGTCTGCAAGTGATATTCAATATATATATATATATATATATATATATATATATATAGTTAGCTTCCTAACCAGTTAGACATAGTTTGTATTGTTTTTCGTTTATTGTCTCGTGTGGGGTCTCTAAAGCCAGTTAGCTAGCTAGATACCTGGCTAGCAGCCTGTCAGAAGCTAGCTAGCTAACGTTAGTGCAGTAACTTAGCTGTCAAAACCAAGCCAAGTGCTTTGATTTCCCAGCAAACTCAGAATGCATTGATCTTGACAGTTTCCTGGGAAAAAATTGTTTAACAGAGGATGACAGGTAATATCAAAAGTTAATCGAAGTATGAAAGAAGCTAGCTAGCTAGCCCTCTTTGTTTCTTGAGTGGGCCACCTTACTTAGCTTGCTAGCTAGCTAGCATCCAAACACTTGTACTAGCAGCAGGCTGCATCTGTAGTATCAGGCTTCTTCACTGATATCGCCAGCAGTTGAAAAACAGGCTACTGTATAAAAGTAGCTAGTCATGATTGATAAGACTGTGCGGTAACGTTAAGTATTCATTTAAAAATGTTATTACAACTACTGTAGGATATGTATTATTTGTATTGCCTTGAAGTGGAATAAATTAATGGGGAAATATTATTTTTTTCTTCAGGGATGACTGCTTTTGAAGGACAACCTTTGTTGCCATCCACACATCTATGAGATCCCCACATGTCTGAGGGACTTCCAAAATGAAGAAAATTAGTCTGAAAACAATACGAAAGTCATTCAACCTAAAAGGCAAAGAGGAGGGAGAGGATGTTGTACCACAGCCAAATTCAGCTACCAACTTTTCAACAGATTCAGTCTTTGGAAAATGTTATAGCAAAGAACTTCTTTGTAACGACTTTGATCATGAGGAGGAGAAAAGCCCTAAGAACCGCTCCAAAAGTGAGAGTCTTATGGGATCACTGAAAAGGAGGCTTTCGGCAAAACAGAAAAGTAAAATAAAAGAAAGTTCCACATCCGTAACCTGTGAAGATGACACATTCTCGTGCTCCTCAGCACCCATTTTCTTTAATGATGTCAAATCACAACATCATCTAAGATCTAGTAGTCACCATTATAGCCCCACGCCATGGGCCCTCAGGGCAGCGAATTCTGAGGAAACATGCCTTAGAATGGATGGGAAAGTGAAAGCTATGATACACTCATCAGACCCAAGCCCATCTCTGTATGGCATTCAGAAAGAATTCCCTGACCCCCAGATGGATAGGCCTTTTCAGGATTCATCCGAGAGCACTGAGCCTCAGAATGGTGATATGCATCTAGATATTGATGATGAAAATGTGCCTGCAATCATTGGACTATCACCTCAGAACTATATTCACTATGCAATGCCTTTAGATGATGAACTTGACCTTGCAGAAGGCTTGGATGATTCCTCTCCAATAGATGAGGTGGCTCAGCCTGCGGGCTTCCCTCCTCATGCAGAGGAAGACCCCATTGACCAGGAGGAGCTGATGTCACCAGACATTTTCATGGACCCATCAGTGAATAGACTGCTCTATGAATCTGCAAGTGTCTTGATTCCAGACTCTAGAATATATTCTCCTCTCTCCCCTTTGCTACCTCAGCTACCTGGCAGTCACATCCGAAGGAGTTTCCAAGTATATGGTGGTTCTTCTCACTCACATGGTGCAGAGAGAGTGATGCACCATCTCAACTTTGACCCCAATTCAGCCCCTGGTGTTGGCAGGGTTTATGATGCTGTTCAGCACAGTGGGCCCATGATTGTAACCAGCCTTACAGTAGAGCTAAAGAAACTGGCCAAGCAGGGTTGGTACTGGGGACCTATAACGCGTTGGGAAGCTGAGGAAAAACTTGCCAGCCTACCAGATGGGTCATTCTTGGTGCGAGACAGCTCAGATGATCGTTATCTTTTGAGCTTGAGCTTTCGTTCACAGGGTAAGACCCTCCACACCAGGATTGAACACTCCAATGGCAGTTTCAGTTTCTACGAACAGCCAGATGTGGAGGGTCACATATCAGTAGTGGAACTCATTGAACATTCTATCAGAGATTCTGAGAGTGGAGCCTTCTGCTATTCACGATCTCGTACACCAGGGACTGCAACGTATCCTGTCAGACTGACAAGCCCTATCTCAAGGTTTATGCAGGTGCGTTCCATGCAGTACCTCTGTCGGTTTGTCATCCGTCAGTACACACGGATCGACCTTATCCAGAAATTGCCTTTGCCAAACAAGATGAAAGATTACTTACAGGAAAAGCACTACTGAAGGGGTTAAATGAAATGCAATTGTACTTTCTTGCACATTTTAGATAAGTGACACAATGAAATAGGCCTCGTTTTTAATATTTTGGACCCTAACCCAGTGATGTGTCCTCCAGCCAATGCCAGTAACTGGCATGTCTAGTGAGCCATACAGTTATACTCCCCACCTCAAAGCCAAGGATTGAAGCTGAATCTTAATCTGTTTTTTGTTACATTGGATTATTTCTGTAAATTCTGTTTTGATGGACCAAGTGTTTTGTTATATAAAGCATGTAAAAAGAAAGAAAGAATGTCGCACACTCTAAATATGCTCCCAACAATTTGGGTACAACCAAGTTTCGGCACGCAGTGCCTTCTTCAGGGTGTCAGTTAGTCAGCACCTCTGCAAACATTTTTGGGTGTGTGTCAACTCATGCTTTTTACTAGATTGTTATATAAAGCACAAAGACATTATCTAATCATTACTACACTCAACATTTCCTCATTATCCTATGTGGTTTGTTGTCCTACATAAAAACAGTTTGTAAGTAGTCTGTAGCTAGTATGATTTTGATACCTGAAAGTTATCTCTGCTGAGTCTTTATAGTTAGTAAAGGTTCTTTTTCCCTTTCTTTCATTGATGGTTACTCATTGCATGTGAATTACATTGAGTATATAATATTAGATTACCACACACCTGAAGCTATGATTTGGAAGAACTAATCGTCATTGACTGTGTATAACCATATAGGGATAATGGCTTGTTTGTGTAGCCTAAACTTGACTGTTTGCCTGTCACTGTAAGTATAAGTTACTTTTCAGATCATGAATTGCTACCTATGGTAGAATACTTGGTATGGTATGTCTCACCTAAACTTACTTTTTTGAAAGGCTGTACACAGTTTTATTGTACATCTTGAATGCAGTTAAAGGAGGGGTGTTTATTACTGTTAATAAAGGACTTATTCACAGATAACATAGTCTGGCTGTATGTTGTTAATTATCATCATACAGAAAGTTTTCATTTGAAAATGTGACTCTGAACTTAAAATGATGCAATAGATATTTAAAATGTCAGGGCTTCTCAGTCTACAGAGATCATGAATCCTCCTCCAGTTAAAGTGGTGTTGAAACCTAATCCCACACCCTCTTTGCCAGCTACATCCTCCTCTTCTCAACATGTGTCTCTGGATCTTGTATCTCTCAGGCGACTGGAAAGTAGCCTCAGCCTTGCCAGCTGCCTCAATCACCAGACCAGAGTGGCCTGCTATCTTTATGCGCTATGTATGAACAATGCCTTTTTATAACCAACTTTTAACTACTAACTAATGTCTTTTATTTTACAGTTTTGATTATCCAACAAATCATTTTAAGGGTGAAGTGTTAGGATGAGGCTGAATCTTTTCTTTTTTTAATGAATGGCCTCTGAGAACGGAAGTGGCAGTCGGCCCTCTTGTGGCTTTAATCCCAGGTGATGGCACTGAAACTGCAGTAATAAGCCTAATATTAATAAAATATATGTTAGTTTTTTGATGATTTAATAGAGGTTGTAATTGTAGCAATAACAATCATTGTATGTTTTATTTTCCATTAAACCACCCATAGGATACAGAGTCAAACAGTAATCACAGTACTTACAGCGGGTTCTTCGCCCTGCAGAAGTTTGTCACATTGATGCTTTATTCTGAAAGCTATGCCATCTGCCACCACTAACCCCAGAGGGATTCTTATCCAGCGCTGCATGTATCTTCTTCGCATTAGAGGGCTTCTTATGCAGCACAGTTTCGGATAATACTGTGGAACTCCATGCATGCTCATCCAGTGACAGCTTCACTGAAGGAGGAGATTACTTTGAGCTGGCTGCCTACACATGCAGATGTGACCAAATATTGTGTTTGCCAATCAGGATGAAGATTGAATCTGTCCTTGGTGGATATGGAAAGGATGTTTTTTTATTTTATTTACATATTTATTTATTTTCCTTTATTTAACTAGGCAAGTCAGTAAAGAACAAAATCTTATTTACAATGACGGCCTACCAAGAGGCCAAAGGCCTCCTGCGGGGACGGGGGCTGGGATTAAAACGTGGACGGGGGCTGGGTGTCACGAACGTCGTATGAAGGAGTGGACCAAAGCGCAGCGTTAGTTGCGAACATACTTGCTTTATTTAATTAAAGCATACACACGAAATAACAAAACAATAAACGACTCGTGAAGTCCTCAGTGACAATGACCGAACACGGAACAAAAACCCACAAACACAAAGTGAAACACAGACAGTTAAATATGGCTCCCAATCAGAGACAACCAGCACACAGCTGACACTCATTGCCTCTGATTGGGAGTCACTCAGTCAAACATAGAATTAAACAACCTAGAACACCCAACATAGAAACAGAAAACATAGAATGAACACACCCTGGCTCAACATAATGAGTCCCAGAGCCAGGGTGTGACACTGGGATTCAACTTCCATGTCAAAGAGTTGCCATGGGAAAATGGGCTTGTGATTAATTCAATAAGATCTAATGAAGAATATGAATATAATAATGGCAAAGAAATGGTAACATACACTGCAATATACACAGAGTATACAAAACATTATGATCACCTGCTCTTTCCATGACATAGATTGACCAGGTTAATCCAGGTGAAAGCTACGATCCCTTATTGATGTAATTTGTTAAATCCACTTCAATCAGTGTAGATGAAGGGGAGGAGACAGGTTAAAGAAGGATTTTTAAGCCTTGAGACAATTGAGACATGGATTGTGTATGCGTGCCATTCAGGGGGTGAATGGGCAAGACAAAATATTTTAAAACCTTTGAACGGAGTATGGTTGTAGGTGCTAGGTGCACTGGTTTGTGTCAAGAACTGCAACGCTGCTGGGTTATTCACGCTCAACAGTTTCCCGTGTGTATCAAGAATGGTCCACCACCCAAAGGACATCCAGCCAACTTGACACAACTGTGGGAAGTGTTGGAGTCAACATGGGCCAGCATCCCTGTGGAACGCTATCAATACCTTGTAGAGTCCATGCCCAGACGAATTGAGGCTGTTCTGAGGGCAAAAGGGGTGGGGGTGCAACTCAATATTAGGAAAGTGTTGCTAATGTTTGGTATACTCAGTGTATAATTCTAAAATACCACTTTTATGATGAATTCAGACAATCTTAATTAAAGAATACTCTTGACGAACAACGATGTAGAGAGCTAATACCTGCCTATTCAGTTAATCAGGATAAGGTAAAGACTAAATAAGGCTGTGTTTACACAGGCAGCCCAATTCTGATCTTTTTGCAACTAATTGGTCTTATGACCAATCAGATCAGATATTTTGCCCATAGTTGGGCACAAGATCAGAATTGGTCTGCCTGTGTAATGTGTAAACACAGCCTAACAGCTTTGAACAGATGCCCTTATTCATTATTTATACAGCGCCTCTGTGAACCATTAGGGGGAGATTTTCCCAACTGTCAGCAGGAAGTTCTAGGCGCACAATAATAACACACTCACAAGGAATAACACTGTCCCTCTATCACAGACCTATCTAAACATAAACAACTGAACAATGAATGGAAACTGTTTCCAAATACTAGTGCTCATTGTCAAGGTAGATGCTACGGCAAGCGGTACCGGAGCGCCAAGTCTATCGTCAAGTCTAGGTCCAAAAGGCTTCTTAACAGTTTCTACCCCCAAGCCATAAGACTCCTGAACAGCTAATCAAATGGCTACCCAGACTATTTGCATTGTCGTCGTCGTCCCCCCCACCACACACACCTCTTTTACGCTGCTGCCACTCTCTGTTTATTATCTATGCATAGTCACTTTAACTCTACCTACATGAACATATTACCTCAATTACCTTGCCTAACCTGTGCCCCCGCACATTGACTCTGTACCGGTACCCCCTGTATATAGCCTCCCTACTGTTATTTTACTGCTGCTCTATAATTATTTGTTATTATTATTATTATTATTTCTTTTTATTTGTTATTTTTTACTTATCTATTTTTTACTTAACACTCATTTTTCTTAAAACTGCATTGTTGGTTAAGGGCTTGTAAGTAAGCATTTCACTGTAAGGTCTACACCTGTTGTATTTGACAAATACAATTTGATTTGATTTGGCTATTTAATTATTTAGGCCTAAATGTGTAGATATCTCAAGATGTAAAAGAAGGGTCGAACTTTTAAGAAACATTGATGTAACTTCAGTGAATATAAGGTAGCCTATCTATTAAAAAACCAACCCAGACCACCATAACAAAACACAGATTTTTGAATAAACTTCAGAATAAAATGTGTGTGGTCAACACTGTGAGAAGCAGATGGAATGATATAATTCAACTGAGACAATCTAAGCTATAGAGAAAGAAGTCTGTACGTTTTTGCCACTTCAGGCCAATTAAAAAACAATACAAGTCTTCCAATGAAGCAGAATGCAAATTGAGCAGAATCTAAATGACTCGTTGAAGTAACATAAACCATGTGGTGATTTAGAGACAGTGATAGAATAGTATTTCATTAAAACACTGGAACAACTATAGATCACCTAGAAGAAATACAGCGTTAGCATATTCCTGACAAGCAATACATCTAGCATATCCTTTGTTTTGGTATATTCTTGCAAGAAACATTATGAAGTAGTTCTTATACACTGAGTGTACAAAACATTAGGAACACTTTCCCATGACATAGACTGACCAGGTGAATCCAGGTGAAAGCTATGATCCCTTATTGATGTCACCTGCTACACCCACTTCAATCAGTGTAAAATATGAAGGATTGTGTATGTGTGCCATTCAGAGGGTGAATGGGCAAGACAAAATATTTAAGTGCCTTTGAGAGGGGTATGGTAGTAGGTGCCAGGCACACCGGTTTGAGTGTGTCAAGAACTGCAACACTTCTGGGTTTTTAATGCTCAACAGTTTCTCGTGTGTATCAAAAATGGTCCACCACCCAAAGGACATCCAGCCAACTTGACACAACTGTGGGAAGGATTGGAGTCAACATGGGCCAGCATCCATGTGGAACGCTTTAGACACCTTGTAGTTTTGAGGCTGTTCTGAGGGCAAAAGGTGGTGCAACTCAATATTAGGAAGGTGTTCCTAATGTTTTGTACACTCCGTGTAAACGTCTATGGCTGCGTTTAAACATGCAGCCTAATTCTGATCATTTGACCAATCAGATCAGCTCTTTTGCCAATAATCTGTCAAAAGATCAGAATTGGGCTGCCTATTTAAACGCAGTTTATGATACCTTTTTGCAACCAGTTACTTTCCAGTATAAGAGGATAACCAGCATTCTGTGTGCCAAGTGTTTCCCAAGAGAGTTAAGTCAGGGTTAACTAGGTACAGCCAGGATCAAGGTCGGCTGGGTTTCTGGGAAAAGGATACTTCCCATCTCAATATGAAAGGGCAAATCCACATGATGTTTCAAAGAGAGGAATGATTATGGACTTTTACGTGCCAGGTGTCAGCATAGTGCAGATTGGTTTTGTCCTTGGTCATTCCACTGCTCTCAGTGTGAACTCAGAGGCAGAGGACAGACATCAAAAGGCTACAGCCATGGTGTCACGCTGAGGAGCTGTTGAATTGGTGCTTTTCACCATCTGAGTACTTTATTCTGAAGGCACGGGTGCATGCTCACCAGACGTGACTGCTGCTGGCGTAGACAGAGAGAGAGTGCGAGAGTGCGAGAGAGAGAGAGAGAGAGAGAGAGAGAGAGAGAGAGAGAGAGAGAGAGAGAGAGAGAGAGAGAGAGAGAGAGAGAGAGAGAGAGAGAGAGAGAGAGAGAGAGAGAGAGAGAGAGAGAGAGAGAGAAGAGAGAGAGAGAGAGAGAGAGAGAGAGAGAGAGAGAGAGAGAGAGAGAGAGATTATAATGTCAAGGTAAATGATACATGTGTCATATTAATACACTCTTAGAAAAAAAGGGTTATTTGGCTGTCCCCATAGGAGAACCCTTTTTGGTTCCAGGTAGAACCCTTTTGGGTTCCATGTAGAACCATCTGTGGAAAGGGTTTTACATGGAACCAAAGAAGGGTTCTACCTGGAACTAAAAAGGGTTCTTCAAATGGTTCTCCTATGGGGACAGCTGAAGAACCATTTTAGGTTCTAGATATCACCTTTTTTTATAAGAGTGTATAGATAGGTGTAATGAAAACTCTATGTACTCCCTCTCTCTCTAACACACACACACAGGTTCTAGTCAGTTGTCTTTATTTAGAGGTTAAACTGTCCAGTACATAATATCAATGTGCAGTATATGTTTTTTTAAATTATTACACTATTTCAATTACACTACTGCAACAACGTTGGCACTAGAGCCAACATTCAATTGCCACCTGTTGGCTCGATGCTTCAGCACCACAGACAGCTACCGATTATATCTTCGTCTCCGTTGTCAGGTCCATGGATAGCGACTGAATCGGTGCAACTGACATTCGCTTGAACAGGCTACTCTTCGCAATTTATATCATATTATACCAACAATCAGTCACATTCAGCAATACAAATCCCAACCTCATAGCACTGAATAATTTTGTCATAAATTACCAAAATAGCCTACTTTATCTCACAGTCGGTTATACATTTCTTCATAATTAAAGTCCAAAGAAGGGTGGCCAACATCCTTGAATAAAATAAGAAATAGTCACTTTATTTGAGACTTGTGATTAGAGTGGAAACACCAGGAATCCAGAAAACGTTGAGTACCTCCATCCACCCATTAGATTTCCCCGCTCAAGCTTCAAGTATAGTTTGTCCTCCCGTTCCAGGTGCAGAAGAACTGAATTGCTCGCAGCCTCTCGAGTGACATCCTGGTCCCCGGCGAAAGCTGATATGATAGGATACTCGTTGTGCATCAAGTTCACCTGCAGAATGCAATGCAACGGATATGTGATACACAACAAAAACAAGTTCACAATTGGCGTCTCAACTTAATTAAGACCTCTCTTTGCACTCACCTGTATAGTCTGCCGGTTGTAAACCTTCACCACATGGAAGCTGAAACTGTAAATGCCTCTTCTTGGTGCTTGAAATACACTTGCTTGCAGATCAAAATGGTTGCCAATGTTTACTAATACCTGCAAGAGAAAATAAATCCCAAATAGTACAAACATGTACATTATGAAGATTATGCTAATTTGAAAAAACTAAGAATAAAATAAACAATTAATCCCTGACCTGATCAAAGTAGATGGTCAGAGACGTATTGCTCATATCAGAAGGTTCATGGTTGGTTCCCCTGAGCGCAGAGAAAGCCACTTTAGCACCGCCTGCCCGGACAGATATCCCGGAGGAGGTCAGCGCTCCCTCTGCAGATGGGTTTGCGTCACAAACCACCAGACACTTTCCCTCCAAAACAAGAGGCTCCGTGTCATTCTGTCCCAACGAAAAGGCAACGCCAAATCCTAGGAGGACCAACGGCAGCATGGCACAAGATCGACTGTTACACCGTTTATGGGGTGCGACTGCTCTGCTCTCAGGCAATCAGTCCCCCTTCACCCCCCCTCCTCTCTCTCTCTCTCTCTCTCTCTCTCTCTCTCTCTCCTTACTCACACACACTCACATACGCACACTCACACACACAGTATGCATAGTGCAGTGTCAAGGCTGTGATATGAGTTACACTTGCACCATCAAGTGGCTGGCAAATGCAACACGAACATGTAGGCCCGCCTGTATCTGTCTATATAAAAGAGGAGAGTTGAAAGTATATGATAGTACTAGTCTGTTCTCTGTCACGGCTTCCGCCGAGGCTGTGCACCCTCCTGGTTCGGGCAGGCTTCGCCGTTCGTCGTCACCGGAGTACTAGCTACTGCCGATCCCATTCTCATCACTCCACTTGTCATGTCTTGTCAATCACACACACCTGGTGCTCATTCCCCTAATTAGTATGTGTATAAGTGTTCCCTCTGTTCCCCTTGTCTTTGTGAGTGATTGTTTGTTGTGAGAGCGTGTAGCGCGATTGAGCTACTATTCACTGTGTTTATGCCAAGGTGGATGTTTTCCCTTGTAATAGTTTCGTTTGACGCTTGGGGCGTTTGATTTATGTAAACGGAATAAACTCTGGACTTCGGTATTTTACCTCCTGCGCCCGACTCCTCAATATTACCTACTTTTTATTCTTGAAATTATTGCTTACCATATTGAAACAGATGGCATGTCTGACGATAACTTTGTTTCTTCTCAAATCTCTGAAGTCTATTAAAGCTACAAGATAAAGACTTTAATTTCTGGTTTTGGATTAGCTCCATAATAATCATGTAAATTGGTCAAAATACTATGTTTTGTAGACAAAGTTACAGTACATCAGAATGATTGTTTAGTGGGGAGAGTGGAGGGACTCCTGAAAGATACACACACACACCACACTTGCCCTGATATTCCAAGCATGGAGCAATTGCGTGTGACTCCATGCAGATAATATTATGTAATTACAGATTTGATACTTAGTGTGCAGGCAGTGGTCTAAGATTGGATAGACTGTGCAGGCAGTGGTCTCAGATTGGCTAGACTGTGCAGGCAGTGGTCTCAGATTGGCTAGACTGTGCAGGCAGAGGTCTCAGATTGGATAGACTGTGCAGGCAGTGATCTCAGATTGGCTAGACTGTGCAGGCAGTGGTCTCAGATTGGCTAGACTGTGCAGGCAGTGGTCTCAGATTGGCTAGACTGTGCACGCATGTGGTCTCAGATTGGCTAGACTGTGCACGCATGTGGTCTCAGATTGGATAGACTGTGCACGCATGTGGTCTCAGATTGGATAGACTATACGGTATTATGCCTTTGTCACAAACGTTGAGAGACGGGTCGGACCAAGGTGCAGCGTGAAAAGCGTACATGTTTATTAACTAAATAAACATTCAACAAAACAAGAAACAACGTAACGTGAAGTCCAAAGGGCTATACACATACCAGCCTCACAGGAACAAGATCCCACAATACACAGTAAGCAATAGGCTACCTAAGTATGATCCCCAATCAGAGACAACGAGCCAGACATAGAAATAGAAAACTAGAACGTAAACATAGAATATCTAACATAGATTTCCACACCCTGACTCAACAAACTAGAGTTCTATAGGTCAGGGCGTGACAGTACATCCCCCCCCCCACCCCAAAGGTGCGGACTCCGGCCGCACAAACCTGACATGACAGGGGAGGGTCTGGGTGGGCTTTCAGCCTCGGAGGCGGATCCGGCTCCGGGCGTGACGACCTCTCCCTCTCTGCCTCCCCGTTGCGCCCCTGGTCTTGTCTGGACCTCGGCACGATGCTTCCCCTCTCCTTCCTCCGACGATGCACCAAGCCCTGTCTGGACCCTGGTGTGGGAGACCCCGAACCTGGAGAGGGGCTGACGCCTGGGCCTGGATCGGCAATCCTCCCGCGATGCACCAAGCCCTGTCTGGACCCTGGTGTGGGAGGCCCCGACCCTGGAGAGGGGCTGACTTCTGGGTCTGAAGTGGAGCCGCTGACCCGGAGCTGAACTGGACCCCGGTGGAGTGGACTGCTCTGGCTCCGGAATGGATCCGCTGACCGGAGCTGGACTACGCACCGGTGGAGCGGACTGCTCTGGCTCCGGAGTGGAGCCGCTGACCGGAGCTGGACTGGGCACCGGTGGAGCGGACTGCTCTGGCTCTGGAGTGGAGAAGCTGACCGGAGCTGGATTGGGCACCGGTGGAGCGGACTGCTCTGGCTCCGGAGTGGAGCCGGTGACCGGAGTGGGACTGAGCACCGGTGGAGCGGACTACTCTGGCTCCGGAATGGAGCCGCTGACCGGAGCTGGATCAGGCACCGGATTGCTCTGGCTCCGGAGTGGATCCGCTGACCGGAGCTGGACTAGGCACTGGTGGAGCAGACTGCTCTGACTCCGGAGTGGAACCGCTGACCGGAGCTGGACTGGGCACCGGTGGAGCGGACTGCTCTGACTCCGGAGTGGAGCAGCTGACCAGGGCGGAACTGGACCCCGGTGGAACGGTCTGCTCTGGCTCTGGAGTGGAGCAAACTTTCCGGACCCGTATCCATCCCCATCTCTGGAGCAGGACTAAACGCCATGCCCAGCCTGGGCACCGACGCAGAGGAAAATTCCAGCCCTGTAGTAGGACTGGTTGCCGGCCCCAGACTGGGCACCGACACGTTTAGGAGCTCCTGCTCCAAAACGGGGCTGTACGTCGTGCCCACCCTGGGCACCGACGCAGAGGTGGTTTCCAACCCTGTAGTTGGGCTGGTTGCCGGCCCCAGACTGGGCACCGACACCCTAAAGTGCTCCCTGCAGGGGACCGTCGCTGGAGGTCGGGTGAGGTGTAGAAACGCCACCTCTCTCCCATCGCTCCAATGTACTCACCACACGCTCCATTGCGCTGCCGAGAGCCTGGATCCTGCTCGCCTGCCGTTGGATACATTCCTCCAAAGATCCGGACGGACCGACTATACCTGCTGACTCCATTTTAGGTGCGTGTTTCTGTCCTGGAACGGGCCGTGCCGGACTGGGAACACGCACCACTGACTTGGTGCGAGGAGCAGGCACGGGGCGTACCAGGCTGGAAACTGGCGTTGGAGATGTACGACTGTTCCAGTCCTTCTCTCTCTGCGCCCAATCCTCCTCCAGTGAGGACTCCTCCGGGAGCCCCCACGAGTTAGGGAACAGAAACTCATCGTCGTCGTCATCCTCAGTGTAAAACTGTTCCCATTCCTGTTCCCATGGTCGTAGGGACTCCAACTGGAACCCCACCGGGTGCAGTGGTCGGGGCTCTTCTCTCTCGATCCCCGACCACCCCTCTAGGGGTTGCTTCTCGGGCTTCCTCAGCGATTGGTCCTGTTGGCGTTGTCGTTGATCCTCTCTTGCCAGGGCCTGTACCTTCGCCCAGGTGAATATCTCCTCCCATGACCACCTGTGACAAAGCTATTCGCTCCGCCTCGGCACGCTGCTTGGTCCTTTCGTGGTGGGATCTTCTGTCTCGAACGTTGAGAGACGGGTCGGACCAAGGTGCAGCGTGAAAAGCGTACATGTTTATTAACTAAATAAACATTCAACAAAACAAGAAACAAAGTAACGTGAAGTCCAAAGGGCTATACACATACCAGCCTCACAGGAACAAGATCCCACAATACACAGTAAGCAATAGGATACCTAAGTATGATCCCCAATCAGAGACAATGAGCGACAGCTGCCTCTGATTGGGAATCATACCTGGCCAGACATAGAAATAGAAAACTAGAACATAAACATAGAATATCTAACATAGATTTCCACACCCTGACTCAACAAACTAGAGTTCTATAGGTCAGGGCGTGACAGCCTTCTTATTAGTTACATAATGCCTTAACCCTAAAAGTGCCAAAAGGAGTCAATTTTGACCAAGGGTTACAAAAGGACAATTTCAAAATCCTTTTTTGTCCTTCTGAAATTTTAGGACATTGTCAAGCAACTAGTTACCAACAACAACAACAAAAAAGATTAAACATGTGTTAATATGGAGGAATGAAAAACACTATTTTCTATACTAGTGGTGCGTGGATAAGATGAAAATGTGGACTCAATGGTAAACTTTGTGATAAAACCACTAAATTGGGTAGATGTACAGTGTCTTCATAAAGTATTCACACCCCTTGACTTTTTCCACATTTTGTTGTGTTACAGCCTGAATTTAAAATGGATTAAATTGAGATTGTGTCACTGGCCTAGTG
This sequence comes from Coregonus clupeaformis, assembly GCF_020615455.1. NCBI lineage: Eukaryota > Metazoa > Chordata > Actinopteri > Salmoniformes > Salmonidae > Coregonus > Coregonus clupeaformis. The sequence goes on from NC_059212.1 coordinate 17,545,807, forward strand.
GAATTATGTTTTTAGAATTGTTTACCAATTAATAAAAAATGAAAAGCTGAAATGCCTTGAGTCAATAAGTATTCGACCCCTTTGCTATGGCAAGCCTAAATAAGTTCTGGAGTAACAATGTGCTTAAAAAGTCACATAATAAATTGCATGGACTCTGTGTGCAATAATAGTGAAAACATGATTTTTGTATGACTACCTCATCTCTGTACCCAACACATACAATTATTATCATGTTTCAGGAGAAGACCCAGATGCAGACAGTGTCGAAGTAACAAAAGTTTATTACAAAAACAGGTGGCAGGCAAACGACAGGTCAAGGGCAGGCAGAGGTCAGTAATCCAAATCAGAGTCCAAAAGGTACAGAATGGCAGGCAGTCTCAGGGTCAGGGTCAGGGTCAGGGTCAGGGTCAGGGCAGGCAGAATGGTCAAAACAGGAACTTGAAAACGACAGGAGCAAGGGGAAACCCGCTGGTAGGCTTGACGAAACAAAACGAACTGGCAACAGACAAACAGAGAACACAGGTATAAATACACTGGGGATAATGGGGAAGATGGGTGACACCTGGAGGGGGGTGGAGACAATCACAAAGACAGGTGAAACAGATCAGGGTGTGGCAATTATCTGTAAGGTCCCTCAGTCGAGCAGTGAATTTCAAACACAGATTCAACCACAAAGACCAGGGAGGTTTTATAATGCCTCGCAAAGAAGGGCACCTATTGGTAGATGGGTAAAAATACAAAATCAGACATTGAGTATCCCTTTGAGCATGGTGAAGTTATTAATTACACTTTGGATGGTGTAATACACCCAGACACTACAAAGATACATGGGTCCTTCCTAACTCAATTGCCGGAGAGGAAGGAAACCGCTCAGGGATTTCACCATGAGGCCAATGGTGACCTTAAAACAGTTACAGATTTGAATGGCTGTGATAGGGGAAAACTGAGAAATGGATCAACAACATTGTAGTTACTCCACAATACTAACCTAAATGACAGAGTGAAAAAATTGAAGCCTGTACAGAATAAAGATATTCCAAAACATGCATCCTGTTTGCAAAAAGGCACTAAAGTAATATTGCAAAAAATTTTGCTAAGCAATTAACCTTTTGTCCTGAATAAGAAGTGCTATGTTTGGGGCAAATGCAATACAAGACATTACTGAGTACCACTCTCCATATTTTCAAGCTTAGTGGTGGATGCATCATGTTATGGGTATGCTTGTAATTGTTAAAGACTAGGGAGTTTTTCAGGATAAAAAAGAAACGCAATGAAGCTAAGCACAGGCAAAATCCTACAGGAAAACCTGGTTCAGTCTGCTTTCAACCAGACACTGTGAGATGAATTCACCTTTTAGCAGGACAATAACCTAAACCACTGGAGTTGCTTACCAAGAAAACAGTGAATGTTCCTGAGTGGTCGAGTTACAGTTTTGCCTTAAATCTGCTTGGAAATCTATGGCAAGACTTGAAAAGTGTTGTCTAGCAATGATCAACAACCAATTTGACAGAACTTGAACAATTTAAAAAGAATAATGTGCAAATATTGTACAATCCATGTGTGCAAAGCTCTTAGAGACTTACCCAGCAAGACTCACAGCTGTAATCGCTGCCAAATGTGATTCTAACATGTATTGACTCAGGGGTGTGAATACTTATGTAAAATATATTTCTGTATTTAATTTTCAACACATTTGCAAACATTTCTAAAAACATGTTTTCACTTTGTCATTATGGGGTATTGTGTGTAGATGGGTGAGAAACAAATCATATTTAATCCATTTTGAATTCAGGCTCTAACACAACAAAATTAAGGGGTATGATTACTTTATGAAGGCACTGTATGTACCCTGGAAATATATAGCTATGGAGCTATCCCTGATTTGTTCCCATTATAGTAAAAAATATATATATATATATACAAATACCTATTAGCTTCCAGTCAATGTCTCTATACCAAGTAGAGAGTTTGGAACTGAGTTGATCAGCCATAGCGTTCCAAAGTTACAGCTAAAAGTCTGATGGCACCGGTGCTCATATCGCTTATATCGCCCATATCGCTAGCCATCTTAGGTCGTACCGGTATGTCAGATTAGCTCAATCGCCAAGTTCTCAGCCTCTGAGTATCACAGAAACACAACACTTTGAATGATTAACAGAAACATTTTCATAACAATTGGCTATGAATGAAATTGATCCAAATATCTATTAAAAACATGAAAAACAAAAACATCTATGTTTGAGACATCAAATTTGACAATAAATGTGTGATGAGATACAAAAATATGCTTATTTTGGGGAATTTCAAACATTTACTTGTTTTACAAAAGGTTAATAAAGTAAAATGTGTTACTGCTTGACAGACAGTGTCTTTTTGTGATCATTACCAATCTGGGGTCAGAAATGACCCCAGTTGGCGCTTTTAAGCAAAGAAAATTATGTTGGCACTTTTAGGGTTCAAAACATTCGCAGAGAATTATAAACCTTGTTCAACATTCGACATCCATACACTTTCATCATGAAGTTAAGCATGTCTCATTGTAAGAAAGTGGCATTACTATTATAATGTGAGTGGTGTGTGTTTAGGGAATGGACACAATCAGTGACTGTCTGATTTCCTTTGTGTCATCATGGATTCAGATTCTACTATTCTGTCTGAGTGTGAAAAAGTTAACACCCATTTGTTTTCCTGAAGAAAGCCATAAAAACAATCTGTATTGTCAGATTTGTCTCCCTTCTGCAGAATATCAAGGGAGTTGATTTCTCTTTGGTCTGGAACAGTGAGAATACTATACTGAACAAAAATATAAACGCAACATGCAACAATTTCAAAGATTTTAACGAGTTACAGTTCATATAAGAAAATCAGTCAATTGAAATAAATAAATTAGGCCCTAATCTATGAATTTCACGACTGGGAATACAGATAAGCGTCTGTTGGTCACAGATACCTTTAAAAACAATTAGGGGCGTGGATCAGAAAACCATCTGGTGTGACCATCATTTGCCTCATGCAGCTCGACACATCTCCTTCGCATAGAATTTATTAGGTTGTTGGTTGTGGCCTGTGGAATGTTGTCCCACTCCTCTTCAATGGTTGTGTGAAGTTGTTGGATATTGGTGAGAACTGGAACACGCTGTCATACATGTCAATCCAGAGCATCCCAAACATGCTCAATGGGTGACATGTCTGGTGAGTATACAGGCAATGGAAGAACTGGGACATTTTCAGCTGCCAGGAATTGTGTACAGATCCTTGCGACATGGGGCCGTGCATTATCATGATGAAACATGAGGAGATGGCGGCGGATGAATGGCACGACAATGGGCCTCAGGATCTCATCACAGCAGTGTTGCCAACACATTTTCAGGGGAAGTTGCTAGAGGCAGGTCAATTTGTTGCTAAAAGTTGGTAAATGACGTTGTGATGTCATTGCGTGATGACGTCATTATGTAATAACGTAAAACTGCGTCATTACGTAGAATACACAATAACTTTACTCAAATTGACTGGCCATCTCGGGACAAATATGATTTCACATTTGTTAGTTTAGATTTGTTTGTTCATTATCACGTTTTTGTTTGTAAAAGTAATATAAACACAACACATTTTATATGATCAGATATTTTTATTTTTAAAACACAACACATTGAATTATTGAACAATTATACATTACACATGATTGAACAATTACATTTGATTTATTTTCTTATTAACTAGTAAACCTACACATTCTGAACAATTATAGTTTTAAGCAGTGTATTGGTAGTTAGCTAACATGCTACCTAACTGATTAGGTATATACAGTGGGGGAAAAAAGTATTTAGTCATCCACCAATTGTGCAAGTTCACCCACTTAAAAAGATGAGAGAGGCCTGTAATTTTCATCATAGGTACACGTCAACTATGACAGACAAATTGAGGAAAAAAAATCCAGAAAATCACATTGTAGGATTTTTTATGAATTTATTTGCAAATGATGGTGGAAAATAAGTATTTGGTCACCTACAAACAAGCAAGATTTCTGGCTCTCACAGACCTGTAACTTCTTCTTTAAGAGGCTCCTCTGTCCTCCACTCGTTACCTGTATTAATGGCACCTGTTTGAACTTGTTATCAGTATAAAAGACACCTGTCCACAACCTCAAACAGTCACACTCCAAACTCCACTATGGCCAAGACCAAAGAGCTGTCAAAGGACACCAGAAACAAAATTGTAGACCTGCACCAGGCTGGGAAGACTGAACCTGCAATAGATAAGCAGCTTGGTTTGAAGAAATCAACTGTGGGAGCAATTATTAGGAAATGGAAGACATACAAGACCACTGATAATCTCCCTCGATCTGGGGCTCCACGCAAGATCTCACCCCGTGGGGTCAAAATTATCACAAGAACAGTGAGCAAAAATCCCAGAGCCACACGGGGGGACCTAGTGAATGACCTGCAGAGAGCTGGGACCAAAGTAACAAAGCCTACCATCAGTAACACACTACGCCGCCAGGGACTCAAATCCCGCAGTGCCAGACGTGTGCCCCTGCTTAAGCCAGTACGTGTCCAGGCCCGTCTGAAGTTTGCTAGAGTGCATTTGGATGATCCAGAAGAGGATTGGGAGAATGTCATATGGTCAGATGAAACCAAAATAGAACTTTTTGGTAAAAACTCAACTCGTTGTGTTTGGAGGACAAAGAATGCTGAGTTGCATCCAAAGAACACCATACCTACTGTGAAGCATGGGGGTGGAAACATCATGCTTTGGGGCTGTTTTTCTGCAAAGGGACCAGGACGACTGATCCATGTAAAGGAAAGAATGAATGGGGCCATGTATCGTGAGATTTTGAGTGAAAACCTCCTTCCATCAGCAAGGGCATTGAAGATGAAACGTGGCTGGGTCTTTCAGCATGACAATGATCCCAAACACACCGCCCGGGCAACGAAGGAGTGGCTTCGTAAGAAGCATTTCAAGGTCCTGGAGTGGCCTAGCCAGTCTCCAGATCTCAACCCCATAGAAAATCTTTGGAGGGAGTTGAAAGTCTGTGTTGCCCAACGACAGCCCCAAAACATCACTGCTCTAGAGGAGATCTGCATGGAGGAATGGGCCAAAATACCAGCAACAGTGTGTGAAAACCTTGTGAAGACTTACAGAAAACGTTTGACCTGTGTCATTGCCAACAAAGGGTATATAACAAAGTATTGAGAAACTTTTGTTATTGACCAAATACTTATTTTCCACCATAATTTGCAAATAAATTCATAAAAAATCCTACAATGTGATTTTCAGGAATTTTTTTTCTCATTTTGTCTGTCATAGTTGACGTGTACCTATGATGAAAATTACAGGCCTCTCTCATCTTTTTAAGTGGGAGAACTTGCACAATTGGTGGCTGACTAAATACTTTTTTTCCCCACTGTATGCTATCTTATTGAACAAGCAACTTAACTCAAATAATGATGTGTGCGCTAGGCATCTCTCTCCAGCTCTCTCCAGGTTGTTGTGCTGCTTGGCTGGCCTGTTGCTGCCTGTGCACGAGCTGAGTGCCTGCTGCTGACGTCACTCACAATGCACTTTTGCACATTTTAGCGTTTGAGTCACTTTTCAAAAGTTGGTAAAAGTTCCAAATAAATGTTTAAAAGTAGCTAAATTTGTTGCTAGGTGCTGTTTGAAAAAGAAGTTGCCGGGGTAGTCTGAAAAGTTGCTAAATCTAGCAACAAAATTGTTAAGTTGGCATCACTGCGTCACGGTATCTCTGTGCATTAAAATTGCCATCGATAAAATGCAATTGTGTTTGTTGTCCATAGCTTATGCCTGCCCATACCATAGCCCCACCGCCACCATGGGGCACTCTGTTCACAACGTTGACATAAGCAAACCGCTCGCCCACACAATGCCATACACATGGTCTGCAGTTGTGAGGACGGTTGGACTTATTGCCAAATTCTGATGTTGGAGGCGGCTTATGGTAGAGAAATTAACATTAAATTCTCTGGCAACAGCTACAGCTTTGGTGGACATTCCTGCAGTCAGCATGCCAATTGCACGCTCCCTCAAAACTTGAGACATCTGTAGCATTGTGTTGTGTGACAAAACTGCACGTTTTAGAGTGGCCTTTTATTGTCCCCAGCACAAGGTGCTCCTGTGTAATGATCAGTCTGTTCAATCAGCTTCTTGATATACCACACCTGTCAGGTAGATGGATTTTCTTGGCAAAGGAGAAATGCTCACTAACAGAGACGTAAACACATTTGTGCACAACATTTGAGAGAAATAAGCTTTTTGTATATGCCAAATAAACAAACTTGAACTAGAAGGGAAGGGGAAGGGCAGCCAGAGAGAGAGGGGAAAAGGTGGCCAGCCTTATGTGTCCTCAAATGTTATGTAATCTACCATCAGCTGGTAGAACTGATGAAATTAAATGAATCATAAAAATCATATTCATATACCCTAGGGGCTATGTAACTTCTTATCTGTCATGTTTGCCCTGGTAGTAACTGTAAAACTAAATAATGACATGTTGCACCTCTACCTTGCTACTTTGCCGATGAGCCAAGGTGGAGGACAGATGAGGACAGATGAGAACAGCAGGCTAGTGGAGCACTTAGAACAGCAGCAGCCAGAACAGCAGCACTCAACTGGTCGGGATTTAGGTGACCCAGACACATTTTGGATTGCAAAACTAAAGAGACACACCAGACAAAACACAGAGACAGCAACAGAAGAATAGGATATGATGGAGAGAGACACCAGACAAGACACAGAGACAGCAACAGACGAGTAGGATATCATGAGAGAGACACTAGACAAGACACAGAGACAGCAACAGAAGAGTAGGATATGATGGAGAGAGACACTAGACAAGACACAGAGACAGCAACAGAAGAGTAGGATATGATGGAGAGACACCAGACAAGACACAGAGACAGCAACAGAATAATAGGATATGATGGAGAGACACTAGACAAGACACAGAGACAGCAACAGAAGAGTAGGATATGATGGAGAGACACCAAACAAGACACTTAGACAGCAACATTATTTGTTATTCACTGTGTCACTATTTCTATTATTTTTATCTTTAACTTTGCATTGTTGGAAAAGGACCACTAAGTAAGCATTTCACTGTTAGTCTACACCTGTTGTCTATGAAACATGTGACAAATACAATTTAATTTGATTTGAGATTTTATTTCAAATCTTTTTCTCTGAGTAATTGTATTAGTATAAAATAACATAATTTCCCCCTTTATTTTAGCATACAATATAACTCATTAAAAAAAGAAATGTCTCAAGGCACGCATACACAATCCATGTCTCAATTGTCTCAAGGCTTAAAAATCCCTCTTTAACCTGTCTCCTCCCCTTCATCTACACTGATTGAAGTGGATTTAACAAGTGACATCAATAAGGGATCCTAGCCTTCACCTGGATCCACCTGGTCAGTCTATGTCATGGAAAAAGCAGTTGTCCTTAATGTTTTGTATACTCCGTGTATATTTGAGAGGAAAAGGTGACTTGAATTAGTGTCTACAACGTTTTTATGCAGAATGTCCAAAGGAAATAAACACCACACGGACTGATGATGATGTGCACTAGGCCTAATAGGGCATGTGGCAGATTTAATGCGGGAAATTGTCACGCTGTCAACTGTTAAATCTAGGCTCATAGATTTAGAACACATGGTATATCACTATGGCTAGGCTACTCATTGAAGGTTGCTGTCGGTCGGTTGGATTATCATCGCTGCACTTGGATGGAAATCAGGATTTAGGAGAATGTTTAGAACTGTCACAGCAGTAGCAGATGGATTGAGACTGCTTTTCCTCCGGTACCTTTGTATTTCTGTGTTGTTTATGCGGACATAAAATCAGGATATCTTGGATATGATTCCTCCAATACATAATTGAATTGTCCCATTACACAAAATAATGATTCGGTCATTTGGTTTTGGAAATACAGCAAGGAGTAGGCTAGACATGGTGGACAAACTTGTGTTGCCTCTTGGTAAATTCAGTATTTTGTATTGCATCTCATCAAATGCATAGATAGATGCTCAACATCAAGACTAAATTAATGCTTGCCATTGGACTTTCCAGCAATGACACACCGCTTTTTTATTTTATGTAGTGTGATGTCACGAGAGGCTGTGTCCTGGAGGGACGTTACATCCCCCTGAGATGGCTGCAAACCCAGACAGCTATGGCTCCATCTGCTGGTATGGTCGGGAACTCCAACCCTCTATGGCCAATCTTCCCACGCAGCTGAAACCAATCAGGAGCTGATGAGCTGAAGGTTTGGGAAGTGAAGAGAGACCGTCTCCAACCTGGGCTCTCTGGAGGACAAGAGTGCTGCACGTCCACTTCCATGAGGAATATAAGGATTTGGAGATACTTACCTTTGGGGAAATACTCACCTTTGGATATATGCACCTGTGGAAATACGTGTGGGACATTTGGAAGGACGTTTTGCTGGGTTGGCCACTAGCTGCAACGTGGAAGACAGTAAGACTGGGGAAAAGTTATTTGAGCGAGGGAGAGTTATGATTTTGGATGTGGAAGAGACATCCCTGAACTGTTAACCCTTAAGAGCCACCAGAGAACAGTATTGTGTTATACTTTCGTTAGTTTCCCAAGACCTTTAATAAAATCCTTGTTTTGGTTGAACCTGGTCTCCTTGCACTACTTGAGCAATCCCGCTGAAAGCTGTGTAGCCTCTCGTGACATCACAGATGGTGGAGAATACGGGCACGCTCAAGCGTTAATAGTGCATGTCAGAGGAGGATACCGAAGGTTTGATCACCCAGTTTTCCAAGTTGGCCGTAGGCTCCCCGCCGACTGAAATGGAGGACATATTGAAAGCCCTTGTTGCTGGCCAGCAAGCCCAGATGCAAGCAAACGTGGCTCTCTTGGAGGAGCAAAAGAAAGCCAACCTTCTGAAGGCAGAGGAATTGCAGTTGCAGAGACAGAGGGTGGTCCAAAATACCCGCCCAATAAAGGCAAGTGACTTTATATCTAAGATGGGAGCTACCGATGACATTGAGGCATACCTGCATGCATTTGAGGCCACGGCCACTAGGGAAGCCTGGCCCAAGCAACAGTGGGTTGGTCTGTTAGCCCCCTTTCTAACCGGGGAATCGCTGAATGCTGTCCGGGACCTGGGCCCTGACCAGGTTACTGACTATGATGCCCTGAAGTCTGAGATCCTCAGCAGATATGGACTCACAAAGTTTGGTATGGCCCAGCGCTTTCACAGTTGGACCTTCCAACCAGACCAACCTCCTCGGGCGCAGATGCATGAACTTGTCCGAATCGCAAGGAAATGGCTGGATCCGCAGAGGAATACAGCAGCGGCGGTGGTGGAGGCCGTTGTGGTGGATCGTTACCTACGCGCCCTGCCTTATGAGGCAAAACGGTTCATCAGTCAACAGGCCTTGACCACGGCTGATCTGACCGTGGAAGCTGTGGAAAAGTACCAGGCCACAGCGGAGATGCTGAATGCTTCCCGAAAAAGACCCCCAGGAGTGCGGCCCCACCACAAATGGGAAGAACCCGTCCAAAGGACCCCAAGGTCTCGAACCCAGCCACGTCAGGACTTATCCCGGCTCCAGGGGGGAGCCAGAAACCAGGCGGGTCCAAGAAGAGTACACCAGGAGGGGGAAACTTCGACAGTGTTACCGGTGTGGGGAGATGGGACATATCTCCTGGCAGTGTGGGAAACCAGCCGATGAACCTATGCCCACTGCGGAGTCCTCCAGCTCAGCACCCACACACCGTTTTGCCTCGCTCTTGGGAGTCGTAGATGGCGGCCCAGATCGACCCCCACCTGCCCGGTAACTGTGAATCACCATGATGTGGAGGCCTTACTGGATTCTGGTAGCCGGGCCACCCTGGTGCGTAAGGATTTGGTGGGCCCAACGTGTCTGACCCCCGGGGAAAGTCCTCCCAGTTTCCTGTGTCCATGGGGACACCAGAGAATACCCCATTACTGAACTTACAATGACCAGCACACGGGGAACCATACACACGACGGCGGGGGTGGTTGATTCCCTCCCCGTCCCTGTCCTAATTGGACGAGACTGCCCAGCCTTTTACCCACTCTGGAGAGAGTCTCAGGAGAGGATAACCCGAGTACCTCGGAAACGGAGAGGCAAGACTCAGGCTGGGAAGGCTCCGGTGCAATCCTCCGAATTACTCACTCCCGCCCCGGGCTCTGATAGGGATGGCAGGTGCCCAGACCGACACAGAGACGGAGCTACAGAATCTGGACAAAGAACTGTCTGGTCTGAAGGGGACCGCTGAGAGGTATCGTTTGTTAAAGCAACAGTTAGACATGAAGACAGAAGAGTTAGATATCCTCCAGGCTAAACTCCAACAGAGCTCCTTCCCTAAGCAACAGGAGGAGCTGGAGAGGCTGCGCAGGACCATCGAGGAGTGTGAGGAGACCCTGCGCAGTAGTAAGGAGGTCCAGAAGAAGGCAGAGGAGAAGTACAAGGTGTTGGAGAACAAGATGAAGAATGCGGAGGCAGAGAGAGAGAAGGAACTGAAAGCTGCTCAACAGAAGCTAAACTCTGCTAAAACCAAGGCTGATGCGTTCAGTAAGAAACTCAAGGAGAGACAACAGGAGGCTGAGTCCCTGGTCCTAGAGTTGGAGGAGTTGAAGAGAGAGCAGTCTGGCAAGCACCACGGCAATGCGGACGCCCTCTCCCGGCGTGATGCCTTCTTCGCTGCCTTTACCCCGACGAGGACGTCGGTCCCGAGGAGGGGGATGTGTGATGTCACGAGAGGCTGTGTCCTGGAGGGACGTTACATCCCCCTGAGATGGCTGCAAACCCAGACAGCTATGGCTCCATCTGCTGGTATGGTCGGGAACTCCAACCCTCTATGGCCAATCTTCCCACGCAGCTGAAACCAATCAGGAGCTGATGAGCTGAAGGTTTGGGAAGTGAAGAGAGACCGTCTCCAACCTGGGCTCTCTGGAGGACAAGAGTGCTGCACGTCCACTTCCATGAGGAATATAAGGATTTGGAGATACTTACCTTTGGGGAAATACTCACCTTTGGATATATGCACCTGTGGAAATACGTGTGGGACATTTGGAAGGACGTTTTGCTGGGTTGGCCACTAGCTGCAACGTGGAAGACAGTAAGACTGGGGAAAAGTTATTTGAGCGAGGGAGAGTTATGATTTTGGATGTGGAAGAGACATCCCTGAACTGTTAACCCTTAAGAGCCACCAGAGAACAGTATTGTGTTATACTTTCGTTAGTTTCCCAAGACCTTTAATAAAATCCTTGTTTTGGTTGAACCTGGTCTCCTTGCACTACTTGAGCAATCCCGCTGAAAGCTGTGTAGCCTCTCGTGACATCACAGTAGGCTAAATGTGACTGAATTATGCTATGAAACGAAATTGTAATTTCTGGCTATTGTGGAACATCATTTTATTTGGTGGTTTAGGAACAGACACAATTTCCATAGCCAATTGTTTTACTGTGTGTTTAAAAAAAAATAACATTCCTTCCCTTTGATTTTTACAGCAGTAGTTGCAAGTCTAATCACTCTTGGGTTGTCTGGTACACCTGGAAAGAAAGCAGGTAACACTGTGAAAGTTATTGTTAATAAATGTGCTGCGAAGAAGACTATGACACACCAGTTCAATAACAATACATTTGATAAATGTTTCATGTTAGACAAAGCTGAATAGTATAATGGTACAGCCATTTTCTGTCTGATTGAGACCAGAAAATGACTCTTGTTGTCACGGTACTCTAAGACCGAACCCAGAAGCAGACCAGGACAGGTTGAGTTGAACGAAGGTGAGTGTTTATTTACAGATTCAAAAGGATGCAGAATAATCCAGGAGACGGAGCGGGTGGCGGAGATGAGTAGGTGGAGGTGAAGTGGCAGATTAAATGATGGCATGGCAGGGGTTGGGTGAAGGTTCCGGGAGAATGACTGTAGACAGAAAAAAAACGGAGGTAAGTACAAGGCAGGTCAACAAGGTGCAAAAACAACAAAACTAACGCTAGTACTCAGAGGCTGATACGCTGGCAAAACATACTGTTAATGGCTAACGATCCGGCAGGGAATGGATGTCAGGTCAGAGCTTAAGAAGGGGTGATGATCAGGACCAGGTGTGCCGAGGCTGATGAGAAGCAGGTGCGGGTAATCGAGAGATCACCCGCCTAGCAACGTCGCCCGGCAACCGGACAGGGTGCGTTCAGGAACCGTCGGGAAAACAGGAGATACCGAGCAGAAAAACGGCAACCCAGGCAGGAACAGACTCAGGATGCAGGGTTCATGACAGTACCCCCCCTCCGATGAACGCCACCGGGCGGACTACCCGGAGCGCCAGGATGGAGGCGGTAGAAGTCACGAAGGAGGTCAGCATCAAGGATCTGACGCCGAGGAATCCAACTCCTCTCCCCAGGACCATACCCCTCCCAGTTCACGAGATACTGGAAACCCCGGCCCCGCCGTCTGGAATCCATGATGCGGCGCACCGTGTAGACAGGACCTCCTCCGATCATCCGAGGAGGAGGAGGCGGAAGGGGCAACAGAGGGCTGAGGAGAACAGGCTTGAGGCAGGAGACATGGAAGGTGGGATGGACTCAGAGTCCTAGGCAACTTGAGTCGAACCACAACCGGATTGATCACTCTCTCCACCACAAACGGACCAATGAACCTCGGCGACAGTTTCCTTGACTCAGTCCGCAGAGGGAGGTCCCGTGTAGCCAACCAGACCCTATCTCCGATGGCATAAGCGGGGGCTGGAATACGGCGACAATTCGCCTGGAGCTGATACCGGTCAGAAACTCGAAGGAGGGCCTTTCTGGCCCGATGCCAGGTCCGGTGGCAACGACGAATGTGGGCCTGGACAGAGGGAACCGAGAGATCCTTCTCCTGAGAAGGAAACAGGGGGGGTTGGTAGCCGTATAGGCACTGGAAGGGAGACATCCCAGTGGCAGAAGTAGGGAGAGTATTGTGGGCATACTCAACCCAAGGCAACTGAGAGACCCAAGAGGTGGGGTTGGAGGAAACAAGGCAGAGCAGCGTGGATTCCATCTTCTGGTTGGCTCTCTCCGCCTGTCCATTGGATTGGGGGTGAAATCCAGATGTGAGACTGACTGTAGCTCCAATGGCCAAACAGAAGGACTTCCAGACAGCAGAGGTGAACTGAGGACCACGGTCGGAAACTATGTCACTGGGCAATCCATGAACCCTGAAAACCTCCCTAACCAGGATCTTGGACGTCTCAGAGGCAGAGGGAAGCTTGGAGATGGGCACAAAGTGGGCGAACTTGCTGAATCTGTCCACAATAGTCAGAATGACCGTGTTCCCCTCAGAAGAGGGCAACCCAGTGACAAAGTCCAGGGCCAGATGCGACCATGGTCGCCGGGGGATAGGTAGGGGGTGAAGAAGTCCAGAGCTGGGCCGATTGGCACTATTGTGCATGCGCACAAACTGGACAGGCAGCAACAAACCTCCGAGTATCTTCTCCCATGGCAGGCCACCAAAATCGTCTGCGTAGAAGCGCCATCGTCCGAGCCACGCCAGGGTGGCAAGCCATCTTGCTGGCGTGGGACCATTGGAGGACAGCCGAACGGACCGACTCAGGCACAAACAACCGACCGGGTGGACCGTTACCGGGGCCGGGCTGCGTCCGAAGGGCCGCCATAACCTCCTCCTCAATCCTCCACATAACGGCTCCTACGACAAGGTTCCGGAGAAGAATCGTCTCAGTCTTGGCCCCACTCTCCTCCGTCTTGGAGAACATCCGGGACAAGGCGTCCGCCTTGCCGTTCTTAGACCCCGGTCGGAACGTCAAGGAAAAATTTAAGCGTCCAAAAAACAACGACCACCTGGCCTGATGGGAGTTGAGACGTTTAGCCGATTGCACGTAAGCAAGATTCTTGTGGTCAGTCCAGACAACAAATGGTTGCTCCGCCCCCTCCAACCAGTGGCGCCACTCCTCCAAGGCAAGTTTCACTGCGAGAAGCTCCCGGTTACCCACATCGTAGTTCCTCTCCGCAGACGAAAGACGACGAGAGTAGTAGGCGCAGGGATGGAGTTTACCGTCAGTGGAGCGTCGCTGGGACAAGATGGCGCCAACCCCCACATCAGACGCATCCACCTCAACGACAAACTGACGGGCAGTGTCAGGTTGAGAGAGAATCGGAGCGTTGGTGAATTGCCTCTTCAAATCCAGAAATGCTCGGTCCGCCTCAGGATTCCAACTGAAGGTTCTGGTACTAGAAGTCAGGGCAGTTAAAGGAGCGGCCACACGGCTGTAGTCACGGATAAATCTACGATAGAAATTCGCAAACCACAGAAACCTCTGGAGCTGCAATCTCGTACCGGGCTGGGCCCAATCCAGAACCGCCCTAACCTTCTCTTGGTCCATCCTAATCTCTCCCCTGGAGATGATGTACCAGAGGAAGGATGTAGTGTGGGCGTGGAATTCACACTTCTCGGCCTTCACAAACAGGCGATTCTCCAACAATCGCTGCAGAACCTGCTTGACATGCTGGACGTGGCTGGAAGGCTCCTTAGAGAAGATAAGAATGTCATCCAGGTAAACGAACACAAAAAGACCAATCATATCTCTCAGGACATCATTCACCATACTCTGGAACACTGCTGGAGCATTGGTCAGTCCAAACGGCATCACCTGATACTCGAAATGACCCATCGGTGTATTGAAACCAGTCAACCACTCGTCACCCTCTCTGATCCGGACCAGATGATACGCATTGCGTAGGTCCAGCTTGGTGAACACCGTAGCACCCTGTAAGGAGTCGAAAGCAGAGCTCATCAAGGGCAGGGGATACTTGTTCTTGACCGTGATATCATTCAACCCCCGATAATCAATACAAGGTCGAAGAGAGCCATCCTTCTTACTCACAAAGAAGAATCCTGCCCCCAGGGGTGATGACGAGAAACGAATGAGACCAGCAGCTAGGGACTCCTTTATGTAGGTCTCCAAAGCTTCACGTTCAGGTCGGGAGATGCTGTATAACCGTCCCTTGGGAAAGACAGCTCCAGGGAACAGGTTTATGGCACAATCATATGGTCGGTGGGGAGGGAGTGACAGAGCCCTCTGCTTACTGAACACCTCCCCCAAATCGTGATATGTTTCGGGGACCAGGGATAAATCTGGGGGGTTAGCCTCAATGACCTGACTGGGAACAGAATGGGAACAGGCAGTCTTGAGGCAGTTAGCATGGCAATCAATGCTCCAACTAGTTACCTTGCCAGTCACCCAATCGAACGTGGGATTGTGTTCCTTCAACCAGGGTTATCCAAGGACCAGAGGAACATGGGGAGAAGGCAGAATGAAGAATGAGATAACCTCAGAATGATTCCCTGACAACAGCATCTTAACCGGTTCAGTCCTCATCGTGATACGTGCCAGACTACTGCCGTTCAGAGTGGTAGCTTCAATGGCTTCCGGTAGTCGCTCCTTGGGAAGCCCCAGCTGTTCCACCACGTCGGCATCAATAAAGCTGCCATCGGCACCTGAATCGATGAAAGCGTTAATCGCTAAACTCTGATTCCTGTTCATGAGGGTAGCCGGGAAACGGGGTCTGACAGGGCTATTGAGAGGTTGAAACCGGCTCGCTAAAAGTCCTCCCAAACTTAGCGAGCCGGGCAGTTTGACGGCCGCTGGGAACAAGTGGAGATGTAATGTCCCGAACTACCACAGTAGAGGCAGCGGTTGGTCTCACGTCTATGTTGGCGCTCCTCCTTGGTTAACCCGTGCCGCCCCACTTGCATGGGTTCAGAATCTGGAGGCAGGACCTCTCCACTAATCCCGTGTGGTGGACAAAGATCGACGCGTTCTGGTCCACCTCCTGACCCGACTGGGAACCGAGAAGCTGATTGATTGGACGGGCCCCATTGCTTCTCCCTCCTTCTCTCTCGAACTCTGTTATCCACCCGAATAGACAAAGCGACCAAACTGTCCAGGTCACTAGGCTCCGGATAGGAGATCAGCTCATCCTTGAGTTGCTCCGACAACCCCTGATAAAAGGCCGCTTGCAGTGACTCTTCATTCCACCCACTCTCCACAGCCAATGTCCTGAATTCGATAACGTAGTCGGCAACTCTGCGAGCTCCTTGGTGAAGAGAAAACAGGCGTTTAGCTGCATCCTTACCTCGGACAGGATGGTCAAACAGCTTCCTCATCTCTGCCGTGAACTCCTGGTATGAAGCCATGCAGGTGTCCTGTCGTTCCCATACGGCTGAAGCCCACTCCAGGGCTCTACCACGCAGCAATTCAATGACAAAGGCTATCCTAGCCTTGTCTGTGGCATAAGAGTGGGGCTGTGGATCGAACACTAATCCACACTGCATAAGAAAGGAACGGCATCTTCCCAAATCCCCCTCATATTTATCAGGCGTCGGAACCTTGGGCTCACGGAAGGGCACAGCTCCAGAAGCGGCAGGCGAGATGGGTAAAACCGGTGGTGGATTCTCCACCGGCAAACTGAGCTGAGCCTGGATCTTCGTCAGACTGGTAGAAAAGTTCCAAACTGACAACGCTATCTCCTGTAGCGCCGTGCTATGTTGTCCCAACATCTTCTCCTGATGGGTAATGGCATGGCGAACAGAGTCCAGGTCCGCTGGGTTCATTTCTGGCCGGATCGTTCTGTCACTGTTCTCTAAGACCGAACCCAGAAGCAGACCAGGACAAGGTGAGTTGAACGAAGGTGAGTGTTTATTTACAGATTCAAAAGGATGCAGAATAATCCAGGAGACGGAGCAGGTGGCGGAGATGAGTAGGTGGAGGTGAAGTGGCAGATTAAATGATGGCACGGCAGGGGTTGGGTGAAGGTTCCGGGAGAATGACTGTAGACAGAAAAAAACGGAGGTAAGTACAAGGCAGGTCAACAAGGTGCAAAAACAACAAAACTAACGCTAGTACTCAGAGGCTGATACGCTGGCAAAACATACTGTTAATGGCTAACGATCCGGCAGGGAATGGATGTCAGGTCAGAGCTTAAGAAGGGGTGATGATCAGGACCAGGTGTGCCGAGGCTGATGAGAAGCAGGTGCGGGTAATCGAGAGATCACCCGCCTAGCAACGTCGCCTGGCAACCGGACAGGGTGCGTTCAGGAACCTTCGGGAAAACAGGAGATACCGAGCAGAAAAACGGCAACCCAGGCAGGAACAGACTCAGGATGCAGGGTTCATGATACTTGTGCTTCAGTGACAAACAATTCAGGGGTGACCCCAATTGGCCAATGTGGCACCTGGATAAAGGAGGCTGAGGGAGGTCTGTTCACCTCTCCCAACTACCCCCAAAAGTACCCCCCAGAGCGAATGTGTATTTACGTAATTGAGGGTAAGACATATTAACACCATCTCAATAATGAAGAGGTTTTTTTATTGGATATTGAGTTGCTTTTGCTTACATTTCCACCCTGTTTTCCCTCAGCTTCACCAAGACAATGCATCAACCTCTTCTTTGATGAGAAGTATTCAATAGAGCCTTCATGGGAATGCAAATCTGACCACATTGAAGTCCGTGATGGGCCCTTTTCCTTCTCCACTTTAATTGGTCGATACTGTGGCCAGGAAAGTCCTTTGTATATTAAATCAAGTGGGCGATACCTGCATATAAAGTTTGTAGCAGACGGGGAATTGGAGGCAATTGGATTTTCTGCACAATATAACTTCACTCAAGGTAAGGTATCGTTTGAAATACATCGATTTATTTGAAAATGTGTCTATATTTTTTGTGTTATTCTGAGGTTGTTGAATGACTCCTATAGGATAACTGATTACCTCACACAAGCAAGCATACAGACACACACAATATTAACATAAAGTTATCTATAACTATAGAGTTATTTGGTTTGTTAAACTTTGTAATCAATGGTTTTTGTTTGGCATACATTTGAATGTGAAAAATCTGAGTCTCATCTTAATTCCATTGCCGTGGAATTGCCCAGCTGCTGCCTTTGTAGTGCAGGCATACATGCTGCAGCCGATGGGGGGAGGTTATCTCCTCCTTCAGTTCACCCAGCCCAGTTAATGAAAGCTTGTCTTGAGGGGAGTGATTACAGCTTGTCAGCTCTGAGCCTCGGCTTAAGGGATACCCATGCAGCCGAGAATTTATTACTAGCAGATTTTATAGGGCACCTAATGGGAGGAAAGATTAATCTGCTTCCTTTCCATCAAAGCAGTTCACCATATATATATATATATATATATATATATATATATATATATATATATATATTTTTTATGTGGCTCAGTAACCTCACATACTTGTTAACCTTCTGCAGATGAAAAATATGGGCTAAACACCAGATATATTTCAAGAAGGGACTTTTTTGTGAAGGTTTTGACATGGTTATCTCTATTTCAATTCGACGTCACTGTGGCGGGTGATTTGGACGGAGTCAGGCGCAGGAGGGTAAATCACAGAATAAATTGTTTATTCTGTAAGACAGCGGTACGCAGCAATGCGTAAAACACTCCAGTGCGCACTGGAGAAAACAAGGCACAAGGGTGAATATCCCGGTGATACAAAATACAATATAGCTCAACCGAGCTATAGTAACCTCCACAATAAACAATTACACACAAAGACAAGGGGGGCAGAGGGAATACTTATACAGGTACTGATGAGGGGATATGAACCAGGTGTGTGTAATAAACAAGACAAAACAAATGGAATGATGAAATGAGGAGCGGCAGTGGCTAGAAGGCCGGTGAGGACGAACACCAAAGCCTGCCTGAACAAGGAGAGGAGGCAGGTTCGGAGGAAGTCGTGACAGTATCCCCCTTGACGCGCAGCTCCAGCAGCGCGCCGACACTGGCCTCGGGGATGGCCAGGAGAACGCGGAGCAGGGCAAGCCGGATGGCGACGGTGGAAATCCCGCAACAGGGAGGGATCGAGGACATCCCTCACCGGGACCCAGCACCGCTCCTCTGGACCGTACCCCTCTCACTCCCCGAGATACTGAAGGCCCCCCACCTGACGCCTCGAATCCAGGATGGAACGGACGGAGTGGGACCTCCCGCACCTCCTGGAGCGGACCAGCCACCACCGGCCTGAAGAGAGACACGTGAAACGAGGGGTTAATACGATAATCAGGAGAGAGTAGTAACCTATACTTATCCTTGTTTACTCTCCTCAGGACATTGAACAGCCCCACAAACCGCGGGCTCAGCTTCTGGCAGGGCAGGCGGAGGGGCAGATTCGGGTCGAGAGCCAGACCCAATCACCCAGTACAAAGACCGGGGCCTCACTGCGGTGGGGGTCAGCGTTGGCCTTCTGGCAACGCACGGCGTGCTGGAGGTGGACGTGGGCAGCGTTCCACATCTCCTTCCGCGCGCCGAAACCAGTCATCCACCGCAGGAGCTTCGGTCTGGCTCTGATGCCACGGTGCCAGGACCGGCTGATAACCTAAAACACATTGAAATGGAGATAGGTTAGTGGAGGAGTGGCGGAGAGAGTTCTGGGCACATTCAGCCCATGGCAAGAACACCAACCACTCCCCCGCCCGGTCCTGGCAGTAGGACCGCAGGAACCTACCCACATCCTGATTCACCCGTTCCACCTGCCCATTAGACTCGGGGTGAAACCCAGAGGTCAGGCTGACCGAGAACCCCAGACGTTCCATGAACGCCTTCCAGACCCTGGATGTAAACTGGGAACCCCGTTCAGACACTATGTCCTCTGGCACCCCGTAGTGCCGGAATACGTAAGTAAACATGGCTGCCGCAGTTTGCAGGGCCGTGGGGAGACTGGGCAGAGGAAGGAGGCGGCAGGCTTTAGAAAAGCGGTCCACAACGACCAGGATGGTAGTGTTACCCTGAGAGAGGGGAAGATCAGTGAGGAAGTCAATTGACAAGTGGGACCATGGCCGTTGTGGAACTGGTAAGGGATGTAACTTACCCACTGGGAGGTGCCTAGGTGCCTTACTCTGAGTGCACACTGAGCAGGAGGAGACATACACCCTCACGTCTTTAGCCAAGGTAGGCCACCAGTACTTCCCAGTCAGGCAGCGCGCTGTACGGTCGATACCTGGGTGACCAGAGGAGGGAGACGTGTGTGCCCAATAGATAAGATGGTCACGGACAAGAGATGGCACGTACCGCAGCCCAGCTGGACACTGAGGTGGAGATGGCTCTGTGCGTAACACCGCTCTATGTCCGCGTCCACCGCCCACACTACTAGCGCCACAATGCAGGAGGCGGGGAGTATGGGGGTGTTGTCTCTGGGCCTCTCCTCTGTCGTACAGCCGTGACAGCGCGTCTGCCTTCACGTTCTTAGTACCTGGTATGTATGACAACGTGAAATCAAACCGGGTGAAGAACAAGGCCCACCTGGCCTGGCGAGGGTTCAGCCTCCTCGCTGCCCAGATGTACTCCATGTTACGGTGGTCAGTCCAGACGAGGAAAGGGTGTTTCGCCCTCTCGAGCCAATGCCTCCACGCGGTCAGGGATCTGACAACAGCCAACAGCTCCCGATCACCAACGTCGTAGTTCTGCTCCGCCGGGCTGAGCTTCTTAGAGAAGAAGGCACAGGGGCGGAGCTTGGGTGGCGTGCCCGAGCATTGGGATAGGACAGCACCTATCCCTACCTCGGACGCATCCCCCTCCACTACGAACGGTAATGATGGATCGGGATTGGCCAGTACCGGGGATGAGGAGAACAGAGCCCTCAGGTTACTGAAAGTCCTGTCAGCCTCAGAAGACCAGCGGAGCCGGGACGGCCCACCCTTCAATAGAGATGTGAGGCGACCTTGCCAAAGCCCCGGATTAACCTCTGATAGTAATTGGCAAACCCAATTAAGCGCTGCACCTCCTTTACCATGGTTGGAGTTGGCCAATTACGCAAGGCTGAAATGCGGTCTCCCTCCATCTCCACACCTGAGGTGGTGATGTGGTATCCGAGGAAGGAGACGGACTGTTGGAAGAACAGACACTTTTCTGTCTTGGCATACAGGTCATGCTCCAGCAGTCGGCGCAGCACTCTGCGAACCAGGGACACATGCTCGGCGCACGTAGAGGCATACACCAGAATGTCATCAATGTAGACCACCACACAGCGACCAAGCATGTCCCGAAACACCTCGTTCACAAAGGACTGGAAGACTGATGGACATTCATCAACCCGTATGGCATCACCAGGTATTCGTAATGCCCCGTGGTTGTGCTGAATGCTGTCTTCCACTCGTCCCCTTCCCGGACACGCACCAGGTTGTATGCACTCCGGAGATCTAATTTCGTGAAGAAGCGAGCCCCATGCATTGATTCGATAACAGATGAGATGAGGGGTAGAGGGTAACTATAGCGAATGGTAGTTTGATGAAGTGCCCGGTAATCAATGCAAGGGCACAGACCTCCGTCTTTCTTCTTCACGAAAAATAAACTTGAGGAGACGGGCAAAGTGGAGGGACGTATGAACCCCTGGCGCAGGGACTCGGAGACGTATGTCTCCATAGCCTCCATTTCAGCCTGCGACAGGGGATAGACATGACTCCTGGGAGGCACAGAGTCTAACCAGAGGTTTATCGCGCAATCCCCAGTCCGATGGGGTGGTAATTTGGTCGCCTGCGTTTTGGAAAACGCATTCGCCAAGTCGAGGTATTCGGGGGGAATGCGCATGGTGGAGGTAGTGTCTGGACTTTCCACCGTGGTTGCACCAACGGAAACAGCTAGACACCTACACTGACACTCTCGCGACCGCCCCGTGAGAATTCTCTGCGGCCATAAAAAGGTGGGGTTGTGTAATGCGAGCCAGGGAAGACCCAACACAACAGGGAAATCAGGGGACTCAATAATAAAAAAAGTGATTTGCTCCCTATGGGTCTCCTGCATAATCATTGTGACTGGTGCTGTAACCTCCCTAACATAACCTGACCCTAATGGTCAACTGTCAAGTGCTTTGATAGGTAATGGAATGGTAGGGGAACCAATGTGATACATAGACTATTAGCTAAAGACCTGTCCATGAAGTTCCCAGCTGCGCCTGAATTGACCAGCGCCTTACACTGGGGAACTACCGTGTAATCAGGGAAGGTGACGTATATGGTGAAGTGCGCAGCAGAGGGCTCTGAACGAGTGTGGGTTTTGCGCTACCTGGGGTGACGCGAGAGTGCCCTGCCTGCCTCCTCCTGACCCAGAAGAACTCTGACAACAGCGTGCAGCAGAGTGTCCTCTCTTGCCACAAGAGTGACACTGGAGCTGTCGTCCTTCGTTCTCCTGGATCGCTGCACCACCCAGCTCCATCGGAACGTAATCCGGGTTGAAGGGGGAAGAAACGGGCAGGCCCCTTCCAGGACGTCCTCTTGAAGCCAACAGGTCGTCCAACCGGATGGCCATGTCCACCAGCTGGTTGAAAGTCAACGTGGTATCCCGGCAGGCTAGCTCCCTTCGGACGTCCTCTCGCAGGCTGCACCGGAAGCGGTCGATGAGGGCCCGCTCGTTCCACCCGGACCCAGCCGCTAGAGTTCTAAACTCCAGGGCAAAGTCCTGTGCGGTCCTCGTTCCCTGCCTCAGATGGACCAGCCGCTCGCCCGCCTCTCTATCCTTCGGGAGGGTGATTGAAGACTGCCCGGAAGAGGCGAGCAAACTCCCCGTAGTTATCCAACGCGTCTCCTCCTTCACTCCAGACCGCGTTGGCCCACTCCAGGGCTTTCCCCGAGAGGCAGGAGACGAGGGCGGACACCTTCTCCCGCTCCAATGGAGCCGGGCTGATGGTAGAAAAATAGAGGTCCAGCTGCAGGAGGAATCCCTGGCAGTGGGCAGCTGTCCCGTCATACTCCCTCGGTCGGGATAGGTGAATCCCTCTGGGTGCTGGGGTGTGGGTGGCTGGATCTGGTCGCTCAGCTGGTCCCGAAGGGTCGGGTCCTCTCCTCTCCAGGCGTTGGACAACCTGGAGAACCTGATCCATCGCTTCGCCCAAGCTGGCTAGCATGTTGGAATGCTCCCGGTCCCGCTCCACGACTCCAGGCATATTCCCGTCTCCTGCTGACTCCATGCTGTTGGGTGTGTGATTCTGTGGCGGGTGATTTGGACGGAGTCAGGCGCAGGAGGGTAAATCACAGAATAAATGGTTTATTCGGTAAGACAGCGGTACGCAGCAATGCGTAAAACACTCCAGGGCGGTAATACGGCGCACTGGAGAAAAAAAGGCACACGGGTGAATATCCCGGCGATACAAAATACAATATAGCTCGACCGAGCTATAGTAACCTCCACAATAAACAATCACACACAAAGACAAGGGGGGCAGAGGGAATACTTATACAGGTACTGATGAGGGGATATGAACCAGGTGTGTGTAATAAACAAGACAAAACAAATGGAATGATGAAATGAGGAGCGGCAGTGGCTGGAAGGCCGGTGACGACGAATGCCGAAGCCTGCCCGAATAAGGAGAGGAGGCAGCTTCGGAGGTAGTCGTGACAGTCACTGCCTGCCCTGCATTGGAGACCTGAAGTGTGAGTGGCTCATGCACAAATTCAGATGAGATAATTCAGTGGCAAAAGATGAAATATGAATATACAGTATTTGATGGAAATTGATATAAATAGAGTCCCAGATAATTTCTCCCTGAAACATGGTGGCCCATTTTGAGGAATGAGTGAGGGTGAGAGGGTACCTGTTGCAGGACCAATACAACAAAAAGTATCTATACAACAATACTCTAGCCCAGGGATGGGCAACTTTGATGGGGGTGGGGCCATGAGAACTCATGAGGGGCAGCAGTGGCTCGCTGGTCTGCATACCCACATCCATACCCACACATGCAGTCAGAGCCGGCCCTAGCCTTTTGGGGGCCCTAAGCAAAATATTGTTGGGTCCCTTCTTGACAGTTTTAGATACATTTCCTGCAATTCTACATATTTTGCCATGGGGCGTAGAGACAATGTTGCAGTTTTAAAGCAAGTTTGCTGCAATTCTACACATTTTTCCATGGGGCGGAGAGAAGATTTAGCAGTTTTATAACTAAGTTCATACTAATTTTGCCATTGGGCGGAGAGAAAAACTATCAGTTTTAAAGTGAATTTCCTGCAATTCTACACATTTTGCCATAGGGTGGAGAGAAGATTTAGCAATTTTATAACTCATTTCTTGCAATTCTACTCATTTAGCCATTGGGCAGAGAAAAAAAAACGTGCAGTTTTACAGTGAATTTCCTGCAATGCTATATATTTTGCCTTAGGGTAGAGAGTAATGTTTCCTGTTTTTAATATGATATCTGTATGAGAGTGACTAGCAATATCAATGGGGGCCCCACGGTCAGTAATTCGACCATGATTACTACAAGTTTAGATAGCTGGCTAGACTAATCTACAAATTGTTAGCTGACATGGGTGAGTGACTGTCAGTGACTGACATAACAAGAGAAAAACTGCTGATGCACAACCAAATTTCAAAATTGCACTTTGTGCATTCTACTATTCCAACTCTCAACAGTAAATTGAGACCCACACTGAGTTCCTGGTTCACGAGCCTACCAAAGGGGAGCATGCGGCCCGCGGGCCGCCTTTTGCCCATCCCTGCTCTAGCCAATAGAAAACATTCACAGGCCTGTGTTGGTAGAGAAGTAGAAGCTGATTTCCCAGTGTTTATCTCAGAAGTTTATGGGTCCCCGAGTGGCGCAGCGGTCTAAGGCACTGCATCGCAGTGCTAGAGGTGTCACTACAGACCCGGGTTGGATCCCGGGCTGTATCACAAACGGCCGTGATCTGGAGTCCCATAGGGCACCGCACAATTGGCCCAGCATCGTCCGGGTTAGGGGAGGGTTTGGCCGGGGGGGCTTTACAAGTAGGCCGTCATTGTAAAATAAGAATTTGTTCTTAACTGACTTGCCTAGTTAAATAAATATTTTAAAAAGTAATTAATCCTTTAGCACCAAGTGCTAATCTCTTCTAATTCCTCTCATCAGTGGCAGGATAATTAATTGACCTATCGTCGTCTTATTACTACACTATTACATAAGCGTGAATGATTGCAGTAAATATTTGTTTTAAACTGCAAGATTGAAACGCAAGATTGACATACACTATCGTTCAAAAGTTTGGGGTCACTTAGAAATTTCCTTGGTTTCGAAAGAAAAGCTTTTTTTTTTGTCCATTAAAATAACATCAAATTGATCAGAAATAGAGTGTAGACATTGTTAATGTTGTAAATGGCTATTGTAGCTGGAAACGGCTGATTTTTAATGGAATATCTACATAGGCGTACAGAGGCCCATTATCAGCAACCATCAGTCCTCTTCACATCAACAGTGAAGAGGCGACTCCGGGATGCTGACCTTCTAGGCAGAGTTGCAAAGAAAAAGCCATATCTCAGACTGCCCATCTTAATCTTTCTTTTTATTGGCCAATCTGAGATATGGCTTTTTCCTTGCAACTCTGCCTAGAAGGTCAGCATCCCGGAGTCGCCTCTTCACTGTTGACCTTGAGACTGGTGTTTTGCGGTTACTATTTAATGAAGCTGCCAGTTGAGGACCTGTGAGGCGTCTGTTTCTCAAACTAGACACTCTAATGTATTTGTCCTCTTGCTCAGTTGAGCACCGGGGCCTCCCACTCCTCTTTCTATTCTGGTTAGAGCCAGTTTGTGCTGTTCTGTGAAGGGAGTAGTACACAGCGTTGTACAAGATCTTCAGTTTCTTGGCAATTTCTCGCATGGAATAGCCTTCATTTCTCAGAACAAGAATTGACTGACGAGTTTCAGAAGAAAGTTATTTGTTTCTGGCCATTTTGAGCCTGTAATCGAACCCACAATTGCTGATGCTCCAGATACTCAACTAGTCTCAAGAAGGCCAGTTTTATTGCTTCTTTAATCAGCACAACATTTTCAGCTGTGCTAACATAATTGCAAAAGGGTTTTCTAATGATCAATTAGCCTTTTAAAATGATAAACTTGGATTAGCAAACACAACGTGCCATTGGAACACAGGACTGATGTTTGCTGATAATGGGCCTCTGTACGCCTATGTAGATATGTAAATCAGCCGTTTCCAGCTACAATAGCCATTTACAACATTAACAATGTCTACACTGTATTTCTGATCAATTTGATGTTATTTTAACGGATAAAAAAATTGCTTCTCTTTCGAAACAAGGACATTTCTAAGTGACCCCAAACTTTTGAACGGTAGAGTATGTTTAATATATTTTCAAATTTTGTTGTGTACATTTTCCCTAAATGCGGACACATTTTCTCACAGACATGCATGCATGCACACACATGCCCATGCACACACACCACACAATGTTAATAATCCATGATGCAGAGGTAAGAAACAAGATGATTAATAAGGATTCATGGCTGATTTTAGGTTTAAGAGTTCAGCTGTATCCTTGCCATTATCTGCCTCTAAATATAATTGTTTGATTTTAGCTAACTGGATTCTCCCTGAAAATCCAAAATGATGAGGTTATCATGAAATATTGTTTGGAAGTTCCATTTTATCTCTCGGTTCTTGTTGCCTGTGTAGCGTGGTTCGTTCTGCGTTGTGTACTTTTAATTAGGACACTGCCACAACTGGAGGTCTGCTGGTTGGAGTATTTTTATTTGCCCTGCACACGAAGAGACAACATACAATATGTTAGCCCTTGGTGCAGTCACAGCTCTCGGGCACCTTGCTAGTTGAAGGTCAGGCAAAAGAGAACCCAGGTGCTGTGTGCACACATTCAGTGCTCAACAGCACACTATACAATACAAGTAAAATGATATACAACATAATTCTGACAAAATAAAAGACATACCTGCACCCGAACAGACAACACACAATATGTTAGCCCTTGGTGCAGTCACAGCTCTCGGGCACCTGCGTGAGCACATGAAAACTCACTCAAACACCGTCCCAAGTACTCACAAATTACAATAGGTACCCTAATTAGCGAGCTCGGTGAAACTTGTTAACGTAAATCTTTATATTGTCCACATTGTAACAAAACCTATAGTTGCGTAACAGCACTTTGTGTAACATTACCACAGTTTTATATTGACAAATTACGGAGCCAAGGACAACATTCCTTGCTAGTTGAAGGTCAGGCAAAAGAGAACAATAAGAGGGTACGTAAGTACAGATAACCCGCGATGGACCAAACCAAAATATACAAAACTTTTACAATCAGGTGTATTTACAATATAGATATATAAAAATGTTTGTACACCAAAAAATAACATTAGCTATGCAGCTGTAATTAAATAAAGAAAACACATTTATTATTATTATTAACTTATTAACATCCCCTCTTGACCTGGCCTACTTGAACTGGTCCTTGTGTGCAACTTGGTGCATAATCTAGGGGAACAACATCACACTACTACATTCACCCACACTGTTTTACACTAGATTATAAGCACAAGACAAAACACATTACCTCGAAGGTAACAAAGCAAAGAAAGAAAAAAAAACGTTTCACACCCACAGGGCGACAGAGTAACCCAGTGTAGTCCCTTAATTCTAGACCCACAAATGGTCGATCAGCTGGAAAACTATCCCGTGAAGGATTAGGAAAAATAAGAGGTAGCTAATCCCTTATTCAACCATATACAAAAAATGCCAAATACATTTTATGCTGATGAACTACACACAAAGTTACATGAATTGTCAAAAATATTAGACAAACCCACAAATTACTCTAAGACACACTTAGATTACCACATACACACACAAAAAGAAAAGGTAGGCAATATCCTACCGTCACTGAGAAACCAAGAACTGTTTCATTTCCTGTGTAGACATAGTTTGGATTAGCCTATTCACTGGCTTAATAAGTCTACCTAGTCTGAACACCCTCACCCAAAAACATAGCAGGAATGTCACGGACAGCACTAACCGTGCTCAGAGGTCTAACCTCAGGTTGGGGACTACTACAGATCGGCATATCCGGATCCAGCACACTTTCAGGTACAGACTCAACACTAGTAGCGTCAGACGACTGATCAGAATCCTGGTAGATTGTCACAGACCACACTGACGAAGCATCTTCAACCAAGTTAACAATATCTGTCACAGCACCATCCCCACTGAATGGAGTTTCGCTATCAGAACTCTTGTAGGCTTTGGGGATCTCTCTCTGGCCCACTTCTGCTGAGCACACCTCACTCAAGGGGACTTCATACGGTTGTTCCACTTCACTTCCATCAACTGGGACTTCACCATCCTCTTGGAGTATCCTCCCAGAAGACTCAGGAAGGTTTGCTACCCAGTGGACAGTCCTTGCGTCACTCCCATCCATTTTGCTGGACGCTGCAGACATCTCAGAGATCACGTCACCACTCGATAGAGATCCGTGACCCACAGGTTCCTCCCAAGAAGGCAAAGGCAGAAAGTTGACTGGCATAATCAGGTTCCTATGCACAGTTTTTATGCGTCCAGTGGTAGGGTGTTGTATACGATATGTGTTCAGTGAGCTGTTCTTCGCAACAACTATGTACACCGCACTGTCCCAGCGATCAGCCAGTTTCTTCTTGCCCCTCTCTCCTTTGTTAGCAAGTAGATCTCTGTCTCCCTTCTCTACCGAATGACCCTTCGACCGTCTGTTGTAGACCTCGGCTTGTCTCTTTTGTAGCTTACTGGCATGCTGCTGGGCCAATTTCATGGCCTCTCTCAGATCCTCACCCAGAGACTGGACATACTTATCCACATCTACCGTGTTCCCATCCAACAGCACACTTTCAAACATAACATCTACCGGCAACCTAGGGGTGCGTCCAAACATCAAGAAGAAGGGCAGAAACCCAGTAGTCTCGTTAACAGTGCAGTTATAGGAGAATGTCAATGTGTTCAACATCTGAGGTCATTTAGCCTTGGACCTAGCTGGCAGAGCTCTAATCATCCCACCCAGTGTGCGATTCAGACATTCTGCTTGACCGTTACCCATGGGATGATAAGGTGTGGTGCGGGACTTTCCAACACCAGATAACTGAAGTAATTCTGCAATAAGTGAACTCTCAAAGTTAGCACCCCTGTCAGAATGGATACAATCAGCGAACCCATAAATGCAGAATAAATTATTCCAGAGAACACGAGCAACAGTCTTAGCAGACTGGTTTGGACATGGATACGCACAGGCCAGCTTAGTAAAGTGATCAGTCACTACTAACACATCAATAGACTTGTTGTTTGAATCTTCTGCAGTCCAGAAATCAATACACACGAGTTCCAAAGGTGCCGTTGTCACAATGGAGACAAGTGGAGCTCTTGCTTCAGGCTCAGGTGCTTTACTCAACACGCATCTCTTACAGTGGGCCACATATTCCTTGACATCCTTTTCCATAGAGTCCCAGTAAAACCGCTGTCTTGTAAGCCACAATGTGCGCTGCTGACCCTGATGACCAGCATCATCATGAACTCCCTTCAACACAAGGCCTCTCAAAGATACAGGTACGACATACTGGAATATTTTCTTCTTACTCACTGGGTGTTTTGAGACACGATACAGAATCCCTAACCGCGTGGTGAGTTTTCCCCACTGTCTTAGAGTATAAACTGTTTCATTAGCTTCAAGGACTCGCTCTCTCCTAGATGGGCGCCGGCCTCTATCTACAAAGAACATGACTCTGCTGATGACAGGATCCAGTGACTGGTTATCATACAGCTCCTTGTGTGTAAGGACAGGTAAAGGGCTCTGACCCATGGACATCAACTTCTCAAGGTGCTGCACATGTGAAACGGCCCTCACTGTGGCACCATCATCCCATCGGCGGTGAGCATGAAGGATAGCAGACACCTCTTCACAGGAAAGCAACCCACTGACCTCGTCTCCAGCTCTACTCAACTCACTCCCAGGAGCCATAGACGTTCCACAGCCAGCCTCGGGCTGTTCACAGGAGAGGCGGAACATGTCTTGAACATCATCTACTCGAAGACCTCTTGCTTCCTCCAGCAGGACATCATATGGAATTCTTGTCAGTCGGTGCAGAACTGTGGAGCGGACAAATGGCTCTCTGCTCAAAGCATCAGCAACAACATTCTTGGGACCTGGTATGTACTGGATATCAAAATCAAAGGGTGCCAGCTTTGCAACCCATCTCTGCTCGCATGAATCAAGTCTTGGCTTTGTAAGAATATATTTGAGTGGATTGTTGTCGGTCCACACAGTAAACGTATGCCCTCGCAGCCAATGGCTGAATTTATCATGAATGGCCCATTTCATGGCTAGAAATTCCAGCCGGTGAGCAGGATACTTGGATTGTGCATGATTAAGAGATTTACTAGCAAAAGCTATTGGCCTGGCTATGGCCGTCCCATCTTGCACCTGGGATAGTACAGCTCCCAAACCACTAGTAGATGCATCCACAGAAAGTAAAAATGGCTGAGAAAAATCTGGATGAGCCAGCAGTGCCTGGTCAACTAGTGCTGATTTCAAAGCTTCAAAAGCGAGTTGACATTCGGCAGTCCAGTCTGCAGCAGTGAGCCTGAGAGAGGGACCAGGCCTCCTCCTACCCTTGCCTCTCCTAGGCTTCTTCTGACCTGTAGTTAGCTGAAACAATGGCCTAGCAACCATGGAACAATTCTCAATGTAGTGCTGATAGTATACTACCATACCAAGGAAAGAACAGATTTTGCTAGGAGACGGAGTGACACCATCAGCTTCCATCATCTCACTCTCAGTCACATTCAAAGTAGTTTGAACTTTAGCAGGGTCAGTGGCTACACCCTCCTGAGAAATTGTGTGGCCCAAAAACTTAACAGACCTCCTCAAAAACTTGCACTTAGACGGAGACAGTTTAAGATTGTGCTCCTGCAACCGCTGAAAAACCATCTCAAGTCTCTGCAGACTCTCTTCCTCCATCTTAGCAAAAACCATCAGATCATCCAAATAACAAAGGAGACATAGAAAGTTTTGGTCACCAAAGATGGTCAGCATCATTCTCATAAAAGTAGCCGGGCTGTTGCAGAGGCCCTGAGGTAACCGATTGTACTCGTGCAGACCTAAAGGAGAAGAAAAGGCAATGTATTTCTTATCCTCTTCATGTAGTGGCACCGTTATAATACCCTGACGTCAAGTCCATTGTGCTGAAGAAGGCATTACCTCCCAGCACGGCCAGTACATCAGCCTGATGAGGCAGGGGATGAGCATCCTTTACTGTGCGGCCATTTAACCACCTAAAGTCAGGACACAGGCGCAAGTCCCCATTCTTTTTCCATACCAGCACCAATGGTGAGGCATACTCACTGCTGGATTATCTGACAATTTCCCTTTCCTCCATATCATCCAGTGTTTCCCTGAGTTTTTGGTAATGAGCTGGAGAAAGCCTACGATAAGGTAATCGAAATGGGCGGTCATCAGTCAGCCGTATGCGATGGCAGAACTCCTTTGCCTCACCACAATCTAGGCTATGTCTAGAGAACACTCTGTCATACTTCCCAATTCAATTGACAAGTTTATCTTTCCAGAACTGTGAAACTGGACACTCCTCAACAGACAGGCCTTGAAGTCCAAGATTGCTCAGTGTACTGTTGCCATTAACTACACTGCCACCAACTGAACTCTTAGCTGTCAGACTGCCATGTGATCTGTCACATTGAACTTTTGCCACGTTCTGGTAAGCTGCTTGCTGCTTGACATCATCAAAATCCTCCAATGCAATGCAAGGGTACACATCCGCCACTTTAGCATTTCGTCTCAGGGTAACTGCAGATTTTGTTGGATTCACAATCTTCACAGGGAGCCATCCACCCCCCCCACAGAGGCGTAACTACTCTCCCCACTAATATGTGTCGATTCACACAATGAGATGTGCTGGGCTCGACATCAACAGTACTGCCCACAGAGAGTTTTGTCTTTGGGGGTAGGCGGCCCCACACCAGATGCTCACTCATGGGCTGGAGCGTTACTGCTCTCTTCAACTTAATGGTGCCCACTTTATCTGGGATGGAGTCTCCTCTCCATCTCTCCAGATTTGACAGGAGACGCAGGAAGTGGCTGTCATCACACTGGCTAGAGGAACCTGGTGTACCCACCACCCGCCAGTAGATGTCATTTGATTTGAACTGTCTAATCAGAGACTTCAACACATTAGTGCCCACAATGAGTTCAACCTGCCCATCTACAATAAGCACTGGGACTACATAGCTGAAGCCATAAAGCTGAATTTATAAGTCACACATGCCCACTGGGCTAGTTTGCGTCCCACCACAACCCACCAGGATGATGTCTGAAGGAGCTAGAAAGTTCCCTCTACCACTCCTGCCTCCTTCAACCGAGGTACAATCGCAGAGTAGTAGCCATGGACCCACTATCTAACATCCCCTTCAGCTCAACTTTATCCTGTACTAGCACAGTGGTGTAAAACAAACTGTCATTCTGAGTAATTCTCATTGTGTTCTGAAAAATGACTGTGTTGTTCTTTGGTACTGTTTCACAAAAATAAGAATAAACAGATTGGATATCATCATCAGTGGAGGAAAAATAAGACTGCCCCACATTGCCCTCCTCAGAATGGAGGCTTTCTAGTTTTCCTGAGACCTGCCAGTCTGTCCACATCCAGGGCTATGTCGCTGCCCAGTCTCACTACAGTCAAAGCTCATGTGGCCCGGAGAGAAGCACTTGAAGCACAGCTGGTGCATCTGACAGTGAGCTTTGGTCCAGTGATTAGTGCTTCCACAGACAGCGCACTCACGCTGACGTTTGTGGAACTGTTTACGGGGCCCTCTGTTCATAGACTGAGTATTGCTGACGAGAGCCTTCTCCAACAAAGTCAAAACTTTCTCTAATGTCCCACCCTCAGATACATATGGTGCCTGGTCTGGTTCACGGCCACATTGAGAAAAAGATGACACATTAGGTCTGTTCACAGGACCCACTCCCTCCTGGGGGGAGTCAAAGACGGCAGCCACCTGCTGTGAAAGTTGTGTTCTACATGCTTTACGTTCCCTTAACAGTTCATCCAACCAATCCTGTACCTCACTGGCTGTCCAGTCACGAAGGGGTTTGCTCTTGAACATTTGGGCCAACTCTTTATCAGGACAGTTGCGTACAAACATGACTGCCAACTCTGAGCACTGATTGGGTAAGGTCCTGCCCTCACTTGCAAGGTACTGTTCAGCTGCCTCTGCAGCTTTGTTAAGCCTAATCAAGAAATCTAGTGGACCCTCATTAGCATATGGTTTGATTGAATAGAAATCAGCTAATGGCATACCTGAGCAGACAGTATCCCCAAAGTGTTGCTTGAGAACACTGAACACCACCTTAACATCTGTGGCAACAGGGTTGTTACACATCCAGACTTTGGTCACATCCCGTGCCCTCCCCATGAGCCTAGACATCACCTCCCCAACATTCTCAGACCCAGTGTAACCCCTCTTCTCTAGGTAGACTCCCATTAGCTCCTCCCACTCCAGGACAGAGTACTTATCTGAGCAATCACCCCTAAAGAAAGGTGGAGCACTAACATCTGACTTCACAACCAGATTCAGCTTGGACGCATCAATAAAAGTTGACCCACACTGCTCAGGCAGGGGAAACTGCTGGGGTTGGTGAGGGGGACGGGCAGGAGAAAGACTTGAAACCCCAGGCTGCAGTAAACTCGCTCTGATAGATTCTCCTATCTCTGAACCAATCTGCTTAATAAGGTCACTAAGCTGACTCGGAGGCGTCCCATTATTACTGAGGACTGTGGATGATGGTACATCAAAAGACAGAGGTGGGATACCCTGGTCAGGTGGAATAAACAGCCTACCCCTCCCAGTGCTTGCAAACTCAGGACTAGCAAACGCTCTACTCCTAAGAGCTGATTGTACAATTGGTGTAAATGGAAGGACACCCCTCCCTCTACCCCAGCATAACTCATCTTATGGACTTGAGAGTCTTCCATGGCTCAACAGAGCACTAAAATACAATGTAATTTACTGCAGTCAAATACAAAAAAAAATTGCAAACAAATTAATCCAAAACATACAAATAAACACAAATACCTGTATCTAATGAATATGCTACATTCACCTTCACTATTTGCAGTATATATTCGCTTACAGCAAACCATCAACAAATGCGCATGCGCAGATCGCGCACCTCATCCACATGCACAGCTCCGGTGGTCGGCTTGAGCTGACCAGTCGGCAGGTCACGGCACCAGTTTGTAGCGTGGTTCGTTCTGCGTTGTGTACTTTTAATTAGGACACTGCCACAACTGGAGGTCTGCTGGTTGGAGTATTTTTATTTGCCCTGCACACGAAGAGACAACACACAATATGTTAGCCCTTGGTGCAGTCACAGCTCTCGGGCACCTTGCTCGTTGAAGGTCAGGCAAAAGAGAACCCAGGTGCTGCGTGCACACATTCAGTGCCCAACAGCACACTATACAATACAAGTAAAATGATATACAACATAATTCGGACAAAATAAAAGACATACCTGCACCCGAACAGACAACACACAATATGTTAGCCCTTGGTGCAGTCACAGCTCTCGGGCACCTGCGTGAGCACATGAAAACTCACTCAAACACCGTCCCAAGTACTCACAAATTACAATAGGTACCCTAATTAGCGAGCTCGGTGAAACTTGTTAACGTAAATCTTTATATTGTCCACATTGTAACAAAACCTATAGTTGCGTAACAGCACTTTGTGTAACATTACCACAGTTTTATATTGACAAATTATGGAGCCAAGGACAACATTCCTTGCTAGTTGAAGGTCAGGCAAAAGAGAACAATAAGAGGGTACGTAAGTACAGATAACCCGCGATGGACCAAACCAAAATATACAAAACTTTTACAATCAGGTGTATTTACAATATAGATATATAAAAATGTTTGTACACCAAAAAATAACATTAGCTATGCAGCTGTAATTAAATTAAGAAAACACATTGGATTATTATTATTATTATTATTATTAATTTATTAACATCCCCTCTTGACCTGGCCTACTTGAACTGGTCCTTGTGTGCAAATTGGTGCATAATCTAGGGGAACAACATCACACTACTACACCTGCACAGCCTAATCTGTATAAAACCGGTCTAAGAATTATTAATCCACCTACAAATCATCATCGTGAAGCTTTAGGATACAATTTCTGTTCTCTCTGTCTCGACATGCTTTATTTTTTTATGAAGAACAAGTGGATGATTGCAAAATGGATGAAACTAAGTACAGGGCTCACATGGTCAAGATGATGCATTGCTGGCCTTTACCCTTTCCGACACAGAATTTCTAATTTATTTTGTAAAATGGCAGAAGGGGTATACAATAGGCTCACTGTTGTGTGCTCTCTTTTGAGATCCTGAATTTAAAGACATGGTTGTCCAACGGCATCTGCCTTGTAGGTACACAGTTGTTCTTATATCACCTATGTAAACATATATACTGTAAGTCTCCTATTGTAACAGCCAACGGTTGTCTAACACACTGTGCAATGGACTATCCTGTACTACAGTTTGAGAATTTGATCTGCGTGGATCAGATGGGATCATTGATTCTACATCAATACTCAAAGAGGGCAAAGCCTTCCAGACAGAGGCTGTGGACTATAGGTGGTTCATTTGAGCACCGCCAAAAGGAAAGGTCAATGCAGTTCTTGTGTGTGTTTTTCTATATTATATTAGCAATATCCCTCGCTTTATCCAATATAATTTACAAAATATACACAAGTCAAGTTCCCATTTGCTTGGTTGAAAACCTGTTGCAGATCTATTTGCGATTTTTGGAATATGAGATGCACAACTCCAATGAGGGCAAACGTAACTTTGTGGCTGTGTACGACGGAAGTAGCTTAGTCGAGCACCTGAAGAACAAGTTCTGCAGCACAGTGGCCAACGATATAATGTTGGTGACCTCGGTGGGGGTCATACGAATGTGGGCAGATCAGGGCAGCCAAAAAAGACGCTTCCGTTTCCTTTTCACAACCTTCCTAGAGCGTTAGTGAATTCATTTGACAGAATTTCAACCCAATCTACAGCTATGTTCAATTGTTGACGCACTGTTTGAAGAGTTCCAATTAGTTTGTAAGGCGAGGCGACAGCAGGGAATACAAAGTTCTCTTGACTGGGTTATTGAGTAGAAACAACACTCCTGGACCAACCTTGATCTAAAGTCGCTTGCAGTGCAGTGTGCAACCAGCTTAAGCCTTATTAGTTGCTTTTCAATCTAATTCATGATTTTCAAACCCTATTTAATGTTTAGGGAGTAAAGTTACACTACCGGTCAAAAGTTTTAGAACACCTACTCATTCAAGGGTTTTTCTTTATTTTTACTATTTTCTACATTGTAGAATAATAGTGAAGACATCAAAACTATGAAATAACACATATGGAACCATGTAGTAACCAAAAAATAGTTAAACGTCAGAGTTAAGGGAAAGCAGCCAACAAGTGCTCAGCATATGTGGGAACTCCTTCAAGACTGTTGGAAAAGCATTCCAGGTGAAGCTGGTTGAGAGAATGACAAGAGTGTGCAAAGCTGTCATCAAGGCAAAGGGTGGCTATTTGAAGAATCTCAAATATAAAATATATTTTTATTTGTTTAACACTTTTTTGGTTACTACATGATTCCATATGTGTTATTTCATAGTTTTGATGTCTTCACTATTATTCTACAATGTAGAAAATAGTAAAAATAAAGAAAAACCCTTGAATGAGTAGGTGTTCTAAAACATTTGACCGGTATTGTATGTTCCCCTTGTTTTCAGCTCCATGTAAAGTGGAGGCTTTCTTCTTCCATAGCAACATGTGTATCAACACCAGCTTAGTGAGCAAAGGCATCCAGAACTGTGTCTACCCCTGGGACGAGAACAACTACAAATGTGAGACACCTGCTCCATTTGGATCTAGAGCTGACAAATATGAATCACAGTCAATGTTTTAGGTTTACCTGTATGACAAAAGTACAAGTTAATGGTGCATTGTAAATGTAATCTTGATCAATCTAAATGTAACTTTCATCACACTATTCACCACAATTCAAGACTAGAAAACTTGATGGTATGTCATGTTTACTGTACACAGAGAAGAGGAAAGCCAGCATATTAGACAATCTTGACCACACCAATGTCACAATCATTCTATTCACCTGTGGTCTGGTAGTTGTCCTTCTAATTGTGGCAAGTATCATTCAAGTCAAACAGCCACGCAAAAAGTACATAATCACAAGGGATGACTTTGAGCCCACATTGTTCCACGAGGCCTTTGAGCCCCCACATTATGAACTGTGCACCCTGCAGAGGGCAGCTTCTGCCTACCACATGACTATGGTCAATAATTTTTAGAAGTTTACAAACTCCAACGGTCTTCATCCAAGTGCATCAGGGGCAGCCAAAGTAACCTGAGTGTGCGGGACGCAGCCATCATATCAGATGTGCCACCACACCACACCCTCCAGCCGCAGGAACATACTGATGATGAAGCACAGTTACTCACAGGACGGGCAGGATGGCTGTGACCAGGATGACGATGTGGATGATTGTCCCACCACCAGCCACCATGTCCTGGCTGCACACCGGTCAATGTCCAATGATTTCTGAGGTATGAGGAACATGCATGCCCTACAACCACAAATATTTCCTGTTTCTCTTTGCTTGTTCCATTTGTTTTAAATATACTGAAAAAAATATAAACACAACATGTGAAGCATTGGTCCCATGTTTCATGAGCTGAAATGAAAGATCCCAGAAATGTTCCATATGCACAAAAAGCTTTTTTCTCTCAGATTTTGTGCACAAATTTGTTTACATCCCTGTTAGTGAGCATTTCTACTTTGCCAAGATAATCCATCCACCTGACAGGTGTGGCATATCAAGAAGCTGATTAAACAGCATGATCATTACACATGTGCACCTTGTGCTGGGGACAATAAAAGGCCACTCTAAAATGTTTTGTCACACAACACAATGACACAAGTTTTGAAGGAGTGTGCAATTGGCATGCTGACTGTAGGAATGTCCACCAGAGCTGTTGCCAGAGAATGTAATGTTAATTTCTCTACCATAAGCCTCCTCCAACGTTGTTTTAGAGAATTTGGCACTATGTCCAACCGGCCTCACAACCGCAGACCATGTGTATGGCGTTGTGTGGGCGAGTGGTTTGCTGATGTCAACGTTGTGAACAGAGTGCCCCATGGTGGCCGTGGGGTTATGGTATGGGCAGGCATAAGCTACAGACAACAAACACAATTGCAGTTTATCAATAGGAATTTGAATGCACAAAAATACAGTGACAAGATCCTGAGGCCCATTGTGAGGCCCATTTATTTTTAAGGTACTGTATCTGCGACCAACAGATGCATAACTGTATTCCCAGTC
The DNA here is from genome assembly GCF_020615455.1 of Coregonus clupeaformis. Taxonomy (NCBI): domain Eukaryota; kingdom Metazoa; phylum Chordata; class Actinopteri; order Salmoniformes; family Salmonidae; genus Coregonus; species Coregonus clupeaformis. The sequence goes on from NC_059212.1 coordinate 17,584,030, forward strand.
ATGTGAAATCCCTAGATTAGGGCCTCATTTCTTTATTTCAATTGACTGATTTCTTCATATGAACTGTAAATCAGTAAAATCTTTGAAATTGTTGCATGTTGCGATTATATTTTTGTTCAGTGCATTCGGAAAGTATTCAGACCCCTTCCTTTTTTGCACATTTTGTTACATTACAGCCTTATTCTAAACTTGATTAAATAATTTTTTTCCCTCATTAATCTACAAACCTGTAGATTTTTGATATGTTTGCAAATGCATAAAAAAAAAAAAATTGTAATACCTTATTTACATAAGTATTCAGACCCTTTGCTATGAGACTTGAAATTGAGCTCAGGTGCATCCTGTTTCCACTGACCATCCTTGAGATGTTTCTACAACTTGATTGGAGTCCACCTGTGGTAAATTCAATTGATTGGACATGATTTGGAAAGGCACACACCTGTCTATATAAGGTCCCACAGTTGACAGTGCATGTCAGAGCAAAAACCAAGCCATGAGGTCGAAGGAATTGTCCGTAGAGCCCCTAGACAGGATTGTGTCGCAGCACAGATCTGGGGAAGGGTACCAAAACATTTCTGCAGCATTGAAGGTCCCCAACAACTGGCCAAACTGAGCAATCGGGGGGAGAAACGCCTTGGTCAGGGAGGTGACCAAGAACCCGATGGTCACTCTGACAGAGCTCCAGAGTTCCTCTGTGGAGATGGGAGAACCTTCCAGAAGGACAACCATCTCTGCAGCACTCCAACAATCAGGCCTTTATGGTAGCGTGGCTAGACGGAAGCCACTCCTCAGTAAAAGGCACACGACAGCCCGCCTGGAGTTTGCCAAAAGGCACCTAAAGGACTCTCAGACCATGAGAAACAAGATTATCTGGTCTGATGAAAACAAGATTTAACTCTTTGGCCTGAATGCCAAGCGTCACGTCTGGAGGAAACCTGGCACCATCCCTACGGTGAAGGATGGTGGTGGCACCATCATGCTGTGGGGATGTTTTTCAGCGGCAGGGACTGGGAGACTAGTCAGGATCGAGGGAAAGATGAACAGAGCAAAGTACAGAGAGATCCTTGATGAAATCCTGCTCCAGAGTGCTCAGGAGCTCAGACTGGGGCCAAGGTTTACCTTCCAATAGAACAACGACCCTAAGCACACAGCCAAGACAATGCAGGAGTGGCTTCGGGACAAGTCTCTGAATGTCCTTGAGTGGCCCAGCCAGAGCCCGGACTTGAACCCGTTCGAACATCTCTGGAGAGACCTGAAAATAGCTGTGCAGCGACACTCCCCATCCAACCTGACAGAGCTTGAGAGGATCTGCACAGAAGAATGGGAGAAACTCCCCAAATACAGGTGTGCCAAGCTTGTAGCGTCATACCCAAGAAGACTCGAGGTTGTGCTCGCTGCCAAAGGTGCTTCAACATAGTACTGAGTAAAGGGTCTAAATACTTATGTAAATAAGGTATCTGTTTTTTATTTTTAATACATTTGCAAAAATTTCTGAACCTTTTTTCACTTTGTCATTATGGGATATTGTGTGTAGATTGATGAGGAAAACAAATAATTTAATCAATTTTAGAGTAAGGCTTTAAGGAAACAACATGTGGAAAAAGTGAAGGGGTCTGAATACTTTCGTATGGTATATATTAATTTGTGGATGTCCATCACACATTTCGTATGATATGTTTTGAATTGCAATTTGTAAAAAATTTTACAATTTTTAAATACTTATGATATCGTCACGAATTCCAATGTGTTGTGGCTAACGTTAGCTAAGTGGCTAACGTTAGCTAGGTTAGGGGTTAAGGTTAGGAGAAGGGTTAGCTAGCATGTAGCCAGCAGATCCGACCCGCTTGCTTACAGCTGCACTAGGATCGGACAGGCTTCCTGTGTATATTAAGCGGATACTTCGGGATTTCGGCAAGTCAGATGAACTAGTGGATACCATTTTTAGGTCTCTGCGTGCAGTTTGAAGGAAGTTGCTAACTAGCATTAGCGCAATTGCAAACAACCGTTAGTGCAATGACTGGAAGTCTATGGTAACTGCTAGATACCATAGACTTCCAGTCATTGCGCTAACGCTAGTTACCGTTGGCTCGCTAAACTACCTCTAACTTCCTGCATACTGGATGCAGAGACATGGGTCATGTCTACACTTGACACGTACTGCTATCAGAATACGAAGAACACATTGAAAAGACGGTCTAGATGCACAAGAGTCGCTTTGTGGTCTGATTGTGTTCAGATCTGGCTGACCACTTCAGGAGGGGGTCAGGGATGCATTGTGTGCGGATTTCTCCTCAGTCTGGAAGCAATCAGGCTACGAAAGCCAGTGTTGCCAACTCCTCAGTAAGGAAAGTAGCTATTGGCTGTCCTAAAAGTCGCTAAATGACATCATCACCTAATTTGCATAATTGGCCATGTGCATGTAATTGTGATGGACACTGTAGGAGAGAGGAATAACGTTGTGGGAGAGACAAAAAGTGAGTAAAAAACACCGTACATTTACATCCCGCCCTGAATGTAAGCCAGGGCGGGATCAGCCAGCGGCAGCTTCCCGCATGCGCGATTAATTTGCAGTCTGGACGCGGAGGGGTGAACATCTCCTGCTCTGACTGCAGCTGGGAGGGACTGCTGTGCGAGGACTGGGCCGCCTGTGAGTGTTTTGGGACGGGGGTAACAAAGCACCCGCTGCTCGTTGAGGAGAGTAAGAACGATACGTGCTTTCACGTCAGAGTCTCCAAAAGTCTCCAATAACACCAGAAAAAGTCGCTAGATTTGTCGCTAGTCGCTTTTTAAAAAATTTGTCGCTAGAGGGGTCTGAAAATACGCTAAATATAGCGACAAAGTCGCTAAGTTGGCAACACTGCCGAAAGCGCATACCGTGGGTGACGTCATCAGCACTCCTCCCACAAGTCTCCAGAAAACGTGTGTTTTGGGACCAAGAGTCACCTTTTCATTATAACGTTGGGGGAAATACGCTCCTAGGGTGTGAGGAATGTGTTTGCTGGCCTCATAAATGCTAGCCAGCTAGCTAATATTTTAAACAAAAAGAAGATGTTTCGCTAGAGTTATGCTAACCTGTTTGCAATCCCTTTAGTGTTGCTTGCTAACTAGCTGTAGAGGTTAGCTACATTAGTCAGCTACTAAATGTATTTTTATTTTATTTTTTATTTAACCTTTATTTAACCAGGTAAGCCAGTTGAGAACAAGTTCTCATTTACAACTGCGACCTGGTCAAGATAAAGCAAAGCAGTGCGGTAAAAACAACAACAACACAGAGTTACATATGGAATAAACAAAACGTACAGTCAATAACACAATAGAAAATCTATACAGTGAGGAAAAAAAGTATTTAATCCCCTGCTGATTTTGTACGTTTGCCCACTGACAAAGACATGATCAGTCTATAATTTTAATGGTAGGTTTATTTGAACAGTGAGAGACAGAATAACAACAACAAAATCCAGAAAAACGCATGTCAAAAATGTTATAAATTGATTTGCATTTTAATGAGGGAAATAAGTATTTGACCCCCTCTCAATCAGAAAGATTTCTGGCTCCCAGGTGTCTTTTATACAGGTAACGAGCTGAGATTAGGAGCACACTCTTAAAGGGAGTGCTCCTAATCTCAGTTTGTTACCTGTATAAAAGACACCTGTCCACAGAAGCAATCAATCAAGCTGCAAAGTTGCCAAAATGCTATAGTGCTGACCAAAAAGGTGATTTTCCCGTGTTTTATATACACTGCTCAAAAAAATACACTTAAACAACACATCCTAGATCTGAATGAATGAAATAAACTTATTAAATACTTTTTTCTTTACATAGTTGAATGTGCTGACAACAAAATCACACATAAATTATCAATGGAAATCAAATGTATCAACCCATGGAGGTCTGGATTTGGAGTCACCCTCAAAATTAAAGTGGAAAACCACACTACAGGCTGATCCAGTCTAAATGAGGCTCAGTAGTGTGTGTGGCCTCCACGTGCCTGTATGACCTCCCTACAACGCCTGGGCATGCTCCTGATGAGGTGGCGGATGGTCTCCTGAGGGATCTCCTCCCAGACCTAGACTACAGCATCCGCCAACTCCTGGACAGTCTGTGGTGCAACGTGGCGTTGGTGGATGGAGCGAGACATGATGTTCCAGATGTGCTCAATTGGATTCAGGTCTGGGGAACGGGCGGGCCAGTCCATAGCATCAATGCCTTCCTCTTGCAGGAACTGCTGACACACTCCAGCCACATGAGGTCTAGCATTGTCTTGCATTAGGAGGAACCCAGGGCCAACCGCACCAGCATATGGTCTCACAAGGGGTCTGAGGATCTCATCTCGGTACCTAATGGCAGTCAGGCTACCTCTGGCGAGCACATGGAGGGCTGTGCGGCCCCCCAAAGAAATGCCACCCCACACCATGACTGACCCACCGCCAAACCGGTCATGCTGGAGGATGTTGCAGGCAGCAGAACGTTCTCCAAGGCGTCTCCAGACTCTGTCGAGTCTGTCACATGTGCTTAGTGTGAACCTGCTTTCATCTGTGAAGAGCACAGGGCGCCAGTGGCGAATTTGCCAATCTTGGTGTTCTCTGGCAAATGCAAAACGTCCTGCACGGTGTTGGGCTGTAAGCACAACCCCCACCTGTGGACGTCGGGCCCTCATACCACCCTCATGGAGTCTGTTTCTGACCATTTGAGCAGACACATGCACATTTGTGGCCTGCTGGAGGTCATTTTGCAGGGCTCTGGCAGTGCTCCTCCTGCTCCTTCTTGCACAAAGGCGGAGGTAGCGGTCCTGCTGCTGGGTTGTTGCCCTCCTACGGCCTCCTCCACGTCTCCTGATGTACTGGCCTGTCTCCTGGTAGCGCCTCCATGCTCTGGACACTACGCTGACAGACACAGCAAACCTTCTTGCCACAGCTCGCATTGATGTGCCATCCTGGATGAGCTGCACTACCTGAGCCACTTGTGTGGGTTGTAGACTCCGTCTCATGCTACCACTAGAGTGAAAGTACCGCCAGCATTCAAAAGTGACCAAAACATCAGCCAGGAAGCATAGGAACTGAGAAGTGGTCTGTGGTCACCACCTGCAGAACCACTTCTTTATTGGGGGTGTCTTGCTAATTGCCTATAACTTACACCTGTTGTCTATCCATTTGCACAACAGCATGTGAAATGTATTGTCAATCAGTGTTGCTTCCTAAGTGGACAGTTTGATTTCACAGAAGTGTGATTGACTTGGAGTTACATTGTGTTGTTTAAGTGTTCCCTTTATTTTTTTGAGCAGTGTATATTTCCACACTGAGGTTGGAATAATACTGTGAAATTGTGAAAATTATGATAATGCCATTTTAGTGTAAGAGCTGTTCGAAACGACCACCTGAAATTTCAGCCTGTTTTGGTGGGATGGAGTTTTGGCCTCCCTGGTGACATCACCATGCGGTAAATTAGTTAAGACCATTAAGAAAGAAAGTTCCAAACCTCTCTGCTAATAACAGCTAGTTTTCAGTTTCCCCCTCTCCTCTCAGACCACTCCCAGGCTGTCCTAGCAAAATTATTGCTTGAGAAATTACTTTGCTAAGAAGCTATTTTTGTTTCTTTTAGACTATTTTAATTTAAAACAATCACAGTAAGGTACTTACCTGTATCCCAGAAATTATTTGATCCCTGAAGGCTGTCAGGCTGTAAATGTGTAGTATTATGTTGCTCCTATTGCTATCACTGGCACGTTGATTTAACCATGCATGTTATTTCTGCAGGTGATAGCAGATGCAAAGAAAGGGTTTCGAGCAGTTCGATTGGGGTTGAATCCATTGTTGGTGTGGTACTCCCGTTACAGAGCTTAGAGACAGGGAGTTCATCATTATACTTTGTTCCACATTTCAGATTTATGGCTTGTTAGTCAATCCATCAGATAATTTACAAATAGTTCACCATCCACAATGTATATGTAGCTAATACCTAATACAGGGGGAACAAATGTTTGGTCTTTCTTTCATTTATGTTTCCCATTTCAGGTCAGTTTTGCTCAGTACTCAAATGTCGTCATATTTGGAGTACCTCAGATGGTGAGATTTTAACTGTTAATTCTTTGCCAGTCTTTACAACAATAATGGTAGTTCGTTATTTTGTAAATACGACCATCAACAATATGACCCTCAAAATGATGTTTGATTGTATGACTTCACAGATGGATCAGTTTGTAGGTGAAACTGCAGACAGAACTACAGAGCACAGCTAAAGTGGTGGCCTGCTGTTTCTCCTTTCCCACCTGGGCACCTGATGGCACCGCTGGAGAAGGAATATGCTCTGTGTGGGTATATGATGCAGAGTCACTCAAAACGTAAAGATGAACACATCAGGGACATATCCTAACACCACAGCAGCCCCCGGGCACTGGTGGCACTATCACCTCATAATGTGATGCCTCAGGGATTTTGTTGTTGTCGATTTTGAAAAACCTTCCCAGGATGTTATCAGATCAAATGTTTGAGAGTCAGTCATTGCTATTCAATTGGTAAATGTTTTGTAAATGATGTACCTGTATTTAAAATAATAAAAAATAATTGTGACAAGTTTGCAAATTCCCATTCGTGCATTCGTCACTACCAACACATTGTATTTAATTACTTAATATTAAACTGCCCTAAAATGTATTTGTTGAATGTTTATTTTTGGAATAGAAATATACAAGTATACTCTTTTAGCGTATTTCAATACGGTAAGCATACTAATAGTTGCTGTGCACTTCTGTTTTTACCGTAGTTAGTCTAGCCATCTAGTAGTAGTTGTAGGGCCATGATGAAGCGTGCCCAATAAATAGCTACATTGTATCCCCACGGGGAATCAAATAGACAAGTTACATTGTATTCCGGGGATCGTTAGTGTTCGAATCGAACATCATTCTAAGATGTTATGTTTCTTTTATTTCGCTGGCAGCTAGGCTTTCCACCAACTAGTCAGACGGTGTTTCGTGTTGTGTTGAATGTAAAGAGGGCAGTGTGCGTCAGCATTCAAGATGGACACCGCCGAGGAAGGTAGTTGGCAACCTCGTCAACCCATCTTGTTAAATTTACGTGACATTATTAGTTAAACTCCTGTTGTGAAACACATTTGATTGGGCCTCTAGGAAACTGCTTTGTCGCAAATTGACATTAACTATTTATTTCTGTTGATTCTGCAACCTGCGTGTAGTAGCTAACGTTAGCTTGCTAGCATAGCTAACTAACTTTAGCGACATCCATCCATCCACTCACTCACCACGAAGTCCGAAATATAGCTAACCAACATTCGTCACTGCTAGTTAACATTAGTAGTGAGTTAACTAACTTCACTGCTACACGTTGTTGTTAAATGTCCATTTAATAGAATATTGACGTAGTACTCCATGATCTAATCAACATAGCTAGCTAGCCAACTAACATAGTAGCAACATGATAGAATTGAAATGTTTGTTTGCAAACCCACCCAGTATGTGCCACCCACCCATTACATTAGTACTGTCACTCACTTGATTAGTGTCAGTGACAGGTAAAGTATGTGCATGATTCATTGCTGAATGTAAAGTTAATCAAAAGCCCCAGACTATTTACACATGAAAGGCCCTTGCATAAGGAGTCTTGAGACCACTGAAAGATCTGCTAGGTTGTTATCTTGCAAGTTGCACATAAAGGTTTCTCATAACAAAGCCGATCTTATTTTCTGCATACAAAATCAGCATCATGCCTTTTTTTTCGTTGGTAGAACCCTGTTCTCTGTGATTTTGTCTGATTCATGTCCATGTTTTCTTCAGGGGATATATGCCGGGTCTGCCGGTCTGAAGGAACCCCGGACAAGCCACTATATCACCCCTGTGTTTGCACAGGAAGTATAAAATTCATCCACCAAGAATGGTATGTGGTGTTGGTTGGTTGGCGGTATACTCAAACACAGGCCTAGTGGCATTTCTTTAGAGACGGACTGGGTTCTAGCCAGAGCATGATACATTCAAGATTCGGATCAGAGCCAAGTATTACTAAGGAAAAGTAATACTTAGCCAGAGATACACTCTGATACTTTATCTCTCTCCATGCTAGATCTAGCTAGATGGACTGACCTTAGGCATCGACAATTTATCTTTTGCATTGCTGCACGTGTGACACCGCACTTATATGATCCATCTATGTGTTTTCACAGCTTGGTACAATGGCTAAAACACAGCAGAAAAGAATACTGCGAGTTATGCAAGCACAGATTTGCTTTTACGCCAAGTAAGTAATTCAATTTCATTCTCTCTGTCTATATGCCTTCTGTTTAACATACTATTCAATGCCGCATTTACTTCTCAGAGTGAGGCTGTGAGCTGGCCTGAAGAATCGCACTGAATTCTTCCGCTGCTCTATCAATCGCTACATACTTCAGTCTGAATTAGAGAACTACCGATACAGATTTTTTAGGGCCGATACCAATGTTTGGGGGTCAAGGAGGCAGATGGCCGATATGTAATATCATTAGATTGGAAAATGTTGATGACAAATTGTCCCAGAGACAGTCATGTATGCATTCATGCATCAATTTTAAAATTAAACAATACATTTGACTTTGTTTTTACCAAATGTATCTATATAACAACATAATGGTAATAATTGTATTTGAATGGTAAATCTCTTGATAAACTGGGTAAATTAAGATGTCATGGGCCTGCTCACAATACAGGTGAATGCATTTGCATTAGGAGTGTGTGCATGCATTGAGTTAATGAGCTAGTTTTGGCTGATCAGTGGAGTCTATGGTGCTACCGATGACAATCTGTTTGCCTTCCATTTGGGACTTATATTAGCCTACTGATCAGCAACATTTGCTCCAGCATGTCAAGCCTGTATGGAAGGACATAATATAGGCACTGCTGTTAGTTGGAGAATATAAAATAACATCTACTCAATGCAAATGGGTCCAACATAACATCATGATTTGTGATCACGGATGCTTATGAAACTAGCATTCTTTCCATCTCTAAACAGCTCAGCTGCCAGGACGAAATTCGAAACAACTCAATTGGCTAGTTCAGCTATCTCAACAAGAAATGGGCGGGTTGTAATTTGATCCTACTACTATGATTGGATAGAGCGAGGGTGTAACTCCACTCCCTTTCAAATCTCCTCATCTCTCTCCATCACTCATATCACTTGGTTCTGTTTTCTGCTACTATGAGGACTAGCTCAATGGCTTGTTGACATTTGCTACCAAGCCATAAATGTGCATAATATCAAGCGAGGGTAGGAAAAAATATGAAATGACAAGGCACATTCTGTCTGAGACTAATCAGCCCATAGTTTGAGAAGTGAGAGCGCACACGTGCGCTGATCTACAGCTTTCTTGGTCCATAAACATGCAGGAAGATTCTTAGGTAGTTAACCCTACTGCCAACCTTTATTTAGGCATTTTAAAACACTTCATTCTTTCCCTATTACGACAATCATCTAATCCGACTATCAACTGTCAATTTATGGATACGATTGCGGCTGGTCAGATCAGGACACCAGTAAATAGCTAATGTTACACCGCAAGCCAAATGGCTCGTTGCCGAAAATGGTGCATGTTCAAAATGATAACCAGCTAACGTTAGCTAGCTAGGTTGGCTATTAGCTCCTATCTGATATCTTAGCACCATGTTTATCTAGCTAACACCACAGATAAAAGGGTTAGTTATTGTAATCTTTGCTAACAGGTCACATAGCTATCTGCTTAGCTAGCTTTCTTATTGCATGCATGTCTGGGCACGTCAACACGGTCCTTATTATTAGTGAATTAACTAAACTAATATTTCCAACAGGAGATCGATTTTGGTCACTGTGTCAATTTATCTATTTCTCAATACTGGACCTTTCTGTTGGAGTATGAGCCTGCTTGCTGCTGCTGATTTTCCCAGCTAGACATTCCTCAGCATTGTGCAGTACTCATTGCTCAGGCAGTGTGGCTGCTGGCATAGCAGCAGCTTTGCTATGTAGAGGGACTATCGACAAAGCCGACAGAGAAGGGCCGATAGACTAGAAAAGGCCAATATCGGCCCGATATATCGGCTCGGCTGATTATCGGTCATTCTCTAGTCTGAATCTGCCATCGTTGACGTCGTTTGTGGTGATGAGGGGCGTTGTATAAAACAAAGTAGTCAGCGATTGGATCGTCCAACCAATCAGAGTATCAAAGCCAATAAATAATTTTCAAAACATTGCTTTACCCACGTGTGTTCTTGCTCTGGCCCAACAAATCAGACGGTCCAAAAGTGTTTGCATTCAAGAAGGGTTGGGGCGGGAGTCAAATCCAGACTCATTGTGGAGAAGAAACAAATGTTTGCAGGTGTGTCGTTTGGCCGAAACAATGAGTCTGGGTAGCCAGGCAAGCTGTGAGCTGCCCTGGGTCGTTATCATTCAGAACAGGCCTAAGGGACAGACGCACAGCCCTGTTTAAATTAATCTATTACTCTGGAAGTGTGGCTCAAGCTAATGCGCATGCAGCAGCCTGCTCTGTTTCTCTTACTGGAGTCTGTTTGCCATCTTCATTCACATAGTGAGTGATTTAGCAAGATATTAGCATACTTCTTGTGTTTCAGATTGTTAATATCTTCAGTTTCTTTAACATATTTTTTAATTTTGGTTTTTCAGATGATTAAATTGATTATCCTTGTCCTTTAGACAGTCTGTCATGATACCAATAGAAAATGGTCAGTTTTCTGACCAGGCAACTGCTGACAACTCTCAGCATAACCTCTAATCTGATCCAATGCAAGCTTTTGTTAGTTTTGAATGGACCCAATTAGGACGAGTAAAGGAGTGTTGGCATTTGAGAATGTGAAAATTAAGTAGCCTATTTGATCCTTTCTTCCCTCTGTTCTTTTTCAGTATATTCTCCAGACATGCCTTCCCGGCTGCCTGTCCAGGACATATTTGCGGGGCTGGTGACTAGTGTAGGCACAGCTATTAGATACTGGTTTCACTACACACTAGTGGCTTTTGCTTGGCTGGGAGTGGTTCCTCTCACAGCATGTAAGTACAAATGTCCTAAAACAGTATGTTGGTACATGGTTGTTCAGATTGCTGTCCAGTGTTGGCCTTTTGTAAATGTGTGTGTTGACTGACTGACTGTCTTATTCCCGCAGGTCGCATCTACAAGTGTCTGTTTACCGGCTCTGTGAGCTCACTCCTCACCCTGCCATTAGATATGCTTTCTACGTACGTTTTACCTTTTTCTCTTCTCCCAAACCTGTACAAAACAATACTCTGTAAAAACATGAAATAAATGTTGTCTAGTCATTTAGCAGATAACATTCGGACTCATCGTGAGACAATTGTCATTTCCCTTCTTCCACAGAGAGAACTTGCTGGCGGACTGCTTGCAGGGTTGTTTCGTGGTGACGTGTACACTCTGCGCCTTCATCAGTCTGGTGTGGCTGCGGGAGCAGATTGTTCACGGTGGCGCCCCCCAGTGGCTGGAGCATAATCAGCAGCAGCAGCCTCAACCTGCACCAGCTCCACAACCTAATGAGGTAGCCAAAAATCCCACTGTCAAGTACAAGTCACTCTTTAACATAATGATGTGATAATGGTAGCATTTATTTAGTGCAACTTGACGAGTTGAGTGTTTTGAAGCACTCAATACACTCTTCCTTAACCACCTATTCTAATGTTTTGGAGCTACCAGCCCCCACCTTCATGCCCAATCTCTTTTCCCTATCAGCAGGCCCCTGGTCCTGGGCAGGGGGTGGGTGAGAACCAGCCTGCTCCTGCCGCAGCTGAGCCCCCGGTGGACAACGGTCCAGCGGCTGAGGTCCCTGACATCCAGGTGGACCCGGCAGAGGACATGGAGAATGAGGATGAGGATGAGGCTGGGGCTGATGATGTTGCAGATGCCAACAATGGAGCACAAGGTACAAGCCTCAGAATGGAAAGGTTCTAGCCAGGTTACAGTTCTGTTGTGGTCTTGCCAACACCATTGCTCATTGTCAGTGACCAGGAGTTGGTATAATAGCACAAACAGACTGCCACTCAGGCTATAAAGGTCCAAGATGCTAAGCTAATGCAGCCGTATTCAAAGGCTTATTAAGGATGATGCATTTGCATTTAACAGTATTCAACATCATAATCTCTATATTTGATAATTTTTCATAGACCTTCATCTGTTGGCGATATCTGTTTGTTTGTAAAAGTGTGTTCCACAGTTGGTGTCAGTGAGTGAGGTGCTGCTTTTCTCTTTGTAGATGACATGAATTGGAATGCCCTGGAATGGGACCGGGCAGCAGAGGAGCTAACATGGGAGAGGGTGAGTCTGGCTTAGAATTCCCTCAGGCCTATTTGTGTTATTTACCCATTGGTCATCGTTGTGTCTATGAAAAGTACAGTGAAATGTAATATTCATTTTTTTTTTTCTTCACAGATGCTCGGTCTTGATGGCTCCTTGGTTTTCCTGGTAAGTAGCTCGTTCTTGGAGGGAAAAAACTTGCATTTGATGTTTTCCCATGTTTGATGAAATAGCACACCCTTTTGAGAAAGTCTTCAGTTTGTGTTCTCTCTTTTTCAGGAGCATGTCTTCTGGGTGGTCTCACTAAACACACTCTTCATTCTGGTGTTCGGTATGTGTCATAAACTATTGTTAAGAGAATGTGCAATTGATGAATAAACAATATAAAGAGAAATATTCCAACACCTGACTTGTATTTTTTATTTCTTTCAGCTTTTTGCCCGTATCATATTGGTCATTTCACAGTTGTGGGACTTGGCTTTGAGGAAAATGTAAGTACCAGCTTAATGTAAATTAAATGTTTTGCTTTTCTCTCACACGTGTAACCCGAGAGATTCTATATGAATTGATTTTGTGAAGTTTGTTTTGGAATCTGAATGACTCGCTCCATGGAACCCAGTTGAGCTACTTTGCAGACTATTAGAAAGAAGATTATTTTGATGATGTAATTTCCTGTTGCAGGTGCGGGCTTCCCATTTCGAAGGTCTCATCACCACCATCGTGGGCTACATCCTCCTGGCCATGATATTAATACTGTGCCATGTATCCTCTGGTGTCTCTTACAGAAGTGTGTTATACCTTATCGTCTGTTATAGACATAATGTAGTACCTGTGTTGTACTGTATGTATTCGTGTGTCTTCCTTAACGAAAATCCCAGGGATTGGCAGCGCTGGTGAGATTTCAAAGATCCAGACGCCTTTTAGGAGTGTGCTACATTGTTGTCAAGGTATCGAAAATTATGATAATGATTTCTCCCGTGATTGGGAATGCAAAGCTGGACTGGTATATGACTAGTTTGTGTCTTATGGACTCAGAAGTGTATATACATATAGAATATTGTGTTTATCGTCCATATGTTCTGAACTGTTACAGAGCAATTGGGATTACAGTATAAACTCCAATAATTTGCCTTCTATTGCCATAAAAAGAAACACCAGTTATTATAAGTATTGATATTATGATTAACCAGGTATCCCTGCTGGTAGTCGTGGAGATCGGTGTATTCCCTCTCATCTGTGGCTGGTGGCTTGACATCTGCTCACTGGTAAGCCAACCATGTTCTTCTGCTTCAATGACTCGTACTTTCAAAATAATTGATACATCACTTAGAAACCAAATTATTTTATAATAATATAATATAATATGCCATTTAGCAGACGCTTTTATCCAAAGCGACTTACAGTCATGCGTGCATACATTTTTTTTTTTGTGTATGGGTGGTCCCGGGGATCGAACCCACTACCTTGGCGTTACAAGCGCCGTGCTCTACCAGCTGAGCTACAGAGGTACTATTTTCTGTGTTGCAGGAGATGTTTGATGCCTCTCTGAAGGACAGAGAGCTGAGTTTTGAGTCTGCTCCTGGTACCACCATGTTCCTCCACTGGCTTGTAGGGATGGTCTACGTCTTCTACTTTGCCTCGTTCATCCTCTTACTGCGAGAGGTGAGATGGTATTCTCTCGCATACCTTCATATCTGTCATTTGAAGTGCCAAACACCCACTCATTGCCATGATAGTGAATGCTAAGAGATTTCTGCTGTGGAATGATTCTGTATATTTCTCACCATGGCTAATCTGTTTCAAATTTTCGCTCTAGGTCCTGAGACCCGGTGTTTTATGGTTTCTCAGAAACCTGAACGATCCTGATTTTAATCCTGTTCAAGAAATGATTCACCTGCCCATATACAGACATCTTAGAAGATTCATTTTATCGGTGGTGAGTCGCAACCCATTTCTATTGTCTGTAAAATGCCATATCTATGGGTGTCTGGACAGGACTTATACAGAACCAGTAACACTGGGTTTCTCCTGTCTTTCTCCACAGGTGGTGTTTGGCTCCATAGTTTTACTAATGTTGTGGCTTCCCATAAGGACGATCAAACTCATCCTCCCAGCCTTCCTCCCCTACAATGTCATGCTGTACAGGTAATTTTGGTGGCCTGGAATGACAATGGAATGACTTGACTTAAGCCCTTGGCTCCTAGTAATGTAATGAAGCTGTTACGGCCCAAGTCTCCCGCTTTGCAATTACCGGAAGACAAACCATTGGCCGCTTAAATGGATGCCACGCTACAACATCAATAATCAATGCCTCTTTAGTAATGAAAAAAATGCCTCTTCAGTAACTAGCAAATGCCTCTCTAATGTACTCTGTTATGAGTGATGATAATGTCTCTGTGTTGACTGGGTGATGTGTTGTCGGTCTCCATCTCCCAGTGATGCTCCAGTCAGTGAGCTGTCTCTGGAGCTGCTGCTGCTGCAGGTGGTTCTGCCTGCGTTGCTGGAACAGGGCCACACACGCCAGTGGCTCAAAGGCCTCGTCAGAGCCTGGACCGTCACCGCCGGATACCTGCTGTGAGTGTCACACACAAACAACTACATACAGTTGAAGTCGGAAGTTTACATACACCTTAGCCAAATACATTTAAACTCAGTTTTTCACAATTCCTGACATTTAATCCTAGTAAAGATTCCCTGTCTTAGGTCAGTAAGGATCACCACTTTATTTTAAGAATGTGAAATGTCAGAATAATAGTAGAGAGAGTGATTTATTTCAGCTTTTATTTCTTTCATCACATTCCCAGTGGGTCAGAAGTTTACATACACTCAATTAGTATTTGGTAACATTGCCTTTAAATTGTTTAACTTGGGTCAAACGTTTTGGGTAGCCTTCCACAAGCTTCCCACAATAAGTTGGGTGAATTTTGGCCAATTCCTCCTGACAGAGCTCGTGTAACTGAGTCAGGTTTGTAGGCCTCCTTGCTCAGACACGCTTTTTCAGTCCTGCCCACACATTTTGTACAGGATTGAGGTCAGTGCTTTGTGATGGCCACTCCAATACCTGGACTTTGTTGTCCTTAAGCCATTTTGCCACAACTTTGGAAGTATGCTTGGGGTCATTGTCCATTTGGAAGACCCATTTGCGACCAAGCTTTAACCTCCTGACTGATGTCTTGAGATGTTGCTTCAATATATCCACATCATTTTCCTTCCTTATGATGCCATCTATTTCGTGAAGTGCACCAGTCCCTCCTGCAGCAAAGCACCCCCACAGCATGATGCTGCCACCTCTGTGCTTCACGGTTGGGATGGTGTTCTTCGGCTTGCAAGCTACCCCCTTTTTCCTCCAAACATAACGATGGTCATTATGGCCAAACAGTTCTATTTTTGTTTCATCAGACTAGAGGACATTTCTCCAAAAAGTACGATCTTTGTCCCCATGTGCAGTTGCAAACCGTAGTCTGGCTTTTTTATGCCGGTTTTGGAGCAGTGGCTTCTTCCTTGCTGAGCGGCCTTTCAGGTTATGTCGATATAGGACTCGTTTTACTGTGGATATAGATACTTTTGTACCTGTTTCCTCCAGCATCTTCACAAGGTCCTTTGCTGTTGTTCTTGGATTGATTTGCACTTTTCGCACCAAATTACGTTCATCTCTAAGAGACAGAACGCGTCTCCTTCCTGAGCGGTATGACGGCTGCGTGGTCCCATGGTGTTTATAATTCTTTTTCTGAGGTCTTGGCTGATTTCTTTAGATTTTCCCATGATGTCACGCAAAGAGGCACTGAGTTTGATGGTAGGCCTTGAAATACATCCACAGGTACACCTCCAATTTACTCAAATGATGTCAATTAGCCTATTAGAAGCTTCTAAAGCCATTACATAATTTTCTGGAATTTACCAAGCTGTTTAAAGGCAAAGTCAACTTAGTGTATGTAAACTTCTGACCCACTTGAATTGTGATACAGTGAATTATAAGTGAAATAATCTGTCTGTAAACAATTATTGGAAAGATTACTTGTGTCATGCACAAAGTAGATGTCCTAACCGACTTGCCAAAACTATAGTTTGTTAACAAGGAATTTGTGGGGTGGTTGAAAACTAGTTTTAATGACTCCAACCTAAGTGTATGTAAACTTCCGACTTCAACTGTACCAACACACTGTTAGTCTGTGCGTGTGGTTTATCATTTACATTGGAAACCGTTATTTTACTGTCATATTGTTAATGTAGGCTGTCATCGTTCTCCCATAAATCCAATGTAAAAACCCAGAATTTAGGTATTATAGACTGACACACATCCTTGGTCTCATCTCAGCAAACCCCATGTTAATCGTGCTATCTGTGCCACAGAGACCTCCACTCGTACCTGTTGGGTGACCAGGAGGAGAATGACGGTGATGCGGACCAGCAGGCCAACAACCAGCAGAGGAGGAACAACAACAACGCCATCCCTGAGGGGCTGCACGCTGCCCACCAGGCTATCCTACAGCAGGGAGGCCCTGTGGGCATCCAGCCCTACCACCGGCCCATGAAGTTCACCTTCAGGGTGAGACATGAATATCACTCTCACCTGTTTATAATATAATGATAATATAATGACTATCACCAAAACCAGCAAAATTAAGGCATACAACGATTTTAATAAAAATTTTAAAAACATTACAATACATTCACAGATTTCACAACACACTATGTGCCCTCAGGCCCCTACTCCACCACTACCACATATCTACAATACAAAATCCATGTGTACGTGTGTATAGTGCGTATGTTATCGTGTGTGTGTATGCATGCGTCTGTGCCTATGTATGTGTTGCTTCACAGTCCCCGCTGTTCCATAAGGTGTGTTTTTATCTGTTTTTAAAAATCTAATTTTACTGCTTGCATCAGTTACTTGACGTGGAATAGAGTTCCATGTAGTCATGGCTCTATGTAGTACTGTGCGCCTCCCATAGTCTGTTCTGGACTTGGGGACTGTGAAGAGACCTCTTGTGGCATGTCTTGTGGAGCATGCATGGGTGTCCGAGCTGTGCGCCAGTAGTTCAAACAGACAGCTCGGTGCATTCAACATGTCAATACCTCTCATAAATACAAGTAGTGATGAAGTCAATCTCTCCTCCACTTTGAGCCAGGAGAGACTGACATGCATATTATTAATGTTAGCTCTCTGTGTACATCCAAGGGCCAGCCGTGCTGCCCTGTTCTGAGCCAATTGCAATTTTCCTAAGTCCCTTTTTGTGGCACCTGACCACACGACTGAACAGTAGTCCAGGTGCGACAAAGCTAGGGCCTGTAGGACCTGCCTTGTTGATAGTGCTGTTAAGAAGGTAGAGCAGCGCTTTATTATGGACAGACTTCTCCCCATCTTAGATACTGTTGTATCAATATGTTTTGACCATGACAGTTTACATTCCAGGGTTACTCCAAGCAGTTTAGTCACCTCAACTTGCTCAATTTCCACATGATTTATTACAAGATTTAGTTGAGGTTTAGTGAATGATTTGTCCCAAATACAATGCTTTTAGTTTAAAAAATATTTAGGACCAACTTATTCCTTGCCACCCACTCTGAAACTAACTGCAGCTCTTTGTTAAGTGTTGCAGTCATTTCAGTTGCTGTAGTAGCTGACGTGTATAGTGCTGAGTCATCCGCATACATAGACACACTGGCTTTACTCAGAGCTAGTGGCATGTCATTAATAAAGATTGAAAAAAGTAAGGGGCCTAGACAGCTGCCCTGGGGAATTCCTGATTTTACCTGGATTATGTTGGAGAGGCTTCCATCAAAGAACACCCTCTGTGTTCTGTTAAACAGGAAACTCTTTATCCACAATAAAGCAGGGGGTGTAAAGCCATAACACAAACGTTTTTCCATCAGCAGACTATGATCGATAATGTCAAAAGCCGCACTGAAGTCTAACAAAACAGCCCCCACAAACTTTTTGTCATCAATTTCTCTCAGCCAATCATCAGTCACTTGTGTAAGTGCTGTGCTTGTTGAATGTCCTCCCCTATAAGCGTGCTGAAAGTCTGTTGTCAATTTGTTTACTGTAAAATAGCATTGTATCTGGTCAAACACCATTTTTCCCCAAAAGTTTACTAATGGTTGGTAACAGACTGATTAGTATGCTATTTGAGCCAGTAAAGTGGGCTTTACTATTCTTAGGTAGCGGAATTACTTTTGCTTCCCTCCAGGCCTGGGGGCACACACTTTCTAGTAGGCTTACATTTCTAGTAGGAGTTGCAATATCGTCCGCTATTATCCTCAGTAATTTTCCATAAAAGTTGTCAGACCCCGGTGGCTTGTCATTGTTGATAGACAACAATCTTTTTACCTCTTCCACACTCACTTCACGGAATTCAAAATGACAATGCTTTTCTTTCATAATTTGGTCAGATATACTTGAATGTGTAGTGTCAGCGTTTGTTGCTGGCATGTCTTGCCAAAGTTTGCTAATCTTGCCAATGAAATAATCTTTATAAAGTAGTTGGCAATATCAGTCGGTTTTGTGATGAACGAGCCATCTGATTCAATGAATGATGGAGCTGAATTTGCCTTTTTTCCCAAAATTTCATTTAAGTTGCTCCAAAGCCTTTTACTATCATTCTTTGTCATTTATCTTTGTTTCATAGTGTAGTTTCTTCTTTTTATTCCGTTTAGTCACATGATTTCTCAGTTTGCAATGTGTTTGCCAATCAGTTGTGCAGCCAGACTTATTTGCCATTCCTTTTGCCTCATCCATCTCAACCATACCATTTTTACAAGTCCTCATCAATCCACAGGGATTTAACAGTTTTTACAGTCAATTTCTTAATGGGTGCATGCTTATTAGTAACTGGAATAAGCAATTTCATAAATGTGTCAAGTGCAGTGTCTGTTTGCTCCTCATTACACACCACGAACCAACAGATATTATTTACATCAACAACATAGGAATCACTACAAAACATATTGTATGACCTCTTATACACTATATTAGGCCCAGCCTTTGGAACTTTGGTTTTCCTAGATATGGCTACTATATTGTGATCACTACATCCAATGTATCTGGATACTGCTTTCAAGCAAATTTCTGCAGCATTAGTAAAGATGTGATCAATACATGTTCATGATTTCATTCCTGTGCTGTTTGTAACTACCCTGGTAGGTTGACTGATAACCTTAACCAGGTTGCAGGCACTGGTTACAGTTTGAAGCATTTTCTTGAGTGGGCAGCTTGATGAAAGCCAGTCAATATTTAAATCACCCAGAATATATACCTCTCTGTTGATATCACATATATTATCAAGCATTTCACAGATGTTATCCAG
Source organism: Coregonus clupeaformis (assembly GCF_020615455.1). NCBI lineage: Eukaryota > Metazoa > Chordata > Actinopteri > Salmoniformes > Salmonidae > Coregonus > Coregonus clupeaformis. The sequence continues at coordinate 17,603,607 of NC_059212.1, forward strand.
ATACTGATACTGTTAGCACTTGGTGGTCTATAGCAGCTTCCCACAAGAATGGGCTTTAGGTGAGGTAGATTAACCTGTAGCCATATTACTTCAACAGTATTTAACATGAGATCCTCTCTAAGCTTTACAGGAATGTGGTTCTGAATATAAACAGCAACACCTCCACAATTGGCATTTCTGTCTTTTCTGTCAAGGTTATAACCTTGTAGTGCTACCACTGTATAATCAAAGGTATTATCTAAGTGAGTTTCAGAGATGGTCAGAATATGAATGTCATCTGTTACTAGAAAATTATTGATTTCATGAACCTTGTTTCTTAAGCTACATATGTTAACGTGGGCTATTTTGAGCACCTTTCTTCTGGGATGCTTACTTGTTTTCATTGCTTTACTGGGAAGCTTAGCAGAAGTAGATATTCTCATGTTTTTTATGTTAGTGCAGGGTGAGCTGCACACAGTGGACTTCCTGCTTGGGCACACCGCCTCAGTGCTAACAGTATAAATCTGGTTCATAGGCACATGATTTCTGCATACAATAGCTGTAGGATCAGCAGAGGCATTCAGGGCAGCTAGAGGGACATACATTAGGTTACTTACATTGTATCTACCAACGCCACTGGTATAATGTACATTTGCTGGCATTATGACAACTCAGCGTCACACTGGTAGGGATTAACTGAGCTGGGCTTGGGTCAGCAGTAGACTCTTCACTGTTTTCTCTAAGCCATCTTTCTCATCTTTCTCAGAGCATGATAATGTAATGTAATGCAATGTGGTATATTCATGTGTATTCTTGATTTTCTAGATTGTGCTGCTGATCGTGTTCATGTGTGTGACACTGCTGGTGGCCAGTCTGGTGTGCCTCACGTTGCCAGGTGAGTTTTCTGTATAGTCCACACAACTCACTCAGTCACTCACTGAATTCCACTGTCCACTCCACTGTCTTCTCCATTTTTCTACCCAATTTTGTGATATCCAATTGGTAGTTACTGTCTTGTCCCATCGCTGCAACTCCCGTACGGACTCGGGAGAGGCGAAGGTCGAGAGCCATGCGTCCACTGAAACACGACCCTGCCAAGCTGCACTACTTCATGACACATGACTGCTCGCTTAACCCGGAAGCCAGCCGCACCAATGTGTCGGAGGAAACACCGTGTAACTGGCGACCGTGTCAGCGTGCATGCGCCCGGACCACCACAGGAGTCGCTAGAGCGCGATGGGACAAGGTCATCCCGGCCGGCCAAACCGTCCCCTAACCCGGACGTCGCTGGGCCAATTGTGCATCGCCTCATGGGTCTCCCGGTCGCGGCCAGCTGCGACACAGCCCAGGATTGAACCCGGATCTGTAGTGACACCTCGTGCACTGCAGTGCCTTTTACCGCTGCGCCACTCGGGAGGCTCAGTCTTCCCCATTCACCTACTGTCACCCTCTCTTCCTCTCCCTGTCTCACCCCCTCTCTCCGTCCCCTGCTACAGTATTCACCGGCCGGTACCTGATGTCCTTCTGGACGGGCAGTACTAAGATCCATGAGCTGTACACGGCGGCGTGCGGCCTATACGTGTGCTGGCTGTCCATCAGGGTTATCACCGTGCTGCTGGCCTGGATGCCCCAGGGCAGGAGGGTCATTCTGCTCAAGGTCCAGGAGTGGACCCTCATGGTAATGCTCTGCAACACGGTAATGACAAGCAACACCCACCGCCCACACGCCTGACATTTGTCATGAATGAATTCGTCTTCTTCATAACTATTTTTATTGTTTTTCCCCTCACACTGAATTAGAATAAGAATGATGTGATTTTTATACAACAAAATATAATATGTGAAGATGGTTTAAAAGATATATATATATATATGTATGTAAAGACCCATATAAGGTATACAATACACATAAGAGTGATTTAAATACTCTATGTTTATATTGGTTATGCTGTTTCTATTATACTGTGCAAGGGCTCATCTCTGTGTGAATGCATGGTTCTGGGTGATAAATGTCCTCTACATAGGCTGAATCAGAATGCAAATTGAAGACATCTCAGTAAAATGATACCTACTGTAGGTGTGTTGAGAGGCCTGTATTTCTAGCCCTCTGTGTTGCCTTGTACTGCACTGTAGATCCTGAAGACAGTGGTCATAGCTGTGTTGCTGGCTGGCGCCATCCCTCTCCTGCTGGGCCTGCTGTTTGAGATGGTCATAGTAGCCCCTCTCAGGGTGCCGCTGGATCAGACACCACTCTTCTACCCCTGGCAGGTACTGTAAGGACCACCCATCTAACACCAATGGCCATATACGTTATGGGATTGCAGTACATTAAATGGAAATGGCAATCTTAAGATTTTAAATTGCACCTAAAACTTTTATGACGCTGTCTTTAGATTGCCTCAATCGGATAACGGATCAAGAGGCAACTACAGCCAACACTGCTGTTTTACTCTTTGTTTCAGGACTGGGCTCTCGGAGTTCTCCATGCCAAAATCATCGCCGCCATTACTCTGATGGGTCCCCAGTGGTGGCTGAAAACAGTGATTGAGCAGGTCGGTCCCACAAGATTGCATTTTTCTATGATGATTATTATTACCTTAATTACTCTTATAAATTACTCTGAAGATGCCATTCATGATATAGCTCAGATTCATTTTGAATATGTGTTGGCATCATTTTGACTTCCTCGTGTTGTTTCCTCTTCTAGGTGTATGCTAACGGAATTCGGAACATTGATCTCCATTTCATCATCCGAAAGCTGGCTGCTCCGGTTATCTGTGTGCTACTGGTGTCTCTCTGTGTGCCCTATGTCATCTCTGCTGGCATCGTCCCCATCGTAGCGCAGTATTCCCCAGGTACGGCAAATATCAGTTAATGAAAGTGGAATTAGTGGTTTCAGGTGTGTGTGAGCATGCGTATGCGAGAGAGAGAGCTATTATTGGTGAGGAAAGTGAGCAAATTCAAGGGATGATCCTCTGATTGCTCTCTCTGCAGGAGTTACCATGGAGATGCAGAATTTGGTGCAGAGGAGAATCTACCCCTTCCTGCTCATGGTCGTCATGCTGCTGGGAATCCTCTCCTTCCAAATCCGTCAATTTAAGCGCCTTTACGAACACATTAAGAATGACAAGTGAGCACCCTGACATTAAGCTCAGCACAGCCACACTTATGACTTATACTTATTGCCAATGCTAACCTGACAAAATGGCTTCCGGATGTCTCTCACAGACTGTCATCACAAAGTCTCCATTATGACAGTGGACCACCATAGTTGCCAGTACAAATAATAAAATAACGTCTCCAAGCCTCTGAGGACATACTTGTTGGCGTTTTTACACTCTAGCCACAGTATGCTTTCATGGCATGGTATTTCTCTCTGAAACTGTATTTTTCTTCTTTCCCAGGTACCTGGTTGGACAGAGACTGGTGAACTATGAACGCAAGGTGGCAGGCAGAAGCACTACAGCCACATACAGCAGCTCTTCCCAGGAGTAGGAGCTGTTAACACCTTACCTGAGAACAGCCTCTAGCTGTGTGGCCTCTCTCCTCCACCGCCTCACTTTTGATGTCTCTCCACCCGTCTCTTCACATTCATGACTCAAGCGCTCTCCTCTCACCATGCCTTATTTCACTCCCTGCTCACAAGCACAGCCTGAGAAATGAGGAGTGCGTTTTACAAAAAAGATTAAAGGCAAAATTACCTTGAAAACCAACCAACTTGGAATCGAAAAATAATGTTTCGTCTTTGTACATCTTGAAAAAAATGTATGTATTTTGTTAATTAAATCTAGATGTCACTTTATTCTGTTCCTGTAGGTCTGGATGGACTACTACAGTATTTTACCTGTTTGACCAGGAGGAGGCAATCCCATTGGAACACATGATGGAGGTTCCACTTTAGAGGAGTGAGGAGCGTGAGACAAGGCTAAAGAACTTTGGGATCAGTTTATGTCATTTTTATTTATTCGTTTGGATTTTCCTTTTTAGGGGTTTAGTATTACACTGTGTGGGTGAGGTTATCTGCAAGAAAGAAAAGTTCCTATTGGAATGGGTGATTTACTCTTTCTGCAGCAGGGTTCAAAGCCAGGAAGTTTTTAATTCCGATTCATGCATTTCGGTTCACTGTCTGACTGACTGGCCACAGAGGAGCTGATGAGTGTTTCAGGCTTCCCTGAATAGCTTTATACTGGCTTGATGGTCTCCTGTCTCAGGCTGGGGTTATTAATGAAATCCCAGCTAGCCAGCTATTTGTATCATGTAGCTCCATTATTTGGTCTCATTTGAGAGAACCCTAAAAGGCTGCTTTTTAGTTAAAGTTACAAGATTGTAACTGCGTGCTCATGACATTTGTGTAATTTCTGCTCTGCATGCTACACATGTTGTACAGAGTAACAGGTTGTTACATATGCATGAATATCAGTCTGTTGCACTTAAGCTTTAACATAGTGGCAATCATTCATAAACCATTTTAATGAAATCAAGTCAGTATTTCAATGTGGTGATGAAACTACAATACAGTTAAGTATGATTTTCTTGACAGGAGTTTTGGATCAGGTTTGACAGTTTTTTTGTCTGTGTTAATGAGATTGATACAATGTTTGTAAATAAAGCATTTCTATGCTTATGGATTGTTTACCATGGCAACAAAACCTATTTTCTTCATTTCAATGTGTAAAATTGTCTGTGTCGGTTGAAGGTTTAAGACTGGATTTCTGACTGTTTCAGAGAGGGTATTAAATGCTGAGATTCTATATGTGACCGTAAAGTATCTTAATATACAAAACTGGATTCTGTCGTTTGCCTGTTGATTTTATTCGGACACATTTTTAAGCAAATTCCCTATTTTTATATGTGCGTATAGTGTTTAATTGTGTCAGTCTTTTGTCTGCTTCATGTTGTTTTTCTGAGTGGTTAAGTGTGAATTGGTCATCTTAATAAATGGCTGCTTTCCTCACAGAATATCAAATGAAATTGTATTTGTCACATGCGCCGAATACAACAAGTGTAGACCTTACAGTGAAATGCTTACTTACAAGCCCTTAACAAACAATGCAATTTTAAGAAAGAATACCCAAAAAATACCTAAATAACATTTGAAAAAAAAGAAACAAATAATTAAAGAGCAGCAGTAAAATAACAATAGCGAGGCTATATACAGGGGGTGCTGGTACCGAGTCAATGTGCGGGGGCACCGGTTAGGGGGTAGAAGCCTCTTGGACCTAGACTTGGCACTCCGGTACCGCTTGCCGTGCGGTAGCAGAGAGAACCGTCGATGACTAGGGTGGCTGGAGTCTTTGACAATTTTTAGGGCCTTCCTCTGACACCGCCTAGTATAAAGGTCCTGGATGGCAGGAAGCTTGGCCCCAGTGATGTACTGGACCGTACGCACTACCCTCTGTAGTGCCTTGCAGTCGGAGGCCGAGCAGTTGCCATACCAGTCAGTGATGCAACCAGTCAGGATGCTCTCGATGGTGCAGCTGTTGAACCTTTTGAGGATCTGAGGACCCATGCCAAATATTTTCAGTCTCCTTAGGGGTAATAGGTTTTGTTGTGCCCTCTTCACGACTGTCTTGGTGTGCTTGGACCATGTTAGTTTGTTGGTGATGTGGACACCAAGGAACTTGAAGCTCTCAACCTGCTCCACTACAGCCCTGTCGATGTTTGTTATATTCACACATTTCTGTCAAATTGGACACTGAAGAGATCCGATCGGAGGTCCAAGCAAATTCCAGTAGGCACATGACTGTCCAGAAATTGAGTAGAAAAACACCATGGATGTGAATAGCATAAAATACAGTGGGGAAAAAAAGTATTTAGTCAGCCACGAATTGTGCAAGTTCTCCCACTTAAAAAGATGAGAGAGGCCTGTAATTTTCATCATAGGTACACGTCAACTATGACAGACAAATTGAGATGTATTTTTCCAGAAAATCACATTGTAGGATTTTTAATGAATTTATTTGCAAATTATGGTGGAAAATAAGTATTTGGTCACCTACAAACAAGCAAGATTTCTGGTTTTCACAGACCTGTAACTTCTTCTTTAAGAGGCTCCTCTTTCCTCCACTCGTTACCTGTATTAATGGCACCTGTTTGAACTTGTTATCAGTATAAAAGACACCTGTCCACAACCTCAAACAGTCACACTCCAAACTCCACTATGGCCAAGACCAAAGAGCTGTCAAAGGACACCAGAAACAAAATTGTAGACCTGCACCAGGCTGGGAAGACTGAATCTGCAATAGGTAAGCAGCTTGGTTTGAAGAAATCAACTGTGGGAGCAATTATTAGGAAATGGAAGACATACAAGACCACTGATAATCTCCCTCGATCTGGGGCTCCACGCAAGATCTCACCCCGTGGGGTCAAAATGATCACAAGAACGGTGAGCAAAAATCCCAGAACCACACGGGGGACCTAGTGAATGACCTGCAGAGAGCTGGGACCAAAGTAACAAAGTCTACCATCAGTAACACACTACGCCGCCAGGGACTCAAATCCTGCAGTGCCAGACATGTCCCCCTGCTTAAGCCAGTACATGTCCAGGCCCGTCTGAAGTTTGCTAGAGTGCATTTGGATGATCCAGAAGAGGATTGGGAGAATGTCATATGGTCAGATGAAACCAAAATATAACTTTTTGGTAAAAACTCAACTCGTCGTGTTTGGAGGACAAAGAATGCTGAGTTGCATCCAAATAACACCATACCTACTGTGAAGCATGGGGGTGGAAACATCATGCTTTGGGGCTGTTTTTCTGCAAAGGGACCAGGACGACTGATCCGTGTAAAGGAAAGAATGAATGGGGCCATGTATCGTGAGATTTTGAGTGAAAACCTCCTTCCATCAGCAAGGGCATTGAAGATGAAACGTGGCTGGGTCTTTCAGCATGACAATGATCCCAAACACACCACCCGGGCAACGAAGGAGTGGCTTCGTAAGAAGCATTTCAAGGTCCTGGAGTGGCCTAGCCAGTCTCCAGATCTCAACCCCATAGAAAATATTTGGAGGGAGTTGAAAGTCCGTGTTGCCCAGCGACAGCCCCAAAACATCACTGCTCTAGAGGAGATCTGCATGAAGGAATGGGCCAAAATACCAGCAACAGTGTGTGAAAACCTTGTGAAGACTTACAGAAAACGTTTGACCTGTGTCATTGCCAACAAAGGGTATATAACAAAGTATTGAGAAACTTTTGTTATTGACCAAATACTTATTTTCCACCATAATTTGCAAATAAATTCATAAAAAATCCTACAATGTGATTTTCTGGAGAGAAAAAAATTCTCATTTTGTCTGTCATAGTTGACGTGTACCTATGATGAAAATTACAGGCCTCTCTCATCTTTTTAAGTGGGAGAACTTGCACAATTGGTGGCTGACTAAATACTTTTTTCCCCCACTGTACATCCTCTTGTGTTGTATCATGATAATAAGCCTTGCTCAATCACCCCTCCCTATAGCATGTGTGGTTGTTGGGGAGACATTGGCTATTTAACAAATCCCTACAGTACATGGGAGAATACACATATATATATTTTGTCTATAATATTGTACATTACTTGTGATTGTGTGTATGTGTAACTCCTTTCTTCACATTTGAGATAATGATCTGCTCTGGTCAATCACTCTGAATTTTGGCGATGTGGAAATTTGACCCTCTAAGAGGAGCTACTCCATTTCTCACCTTCTCTCAACACTTCTCCCTTTTCCCGTAATGATGGCAGCACTGGGTTCAGAACAGACCATGATGCTGTATCATAGCCAATAACATAATCACACCTGATAGCAGCTGTATATCTACATTAATGCTGAATAATGCAAAGTCAATTGCACTCAAAACAACTGTTTTTCCTATAGAGATATCCTGGTTGCCTGGTTGGCTAGTTCCTAAACCCTTAATCCTGATTGTCAAACTGTGAATAACTTGCAGGTCAAAATGTATTGTCTCATCCCTCGAAAACATGCATAGTCATTTTAACCAATTGATTACCATCCCAGATCTGCCAAGAAATGTATGGCGTATTATTGTAGGCTGTGAAAACTAATGGTATGACATTTTCCATCAACAGGTGTATAGAGCTCAAGTATGGAAATACAGTGAGCTCCAAAAGTATTGGGACAGTGACACATTTGTTGTTGTTTTGGGTCTGTACTCCTGCACTTCAGATTTAATTTGAGGGTATTTTCATCCATATCAGGTCAACCATTTAGAAATTACAGCCATTTTTTGTACATAGTCGTCGTCCCCCCCCCCCATTTTAGGGGACCAAAAGTCTAGGGAACAATTCACTTATATGTGTATTAAAGTAGTCAAACGTTAAGTATTTGGTTCCATATTCATAGCATGCAATGACTACATCAAGCTTGTGAATAATGATGAGTGAGAATGTTACAGAGGCAGAACTATCATTCCCCCCAAAAAATGCTAACCTCCCCTGTTATTGTAATGGTGAGATGTTAGCATGTCTTGGGGGTATGATATTTGTGCATCTGTAACTTTCTCACTCATCATTATTCACAATTCATTCAGGATGATCCGTAATCATGGAGGCATCCACATGAATATATATATATTTAGAAATATATTATATTCTTATTTACAATAAAATGTACCCCAAAATGACACAATACATTATTTACCATTCATTTCTATTGGGCACAAAATAATCTGAAGCACAACCAAACCAATCGGCAAATGCATCCAACAAGTTTGTAGAGTCACACACTTGACGTAATCATTGCGTGCTAGGAATATGGAACCAAATACTAAACTTTTGACTACTTTATTACACATATAAGTGAATTTGTCCCAATACTTTTGATCCCGTAAGATGGGGGGACTATGTACAAAAAGTTCTGTATTTTCTAAACTGTTCCCCCGATATGGATTAACATACCCTCATATTAAAGCTGACAGTCTGCACTTTATTCTTATAGTCATTGTATAATTTCAAATCCAAAATGCTGGAGTACAGAGCCAAAAACACAAAACGTGTCACTGTTCCAATACTTTTGGAGCTCACTGTATGTTGAGGTTGGAAATACTGTTGGCTGCATATCTAATGTTGATTGACCTGGGTTGCTGAATTCTTATTCTAACACCCTTTTCACAGTATCGTGCCGACCCAAACTTTAGTTTCAGAATATCGTCCCTTCCAACACAGTTCCAGGCCAGCACAGCTCAGCCCTATCTGGCCCAATAAGATACAGTGCCTTTAGAAAGTATTCATACCGCTTGACTTATTCCACATTTTGTTGTGTTACAGCCTGTATTCAAAATGGATCAAATATTTTTTTTTCTCACCCATCTACACACAATAAACCATAATGACAAAGTGAAAAAATGTCTTTTTAAAATCTTTGCAATCTATTCAGGTTATTTTTATCCTGAAAAAACTCCCTAGTCCTTGCTGATAACAAGCATACCCATAACATGATGCAGCCACCATCATGCTTGAAAATATGAAGAATGGTACTCAGTGATGTGTTGTGTTGGATTTGCCCCAAATTTACCGCTTTCTATTCAGGACTTAAAGTTAATTTCTTTGTCACATTTTTATTTTAGTGGCAGGATGCATGTTTTTGAATATTTTTATTCTGTACAGGCTTCCTTCTTTTCACTCTTTCATTTAGTTTAGTATTGTTGAGAAACTACAATGTTGATGATCCATTCCTCAGTTTTCTCCTATCACAGCCATTAAACTCTGTAACTGTTTTAAAGTCACCATTGGCCTCATTTCGAAATCCCTGAGAGGTTTCCTTCCTCTCCGGCAACTGAGTTAAGAAGGACGCCTGTATCTTTGTAGTGGCTGGGTGTATTGATACACCAGCCAAAGTGTAATTAATAACTTCACCATGCTCAAAGCGGATCTGATGAATAGAGCCCTAAATCGCTCTGGATAAGAGCGTCTGCTATAAAAAAATATGAAAAAAATCTCTGTGATATGTTGTGTTGGATTTGCCCCAGACATACCTATTATAAAGTGATCCTGTTAAAGGTAAATATAGCCTGTGGCATAGACCCTAAATATGGGTCTATATACGTGAAGAACGGCTGTCCACTTTTAAACACCAACTGACCTAGTGTTACAACCTGGACTGACCAGAGCCTACTGTACTGTTTGGTTGTTGACAGAACAGCTAATCTGCTCAACTCCAAGATAACACAAAGTCTAGGACGTTATCTTGTTGTTATTGAGTTACGCTTTATAAGAGTGTTTTTATTCTTATTTTAACACCCACTTATTTGGATGTTAATACATTAACTTTACTACATTCTTTTACATAAGGCCCTAGTACACTATTTACTACATAGCAGATCAGGGTTGCCTGGTGTTAATTGTGTACTGATTTGATATTGGGAATAAATGTGATACTCATAAGTAGTTTAGCATTGACCTGACATACAACATCTTGCTAAAGGCTTACCAGTCCAGGGGCCTACTTCAGAGGCCTACTTCATCTTGAGTTTGATTGTTAGAATTCTCCCTGTGTAATAGAGTGGTTAGGCATGTGTGAGGAGCAATGAAGAGACGAGACTTTCAAGAGGGCTGTTTTTGCCACCCACATGATCACATACAGTACAAATCACTAAGACTATGGAGCTCAGACAAGCGTGGGAACCGCACTGCCAAAAGGTGCATCTTAAATCTGACACATCCAAGCTACATTAAAGCCTTTAGCTGCATCTAAAATAATGTCAATCAACTACCAAATTAATGTGAATTAGTGGCAAAAAGTGTAGCTATACACTGTTGAGGGAAATGAGGGGAAATGAGGGGGGAAAAAATGTATGTAAGAGGCCATGTTATTTCTGCTGTATCCAATTACCAGTCAGCTAAAACAGAGCTAACAGCAGCCCCAGCCAACCATAGATTAGGGTCATATGCAAATGTAGCACAACTAGTGGGGGTGGGAAGTAAGGAGGTAATGTCATGAAGTCACTTTTATGGGGAATCCCCACGTCACTGTAGGAACTAGTTTTAGGGTATAGGTATTGGGTATGACACAAAACCAGTATATCAAATCAAATCAAATCAAATATTATTTGTTTAGCAGTTGTTATTGTGGGTGTAGCGAAATGCTTGTGCTTCTAGCTCCGACAGTGCAGTAATATCTAACAAGTAATATCTAACAATTTCAAAACATATACCCAATACACACAAATCTAAGTAAGGAATGGAATTAAGAATATATACATATATGGATGAGCAATGACAGAGCGGCATGGACTAAGATACAGTAGAATATTATAGAATACAGTATATACATATGAGATGAGTAATGCAAGATATGTAAACATTATTAAAGTGACTAGTGTTCCATTTCTTAAAGTGGCCAGTGATTTCTATAGGCAGCAGCAGCCTCTAATGTGCTAGTGATGGCTATTTAACAGTCTGATGGCCTTGAGATAGAAGCTGTTTTCAGTCTCTCGGTCCCAGCTTTGATGCACCTGTACTGACCTCACCTTCTGGATGATAGCGGGGTGAACAGGCAGTGGCTCGGGTGGTTAATGTCCTTCATGATCTTTTTGGCCTTCCTGTGACATCGGGTGCTGTAGGCGTCCTGGAGGGCGGGTAGTTTGCCCCCGGTAATGCATTCGGCAGACCGCACCACCCTCTGGAGAGCCCTGTGGTTGCAGGTGGTGCAGTTGCCGTACCAGGCAGTGATACAGCCCGACAGGATGCTCTCAATTGTGCATCTGTAAAAGTTTGTGAGGGTTTTAGGTGCCAAGCCAAATTTCTTCAGCCTCCTGAGGTTGAAGAGGCTCTGTTGCGCCTTCTTCACAACACTGTCTGGGTAGTTGGACCATTTCAGTTTGTCAGTGATGTGTATGCCAAGGAACTTGAAACTTTCCACCTTCTCCACTGCGGTCCCGTCGATGTGGATAGGGGGGTGCACCCTCTGCTGTTTTCTGAAGTCCACGATCATCTCCTATCATTACACATGAATGCAATCAAAATGTAGTTAAAAAATGTGGTTGCACAATATCAAAAAAATGTAGTTGTACAAATTCTAAATGATTTGTGAGTTGAGCTTTAGCTATGCAGACCAATAAAAGTAATTACTCACCTACTAAATCTGTACTTTTATCATTCAAGACTTCTGTGTCTGTTCAACTATGCATTTTGAGAGAGAGAGAAAGAGAGAGAGAGCAGAGAGAGAAAGAGAGAGAGAGGGAGGGGGAGAGAGAGAGCAGAGAGGGAGAGAGAGAGAGAGAGAGAGAGAGAGAGAGAGAGAGAGAGAGAGAGAGAGAGAGAGAGAGAGAGAGAGAGAGAGAGAGAGAGAGAGAGAGAGAGAGAGAGAGAGAGGGAGAGGGAGAGGGAGAGAGAGAGAGAGAGAGGGAGGGAGAGAGAGAGGGAGAGAGAGGGGGGGAGAGAGAGAGAGGGAGAGAGAGAGAGAGAGAGAGAGAGCAGAGACTGATTAAAGGGATTATGTAGCGTCAGTTTAGACAATTCTTCTCTTCCACATCGGTCAAAGGAAACAAAATGTTTTACTGCAGGGAACAGAAGATTAGGGTATCAGCACAGCAGGACCTAGACACTGTCTAAAATAATAAAGTGCCTTTTGGTGAACAGCATTTTGTGGGACAACTTTGGCAACAAATTCATTGAAGAGATGAATTCTCAAGCTGTCAGACTGTTGTTGGCTGTTGCCATTTGGAAAGTGAGAAATACAGAAGGCAAATGAAGAGCTGATGGGAACAAGAGGATCCTTTGAGGATGACAAGGTCTTTAATGTCCTTCTAATGCTTCAGGGAACAAGCTTTATTGATGGATTAAAGGGGACATTCTGAGACATCCTCCTCAAGTGGCTTTGGAACCAGAACAAATGTTAGATCACGTTCCAGTTAGGGATCATACTGATTTCTGCTTCTTCTTCAAGACCTAGCTAAGTATTTACACTTTGAATGAGGGTGAATTGGTCAGATGAGATTGCGATTTTGGTGCCTTGTCCTTCTTGTTGTGGTGGATTCTAACCCGGGGGTTAAATGGTGCTGATCACAGAGGACCCAGGTGGAGGTGGAGGGACGTTGATAAAAGTTCAGCAGAATGGGATCTCTGGAGGCCAGGCGGGGGCCGTCAGGGGTCCTAGAAATGAGGAGTTGGAGACGGTCGCAGGCGACGAAAATGAGGATCCTAATGAGGGAGACAATGACGACAACAACTATTACGATGACGACGACGATGATGTCTATCAGGAATTTGAAGAATTTGACTTTGACACATTGCCAGATCTGCCAGAGGATACCAGGAGTATCGCCTCTGATGACTCCTTCTATCCACCTGATGAGTCTCTCAAATACAGGACTCCCAGCCCAGTCACCCCTGAACCTCTGTCCTTCTTCAAGGCCTGCTCCAATAACAATTCCATCATAGTGAAGATTATGATAAGGCAAGGGGTGACAGAGGAGGAAGTGAGAGAAACAGATAAGAACAACAGAGTATGTTTGCGTTGTCATTAAAGAGATTAACTAGTCAATGTTCTCTGTGATTTAGATTATATCCGTATTATCAAGACAAGGCCTACTGTACAAACGTATAACATGGTCTCTGTTTCAATGTCCACACTAGCATCCTACTTAGAATTAAGCAATGTATAATGCTTTCTATGTGGTATGCTAGTATGGACATTGGAATATAGATCTTTGTAAAGCAGGTTTCCACAAGATCTCCACCGATCAAGAATAAGCTTTATGGTGATTTCATATGAAAGACAGCACACATTTTAGGCTTTTTGCTCCCGTTTCTGCATGAGACAGAAGTGTTTTGTACTAGACACCCAAACTGTGTCATTTCTGTGGACAGTGACAATATCAGAGGAATACTCAGAGCAGTTGGTTAAGCCCTGGAACAGATGGGGGGGATTCCAGTTTGAGATGGCGTTGAAGCAGCTCGTAATCATGGCTGAGCTTTTAAAAGGTTCACCCAAGATATCAGGGTGCAGCAGTACAGTACTAAGAGGGGATTGGTGCTTCAAATCCCTTATTCTACACACCATTAATGACCATCATGGCTACATAACAGGTAGGGTTAGGCCTAATGCAATTTTGGATGTGTTTCTCACTGCTGTATCCTCATCAGTGGTAAAGCAATAATACTAGGGATATAACACAGCAGCCTACGCATTCAGTGACTACTATTGCACAATATTTTCAAAAGGTGTTGCATGTAGATTCCAGATACAGTAGTTCCATGATTTCCCTCAGTATCTGATCAAGCTGAGAAACAAGGCTCACCCACTGACCTTTTTATTCCCTTCTCACGCCTGTGAAGAGACAGACTAATACAGTATAAATAAGTGGAGAAGTCTGCTGTCATGCTATACCTACAGTAATGGCACATGTGTCTGGATGGATAAAGGCAAATGCCCTCAGTTGTTTCACGTTACATCCTATACTGGCATGACATGAGCCCTAATGTGTAGTTTGTATAGATGTAAACAAACACACACACAGCAGTGTTTTTAAATCAAACACACTCTGAATGTGGACTGTTTGAGCAGAGTAAGACCTTACTTTGGCAAATCTAAAACTGCACTTGTCTTTTTTCCAATTGACCCAGACAGCTAGTGGGGCCAAGATGTTCTCCTATGGGTTGTTCATAGATGGGGTGTCGTTGTCAGAGACTTTCAGTTTTAATTCCTTTTTGGTCCCAAAGATTTGGTCTAGGCCTACCTCAGACCTTTACCTTAGCTGACTATGTAAGCCATAAGCAGTGAGAATACTGGAAACTCTGCTGATACTTCAGGTTTTCCTGATTAGTGGGCAAAACTCTTTGTTTACAGTACACATTTTGAGTTTTCTTCAGATGGCTTAATGGTGATTGGTTGTACAGTAGCCTTATTGACTGGGCATTTCCCCAAATCGAGAAACTGGGTCATTGAGCCACTCTTATATACTGTTTACTATACGGTCATTATGCTATCTTACCATAGGGCTGGTGGACTGTGATTAGTACTGTAGGCAGCAGCAGGCAGATGGCTCAGAAAGCTCTAGAAAGACTATTAGCTGAGACTTAACTTGGAATTCCCTTAGGGATCATTAGGCCTGTCAGTTGGGGATCATTAGGCCTGTCAGTTGGCATCTCTGGCTATACATCACCCTCCAAGTGTATACGTGTATCAGTGTTGCTCCAAGAATTGGTTTATTTTGTTAGATAGATAGTTTATATTCTACCGTGTCAACACAATTCTAACACCACGCACCTAGAGCTAGAGTAGCTGTTAACTTGCCTAAAAGAGCAGAGCTATTGATCCAATTGACTCTGTGAAACAACCGTGGTGGCATAATGAGCACTGAGTCCACGGTCTTAAGACCATAAGGCTCCAGGGAGTGTAACAGTGACAGAGTCTTGGGTGGGTGAACTTGCCTTGTGTCCTTAGTTTGCTACATCGTCATTCATAAGCACTAGCAGCAGTCACGTCTGGACTTGTGTATCTTTCTTGAGATCTAATGTAGACAAGTGACGTACTGGTAGTTGTGTGACGTACTATACCTTATGAGCAAGGTCAAATGTTAGAGTTGAACAGTATGGCACTGTGCGTCAACAGATTGACCTTGAAGGCAGTAAACATACATTGTTATCATCCAAAAAGAGAGCTATGTCACTGATCTTTGCATGTGGTTTGTGTTTTGCAGAATGGGCTGATAGTAGCCTGTTACATGGGCTGGGTGGATGTGGTCATAGCACTCTCTCAGTGCCCCCACATCGATGTCAACTGGCAAGACAACGAGGGGAATACAGCCCTCATGACAGCTGCTCAAGCAGGTAAGAATCCACAGCTGTTTTAAAGCTGAAGTTTTGTTGGTTCCTAGTACAGTATATTTTGGGAATGTGTCAACACAAATATGATTATTCTAAATGAAAACAGCCAGATTAAGCAAACAGATGTTTTGATCTGGAAATAATGAGTTGAATTCAACATGTTTCATTGTGAATAAGGTGAATAACACATTTGGTTTATTTTTCAATGCCAGGTCACATTATGATATCCAGCTACTTGATCAACTACTTCTCCAACCTGGACCTAGAGCGTAGGAACTGCCATGGATTCACCGCTATGATGAAGGCAGCCATGCAAGGGAGGGCAGATGTTGTTCGTTTGCTCATGATGTCAGGTAGAGCTAAATATTTAGTATTTCTATGTAATTTTTACAATATTTACACCCCCATTGGCCTGTACACTTAACAGTTCCCATAAACAAAGAAAATAATAAATTACAATTGAATAACAATGCATTTAATGCCTCTCTCTATCTGTGTATTCCCTCTACTAGGAGCGGACGTGGAGGCGAGGGACTACGGGCGCAAGATGACCTCCAGGGAGTGGGCTTTGTTCACATGCCGCTACGAGACGGCCTACCTGATGATGCGTCTGATGACCCAGCCTTGCGCCGAGCAGTTCTGTGACTCCTACAAGCTGGAGTGGCCCATGTTGCAGGAGCTGGTGGCCCAACGCCAGGAACCCAAGAGTTGCTGGCAGAAGGTGGCAGACAAGGCCTGCTGCAGGTTCTCACTCCGCATGAAGACGGACCCCGTGGACGATGGTGTGATGGACCACATGGTGCGCATCACCACCGCCCTGTCCAGCCCATTGATCGCCACTGCCTGCCACACTGTGGCCCCGAGAAGCCCGCCCTGCATCGGGAAGCGGCGCTATGCTGTACCGGAGATCCTCAGGAAGCAGCGCGTGGACGAGCTTAAGCGCCTGGGCCCCGACCGCATCAACAACTACCAGAAGCTGTTCAATAACTCCCGGGTGCAGCTGGTTCCTAAGAAGAGGGACCGGAGGGCCAGCCTGCAGACCCAAATGTTGCAGGAGGTTGCGGTGGCCGGTACGTCGGCCCTGAGGCGTGCCAGCTTGCTTCCCCTGAACATGATGAGGAGGAGCAGCGTCAGGCCGGGCATTGTGGTCCCCAAGGTGAGGCTGTGCAAGGCCCCCTCCGGGCCTGCCTCCGAGAAGAGATGGAAGAGCAAGGACCCTGCGCTCCTCCAGCTCCCCAAGTGGAGGTACAAACAGGCTAAGGAGGAGAGGAGGAGGCAAGAGGAGGAGAAGCAGAGACGTTTACCCACAGTGAGGAGACGGTGAAAGACTTGAGCTATGAGGAGAGGTCAAAAACAATTTCAGGAGCCTTGGTTAGGCAAGCCAACCTTTTATTGCAATTGGTTCTGAGCTGAGGAGTTGAAGTGATCACCTGCATTCGAGATTTTAGGGACTTTGCCACTAGATTATACTGTAGCCATGGAGCACCATGTCTTCCTGTCCCACATTGGGTACTCTGTTTCTGGCTTTTGACAGTGTTGGGACGGGAACACTTGGCTTGAACTGTGCACTCACTGTGAGGAATTCATACTTGAACTTTGATACAGATTTATTTTTGTATGTATTCTTCAGATCATGACTATGTTTGATATTTCCATTGTAAAAGGATAACTCACGCTCACACAATATTACCTCTGCACATTGTTTATTGTGTCAACGTATCGGTCAGAGACCCCCCCAAAATATTGATACCTACTGCATATTTATGTTTGTCTGAATGTTAAGGATATTCTCAAAGCAGACAGTACACTAATCAGTTGGATGTTTCCTCAACTGTTAATAAAGGATACATATGTGTACACTCCCCTATGTATTTGGACATTGAAGCTAAAACTTTTAATTTGGCTCTATACTCCAGCATTCTGGATTTGAAATCACATGCTTTATGAGGTGACAGTACAGAATGTCACCTTTTATTTTCATACATATCTGTTTTACCATTTAGAAATGAATGCACTTTATGTATCTAGTCCCCCCCATTTGAAGGTGTCATAAGTATTTGGAGAAAATAGTGATGTGATCATGAATAGACATAAGAAGGAGCAAAACAGTCTTCTGCAGGGTAATGGGATTTCACCATACAGACATGGCAGGACAGGTGGGGAATTATCCATTAAAATAACACAGCAAGGGCTGTTAAAGCTATGCCAACAGAACACTGAGCGATGTGGAGTGGGACGTTCCGGTGCCAAATGAGCCTCTGTCAGTATGCCCAGTGGGTACTCATTCAGGTAGATTCAGCTGAAAGAATGCAAATTGACCGTTTGACTGGGCAATTCAAAAGGTGCCTCAAGATTAACTCAATGCAATGAATAGGTGATGTAGGTCTCTAACAGTAGGCTAAAACTATTTGGCTTCCTATCAGTCAGAAGGCTATGTTACAAAGGCAATCCACCACAGGATGCGGTGCCCCTCCACATGAATATCATTGAATATTCAAAATGGTCCAGGTGATTATATAACTGCTCTATGTTCTCTGCAGCACCACATATTTGCATAATCACAACATTACATAATATTAGCATTTTCACATTCATGAAGAGAGAAAATAAAATATTTAGTTTACTGTTCCAAACTAATATCATGCAGTCAGTATATTGAGCACACTTCTGCTTAGTTGCATCGGTATCGGTATCTGCAGTGTGTATCCCAGTAGTACTAGGGTCGTCACTAGTTTCCACAGCCCATAAGTCATAAACCCCGCCTATTTCTACATTTTCTCTTCTTAAAATGTGGTTTAAAACCTCATCCTAACCTTAACCTTCATCACACTGCTAACTTTATGCCCAACCCTAACCTTAAATTAAGACCACAAAGCTCATTTTAGTTTTCATTAATGTTTAGATAAATCCAAGGGTGGCTTTGTGGCTGTGGTAAATAGTGGAAACCAATACTAGGCCGAATAGTTTTTATAACTAAACCAAGATAGACCACAGACCTTCGTATCAAATGGAAACAAATTAGTCATAGTGGGCAGAACAAGCAAGGCCAAGCACGAGTTAGCGAGATTTTATTGGCGCGTTCTAGTATATATTTGCATATTTCCGTTAGGGAACGCCTGGTCTTTGAAGTGCGCATGTGCAATAACTCGTCGCCTTTGCACACCTTCTAAACAACGCAATTTGTTAAAACGTTAGCAACGGGTAAAGTCTACTAAACTTAGTCCACTCTGTTCATAAGATATCCTAGTTTTGGGAACAGAAAACTGTATTGAGATCAAATGTTTCAGCGATGAGAAAATTAGCAGAATGTCGGCCAAAATCAAATCTCGTTCCATCTTCTCCCACTGCCGGCCACTGAGCTTCCTCTCACTACCATATTTGGTAGTGAGTGGAAAAGCCAAGCGGATGCTTCACATTTATACATCCGGGGAAATATCTGTGACTAGGCCTTGCCGAGTGAAATGGCAGACCTGACCTGCATGAGGAGAGTTGTCCCCGAGATACCCACTAGAGGGCACTGCAGACTGGTCCAAACTGTTGACATTGACATACAGTCAGGCTACACAACGCATGCTGCTTCCCAGCACAGGCCTCAGAATGATGGATTCTCCCAGGATTAGCGAAGCAATTAAAAATTAAAGGGATACAATGGAATATTCCATCTCTTACATTCTAAAGCATAGATCGCTTCTTTTCAGATACACTAATGCTGTATCTGGCACACTGGTGAAAAATGTGAGCATTTTCACAGAAACATCATAGGCCTTCTTGTGCCTCCATTCATCCATTCACAATCTATGTTCTTAGCTTTTAGAGTGCTGTTTTGGGAACGTTTCTCATGAAGCTGTGATGATCCTATGGCAGACAGCAGAGAGGCCAGGCCACACATTTCTGATGGGCGCCACAGTGGCACGACAATGCATGGATGGTAACCTCGAGTTTAGCATTACCCAACTAGGCCAGCAGCATGGCAATTAACACCTATCACAGTGGTAATCTCACAAGGCAGCAGCTCACACAGACCTGTCTGCATTACCTCCACTCAATGTCACAGAGAAAACATTTAGAGAGAAACTGTAAGGACACCCCTCACTCAGTCTGCTGCCCTCTGTCCCCTGGCTGGTCTGGCTGTGGAGGATTTCTATCAGATTCTGATTGGCTTGAAACTCTTCACTAAGCCTTGGGAATAGGAAAATGTGGATTGGAATAAGAAAACAAATTCTTATACAAAAAAAATACTCTCAAAGTAACTGCAACATGCTAATGTAACCGTCAGCACGTCTAATAAAAATTGCTGTAATTTTGAATTAGTGGAATCCAAGCTACAAAACAAAGATAGGAGCTTTGTACGGTGGTTTTGACTTCTTAACAGTCCCATTCCATTAGCAAAATGAGTTCACTGCACTGAAAGAATTTGGGAAGTGTATGATTGGAATGTTAATTAAAATCTCACACTTTTTTTTATTCCAGAGTGTTACACCAGTCTGTCTCCCTTAGTTACAGGGGACGTTCAGGAAACACTATTTTCTGAATCTGGAACATCACCTCATCAAATCACCACTCAGACACACAGGGCATTGTCTCATCCACAACCGTGTCTCATCCACAATGTGATTGCAGATCAAACTTGGTATTTGAGTTGAGTTCAATTACTCTCTATTACTAAACTATATGCACATATTCATGTAGAGGAGTAAACATCATTCTTCTGGCTGAACCAAAGGTTTTTCGAACACAGAGAGCACAGACAGACCACACACAAAGAGTTCTTCGCAATGAACAAACAACCCCCAAAACAGTGACTCTTAGATGGTCAGTTTATATTTTTGTAGCAGTTTCAATCTGTTGAGGCAATAAAAAGTTTCACAAGTCTTTAAAACACATTGTCTAGCAACAAAAAGGTTACTGACATAGTTCAGTACAGTTTGTCAGGTATGCCTACTTTTCACAAGGACTGTGTCTGTTTTCAGATGCTAACTAATGAGAAGGGGGAACGTTGTAGGATATGTTGAACAATTTGGGTGTTTTCATTTATTAATTGTTCAAGCATTTGAAGATAACCTAGAGACTTCTAAACGATATGTAGGGGAGACCAGAGCTTCTTTTCAACTTTTAACATTTATATTTTCTCTCCTCCATTCAGTTTTAGTGTGTAGCCTACCACTATTTTGTTTCACATTGACTTAAATAAGATTTGTTCATGCATTAGTGGGCAATGTAATACTTTTTCTCTCTATGTTGCCACATAACGTTATTGTAACATTTGATCAAAGGAGGGCTCAATATGGAACCGTGTGTCATGCTGGGGAAAGGTTGTTACAGGGTTTGTAGAAAACGACCACTGTTTTCATTGACAGATAAACACACACACACTGGATCATCAGCTCCGTTGTTGATAACTGTTTGAGGAAATACTGAGGAAATCCAACAAGGATAAAGGGGATCAATTTCATAGTCGGTGATGAAAGACATTCACCTGTGACAATTTCAATATTCAAAGCTAGGGACATGAAGTGGCAAAATACATTCTGTAAACACCAAAATACAAAGATCTGTAGGTATAACTTTTAGCACCTTTTCTTGTAGTTGTGAGGTCTGTGACAACTTCCGTA
The DNA here is from genome assembly GCF_020615455.1 of Coregonus clupeaformis. Classification (NCBI taxonomy): domain Eukaryota; kingdom Metazoa; phylum Chordata; class Actinopteri; order Salmoniformes; family Salmonidae; genus Coregonus; species Coregonus clupeaformis. Next base: position 17,624,962 of record NC_059212.1, read on the forward strand.
AATTGTGGATATTCAGCCCCTGGTCTCCCCTATTTCACATAGCAACAACATGACTACACAGAGTCAACATTTCAGTGTGTAGACCAGAAAATTAAGGTTAACAAAATCCTACATGTATTTTTGTACAAGTCTTTTCCATAATGTTGCTGCTTTAAGTGACATCCACATCTCCACATAAAAAGTATATATTTATATTTATATAATATATATTCATACTCTATTAACAGTTTAGTCTACCATGAACTTAATTGCCACCCATCTCTGAAGAAGAAAAAAACGGACTTTCTCAAACATTGATTATTCTACAACACAGTCAACTAACTTGTACATATTTGGAGGGAATTAAGCTCTCAAATATATTATTTTCACCCCCTGGTAATGTTCCAGTCTTGTTACGGTGTATATATAGCTTTATTCCATTGAAACACATTAAAAAAAGCATTTACAAACTGGCATCATTAGAACCAACAACTTGCTGTTGAATGTAAACTTCAACAGAAGTTCAACGTTACCCCTCAGCTTGGAGATAACCGTGTTTGGCACATAAAAAAAAAAACGGACAATGAGCACAGTTCACAAGGAGGCTTGTGGAGGAACAAACTTGTTTTCATGTAGCACAGCGTTTTAGGAAATAAAAAGTATTTTGAGTATATCTACCGTCCATCCGTAAACTGTTTTAGGCAGTGGAAGAGCACCAAGCGAGTGGAATGATGCTGTTGAGCCGCTTACTCCTTTAGGTCCACCAATTCACATAATCAGATTAGCAATAACTTTGAAATTCGTCCTTCATTTTACTGCGAAGACGTATTTCATTGCTTGTAGCAGTTTGTTTGTGTGCAGACATTGTACTCTCTATTATCTCCCCAGAAAGTAACAGACAGATTAACGTTATGCTGAGACACTAAGGAAAGGGACACAGGCAATTGTGTAATATACACAATGCACATGTATCTCTGTAATGTACATCAAATACTTTACACCAGAATTAAGAATTAAAAAAGTAGAAATAAAAAAAGAATTATAACAAATCAAAAGATACAAAGTCTAAAAGCAATTATTTTGCCCAGAGAGGCAGACTCCTTACACACAACACAGGTTGAAGCTGTACGTTAAAACCTAATAAGAGTTTGTGACTGACAACTATTCTCTAGCGTGTGTAAATGACACTTCATTTTCTTGTGCTTCACATACTAATCTCTTTACTATACCACATATTTATAGTTGTCTTCCTTTGAGAATACTCCTGATCATCTCCAAGATATTCCGCTCCTCACACTCCAACGCTCCAAGCTTCTGGTGGTGACCCCATCATTTAACACCTTCCTTTTGCCTTTTGTGAGTTGTTTCTTTACAAGATCATGCCCTTTCTTTCTTATTTCCTCTTTCCCTCATTCCTTCTCTCTTTTTGACTCGCATTCTATTCCTTCTACTCTGTGACTCTCTTTCTTTCTTTCTTTCTTTCTTTCTTTCTTTCTTTCTTTCTTTCTTTCTTTCTTTCTTTCTTTCTTTCTTTCTTTCTTTCTTTCTTTCTT